>NW_028146738.1:18790876-19390876 GCF_055883805.1 Amblyomma maculatum
GGGTTCGTCTTTACTTTTTGTAGTTCTGTACCATGAACTGACAATGCACAGGGGTTTCATTGCAAGGAATCATTTAATTTTGCCAAGCTCAGCTTCTTATTTCAGTCTTATTAATAGTAAACTTTGGTTCTACTGCCACGGCTGGATGCCTGATTTTGCTGCTTAGCTACAAGATTCGTTTTCTTTAACTGGCACCAGTAGTTGTATCGACGTATATCTTCAACTGGCCATCCTTGCTGGTTCTTGCGGCTCACGCTCGCTCTCCTCATTCGAAGCCAGCTTTCTCCAGGACTTAACTGCCTCCGCAATGGCTGCATACATTGGGTCGTGATTGTTCTTGGAACACTGAATGTTTTTGTCACTTTCGCCAGCAGTCAAATCACTACCTGCAGAGCAGTTGTCCCATCTGCTCCGTTTAACACGGGTGTGCCTTGCACTCTCCTCTGGCGTAAGTTTTCGTGCCTCCTGTGGCGGCGAGGTATAGGGGCTGTACCCCCTCGACGTCTGACAAAATAATATCCTCTTAGATGTCTCAGACATACGATGACGTCCTCTTGGCTCCATGCTTTGGCTGCCTTGTGCACTGTTGGAGTCAACCAGCCTCTGTCGCTGGTTATAAGGCAAATACCTCATGGCCCCGGGGAGGGCTTGTTCATGCGGAAACGCTGGCGGCGTAAACGGCATGGGTTGGCGCCAGCAACCTCCCGGCGATGACATTGGGTAACCATCCCCAGGTCTCGGAAGAAATCCAGAAGCTATCGAAGTATTAGATCCATCACCGCTGAACGACTCGCCGTGTTGAGCGCTCGCTCTTGGAGTAGGCGTTCTTTTGAATGCCTCGAATGGGTTCCATGGCTGACCCCAGATGGGCGGTTCTGCGGGGACATGGCCCAGGTTGAAGCCCGCGTTGATTCGGCCGCTGTCGACGCTGACTTGGACCTGTTCCTCACCGTGCAGAGAAAAGGTGCTTGTACCGGGCGGCCGTGTGCCGTCGCAGACAGGTTGACCCCACTTTGCAGGGTCCAGTCCAAATGTCTCCACCTTCGGCGTCGTACAGTTCATCGTAAAAAAACGCTTCGTCGTGTTCGGTTCCTTTTTTTTTCTTTGTTGTATCCAACAGCACACGTCTCGTACTTCGTCGTCTTCTAGCTCCGAATGGTAGGGCTGAAAATACGATATTTTCGCAAGTTCTTTCTTTGAAAGGGTATGACATTAGTAATCATCAACTCCAAAGTTAAATAAACCGACGACGCAGATGAAAGCCTGTTTAAATTATTTAAGGGAACAATTCCTAGTTGAGAACAGTTGGTTCCCATTTCAATTCCTACTGGCTTCAACTGGAACTGGAATTGTTATCAAACCCAGCAAATAATAACTGATCATCTTTTACCGCATTTTTGTTTCACTCTAAGCTGCCTCAGTGCAAGTCATTATGGGCAGGGTTGAACTCACGAGAGGTATTAGAAAAAAATAGCGGTCTAATCCATACTCCCGGATTATTCCACTGCAGGAATGCATAACGCATAAGTGCTGGCCCGTGTCCTGCTGCCATAAGAAAAGGCGGTCGCGTCCTCGGCGATCAGCACCACAGTTAAGGCTCGCCTAATGACGACTCTATTCGGTGAGGTAGCGTCAAAGCAAGACAGTTTGCGGCTGACGAATGAGATATCCGAAACGAAAATAGTTGTTTAGGCATAAGCGCCAAGCTAGGTGTGCACAGAATCCGGCTTTTTCACAAAGTGTAGCGCCCATTGAAGTGTAGCGGAAATTTGTCTGCTAGTGGTTGAAGACGACTTAGAGCGAGCCAAAGCAACCGCGATGTGCTTCCGCGCCTGTGAATTGACGATTTGTGTGCTTGACAGCTATCGCCATCTCTCTTGTATATCTGTCACGATATCAACAACTGTGCGTAACCTCCGCGACAAGCTCCGGCCACGCCTATAGGTCTATTCACACTTGCGAGTAGCGAAGGACGTGCGACTGGCTGTCGCATACGAACAGAGAGCCGCGCAGCGCGACCGATGTTCGCACTTGCAAATGTGGCCTAGCTGGAGGTCGCTTTCCACATCTTGTCTATCTTGACTGCTCACTACATAGAGTAAAGCTAACTTAGGTTCACTTCAGCTGAGCCGCTGATTGGTTACCGGTTTGCGATCAGCACTCGCAAAGCTGGAAAATCGAGTAGTGGTCGAACGGCCTGCTGCTGTCGCTTTTCGACCAATGCGACCAGTTGCTATAGTAGCTTTTCGACAAAAACGGTCAAACCACCTCCACGATTCGCAAGTGTGAATGGGCCATCGCGGAGGTCTTGAACTGCGCATGCGCGTTAGGGCGGGATATTCGTTTTCAACTGGGGTGACAATAATGATTAATAATTGCTTCACGCGAAGGGAAAGGCTCAGCATCTGTCACATTTGTTTCTGTTTTGAACCTGCATATTTTACTTGGGCCTTTTCAGTTTCACTTGTCAAGAGGAAATGCTTGGTGAAGAAGCAATGTGTTATTATTTATAGTTTGTATCATTATAACACCTATAATAATAATAATAATAATAATAATAATAATAATAATAATAATAATAATAATAATAATAATAATAATAATAATAATAATAATAATAATAATAATAATAATAATAATAATAATAATAATAATCAATAAATCAATCAATCTTTATTTAATGTGCGCAGGAACAACCATGTGGTCTTCGTGCTGCAGCACAAATAAAAAAAAAGAAACAAAAATGAAAAAGCACAAACATATTTACACACACAGAGAGAACACAAAAAAGGAAATAAATAATACATGAAATGAAACTGAGACGAAAAGTATCACGAAAAGTAAGCAATCAATGAGTAGCATCACTTATATACACAGTGAGAGAATTTTTGAGCACAACAGGAAAGAAAAAAAAAAAGGCTGACATTGATTATAGTAATATAGGAATATACATAAAATAAACAACCATTCCAGGCGCAACAAGTGCATGGAACTTAAAACACAGGCTGGAAATACAGAATAATACAATAAAGAAGTAGAATTGAAGAAGGGACAGTAAGATTCGAATATAAAGTTTAAAGTTGAAATATAAGTAAAAAACGGATAAAAAGTAGTTCAAGATACAGACAGCCTTGAACAGGAGAAAAAGCAAAAAGTGAAGTAAATACAATATTAAGGCTAGAAAGTGGGAGTTATATGTGATAAAGTACTATTTAGAATACAACGCTACGAACATCCAATGTAAATTAACAGAGTGAGTTTTGGAAGATGTCAAGGTGAGGACAAAAAGAGTTAAATAACCACTGCATCCTGTCCAGAGGGGAGTGGGAATGAAGAGGAGAAACCTGAAATGGTCTGAATTCCCTCATGCTCTTTCGCGGAAAGCGCAGAAGGATGTACTCTAAGAGATGAGGGCACATAATGTGGCCATGAAGGAGTTTGTACAGAAATATGATATCAAGTCTGATACCACGGCAGTGAAGAGAAGGAAGATTCAGTTGGGTGCTCCTGCTTGAGCGAGAGGGGGAAGTTGCGCAAGGAAAGCGATAATGAAATATCCGTAAAAATGTTTTTTGCACTCTGTCAACCTTGTCCAAGTTCGATTTGCAGGTGCCATTCCAAACAACCGACTCATACTCCAAGAGCGGCAAGCATATGGACAGGTACAGTTTTAGGAACGGAAGTGGAGTATGGAACTCTCTCGAAAGTCTGCAAACGAATCCGAGTGTGCGCATAGCCCGCTGAGCAATGCGTTTAGTGTGAGAGGAGAAGCTGAGGGTGCGGTCAAAAAGTACACCAAGGTCATTAATTTCATCAACCCTGTCCAACAGCACAGAATTCACAGAATAATGGTAGAGAAGGCTATGTGTTTTACAAGTAAAGGATATAACCCTAGTTTTGGAAGAATTGAGGATAAGTTGAATCTTCGCACACCAATAAAAAAAAGCAGATATGTCCGATTGCAACAACAAGCAATCTTGAAAAGAATATATTACCTTGAATATTTTTATATCATCAGCATAAAGAAGAAACGAGGAGTTCTTTATCGCCGAGGAAACATCATTAATAAAAACGCAGAAGAGAAACTCCACTCGTTGCAGGGTAAACGAAAGAAGTCTGTCCATTGACACTGACAAAGCAGAAGCGATCAAGGAAATAGTTGGGTAGGAGGGCTACGAGTGAGACTTCAACGCCAGAGAGTAGAATTTTTTCAAGAAGTAGTGAGTGAGTAACATCGTCGAAAGCTTTGCTCATATCACAGTACACAGTGTCAACCTGACCCCTCTGAAGGACTGTTGCAGAGACATACGTCATAAACGTGACTAGGTTGGTAGGAGTAGAGCGACCCGACATGAAGCCATGTTGATTCGGTACTATGATATGTTTGAGATGGAAGGAAAGTACGTTGTGCAAAGCTAATTCGAAAAGCTTAGAGGTTGCACATAGAAGAGAAATCGGACAATAATTGGAAACATCAGATTTGTTTCCAGACTTGAAGACAGGAAACACGCGTGCCACTTTCCACACGCGAGGAAAGGCAGCATTTTTTAAACATTCATTAAATATGGCAGTCAGTACTGGTACAAAGATATAACTGAAGGCTTTTATTATGGCGTCTGGAATGCCATCAGGTCCAGGAGACAAAGATGGTCTCAGACGCTTAAGATTCTCAGTTATCAACTCCTCGTCAAAGAGAATGGAATTAGATAGTGCACCAGATGGGAGGCAAACGGAATCACAATGTGGATGTTTGTAAACGGAGGAAAAATGTTGGGCAAAACTGTCGGCAACATCCCGAATTTCCGAACCCTGAGAGTCAACTAAGCTGATACTTAAATCTGATTTAATGGAATGCTTGCGAACGTAACGCCAGAACTGACTAGGACGATTTGATGCACTCCTCTCTAAAGACTCAAGATAGGAGTCGTAGTCCCGCTTGTATAAGCGTTTGCAAAGAGAACGCACACGGCGAAACTCACCTGCCCAATTGTGAAACCCAGGGCGTTTCGCTTTACGATGGGCCCGTTCCTTGAGTTTTAACGCCGTTATTGGTTCCCTTGAAAACCAGAAAGGGAACTTCCTACGCGTAGGAGGATGCAAAGGTAATATTCCGACGCATACCATCAAGAACTATTTCTGTAAAGCGACTGACTTGTCCATCTGAATCATTAATGTCATTTAAAAGGGACCAGTCGACGGAAGAGAAGAAATTGAAAAGACCGACATAATCACCACGTGCATACGCGAAACGGGGCGAATTCCTCACCCGATCTGAATTAGTAGAAGGTGAGGCAGAGACAGCAGTAGTAACTAGAAGCGGAGGGTGAAATTTGTCACAGCGAGTCAGCGGTATGTCTGAACTCGAGACTCGAGCACTTTCAAAATTCGATAGACAGATGTCAAGAATATTACCACAGCAGTTTTCAATGAAATTGTGTTGCTGCAAAGAGTTAAAGGCTATAAAATCAAGTAGAGCGTTACACTTACTTAATATGTAATGATTGTTGTGAGCAGAAATAAATGAGTTCCAGTTGATACCAGGAGTATTAAAATCGCCTAAAATAAGAAGTTTGTGTTTGCTATGACGGGTTATAACATGTTCGATTGAGAGCAGAACATCATAATAGGCTGGAGGAGGAAGATTCGGAGGAATGTAGAAAGCTGCAAGTAAAAGTTTTTAATGTCGATTTAAAGTGAGCTCGAGCCACACACATTCTTCAACCGTTCCAGATCGGAACGTCGAACACACTTCACCAAACTGTCAATAGCAATGAGCACTCCACCTCCTCTTGATTTGGGACCTGTTTTAGGGCGGGCGCTACGAAAAACAGAGTAATTATTTGGAAAGAAATCATTGGAAGGAATATCACTTGACAGCTAGGTTTCGGTAACCACAACAGCGGTATAGGAACAGGACAAGACGCTAGAAAAAAATTCAGATCCCTTAGTCCGAAGACCTCGGGCGTTTTGATAATAGGTGTCCAAATTAGGGGCCACTACAATTTTGCGTCAGTTCTGAGGGATGAAGCATATCGTCGTAAAACTTCCCACGAAAGTCCTTGTATATGCAACCGATCGGCCACATCGAAGGCTCAACAAGCTTGCTGTAGGAATCTTCATCAACTTCAATATGGAAGGACGAGTAGGAGTCGTACCTTGTTTTCAGCTGCCGGCAGGAAATGGGGGTAATATTCACTGACTTTACATGGTTGGTAAGGTCTACCGATGTTGTATCGGGACTGAGTTTAGAGACGAAAATAGTCTTCGGACGTTTCTTTTGGTAAATGGCAACGTTCAGGACAGATGAGCTCGATGCGCCAGTAATGGCTCGACTTTTGCTTCTTCATCGCACTGGGTGAGTTAACCGCACGGGGAGGAGCAAAGGCAGAAGATGAACAGGTAATATCGCCGTGAGTCATCCCTCGATGAAGAGCGGCGGATTAGTCCACAGACGGCTGCTCCTCACGGGTAGGATTGCCCACGGAGACAACGAGATGACGCTCAGACTGCGAAGCAGCGCACCGCACAAGCTCCTGGCGTAGGCCGCGAACATCGGCACGTAGAGAGGCAATGACCTCGGCTTGTTGTACGAAAACCCGCGAGTTCTCTCCACGAAGGCGCTCGTTCTCCTCTCGTAGCTGGGCGACCTCATCGCTCAGAAAAGAGAAAAGGAGCTCCCTCAAGCGCGTCGGGGAGGAGAGCCCGTAGCGAGGTAAACTCACCGCCATGTTCGCCGGTCGCGGTTGAAGGGGGAAAACCGGTCGGGTTGCTGGGCCGGAGCGGGTCGACGGGAGAAAGGAACGTAGCGGCCGGCGCACCACCGTCGCTAAGCCTAACACCGTCAGACGACGACGACGCACACAAATTGCACACGAATGGCCGAGAGCCGGACTTCAGGAGTTGCAGCTCGTCATCCGCCCAAGTGACGCACTTCGTGTGAACACGTTTCGTACAGTCGGCACATCGTAAAAACTGCTGCTTGCCAAAAAAACGGGCGAGAGCACAGCGCACATGCGTCCTTAATAATAATAATAATAATAATAATAATAATAATAATAATAATAATAATAATAATAATAATAATAATAATAATAATAATAATAATAATAATAATAATAATAATAATAATAATATATTGCCTCAACACACCCTTACAAAAATGAGTTTTGAAACTCTATTGTTGGACTATTGACCGCCTTTTGAATTTATTGAATTTCGATAGACATTCAACCCCAGCTGAGTGCAATCTTTACAGGGCCCACAGAATTTTCATTGTGTTCTACCCAATAGACTTTTTGTGCTATTTTTTCTATGTGCTTTTTGTTGTCAGTTTTCAACGTTCACGAACAATTAGCGTGTACTGTTCAAGCTGACCCATGTTTTTAAGTAGTTTTAGGCACAAATGATAAGAACATGATGTGACAATTTCGTTATGAATTTTTGGTCTCACTTGTAATCAACTATTGGCCACATTCTGCAAAGGGAAATATAAGAGCAGCATGCAGTTGCGTGCTCGTTCATGTTATATAAAAGTACATATTAACGGTGCACACTTAGCTCAAGCTTCGCAACACAGTGAAAATATGCCCTAAAAACTTCATGATGGCAAAGCCTCCACTAATAATGCAAATACATCGTTGAATGTCAGTCAGAATCAGTAATGAATCAGCTTCTGTATGTCGCAGAAGGTAACTTTAGTGGTAGGACATATTTTATATTTATCATAAAACAAGTTCAGTGAGTCATCATACTAACAAACAGGATCCTAGATTGAACCTACCATGTAGGGCAGGACAAAGCTTTTTTAAACCAGTTGCAAAGTTCACTATATATATGCTTCAGGGTCTGACATTCTGCCCAAGCCTAGGTATTTTTGCCCGTAGCTTTTGCCGCAAAATGAGGTGCAGTCTGTATTGGAATCCTGTATGTCTTTGGAGAATTTAACTGTTATTTTTTTCTTTTCCTTCCTTTCTTAAAGTGGACACCATGCTAAAATGAAGTCACTTTGAACATTGAGGGGTTCTAATAATGACGGATTGATCCCACGCATACTATAGAGTTAACACGCATAGCAAAAACATTCGCGTATGAAATAAAAAGAAAAAAAAAAATAGGATTACACGCGTCTTCTATCCGCGACTCGTCTTTTCAAAGAAGCATTCGGCCACTGCCTTGCTACTGTCCACACCCATCTTTCCCCCGTGCCGCGAACGGCGCCAGCATGTCCGGAGGGTCGAGAGTTACTTCCTGTCGGCTGGGGGGAAAAAGGGGGAGGGGGGGAGGGGTTGCTCCCTCTGGGTCTCTGCTCTCTGCCTTCTCCGTGGTTTGTCTTCACGGAGATGACCTTGGCTGCAGCATAGCTCGCGCAGCGGGGGCGGCGGCTCCCCCTTTTCACCGAAGCTGTTCTTCCGCGCCCTGTTTTCTTTGCACGCGGACGCGGGTACGCTGAGTGCGGCGATGTGCCAGTTCAGTTGGCGTTTTCCCGCCACCGTGGTCGCATCTTGCACTGTGAGCGAAGCACCGTATGTAGGTTTTTCGCTGGTGATTATCACGAAGATCGTTTTGTTCAAATTTGAGCGCGAACGTACGCATTTAAGTCTTCGGAGGAATCCGCTCTTGGGTGGCAGCTTCTGCGCAAGGAGGACGTGTTTAAGAAGTTCAACAGTCGCAGGCGTTTTGGATTCTGGG
The DNA here is from genome assembly GCF_055883805.1 of Amblyomma maculatum. Taxonomy (NCBI): domain Eukaryota; kingdom Metazoa; phylum Arthropoda; class Arachnida; order Ixodida; family Ixodidae; genus Amblyomma; species Amblyomma maculatum. The sequence continues at coordinate 18,799,565 of NW_028146738.1, forward strand.
CGAAAAGCCGGCACGGGCGGAGGGAGCGTCTGCACTTTGGTGAGAGTTTTACTTTTTCCTATTCGTGTTTGTGCCAGTCTTGTACAGTGTGTGCTACAAGGGGAAGCGAGCATGTAAATATTTCTAGCAGGCAAGCCAGCCTCGTCGGAAAAAAAGGAGGGAGAGAGAGAGAACCAGGCTTGTCTCTAACGCGGACGCTGGGGCCGATGGAACGCCAGTTGGGATGGCGACATTTTCTTTCTTTTACAAGGTGACCGTTTTTGACGGATTGTTCGGCACAGTGCTGTACTCTTTCGATACGCTACTCGCGCTGAGACGGACACATTATCGAGATCATAATATGCCTCTGTCACACATTGTGGATTATTGAATCTGTGCAGCTCCACCATTTTTGCAGTGTTTGTTTTTGTTTCCACTCATTTTGGTGCCTATAGTTGGTAATTCTGCTTCAAGTTTTCTGGGTAGTAATGCTTGTGACTTGCACTTTGCTATTTATATTCACAATAGGATCTTTGACGGCAGCATATATTGTTTATCAGGGAGAAATGAACGATGTGGCAGTGCTGCCGAGCTGTGGAAGCGGCGGTCGATGCCGTCTAAGCAGTGAAAGACAGTGACAACTCATTTTAGACAAGAAATTTCTTGAGCTATGACGTGGAGCAGCGCACAAATGCCTTTCCTCTATTTTTAAGTTAGTATATACCGCAACTTAATTATGATTTATATTGTTTATTTCAGCATCACATGCGAGGAGTTCCCGGACGTATCAGCGTTTTACGCAAAGAATAGCCTGGCGTCATACCTTGCATATGAATTGAAATAAAGCAAATAAACAGCCCAGCTCATGTTATGGGTTCACCAAAGATGCATATTTTTTCTTTCTCATTAACGCGCATTTTTTATTCTGTGTTCCCTTTCCGCTGCGGATTAACAGAAAATGCTGCGTGATCAACGGTTAGCCAGGAGCAGGCACGAGGTGGTTTACATTAATGCACAAGTAGAACAGCACATATCCTTGCTGCGGTCAGTCAACACATTCTATGTTCTGCTCGATCAATCAACAATTTAGTCAGTTTAGTGTAGGTTAATGAGTGAGTAAGTATAATGGGGCTTAAAAGATCAAGATCTGTTTTGTTCTTTTATGCCTCACTATGCTTATCATTAACCAGCACTGATCAGACAGGATTGTTGATTGGTCGGGCAGAACATAGAATGTGGTGACTTATCGCAGCTAGGAGATGTACTGTACTACTTTTGCATTAATGAAAATCATCCCGTGTCTGCTCCTGGCAAACCGATGGTCGTGTACTATTTTCTGTTGTTCAGGAGTGGAAAGGTAGCAGAAAATCAAAAAGCGTCACTTGCAGAGTTTCTGAAGCATTTGAGCCTGAAATCAACAGAATTTCAGTTGCGCGAATTCTAAAAGCGCTCTTAAGAAACACATGGGCCACTATTTCATAAGCGCTCAACAAGAGGTCAACACTGCATCATCCAAGATGTTGCCGATTATCAACAGACTTTCAACAGCGTGTATTGACACAACGCTTTCGAATTTCTATAGAAACCCTACATGCATTTTTGTAAGGGCATTGGGATACATACAGACTCTGGCTTGTCAAAGCCAAGAGGAGGCCTGCAGGACTAGGCCCGGCAAAATCGGCGGCGAAGAGTAAAGGCAATAAAATATCAGAGTAAGTACGCGCACACGCTGAAATATAAATACTACGGAAGATACATTGTCTAAAAGAGAAGAAAAAAAAATAAAAAAATTGAAACTTGCAAGTTTCCCGTGTCCTATAGAATAAAAACTTCACAAATTGGAGCATTTGTTTTACGGTGGCTTTAGAAGTAGCGGACAACATCTGTTTAGGAAGCATATTGAATATTGTAGGGGCATACACAAATCGTCTTGCTTTGCCGTATCTGGTCGCGTATGTGGCGACCGTGTAGCCCTGACAATTCCGTAGTGTTCTGGCCGAAACTGCTCTCGTCTTGAAAGCAGGATTCCAAAAGTGCCGAAGAATAAGTTTGCTTATATAAAATTTCAAAGGACGGTAGACCAAGAACATAAAACAAGCTTACTTGAGAGGGAAAGGAATGTTCACAGCTGGTACTTTTCAACATATACTTTAGAAGAGCGTCTACCCGATCATGCCATCTTTGCGAAGAGTGCGCAAAGACTGTGATGCCGTATCTTATAACACTGTATGCAAGTGCATGCATGATTTTCTTTTCTGCCGATAAAGGAAGGAAATATTTAACTGTAAACAGTAACCATGCCGTTCTACGTAATCTGCCACGTAAGCCATGTGACTATGCCATGAGAGATCGCTATCAAACTAAATCCCTAGATATTTTATACAATCAACATTTTCAACTGGAGTACAATGGCAGTCTTTATCATTGTGGGAGTGCAAAAAAACCGATTCAATCAGTACAGTTATCTTCAATGGGTTTCTAAAACAGACCAATTTTGTTTTTTCTTGGTTTACCAAAAGACCACTCATGGAAAACCAGTTCATTGCGATACGGATATTTTCTTGTACTAAAGCAACAGCACTTTTGTAGGAAATATGCTTCGTAAGTAAAACAGTATCGTCGGCGTACTGAAAGACCAAGGCATTTGTTACTGCTGACGCGAAGTCATTGATAAATAAATGGAAAAGCAATGGTGATAGGATAGACCCTTGAGGAACACCAGCCCCCGACATCTGACGGCTGCTAACGGCTGTGGTGGAATCAAGGGCTACAACTTGTGAGCGATCTTCTAAATAACTTCTCAATAGGTCATGAAATGGTCCCCTAAATCCAAGCAGGTATAAATTTTGCGACAAAATTTTATGATTTACTGTGTCAAATGCCTTGGCAATATCTAGAAACAAGCCACATGCACTCAGATTGTGATCAAAAGTTGTATAGAGTTCATCTGCAAATTCTTCGAGAAGTGAAAGCGTTCCACGACCTTCGATGAAACCGAACTATCGGTCAGATAGAATAGAAATTTTTTTTACAAACGTTGTCATGCACTCTAGAATACGTTTTTCTAAACTTTGGGACAGTACAGGCAAAACGGATATTGGTCTATGATTCTCAAGGTTCTCTCTCTTGCCACCTTTTTGTATTGGTCTCACAATCGCTGTTTTTAACATTTTGGATAATAATAATAATAATAATAATAATAATAATAATAATAATAATAATAATAATAATAATAATAATAATAATAATAATAATAATAATAATAATAATAATAATAATAATAATAATAATAATAATAATAATAATAATAATAATAATAATAATAATCAATCAATCAATCTTTATTTAATGTGCGCAGGAACAACCATGTGGTCTTTGTGCTGCAGCACAAATAAAAAAAAAGAAACAAAAATGAAAAAGCACTAACATGTTTACACACACAAAGAGAACACAAAAAAAGAAATAAATAATACATGAAATGAAACAGACGAAAAGTATCACGGAAAGTAAGCAAACAATGAGTAGCATCACTTATATACACAGTGAGAGAATTTTTTAGCACACCAGGAAATAAAGAAAAAAAAAAAACGAACGGTAGATAGAAGACAAAAAAAAAAACAACAACAAATAACTGACATTGATTATAGTAATATAGAAATATACATAAAATAAACAACCCTTCCAGGCGAATGATAATAATAATAATAATAATAATCAATCAATCAATCAATCAATCAATCAATCTTTATTTAATGTGCGCAGGAACAACCATGTGGTCTTTGTGCTGCAGCACAAAAAAAAAATGAAAAAGCACAAACATGTTTACACACACAGAGAGAACACAAAAAAAAGAAATAAATAATAGATGAAATGAAACTGAGACGAAAAGTATCACGGAAATTAAGCAAACAATGAGTATCATCACTTATATACACAGTGAGAGAATTTTTTAGCACACCAGGAAATAAAGAAAAAAAAAAAAAGAACGGTAGGTAGAAGAGAAAAAAAAAAAAAAAAAAAAACAGATGACTGACATTGATTATAGTAATATAGAAATATACATAAAATAAACAACCATTCCAGGCGCAACAAGTGCATGGTACTTAAAACACAGGCTAGAAATACAGAATAATACAATAAAGAAGTAAAATTGAACAAGGGACAGTAAGATTCGAATATAAAGTTTAAAGTTGAAATATAAGCAAGAAACGGATAAAAAGTAGTTCAAGATACAGACAGCATTGAACAGGAGAAAAAGCAAAAAGTGAAGTAAATACAATTTAAGGCTAGAAAGTGGGAGTTATATGTGATAAAGTACTATTTAGAATACAACGCTACGAACATCCAATGTAAATGAACAGAGCGAGTTTTGGAAGATGTCAAGGTGAGGACAAAAAGAGTTAAATAACCACTGCATCCTGTCCAGAGGGGAGTGGGAATGAAGAGGAGAAACCTGAAATGGTCTGAATTCCCTCATGCTCTTTCGCGGAACGCGCAGTAGGATGTACTCTAAGAGCTGAGGGCACATAATGTGGCCATGAAGGAGTTTGTACAGAAATATGATATCAAGTCTGATACGACGGCAGTGAAGGGAAGGAAGATTCAGTTGGGCGCTCCTGGTGGAGCGAGAGGGGGAAGTTGCGAAAGGAAAGCGATAATGAAATATCCGTAAAAATTTTTTTTGTTTTCTGTCAACCTTGTCCAAGTTCGATTTGCAAGTGCCATTCCAAACAACCGACGCATACTCCAAGACCGGGAGGCATATGGACAGGTACAGTTTTAGGAACGGAAGTGGAGTATGGAACTCTCTCGAAAGTCTGCAAACGAATCCGAGTGTGCGCATAGCCCGCTGAGCAATGCGTTTAGTGTGAGAGGAGAAGCTGAGGGTGCGGTCAAAAAGTACACCAAGGTCATTAATTTCATCAACCCTATCCAACAGCACAGAATTGACAGAATAATGGTAGAGAAAGCTATGTGTTTTACGAGTAAAGGACACAACCCTAGTTTTGGAAGAATTGAGGGTAAGTCGATTCATCGCACACCAATCAGAAAAAGCAGATATGTCCGATTGCAACAACACGCAATCTTGAAAAGAATGTATTACCTTGAATATTTTTATATCATCAGCATAAAGAAGAAACGAGGAGTTCTTTATCGCCGAGGAAACATCATTAATAAAAACGGAGAAGAGAAGCGGGCCTAGTACTGAACCTTGAGGAACTGCACTCGTTGCAGGGTAAACGAAAGAAGTCTGTCCATTGACACTGACAAAGCAGAAGCGATCAAGGAGATAGTTGCGTAGGAGGGATACGAGTGAGACTTCAACGCCAGAGAGTAGAAGTTTTTCAAGAAGTAGTGAGTGAGTAACAACGTCGAAAGCTTTGCTCATATCACAGTACACAGTGTCAACCTGACCCCTCTGAAGGACTGCTGCAGAGGCATACGTCATAAACGTGACTAGGTTGGTGGAAGTAGAGCGACCCGACATGAAGCCATGTTGATTCGGTACTATGATATGTTTGAGATGGAAGGAAAGTACGCTGTGCAAAGCTAATTCGAAAAGCTTAGAGGTTGCACATAGAAGAGAAATCGGACGATAATTGGAAACATCAGTTTTGTTTCCAGACTTGAAGACAGGAAACACGCGTGCCATTTTCCACACGCGAGGAAAGGCAGAATAATAATAATAATAATAATAATAATAATAATAATAATAATAATAATAATAATAATAATAATAATAATAATAATAATAATAATAATAATAATAATAATAATAATAATAATAATAATAATAATAATAATAATAATAATAATAATAATAATAATAATAATAATAATAATAATAATAATAATAATAATAATAATAATAATAATAATAATAATAATAATCAATCAATCAATCTTTATCAATCAATCTTTATTTAATGTGCGCAGGAACAACCATGTGGTCTTTGTGCTGCAGCACAAATAAAAAAAAAGAAACAAAAATGAAAAAGCACTAACATGTTTACACACACAAAGAGAACACAAAAAAAGAAATAAATAATACATGAAATGAAACAGACGAAAAGTATCACGGAAAGTAAGCAAACAATGAGTAGCATCACTTATATACACAGTGAGAGAATTTTTTAGCACACCAGGAAATAAAGAAAAAAAAAAACGAACGGTAGATAGAAGACAAAAAAAAAACAACAACAAATAACTGACATTGATTATAGTAATATAGAAATATACATAAAATAAACAACCCTTCCAGGCGAATGATAATAATAATAATAATAATAATCAATCAATCAATCAATCAATCAATCAATCTTTATTTAATGTGCGCAGGAACAACCATGTGGTCTTTGTGCTGCAGCACAAAAAAAAATGAAAAAGCACAAACATGTTTACACACACAGAGAGAACACAAAAAAAAGAAATAAATAATAGATGAAATGAAACTGAGACGAAAAGTATCACGGAAATTAAGCAAACAATGAGTATCATCACTTATATACACAGTGAGAGAATTTTTTAGCACACCAGGAAATAAAGAAAAAAAAAAAAGAACGGTAGGTAGAAGAGAAAAAAAAAAAAAAAAAAACAGATGACTGACATTGATTATAGTAATATAGAAATATACATAAAATAAACAACCATTCCAGGCGCAACAAGTGCATGGTACTTAAAACACAGGCTAGAAATACAGAATAATACAATAAAGAAGTAAAATTGAACAAGGGACAGTAAGATTCGAATATAAAGTTTAAAGTTGAAATATAAGCAAGAAACGGATAAAAAGTAGTTCAAGATACAGACAGCATTGAACAGGAGAAAAAGCAAAAAGTGAAGTAAATACAATTTAAGGCTAGAAAGTGGGAGTTATATGTGATAAAGTACTATTTAGAATACAACGCTACGAACATCCAATGTAAATGAACAGAGCGAGTTTTGGAAGATGTCAAGGTGAGGACAAAAAGAGTTAAATAACCACTGCATCCTGTCCAGAGGGGAGTGGGAATGAAGAGGAGAAACCTGAAATGGTCTGAATTCCCTCATGCTCTTTCGCGGAACGCGCAGTAGGATGTACTCTAAGAGCTGAGGGCACATAATGTGGCCATGAAGGAGTTTGTACAGAAATATGATATCAAGTCTGATACGACGGCAGTGAAGGGAAGGAAGATTCAGTTGGGCGCTCCTGGTGGAGCGAGAGGGGGAAGTTGCGAAAGGAAAGCGATAATGAAATATCCGTAAAAATTTTTTTTGTTTTCTGTCAACCTTGTCCAAGTTCGATTTGCAAGTGCCATTCCAAACAACCGACGCATACTCCAAGACCGGGAGGCATATGGACAGGTACAGTTTTAGGAACGGAAGTGGAGTATGGAACTCTCTCGAAAGTCTGCAAACGAATCCGAGTGTGCGCATAGCCCGCTGAGCAATGCGTTTAGTGTGAGAGGAGAAGCTGAGGGTGCGGTCAAAAAGTACACCAAGGTCATTAATTTCATCAACCCTATCCAACAGCACAGAATTGACAGAATAATGGTAGAGAAAGCTATGTGTTTTACGAGTAAAGGACACAACCCTAGTTTTGGAAGAATTGAGGGTAAGTCGATTCATCGCACACCAATCAGAAAAAGCAGATATGTCCGATTGCAACAACACGCAATCTTGAAAAGAATGTATTACCTTGAATATTTTTATATCATCAGCATAAAGAAGAAACGAGGAGTTCTTTATCGCCGAGGAAACATCATTAATAAAAACGGAGAAGAGAAGCGGGCCTAGTACTGAACCTTGAGGAACTGCACTCGTTGCAGGGTAAACGAAAGAAGTCTGTCCATTGACACTGACAAAGCAGAAGCGATCAAGGAGATAGTTGCGTAGGAGGGATACGAGTGAGACTTCAACGCCAGAGAGTAAAAGTTTTTCAAGAAGTAGTGAGTGAGTAACAACGTCGAAAGCTTTGCTCATATCACAGTACACAGTGTCAACCTGACCCCTCTGAAGGACTGCTGCAGAGGCATACGTCATAAACGTGACTAGGTTGGTGGAAGTAGAGCGACCCGACATGAAGCCATGTTGATTCGGTACTATGATATGTTTGAGATGGAAGGAAAGTACGCTGTGCAAAGCTAATTCGAAAAGCTTAGAGGTTGCACATAGAAGAGAAATCGGACGATAATTGGAAACATCAGTTTTGTTTCCAGACTTGAAGACAGGAAACACGCGTGCCATTTTCCACACGCGAGGAAAGGCAGAATAATAATAATAATAATAATAATAATAATAATAATAATAATAATAATAATAATAATAATAATAATAATAATAATAATAATAATAATAATAATAATAATAATAATAATAATAATAATAATAATAATAATAATAATAATAATAATAATAATAATAATAATAATAATAATAATAATAATAATAAAATATATTCACCATGACTCAAGGCGTTTAATCCATCTTGTCTCTGGGATCGAGAAACGTCAACGGTCTACTTTTGCTCCGCAGCAAAGGCACGTTTGGGATCGTGGTCGTTTTCAAAACCAAGCGAATGTGCAATGCTAGAGTAAAATTATCTCCGAAAGAAAAAAGACGCATCCAACTAACTTAGGTAACAAAGGAAGCCGCCGGATTATTATCTACGAGTTGCCTCTGGACGACTTTAGGTGGTCGGCGTGCCCAATGTGGCACCTTCGACGACGCAAAACCTAGGACGGTCTAATTGATTTCAAGAATTTTACTGACATTACGATATGAGACGCATTATAGCGGTACTTCAGGCAATCTCGCAACTAATTTTTCAAAATAGGATTTTCATCCTAGGAAGACGGCTTCTCCGTTCATTTTAGTATAGAAAATTTTAAGTTTTTAAGCTTGGGCTCCAGGTTGGAATTACCTATTAACAGTAGGCCGTTATTAATACCACAAAAAGTTATAGAACCTTAGAAAGCGTGATTACCCTCGCAGCTTGGCTGAACAAACTGCGGATACCTCTTGCCAAAGGGTGCCTGGTTTTCGGAAAGCCCGCTCGCAAGGAGTGCTTCCAGTGAACGCCGCTTCAGGCGAAGATTTCACATAACCTTCTCTTTCCCGCGTGAGCGAGGGCATCAAGCCGCGGCGAGCACCGCAGCACACACGGGGCAGGGAAGGGAGGTGACACTTGTATCATACATTTATGTGGCCGGAGGCGTCGCTTCACGCGCCAACTAATCAAAAGCGTGAGTCTTTATGCGCGGCTGCAAATCTCTAATTAAAAGCGGACGCCTAACTGCAATAGTCAAAATTTTAAATGTTATAAATTAGGCAAAAAGGTTACTAGATAATATTATTCACCTGTTTTTTGCTATTCGCCATCACTGCTATTATTATTCCGCAGAAGCTTTCTTCAAACCTTCAAAATCCTATTTCTTAAAATTAGAGGGCGGTTTCTTTGAAACACCTTGTAGGCGTTAGACTGCAGATGTGTATAAAACCCGGTGCCGGTGGAAGAACCCAAGGCGAGGCAAGGGAGCCGCCGGGGTAATGCATGGAGCAGCACCAGTGGTGCCTTGCAGCTGTTTGCGACACTGGTCCTCTGTCGTAAATGATATGGCAAGTTGGCGACATTCTGTAATGTTGGCGGCTTCTCAAACATTCGCAGCTTCGGCAACGTGAGGGCGGTAAGTGCAAGTGGGCTCTCGCCAGAACTGGAGAAAGAAAAGGAAGAAATCGGTTGTGCGGGGCTGTGTTTAGGCATAAGTCACAAACTATGGACTCCTTTCAAGATTACAATGGTCATTTATTGCTGCAGATAATGTGAGGCGTCCGCTGGTACCTTTTCGTATGAGAGCGTTAGTTAGTTGTGGAGCTACGAATAATGTAGCACTGTCGAAGCAGGGTTTCTCCGCTTAAAATATGCATGTTCGGTCGCACAACAGTTTTTTGGGTGCAGGAAACCGGGCAACCAGATGATTCCGGGAACGGTAGACCCTGAGGCAGACGGCACTAGCGATGTTTCAGCCTGGTGTCCGAGGCAATACACGGCGGCCTCGCTCACCCAGCGGTGACCATTCGGAGTGATGGGAAGTGGGCCCAAGAGGATGGAATGGTCGAGCTGGACATAGCAAGTAGTGCGTGTGAACGAAGGAAAGGCCAGAAGGGGCTTTCGCAGTCGGGCCAAAAACGGACGTAGTGATGAGCAAAGCGGTTCACATGCTGTGCCAGGATATAGTAGCGAAGTCGAATGGCTCCGTCACATGTGGGAATTCGGAGGCAAGGATCGTTTGCGTAAGCGTTCACTTACGAAATTCGCGCAACTAGCTGGCTTTCATACTTTCTGGTTTGATAGTTTGATAGTAATTTTTGCCGTCTGGTGTCTTTTCGGGGAGTATCCAGAAGAGCCAAAAAGGTGGTCGCAATTACTCCGTAGCCCTCCACTACCGACTCCCTTTTCTCTTTTTCCACTCTTGCTCCCACCTCCCTCCCTTCCCTTACGGCGCGGTTCAGGTATCCACAGCACAAGTGTGGACACCTTTCTGTGAATCAATTATTATTATGATTATTATTAATATTAATAATATTATTCGCTACACTGACCTGGACAGAATATTATTACGAAAATTGTACGGACCTTTTCGTTTGCACCAACTTAACAGCCACACTAGCTTTCGCAGGCAAGCACCCTGCTTGCGTTCCTCTGATCCCCATTCCCTCACGATGCGCGTACCTTCTTCTTACAGCGGATCGCGTAGAAGAGTTGCTCCGCTTTTTTTTTTTCAATTAACGGATTTCAGTCATGATGAAAACAAGCAGCCTTTGACACAGTCACAGCAGCTTTATGCGTATCTTTGACCGTATTGAACCGTTTAAAATGCCTTCCAATCTACGCCCAATAAGCGATTGAATAGCCTTCCTCACGAGATCACGAACACCGGACACACTGCCGCGTTGAGAGATGTGACAACGACTACACTTGCCTAATCTCTTTATTTTATTACGCGAAGGTGTATACAGCTCATTCGGTCGAAAAGGCGTCGCCTACGCCTGACCAACAGAGAAAAACCTGTCTGAGAAAACTACTAACGTAATTTCGAAACAAAATTGTCGCGCAACTGTTCCTTGTGCTGCAGCATGCAGTGTGACGTCACACCATTTCGCTTCCCATTCAGCAACACACGACAAGTCGAGGTGGAGGGTGGTTTGCGATAAGGATTCAAACAGGCGACATACGTACATACATTGTGCCTTCGATTGTATGCCGATCATTTTAAGTGTAGATGTCCACCCAGAAGTCAGAAATACCGCGTCTTCCTTTCCCTAAAAGCAAAAGCAACTAAAGACGCTTAGCCCTGTGCAAAATTCTGTGAGCATAATAATAATAATAATACTTGGTTCATAGGAAGGGAAAGGCGCAGCATCTGTTACACTTGTTTCTGTGTATACCTGAACCGTCCGTAAGGAAAGGGATGAAGGTGGGAGTGAAAGTGGATAGAGAGAAAGAGGAGCCATAGTGGAGGGCTACGGAGTAATTTTGACCACCTGGGGATCTTTAACGTGCGCTGACATCGCACAGCACACGGACGCCTCTTCGTTTCGCCTCCATCGAAACGCAGCCGCCGAGGTCGGGATCTAAGCCGGGTACTCCGGCACAGTAGTCTGGCGTCTTACCACTGCACCACCCCGGCTTTTTTTTTTCTTCATTGCCTGACTTTTGCAAGACAAAACAAACACACACAAGAAATTGATATAATAAGCCTGCCAGGGGCTGGCTTTTTTGCAATTCCTTAAGATCCATCAAAGGTTCTACCTTTGGCAACCACTCAGGATTATCATCGTCAAACGTCACAATCCCGATAAACCAATGAAGAGCCTCGCGGAAAAAAATTCGTGCAGGACGCGCATCAGGATCACAGGGATATCCTGCCATGCGTGAACGCCATATGGAACCCCCTCCTTATTTTGCGTGGGTAAGTACTGTATTCCGTAAGGATTAATAGGTAAATATTTCTTTACGGTTCTTTGAAGTACGTCCCAAAAAGTTCCAGTTCCAGTATGCAACTTAAAAAGGAAAGTTTTAGCCGCTGCCGGCACTTTCATTCTTTTTACCCTCTTCAGTACATTCCTGCCAGGGCCTCCCCTGTATATGGCCTATAGATGGGCTCCGAAAGAACAACGTCGCACAAACCTTTGTACAACTTTTTCTTTTTCAGAGTTGATAAATATTCTTTTGAAAATCTTGCAGAAAGAAATCGCACACTTTGAACTTCTCTAAAGTAACCAAAAATACCTCCCATGTAACATTCGGTTGGCACAACAAAATCTGGCAGTGCACGTCCAAGCCTAATTTGGCAGACAGTGAACAAAAATGGATGATGAACGTCACGCAGGAACAGAAATCTGCTGATAATCTGCCGCAAAAAAAGATGCCCTAAGCCCACGCCGCCATCCTTGACACTTCTGAATAAATTCGTGCGGCTGCATCTTTCCCATTTTGAAGCCCACACAAAAACCGCGAATATTCTATGCAGCTTCTGCACACTCAATCTTGCACAGTGTAAAACTTACATCACATACCACAGCCTAGAAATGAAGAAGAGGTTGCACACTCTGGCTCTTGCAAAAATTGATAAACCAGTTCCTTTCCACTTAACTGCCCTTTCCCGCATGTCATCTGTGCATGCTCTCCAATATTTCTCGCTATCACGACAGCATTCTAGTGGCACGCCAAGGTGCTTTGTCGGAGTCGTCACCCAGGACACGTTTGCAAATTTATCAGGATAACTTTGCCATCTACCATGCCAGAGTCCCAGGGACTTGGACCAGTTTACCGTGTGTGCCTGTAACTTCGGTAAAGGTTTTTACAGAATCAACAACTTCGGGTATACCCTCCTAGTTAACCGTAAAAACCGCAACATCATCGGCGTACGCCAGCAGCTTCACTTCCACGGCTTGCAAACGAAAACCAGTAATATTCTCATTGTCCAAGATATTTAAGCAAAGGGTTTTAATGTAAATGCAGAATAAAAGAGGGCTGAAGGGACAGCCTTGCCGCATTGAACGCTGCACGCTAATAGGAGACCCAGACTTTTATTTATGACTAATCTCGTAGTGCAATTTCGGTACGCCAGGGCCACGCCTTCACGAATCACAAAACCAACATTTATATGGTCCATTATACAAAGTAGAATTTCATGGGCAACAAAGTCGAACGCCTTTTTAAGGTCAAGCTGCAGGATGACCACGCGGCCATTTATGACCCCCCCCCCCCCCCCATCACTACATTCTAATACACTTCTTGCTTTGTATATATTTGTAACAATGGACCGTCCCTATATCCCACACGTTTGATGTGTCCCAACGATTTCCTGGATAACCGACTGCAGCCTTCGTGCTAACACCTTCATATAAATTTTGTAATCAACGTTCGTGAGCGCAATTGGCCGGTATGATATTACTTGTAGTAGCCTATCTGCTTCATCAGTTTTGGGTATGAGGACTGTGTGAGATTTGCCATAAGAAGCAGGCAGTTCGTTTACGTCATAAGCTTCATTAAACACTACAGTCAGGACTGGCGCTATTTCGAGTTTAAATTCTTAGTAAAATGCCGCACTTAAGCCCTCTGGACCGGGCGATTTTCCCGGGTTTAAATTGTTTATTGCCAATTCGACCTCTGATTCAGTTATTGGCAGCTCTAGTCTTTGTTTGTTTTCTTCATTTAGTCTTGGTAGTGCCCCGAGATACCTGTCCTTAAACGCTCTCATATCAAAGTCGCGCAATGCAAACAGTGTCTGGTAGTATTGGAAGAATGCTCGCTAAATATGCTCATTGTCATCCGATAAGACGCCGCCTCATTCTATATTTCCGATGCGATTTCTCTGTGCGTGCGCCTTTTCAATTCCTAGCGCTCGTCTGGATGGTGCCTCCCCTGCAGCTGTCTCTTCCGCTCTATCACGTACAAGCGCACCGCGATAACGCTTTTGCTCTATCAGTTCAATTTTTTGTTTAATCTTCCTTATATCTTCTGTCCGTTTGCCAGGCGCTGCACGTTCATTTTCAAGCATTGTTTCAAGCAGGGACCTTAAGTTGTGTTCAATATGTTTCTGTTCGTCGGCAAGGACACTAGATCTACTAATTGCTATTATTTTAAGCTGTTCCTTACAAAGCTCCCATTGCTGCCATGTTCTCAGTGTACTATTAGGGTCGATCTTGCCTATTTCTTCCGTTACTGCATCTCTGAAAATTTCGTCTTCGATCAACTTGTCATTTAATTTCCACTGGTCCCAATTAAATGCACTGCCCCGTTTTTGTGATCCTATCACACATATTACTAAACAGTGGTCAGAAAAAGAGACGGGAACAACATGGTAGCTACTATATTTTGGAATCACATCAAGCGAAACATATATGCGGTCAAGACGAGCGTGGCTTTCACGCTGAAAATGTGTGTATTTTACACCGCACGCGCCGTCAAGGCATTCCGCCACATCTTCAAGGTTCCACTCCCCCCACAATTTTGGACAGTACCTCAGTACTTACGCCTCTGACTGGGTCCTTAGCAGTCGCAATAAGACCAGTGTGCGCGGATTCTGCACCACCCCGGCGGTGAAGTGTGTCAGCATCTCCATGCCAAAGATCCGTGGAATGAAAACGCGGTGTAAGAAGCGCCGTCGCGTCGTCTCTTAAATCGAAGCTTATGAGTCCTAAGTTCCAGCGTTTGCCAAAAATGGCTTCCACGTTTGCATAAAATGTACGGAAATTGTGTTCATGTTTTCTTTATTGCAAATTATTGTTGTTTTACTTAGCCACAATAAACATTGCATGGCGGTTTGTTTAAAGTTAAATGTAGTTGTGGAGATGAATCGCAGACACACTCGTTGTCGTGTCTCCACAAATATATTTTACAGGGCCCTCTGAGCCAGGCGGAAACGGGACAGTGAGCCGCCGACATTTAGTCCTGCAGCCACGAAGAACAATCTGAGCGCGATTGGCAAGCGTGCTGAGGCAGTCGTCTTCTTCTGCGGCCCGACCATGATGGCATGCTACAGACTCTTCTCCATAATCCTTATTATAATGGTAAAAATTATGTAACTTTACACTTTAACCATTTTTATTCTCCTACGATTTGGAGCTTTCATAATGTCCCACTCACAAAATACTCGGATGTAAAGAGCAGCATTATGGAGTGAATAAGCACGGAATGCGACACTGCATCTTCGATTCCGTTCACACAAGCGCATGTGATAGAAGAAAAGACGCTCGCACAGGCAAACAGTATTCCCAAAGAGCGATCGAAGAAATGAAATCAGATAGGGTAATGTTTCATTCTGTTATTATCCCAGCAACGCTTCAGCAAAGCCGACAGTGTGCGCATGCTCGGGAAGACGAAACAAAACGCCCACATTGCCCATGAAGCTGAATGGTTCCTTCTTCGCAAAGAAGAAGCCGCTCTGCTGATTCTGCGACTGATTTCCTGTTGCCTGAGCCACTGCGGTTTGGTCCTCTGCTTGTCTTGGACTATTGTGATTGTGAACTGGTGAGACCGTTCCGCGAGTAGGGGATTTCGCCAGGTTTCCCCTTTATGGTTTAGGTTTCATGCCTAGCTAGGGCTACGACCATGACATCGTCTTCCCCGGGCTCAGGTCCGGTAAACTGATTCGCTAGTCTGCCGGCCGATAACATACCTCTAAAATGTTTTCTGCCAATGGTGTGAAGCATATCCCTGTGGTACTTATTCCTGTTGGAGATGGCTCAATTAGAAAAAAAAATCCTCGTCTAATCCAAGAGCAATTGAAGGCTGCAACCAGCCGATACCAGCAGATTTTGGAGGTGCGAGCATTTGGTAGAAGAGGATTATTATGCAAATCTGATGACTTGGACTGCGTTGCTGACTTATTGTATTGCACTTCGTTTGCCTCATTGCCTGTGAAGGCATTTATTCCAGAACAGCTTGCTTGCGCGAAAGACAATAATCCGCGGGGTTGATTCATCCACTACGCCAGCAGAGGAGATTCTTGACGGCCTTTATGAGGCCGGTGTTGGTATCATGTCAGTGTACCGTTGTAGCAGACAGGCTGGAGCCTCACGCGTACTAACGGAGTCAGTAATTGCCACATTTGCAGGGTCCTCTTGCTCAAGTGAAATTAAAGTTTGGCCAATTATACACCGTGTTGACCATTTACATTCTCGGCCATTACAGTGCAAAAAATTGCTGGCGTTTTGGGCACAGTGCCAAAGCTTGCATGTCGGCAACGCGCTGCCGCGTTTGCAGCGGTGATCATGCTTCAGATCACTGCTCTTCTGAGTCTATTACCTGCTGCCTTAGCCGATGCAGTCACGCAGTTGATGATTCCAGTTGTCCGAAGAGGGTCGATGAGCAGAGTGTCCTAGGCATTATTCAACGCGACAGGTGCTCGCGCGCAGATGCTTATGCCCTAGTAGCAAAAAGACAGAGTGCATACGCAAATGATGTCCGCACCTCATCTCCTAAGGTAGAAAGGTTGAAGCAAGCTAAACAAAGTCAGTTGTTGCTGTAGTAGAGAAGGCTGTTACTGGGGCACTTGATCGCTTGATTAATACATTCAGCGATGCTTTGCAGCAAGTAATTTCCGCAGAGGCTGTATCGTCGTCTGTAGATACTCTAACCCCGTCTACCTTCTTTATTTCCTATAAAACAATTGATAACATTCAACCTACCTCCTCTTCTGCGTTCACGCCTGTGGATGTAAACGATAATGACTCAATCCCTATTTCTACCGCATGTCAGTCAGATGTTGAGATGGCCTGCCAATCTCAGAAGCGTCGTGCCTCCTCTTCTCCTAATAAATCAGATCATCCGCATGTCAAAACTAAGAAAGGTACTCAAGGAATTGCAACGAAAACGGATGTGTTGAAAGAGCCTGTTGCTGCCTCATTTTTAAAGCAATAATCATGGCGGGAATCTCTGTACTCCAGAGGAAGTGTCACTCTATCTTATCATTTTTCGACTACCTGCAGCACCTTATTCTTTAAATTACCCCTGATATTATCTTACTGCAAGAAACTTGGCTCTCTCCTAATCGTCCTTTCACAGTTAAAAATTACCGTGTCCGTAGAGCTGATCGCCCATACGGCAGGGGCGGAGGCTTGTTAACATTGATTTCAATAAATCTAGTTCATCGTGCTAAAGTGGTTTATGAATTTATTGTGCCTGATTGTGACATACTTGCCGTTGAGTTAATTGTCCCGCAGTGTGTCCTGGTCATAATTGCAAATATCTACTTTCCCGCAGGCGTCCGTAGGACAGATTGTTTAGAAGCTTTGCTGACAATTAATTCAAATGTAGTTTTGTCTGGGGACTTCAATTCCCATCACGTCATATTTCGCGGTCCTGAAGTATTGTTTTAAGTTTTAGACGCAACTCGGAGATCAGAGTTTATTTTTCAGTCTGCCATTCAAAACAAGACTCCTTCCAGCTTGTGGAATGAAGAATCCGAAAAAGCCTATCGTCTGAGGAAAACCGCATGGAAGCGTCTAGCCCATAATCTGTGCCCAAACAACTGGATTAATTACAAATTCTTTGCAGCTTCGTTTAAAAGAACGATGTTCAAGGCTAAAATTTAATGCGAATCTGAACACCTATTTGTCTAACTTAGTCAACCGGAATTTTCTCTATAGATACAAGGAAGATACAAAAGTTTTGCCCGTCTTTCATACCACACAGTCTACTGTATTGTCTAAAAAAGATGATATAGATCAATTGGAATCAACTGCCCAAGGCCTTCGGCGCGCTTTCAAGTTGAACTACCTTTTCTTCAGCCCGATTGTAGTTTGGTACAAACTTCACGGAGGTAACTATGTCTGAATTAATGTCTGTAGTTAATGGCCTGCAATCGGCTGCCTCTGGAGTTGACAGAATATCAGTTGCCATGCTGAAAATACTATTCAAAGACATTGCTTCGGACCTATTGCAGATTGTGAATTGGTCTTTAGAAAAAGCTTGGATTCCACAAGCTTGGAAAACATCGAAAATAATTTTACTACTCAAAGACCAGGCGAAAGGGTTTGATCTCGACAAATTTCGGCTGATTGCTATCACATCAAATTTAGTTAAGCTTATAGAACGGATAGTCTACTCTCGTCTCACAGATCATGTTCTATCCTTTCAAGGCTTTAGTGAGGCTCAGATTGGATTCCGACAGGGATGCTCGATTTGGAACGCACACGTAGACTTGGAGAGTCGTATTATTGTTGCCATGAGGCGAAAAGAGGTTTTAGCTCTAGTTACTTTAAATATTGCCAAAGCGAACGACAGCGTAGAATATAGCATTTTGCTTCATAAACTAGCTGGTCTACATCCTCTGTTATACATATTTGCGTGGATTAGGGAATTATTAAAGGATATATCATTCTTCTGCACGAAAGATAAATTAAATTTCAACACTTATACCCAGTCAAGAGGTGTACCCCAAGGAGCAGTCCTCTCGCCGTTATTGTCCAATATACTAATGCATGACATTCTTATTCACCCGGCCGTCAAAGTTTATGTGTATGCAGACGATATTGCTTTTTTTGCTTCTGTCACAAATATTCACAACCTATATCATTTGTTGCAAGATTATCTAAATGCTCTGGAGGTCTGGCTGGGCAGCCTATAAGGCTAACTTTAAATGTCAACAGATGTGCCGTCCTAGTATTCCCACAGACAACCCTCGCTAACATTTCCTTGTCTTATCATTCTGTCCTAATCCCGCAGGTTGATTCTATTAAATATTTTTTGTATATTATACGACCCACAGTTAGACCGGAGGCCTCAAATTAGAAGCCTTGTGCTTAAAGGTGAACGTGCCCTTGGACGGGTGTTAAAAAACAGCAATAAGAAATATGGTATGCGTCGGGACACCCTGCTATTGCTTTATAAAACATACGTACGACCAATACTTGAATTCGGCTCCATTCTCTTTTCTGGATGCCCAAGGTACAAGCTTGAACTGCTGTTCGTTTTGGAACGACGAGCTCTGCGCCTTTGTTTAGGTATGCCGAAATCAGTGGTCAATGCTTTGCTATACTTGGAAGCTCGGATACCTAATCTAAATTGGCGGTTTCAGCTTCTCACTGTGCGAACATATTTAAGGTCTTTCGAGCCTGTCCCTGGATTGGCTAACCCCATATTTACTTCGATCCCATCATACTTCTTTGATAATATTTGGCTTAAGTATAAGCTCCCTCAGGTTGTGCTTATTAATTCCCTGCTGTCGAAACTTTTCGTATCCATACCCTACTGAAAATTCCTGTATAAAATTCATACAGGAAATCGTATGCAGGTTTATTGTACAGGATATGAGATACAGGATTGTGGGCTATTTCAGGAAATTCCTGTACTGCCCAGAAAAGTCCGGAATAAAACCACGCGGAGCTCTGATAGCGGAATGTCCTGTATGGTTGATGGCCCTATCCGTAAAAACGCGTTGGCAGGCTGGAAAGGCATGCAACAATATAAGATAACACGACTACATTTAATAAAAATAAAAATAATATAAACAAAAAATAATAAAAATTAGCGACAAGTCTGGATTCGAACATTGGCCTTCATACTCCTGAAACGGACGTCTGAACCACTACTCTACTTATTTCTTGGCATTATTGCCTGATTTTTGCAAGACAACACAAACACACACCAGATTGATATAATAAGCCTGCCAGGGGCTGGCTTCGTCGTTCTAAAATTCCTTTAGATCCATCAAAGGTTCTACCTTTGGCAACCACTCAGGATTATCATCGAAAACTTCACAATCTCGATAAACCAATGGAGAGCCTCGCGGAAAAATATTCGTGCAGGACACAGATCAGGATCACAGTGATATCCTGCCATGCGTGAACGCCATATACTGTGGAGGCCCATTAGCATGATTGAATCATAGGGAACCCTCTCCTCATTTTGCGTGGGTAAGTGCCTTATTCCGTAAGGATTAACTAGTAAATCTTTCTTTATGGTTCTTTGAAGTACGTCCCAAAAATATATCCCTTCCCAACAGTGAAGAAATACATGATCTATCGTTTCTGGCTGCTTACAAATTAAGCAATGTGCACTCCACGGAAGAAATAAACCTTTTTCTTGCAAAAACACTTTCACTGGCAAAGTTCCAGTGTGCAACTTAAAAAAGAAAGTTTTAGCCGCTGCCGGCACCTTCATTCTCTTTACCCTCTTCAGTACATTCCTGCCAGGGCCTCCCCTGTATATGGCCTTATAGATGAGGTCCGGAAGAACAACGTCGCACAAATCTTCGTACAACTTTTTCTTTTTCGCAGTTGATAAATATTCTTTTGAAAATCTTGCAGAAAGAAATCGCACACTTTGAGCAGCTTCTCCAAAGTAATCAAAAATACAACCACTACTGCACGGCGGGCTATGGTTAAACTGGTTATGATTGAGTATATGTAGCTAATTTTGCTCTTTCGTACTTTGTATATTTCTCTTGGCTTTCGAATTTGTGGCCGTAATTCACCGATCGCCCTTTAAACACGCTGAATCTTTTTTCAGGCTATCACGAGGGTTCACAAATGCTCCGTATCATTATAATGCGTCGCTTTATTGCAGGCAAACCTCAAGATATCATAATTTACTAGTGCTGATATGTTTTGTCATCGTCTACGAACGCTTGCAAGTTTTCCTACATACAGAGATATCCGGTGCAGTAATACTTGTAATACTGCATGCTTTAGCTTTTCATGCATCATCTGCATCAATATCAAAACGTTTTATTTCCACCGAAATGAAACTCCTTTTTAAACCCCCAACACGCACGCCTAAGGGAGCCCTACTCAGGAGCCTCGCCGACTAAGGTCTGGTGAAGATAGATTGTTTCTTCACGGCCTCAGCCGCCAGGCGGATGGCTTGTTGCTGTTGAGCGCGGTTCTCGTTCCGCAGCAAGGTCTCCCAGGCTTCTCTATTTTGCTCGGCGCCCGTGCTGCCAGCACATTCCCAAATTACGTGGTCTAGAGTGCCCCTCTTCCCGCAAGTTATGCAATACTGGTCTTTCTCCTATTTAGAAATTGTCACATATACTCAGAAGGGGCTTATATGATTTCCCCCTTGTAATGTTCTCCACGCAATTACCTCCTCGTTTCCGAGGGAACGGTCGGGTGGCGGATAGACCCTTCTGCTCAGCTTATAATGTTCCGTGATGTCGTTGTATGAAATCAAGCTATCTTTCGTGTCTATGCGAGAGGGCTGCTCTACGGCCGCCCGGTGATAGAGAGCTCGGGCAAGCTCGTGTGCAGCCTCATTTCCTGCAATAGACTCGTGCGCTGGAATCCATATTATTCCCATATTACGTTCTATCGGCCTCGCCTCGAGGACGCGTTTGGCCTCTTCCGAGATTTTTCCTTTCCCAAAGTTCCTCACTGCTTTTTTGCTGTCACATAAAATTGTCCTGGCCTTGGTACCGACGCAAGCGAGCGCTATCGCCAGCTCTCTGCCGCTCTGGCATTTCTCGTGCGGCTCGAAGCCGCTACCATTAATGCTCCTGCCCCGTCGACAACCGCGGATACAGCCGCCCCGTGCTGTCCGCACACCGCGTCTACATAAGCCACCTGGTCTGCCAGTCGCTTCTTCATCTTCCTCTCCCAAGCCTTAGCCCTATGCTCTCGGCTTTTTTTGTTGTACTCGGGGTGCATGTTTCGCGGCATAGGTGGGACGCGTATCTTGGCCCTGATTTCTGGCGGGATGTTTACCATCTTGTGTGTGCTACTCTCTGGCCGGATTCCTACCAATTAGAGTATTGTTCTGCCCGTTTCGGACTGGCCGAGCTGTTCAAATTGGGATATTCTCACCCCCTCTGCCAGCTCAACCCATCTGTTGTGAACTCCCATTTTCTGAAGCCGCTCCGTCGACATGGATATGGGGAGTCCCTGAGCTCGCTTGACGCATTTCCCCAATATTCTGTCTATCTTCTCTATTTCTGTCTTGTTCATGTTTAGGTACGGCGTCGCGTAGCAGATCCGATTTATTACGCACGCCTGAGACATTTTCAGGAGATTCCTTTCTTTTAGTACTGTTCCCTTTACTGCTACTCTCCTGAATATGTATACTACTTGGTCTGCATATGTGGCTAATTTCTTTATGGTGTTGGTGTTGTTGCCCTTTTCGTTGATAAACATGCCTAGGATCCTCCTTTCCTCGGCCCTGGGCACTTCCAGGCCTTCCACCACCACTTTAATTTCTTCTTCTCTCTTGTTCCTGCCGTCGCTATTATATATAAAATGCTCTGTCTTATGCAGTGAACACACCAGGCCTCTTTCGGCCGCATACTTTACCACTACGTCTGCTGCCTTTTGCAAACTCCACTCAATTTCCGCGTCGCTTCCGCTATTCATTCAAATGTTTATGTCGTCGGCGTACATGCTGAATTTTATATCAGGGATCTTGTTTAGCATGGCCGGGAGACCTCTCATCGCTATGTTAAATAGGAAAGGGGACAGTATGGCTCCTTGCGGGGTACCTTTGCTGCCCAGCCTTATGCTGGGTGAATCTGCGTCCTGGAATTTAATCACTGCCTTCCTATCTTGGAGGAAGTCCTTGATATACTCGTATGTTCTCTTACCACGTTTACCTCCTCCAGACCTCTGAGGCCCGCCTCGTGTCGGACGTTGTTGACAGCCTTCCTGAGGTCAAGACCTAGGATTACCTTGGTATCTAATCCCTTCTTGTCTATAATGTCATGTTTTAGTCTGAGCACTACATCCTGCGTGCTGAGCTTAGGTCTACATCCAACCATCTCGTGCGGCCACATGTTTTCATCTTCCGTGTATCTCGTTAACCTCATCTGCACTACGTGCTCCATGCATTTCCCCACGCAAGACGTCAGCGAGATTGGTCTTAGGTTTTCCAATTTTGGTTCCTTCCCCGGCTTGGGGATGAGAGCCACCTCTGCCTGTTTCCATTCCTTCGGCAATTTACCTTCCTTCCATACTTCGTTCATGTATCGTGCAATCGCCTCTATCGAGTCGTCTAAGTTCCTGAGCATGACATTGTATATTTTACCTTTGCCAGGGGCCGCGCGAGTCCTTAGGCCAGCAATAGCTGCTCTGATCTCCGCTATCGTAATGTCCGCGTCCAGCTCTTTATTTTCCGCTCCTCCATATTCTGCCTGTTGCACTTGAGTCGCGTCCTTTATGTAAATGTCCCTGAGCTTGTCCATCAGCTGTTTGTCCGTCCCCTGGAATGCGTGTCTCGTTTTCACCTGGTTGACGCTCGCTACCTGTTTGGATTTGCTCGGGTCGAGGAGATGCCTCAGTATATTCCACGTCTTTGCTAGACTCATGCTCCTTTCCATGTCGTCGCACCTTCCGTACCAATTTTGCTCGTTCAGTTAGACCGCACACCTTTCCATTTCTTTCATGTGTGTGGCTAACTAGCGCCTTAAGTTTCTGTTCCATTTTCGAGATTTCAGACTCTTCTCGAGCCTTTCCTTCTCCTTCCACATGCTCATTAGTTTGCTGCCCATTATCTCTGGTACATCTTCCCCTTCGGCTACCGCTTCCGCGTCCCCGATATCTTCCCTCAGCTGTTTTGGCCAGTCTCCTATGTCTTGAATTTCCTTAGGTTTATGGCTTCTGCGAATCGGACGGAATTTGTCCCACTCCACAATTCCCGCCTGTTTGAGTTTCCTCAGCTTCACTCCTTCTCCCAGTTTCGTGGCCGCAATTAAGTGGTCACTGCCCAGATTTTCCACGGTGTTTACCCATTCTGTTCTGCCAGTATTTTTACTGAAGGACAGGTGCGGCGCGGTGTCTCTGCTTACACTGCTACCTACTCTAGTAGGCGCACACGGGTCGTTATACAAGGTTATTCCGAGGTTTTGGAACTCCTCAAGGAGAAGTGTACTCTTCGGATCTTGCCTTGCGTACCCCCATTCCTGTGTGCCACATTAAATTCCGCCACAATCACCAATGGGCTTGGCCCGGCCAGTTTGATGGCTTTTCTAAATATCGTTCTGAATATCATTTTCCTCTGCCTCGGGTTGCTGTAGATATTAGGCAGGAATATGCTTTTTTTTTCTTTTGCGTCCCGTGATCATTTCTATCAGAACCGCTTCTATGTCTCCCGTGCTCACGTCGTTCTTTAGTGTTGCTATATTCCTTTTGACCAGTGTGGCCACTCTGCCTATCGCTACAGAAGCTTTGGTATCCGGCCAGTTTGACCCGATTTCCTCCGGTTTCCTGTAGCGCTACAGCAATAAGTTTGTCCTCTACATGTTCCAAGTGCTGCTATAATAGCGCTCACTTCCGTCGGTACCCACAGTAATTGCATTGCCAAATGGTGGCGATCTTTTTCTTACGATTCCTGTCCATTATTGTGAAAAACTACGCGGTCAGTTTCGCCATCCTATCGGTGAGGCCTCTTAATGCCGCTAGAATCTGGTCCATTGAACCCTTAATGTTTTCTAGAGCGTTTAACCTTACATTCACTTCCTGCATCTGCGTTTCTAGCCTATCAATTTTGCTTCCAAATTTACTCGTTAGTTTCCTCTCAAGCGTCACAAGGGGTTCGGTCTCACCTGCCTTTCGTTTTATCGAAGGGGGTCTAGCCACCTCCATGTCCATTTTTTCCTCTGCATATTCTGTCACCGGTTTTGCCTCCGGCAGGATTTACGCTACCGCTTGTGTGGGAGGCACTACAGGCCTCGGCTTGTTGTTTACTAATTCTGCTATAATTTTCCTCAACTCCGCAATTTCCGTTCCTTGCCTTTTTAGTTCTGCCTCTTGTTTCCCTATATTCGCTTTCAACTCTGCATTTTCATTTTTCAGCGCTACAGTTTCTGGGCTAGCCTGGGAGACCTTGTTCGCGAAGCTTGCCGGTTTCTGGATTCCCGCCTTGGGTAGTTCCGGGTCCTCCCTGGAGGGCAGGCTCGGAAACGCCTTCTGATCCGTAAGTTCCGCCCCACACCGGAATCTCGAGGGCTTCCCGGAGCTGGACTTGGTCCTGGATATGGGCCTTCCCTTGGGCCCGTTCTTGGGGTGCGCTGCTCCGTCTTTCCCATCTTCTCGTCTATTTGCGTCTTTCGTCGTCACGTATGGCTTCCTATATATCTTCCTACACTTGCTGTCGCCCAGCATGGGGCATGGGGGCTCCCCTGCACAGCTGGCATACGGGGATGCACGTGTGTCCCTGCTCTGGGTTCTCCTAGCCACAGCCACGGCACTTTATCTTCGTCGGGTCCGGGCACACGTCAGCTCTGTGTCTCTGTCGGCCGCACGCCACGCACACTTCCAGCTTCTTCTTGTATAACCAGCATTTCTTGAATGATCCCAGACACTTCACCTGCTCTGGAACCTCGCTTCGCTCGAAGAGAATCAGCAGCGAGCCGGAGTCTCTGAGTCTCCGTGCGCCCAATATCGGCGGGTTCGCGTCGCAGTCCAATGTTTCCCTGATTAGCTCCATGCTCATGGTCATAGGAATTCCTTGTATGACTCCCTTCCCGTGCCGTCCAGCATCGGAGCGTGGTTGTCCACTTCCACTGTCTTTCCTCTGATTTTCAGTTTCTTGGCGTCTTGGTACTTCACAGTCCTGTCCTCGCTCGCTGATGCAACGAGGATGGTTTCTTGAGTCATGTTTATCGAGACCACGTCTTCCTTTATAAGCACCTTCGGATCCACCCTGCTTCTTGCGCTAGTGCGTCTGCAACTTCGGCTTCTTCCACGTTCCCCCACCTCGCCGGTATTCCGCCTGTCGGTCTGAGGAGCAGCTTTATAGCGCCTTTCGGTAGGTCGATCATTTTCGTTTCCACCGTTTTCTCCGCTTTTTGCCTCGTTTGAGCCTGAATTTCATTAGGCTAGGTTGCTGCTGCACACTTCCATCACCGCCGTCTTGTTCCGGCACGTACAGTCTTTGTCAAAAGTGTAGAGCCCAAGGGGTCTAGTTCTGAGCCATTTTGTGCGGCTTGTAATGGATCTCTAGTGTTTCATATTATCTTTATGGTAAGAACAGTTTTTGCCCTACCCCCTGCAATGGGAAGGACCTCCACTAATGCTAAAATAGCGCCACTACAAGGCTCGGAAGCAGACCACTCGGGCTCTACACTTTTGGCAAAGGCTATACCTTTTTCCTTCTCGTCTATACCAGCCGGTTTGAAAACCTGACTTTTCTGCTTCAGCTTCTGGTGCCGTCATGTCAACGCAATTCTGCTCTCGTTCCTTCTCGTCAATAGTCATCTCGACGAGTTCCGACGTCTTGCGTGCCTCGAGGAGTCCCCGACAACGCTGCGATGTTATACCTAACGTTAGGCAGAACGCTCGGCTCCCACGTGGCGGCCCGGAAATGGCGATAAAAACTAGAAAATGGGCCTGCCGTCAAAAAACCGGTATCCCTCTGAAGCTCCGTTGTTCTGGCGATCTTGAAGTCTGTGAGTCGTCCGCCTTCAATATATTCCGTCGCCGATCAAGTTCGTAGGAGCCCATGCGGAGCACGTCCGCCGGCGTCCGATGTAAACGCTGGAATCTAGCTTCACGTTCTACCAACGGAGCAGCGACGTCAATGAATACACTCCCGGCTGAGTGGTTTCAATAAATTTCGAGAAAGAGTCGCCCGGTGTGTGACAAATCCGTGCATCTTTCGATGGCCAGCGATGTTTCTTATTTTTTCTCGAGCATATTTTTGTCCTCACTAGCGAAACGATATGTTCGTGCTCCCACTTTCGCGTTGAAGGCGGAAGATCTTCAGTCGCAGATATGAAGATGAACCGCAAGATCGTACGAGCTGTAACGACTGTTGCACGTGCAAAAGCGACGCGATGCGCGTATATACTTGCAAGCGCACACTTCGACGGCTTCATCGGTCGACCCGGCTTCTGTTCAGAAGCGAAAATACTCTGCCCAGTATCAGTTTCAGAAATTACGGGTTCGTCCGGTTTCGTCCGGTTTTTAGTTAATTTATACAGGCTGAACCGCCATGAAACCGCGCGGAGCTCTGATTCCGGAAATTTCTGTATGTCCGTGGCTCTCGTTTCAGAAAAAAATATGGATGTCAGGCTGGGAAAAGTATGCAGAGCTATAAAATAACGCGACTACATTTGAAAAAGAAAAAAAAAAACTCTTAAGAAATTATTAAAAATTTACAAGCCGTGATTCGACCTTCTGTTCTCACTATCGACAAGCACACACTCTAACTACTACACCACGGCGAGAAATGGATATGTCGGTTATATTTCTGTTTATATAGTAGACATTGCTCTTTTGTAGTTTTTTGTGGGGTGTAGAATTTGTGGTCGTATTTAACCGATCGCCCTTTAAACACGCTGAAACTTTTTCCTGGCTATCACGAAGAGTTATCCGTTTTCCGAATTTTAAAATGCATCGCTTTCTTGAAGCGAAACCTTAGAATGTCGCAATTTATTAGTGCTGATGTGTTTTGTCATCGTCTTCGAATGCATGTACTTTTTGCTACATACAGATATATGCGGTGCACCAACACTTGTAATACTGCTTGTTTTAGCTTCACCTACTGGCAGCGGAGCAGCGTTGTCAATGCATTCACTTCCGACCAAGTGCTTTACATACGTAAACACTCGAGGAAGCGACGCCCGATGTCCGGCTAATCTGTGCATATTTCGATGGTTAGCGAGTGTTTCATTTATTTTCGAGCGTATTTTTATCCGCGCTAACGAAACTCTAAGTTCTTGCACTTCCGCGTTGAAGGTGGCAGATCTTCAGTGGCAGACATGAAGATGCACCGCAAGATTGTACAAGCTGAAGCAACTGTTGCACGCGCAAAAGCAACGTGATGCGCGTATGTATACTTGCTAGCACACATCCACGGCTTCCTATCTTCTAGGTATTTGGGAAACAACGCGCACTGCACATATACAGAAAAGTTGTAATGTATAATAGTATGGTTTCATGCTTATTTAGCGCGCAGGATTGTTTCGATGTGGTCATTCTGGTTGAGCTTCACGATCCAGCCGGCTTGTGTTGATAAGCGGAAATACTCTGTCCCGTATCAGTTCCATTCATGCCGAGTTTGTCCGGTGTCAGTTATTCCGGACTTCACCTGTCCTGTATATGAGCTCAACACAGGACTGGTCTGGACTGTTTCTTATTAATACCGGTCTGGGATGTCCTGTATAAGCTACATACTGGAAAGTGTCTGTCCTGTATTAGCTCCATACCGGACCGGACCACCTGGATTGAGATTCACACCGGACATGTCCTGTCGTGCATAAACCTGTTTAAGCTTCATACAGGGCTGGCCACACCGGTATGATATTTATACGGGATAATACAGGACCGGTTAAAACCCATTTAGCGCGGTGCGGGATTTTCACTAGGGTAACCTCTTTAGAACAAGTTAACCACCGGCGGTCTGGTACTGTAATCTCATTTGATGACACCCTCCCAGGGAATGCTAAGCATTTGTTTGCCAATGTATTAAATGCCCTTATAGAAGATTACCTAGACAATTTTCCGAGCCATGTTGCCATTTTTACAGATGCTTCTCAGCAGGATGAAAAAGCAGCTATTTGCATATACTCCCAAGCTCTTGACTGGAGGTTTTCATTTCGGATCTCAGACTATATGCCAATCTTTGCTGCTGAGTTTCTGGCCATTGAATTGGCCTTGATTAAAATCCCTAGTAATATTTCTAATGTTAATTTGCTTTCTGACAGTCTATCCTTGTTGTCATCACTCGAACATTCGAGGGACACTGCTTTGCCATTCCCTTTATTTCTTCCTCCTCACATGTCAGATTTGCGTTTTCAATGGGTCCTTCGCCACTGTGGTATTACACATTGTTACGGGGTAGTTCAGCTTGTAGCAGAGGGCGGACACGGAAGACAAGGCTTTCAAAACAGACGTTTTCTGCAGGCACCAGCCGACGCTGTTGAACGTCGTCTTCTCTCCAACTCACGAGAGTCTTCTTTCCTTATGCGTATGCACCGCCTAATGTGACACTACCCCGCCGGCTGAAAAGCACCGTCCCGGTGCGTACTAGCACCCAAACCAGGGTCCATGTAGTACGGCTTTAGGCGTGCAACATGGACCGTCTCAGTGCGTGGTGTAGAGGCATGGCGGGTGGGATGCAAGGGCGCAATTTCGTATGTCACTGGTGTCACTTGTCATAAAATACGGTAGGGTCCTGTATAACGGGGCAAAGGTTTTTCCGAGAGGCCAACGCGGCGAGCTGGGGTCCAAAGCAGCACGAGAGAGCCGCAAGAATACTCGGTGCTGCGATGACAGGAATCATAGCGACGTTTCTGGGAGTGCTGAGAGGCTGCGAGTCGCTTGCGAGCAACAACGCGAGCAGCATCAGCTCGGGCTATGGCGTCACGAGCATATGAGCTGACAGTGGTGACAGACGGGAGCAGGCTGTCAAAAGGAAGCAGAGGTTCACGGCCGTATAGAAGATAGAAGGGGGAGTAGCAGGTAGTGTCGTGACGCGACGAATTGTAAGCGAATGTCACAAATGGTAGCGTTATGTCCCAGTCACGGTGGTCATCAGAAACGTACATAGACAACATGTCAGTCAGTGTCCGGTTAAGGCGTTCGGTAAGCCCGTTCGTCTGTGGATGGTAGGCAGTCGTGAAAGAATGACGAACGTTGCACAGCCGTAGGATCTCATCGACTATACGAGCCAGAAAGCAACGGCCACGGTCGGTGAGCAGTTGGCGGGGAGCTCCATGGACGAGTATAACGTCGTTGAGGAGGAAAGCAGCGACATCAGTTGCACAACTGGTTGGTATTGCTCGTGTGACCGCGTAGCGTGTGGTGTAATCAGTGGCCACCGCAATCCATTTGTTCCCCGATGCGGACAGTGGAAAATGCCCTAGAAGATCCAGACCCACTCGAGAAAATGGGTCTATGGGGATGTCGATTGGCTGCAGAAGTCCAGCTGGTAAAACTGATGGCTTTTTCCGGCGTTGACAGCGGTCACAAGCAGCTACGTAGCGGCGGACTGCGCGATATAGGCCTGGCCAAAAGAACCGACGACGCACACTGTCGTATGTGCGAGAGACGCCTAGATGACCCGCTGTAGGAACGTCGTGAAGCTGTTGAAGGACGGCTGAGCGTAGGTGCTGAGGGACTACTAGTAGAAGGTCGGGGCCATCAGGTCGCATATTGTGCCGATATAAGGTGCCGTCGTGGAGCACAAACAAACGAAGGGAAGGGTCATGGCGATCGGCGCTGAGGCGATTGATAATTTCGCGAAGCTGAGGGTCCTGGCGTTGCTTACGGTGAATGTTGGAAAAATCAGAAATAGAGAGCACGCAAGCGTCATTGTCACATTCAGGTTGACGTGGCGGGTCGACTGGATGACGGTACAGGCAATCGGCGTCTCGATGCAACTGGCCAGACTTATAGACCACTGAAAAATTGTACTCCTGAAGGCGCAAGGCCCAACGTCCAAGGCGACCAGCAGGGTTTTTGAGTGTAGAAAGCCAACACAGTGCGTGGTGGTCAGTGACTACTGTGAATGGCCGCCCATACAAGTAAGGGCGGAACTTTGTAATGGCCCAAACTAGGGCTAAGCACTCACGTTCAGTGATGGAATAATTTTGTTCGGCCGCAGAGAGGAGTCGGCTGGCATAGGCGATGACGCGAGGTAAACCGAGCTGACGTTGTGCGAGAACGGCACCAATTCCATGACCACTTGCGTCGGTGCGTACTTCTGTGGGCGCTGACGGATTGAAGTGAGCCAACACTGGCGGACCGGTGAGGCGGGCAATAAGAGCGACGAAGGCGGCCGATTGTTCGTGGCCCCAGGTAAAGGAGACCTCTTTTTCAGAAGCTGCGTGAGCGGACGGGCTATTTCTGCGAAGTTTGGTACAAATCGCCGGAAATAGGAGCAAAGTCCGAGGAAGCTACGCACGTCGCTGCTAGATTTCGGTATAGGGAAATCCCTTACAGCGCGAATTTTGTCGAGGTCCGGCTGGATGCCGTGGGTTTTGACTAAATGTCCTAGGACCTTGAGTTCCCTGCGACCAAAGGTACACTTCTTGGAGTTCAACTGAAGGCCAGCTCGTCGGAAGACGCCAAGAATAGCCGAAACACGATGAAGGTGGCCTTCAAAGGTTGATGAAAATACGATGACGTCATCGAGGTAGCACAGACATGTGGTCCATTTGAGCCCGCGTAATAGGGAGTCCATCATACGCTCGAATGTCGCAGGGGCATTACATAAGCCGAAAGGCATCACCTTGAATTGGTAGAGGCCATCCGGGGTGAAAAAGCCGTCTTTTCACGATCTCTTTCGTCAACAGAGATCTGCCAATATCCAGAACGGAGATCGATGGAGGAGAAGTAGTTGGCACCATGCAGGCAGTCGAGAGCGTCATCGATTCTGGGAAGAGGGTACACGTCTTTCATTGTTATCTTGTTTAGGTGTCGATAATCAACGCAAAACCTCCAGCTGCTGTCTCTTTTTGACGAGTACTACCGGAGACGCCCAGGGGCTGCTTGACGGCTCAATAATGTTGCTTGCCAACATTTTGTCTACTTCTTCCTGAATGATCCTGCGTTCCGAAAGAGCAACTCTGTAAGGCCGTCGATGAATAGGTCGGGCATCTCCAGTATCAATACGATGTGTGACGACGGACGTTTGGCCCAGGGATCCGTGACCGAAATCAAAAATGTCGCTGTATGACCGCAAAAGGCCGACAAGGGCGCTGGCATATTCGGGACGCAGGTCAGAGGCAAGCATTGCTGAGATGCGGTCCTCCGGACTATGTGATGCGGCAGGTTGTGCAGGTACGTCGGCGTGACGGTCGGACAGCACTGCAGAAATAGTAAAGCTGGACAAAGGCGACAGCTCGGCAAGGAAAATGCCCTCCGGGAGAACTTGCGAAGACATGCTGAAGTTGAGTACGGCAATGTAGGTGAGGTTATTCTCGACGTGTACAATGTTATGAGGTAGGACGATGTTGCGCTGTAGAGTGACGTCGGTGATGGGGTTGACAACGTAGTCGCCGTCAGGAAGGGAGGGAAAAGGTGACATGGGCACGTATACTGCCGCCTCGGGAGGTAGGCGAGTAAATGTACTGGAGCGGAGGCGA
This sequence comes from Amblyomma maculatum, assembly GCF_055883805.1. Classification (NCBI taxonomy): domain Eukaryota; kingdom Metazoa; phylum Arthropoda; class Arachnida; order Ixodida; family Ixodidae; genus Amblyomma; species Amblyomma maculatum. The sequence continues at coordinate 18,831,550 of NW_028146738.1, forward strand.
GGCTGGGAATGGTCAGCACTGGGGTCGTGAACACAATAGGGCAGGGCTAGGCGCAGAAGTCCGGAGGAACAGTCAATGAGAGCGGAATGGGCTGTTAAAAAGTCTAGGCCCAAAATCACGTCTTGAGGATAAGTAGTAAGGACGGCGAAGAGCACAGGGACGTGGTGGCCGGCGATGCTAACGCGTGCAGTGCACATTCCGATGATGGCAGCAGTGTTTCCATCAGCAACACGAACTGTAGAGGTGTTAGCGGGCGTAAGAACTTTTTTGAGGTGCTGGCGGAACGACGAACTAAGAACTGAAATATGGGCTCCAGTGTCAATGAAAGCGGGCACAGGGACTCTATCTACGAGGACATTGATCAGGTTGCGGCGTGGTGCGATGGTCGAAACACAGTTGGCTCTCCGGGTTGGTAACGCAGCGTCACGTCCGGGCGCTGCGTTGCCTAGTTTCCCGAGTAGGTGCCTTGGTACGTTGGGGACAAGCTGCGGCGACGAGTAGGTGATCGGGAATGGTGGGCTTGAGGCGATGGAGAACGGCTAGGACGACGGTCTTGCTCTGTGTTCTCAGTACGAAGATGTGCTGGGGTGACAGAAACACGCCGTGGTCGTGCATAATAGTTATGGCGGACAGGGACGTAATAGGGTTGAGAGGGGGGAGCCGGACGACTGCGGCAATAGCGGGATGTATGGCCAGCTCGACAGCAGACGAAGCAAATAGGCCCATCGTCAGATGTGCGCCACTCCGCAGGATTGCGGGTAGGGTAGCGCGGTGTGTAGGCCGGGGTTGTGGCAGCAGCAGCAACCACTGGGATTGGCTGTGGTGCAGGGGGTGGTGGGGCAGGATTTGAAACGAGGCCCACATTAGCGAATTCTTGGCGGACAACCTGTATCATAGCTATTGTTGCCTGTGCAGGAGGTGACGTATGTGAAACAGGAGTCAAGGCCTCGATTTCCCTGCGGACGATGGTAGTGAGGTTATTCGAACTTGAAGGCTGCTGTAACGTTGGCAAGTCGTCACATGAGGATGTAGTCGCCGTGTTGGGAAGGCGCTGAATCCGATGGACGATGCGGCGCTGCTTCGAATGTTCGAAACGGCGACAGACTTGCAGGACTGAGTCCACCGTAGAGCAGTCTTTGCAGAGAAGTATATTGAATGCGTCATCAGCGATACCCTTAAGTATATGGCCCACTTTATCATCTTCGGTCATGGAGGTATTCACCTTTCGACACAGTGCGAGAACGTCCTGTATGTAGGCCAGGTATGACTCGGTTGACGATTGAGCCCGAGTAGCCAGGTCTTTTTTGGCTGCCAGAGCTCGCCCAATTGGTTTGCCGAATAAGTCCTGCAGTTTTTGTTTGCAGATGTCCCACGTAGGCATCTCCTGTTCGTGATTGGTAAACCAGGTCTTCGCCGTTCCCGCCAGATAGAAGATTATGTTTGCAAGCATTTAGCATCCCACCGGCTATTCTTGCTGCATCTTTCATATTCGTCGAGCCAATCTTCGACATCCTTATTGTCTTCGCCGTTAAAGATAGGCAGATGACGGATTTTGGTTAAAACCATAGGGGCAACTGGAGTTTCCGTAGCGGGTGATGCGTCCTGGGATGCCATGCTTAAAGTGGTAGTCGGTGGGGTGAGCTCAGGAAGATGACGTCCACTGCGCAAATCCAGGTTTCTGGCGCAGAAATACGAGGAGCTGTAGCAAAGGGAATCGAAAGTACCTCCACCAAGGTGTTACGGGGTAGTTCAGCTTGTAGCAGAGGGCGGACACGGAAGACAAGGCTTTCAAAACAGACGTTTTCTGCAGGCACCAGCCGACGCTATTGAACGTCGTCTTCTCTCCAACTCACGAGAGTCTTCTTCTTTCCTTATGCGTATGCACCGCCTAATGTGACAATATAATGAAAGGGCAGATTTTTTTAGCAAAATCTGCTCTTGATGGACCTCTTGTCACATGCATACCTAATACCGTTTACTTAACTCTAGCACGATTTCCAAATTTTCAATGTTTCCATAACCTCAGCAACGAGCCTCTGCTTTCTGCACCAGATTACCAACACCTCAATGGCCTTGGCGTGGCGGCATGTGTGTTTCAAGGCTATGTGAAGTGTCTGCGACTATCTTGCGCTGCAGATTGCCGAACGTAAATCTGCATTTATGTCGTTCGGGGCTATCCGCTACTAATCTCTGTGAGCCTTGCAAAGAAATTGAATCTATAGATCAATTTTGTCTCTTCTGTTGGAGGTTCGCATCTCTGCGCAAAATTTACTTAGTCTCCCCTTTCGAGATTAGGTTTTCCACTAACCATTCCAGTTCTCCTCTCCTTCGGGGCAAGCGTCAAGGGATATGCCTTAATACCAGTGTGCGATTCTATTCATGATTACATAATTTGAACAGGTAGATTCATATGCTAGGTATAAATTCATTACTCTTTCTTTGTTTCCAAATTCAAGTTAAACACCCATATTTATCTGAATACTCCTGTCCTTGAACATATATATTTACAATCTACAATCTACCCTGGCCAATCCCCCGCCGTGGGTATGTGCCATTTTGTCTAAGGTCATCATCATCATCATCAACATAAAGCGGAGCCCTCCATCACTGATTATATGCGATAGTGCTCTAGCATAGCCACCCCCCATAGGCAGCCATCTCACAGATACTCATAGTGTGACTTGCTTGCGTAAATACACTTCCGTGCTCGATCTCAAGCAGGTTGGAACACGATCTGTAACGCACTTGTTGGGCAGTCACGGTAGAAGTCCGCAATCTTGCCTGACGTCCTTGCAGGCGTTGCTTTACGCATTGACTCCTGACCAATGGCTAGCTCAAGTTCCGACCAGGATTTCGTGCTAAATCCAGCAGACGTTCTATTAAAATCACTTTCGCACTACTGAGGCAATTTGGGGGCCCGCAATGTTTGCCTTACAAGCCACCGCTTCACTAAGTTTTACAGGGACGCAACACCGTGGAAACGCCTCAATAAGCTCTTTAAGCCATTGAATGAAAGAAGAGGCGCAGAAATGACGTCCGTTAGGAAACACCGCTCATTATTTTACTTCCTCACAATCAACGCCCCAGGAACATCGGTTGGGCTGCTTAAAGAAAAGGTCCGCCGCTCGTTTATAGATTTCATACGATGTGTCATAATGAATGGATTCATATCATTTCTTTAACATACAGAGTTCATTAACGTGCGCAGATTAGCCACAGGACACGTGCGTCTCTAACTTTAGAGCTAGTTCATCAGGGAATGGTTAGCTGAGACAGCGTAGGAGTGGCTGTTAACATCAAGCGGTGGGTTCGTGTTTACATATTGTAGTTCTATACCATGAACTGACAATGCACAGGGGTTTCATCGCAAGGAATCATTTATTTTGCCAAGCCCAGCGTCTTATTTCAGTCTTATTTATAGTGAACGTTTCCTCTACTTTTCTGGCTGGATGATGATTTTGCTGCTGAGCTACCAGGTTCGTTTTCTTTAACCGGCAGATGTAGTTGAACCGATGCATATCTTCAACTGGCCATCCTTGCTGCTTCTTGCGGCTCAAGCTCGCTATCCTCATTCGAAGCCAGCGTTGGCCAGGACTTCACTGCCTCCTCGATTTTTGAATAAAATGCTTCGTAATTATTGAAACTCTCAATGTTGTTGTCTCTTTCGCCAGCAGCCAACTGCAGAGCTGTTGTCCCATCTGCTTCGTTTAACACGGGTGCGCCTTGCACTCTCCTCTGGTATCACGTTTCATGCCTCCTCAGGCGTTGAGGTGTAGCGGCTGCGCCCCCTCGACGTCTGACGAAATATTATCCTCTTAGATGTCTCAGACATATGATGAATTTCTTGTGGCTGCATGCCTTGGCTGCCTTGCGCACCGTTGGAGTCAGCCAGCCTCTGTCGCTGGTTGTAAGGCAAAAACCTCACGGCCCCGCGGAAGGCTCGTTCATTTGGAAAAGCTGGCGGTACAGGCGGCAGGGGTTGGTGCCAGCAACCTCCCGGCGATGACGTCGGGTAACTATCCCCAGGTCTCGGAAAAAATTCAGAAGCTATATAGGTACTAGGTCTATCAAGGCTGAATGGCTCGCCGTGTTCAACGCTCGCTCTTGGAGTAGGCGTTCCTCTGAATGCCTCGAATGGGCTCCATGGCTGACCCAAGATGGGCGGTGCTGCGGTGACATGGGCCAGGCTGAAGCCTGCGTTGCTGCGGCTACTGTTGACGCTTATGTGGCCCTGTTGCTCATCGTGCAGATAAAAAGTGCCTGTACCCGGCGGCCGTGTGCCATCGCAGACGGGTGGAACCCAAACTGCAGGGTCGAGTCCAAAAGTCTCCACCTTCGGCATGGTATAGTTCATCGTAACAAACGCTTCGTCGTGTTCGGTTCCTTTTCTTTCTCTTCGTCGCATCCTACACCACACGTCTCGTACTTCTTCGTCTTCTAGCTCTGAATGGCACGGCTGAAAATACAATATTTTCGCAAGTTCTTTCTTTGAAATGGTATGCAATTAGTAATCATCGACTCCATAGCGAAATTAGCCGACGACGCAGGTGAAAACCTGTTCTAAAGGATTTAGGGGAACAATTCCCAGTTGATAATAATTAGTTCCCATTTGAATTCCTACTGGCTTCAACTGGAGCTGGAATATTTATTAAACCCAGCAAATAATAACTGATTATCTTTTACCGCATTTTTGTTTCACTCTAAGCTGCCTCAGTGCAAGTAATGGGCAGGGTTGAACTCACGAGAGGTATTAGAAAAAAATAGCGGTCTAATCCATACTCCGGGATTATTACACTGCAGGAATGCATAACGCATAAGTGCTGGCTAGTGTCCTGCTGCCATAGGAAAAGGCGGTCGCGTTCTCGGCGATCAGCAGCAGCGTTGAAGGCTCGCCTAATGGTTACTCTATGTGCTGAGGTAGCGTCTAAGCAAGATAGTTTGCAGTTGACGAATGAGATATCCGCAACGAAAATAGTTGTTCAGGCATAAGCGCCGAGGTAGGTGTGTACAGAATCCGGCTTTTTCACAAAGTGTAGCGCCCATTGAGGAGGAGCGGAAATTTGTCTGCTACTGGTTGAAGACGACCTAGGGCGAGCCAAAGCAACCGCGATGAGCTTCTGCGCCTGTGAAGTGACGATTTGTGTGCTTGACAGCTATCACCATCTGTCTTTTCACGCAGTTTAAAATACTTCCCATACATAATCTTTACTCTTTCACTTGGCCAGAAGGTACAAGAAAGTTCTACATAACAATGAGGCCCTTATCCCTAGCATTGCAATTTTAAGTTTAAGGGAGTTTCGGTCTACATCCCGGTCGCCAGAAATTTGGAAAGCTCCTTTTTTACGCACAACCTTTAGCCGTCAAATGTTGGAATTTTCACTTCCATCGTTACTTAATTATCTCCACACTCACATATAAATGCAGAAAATGTTAGTATGTCAACGTTCAAGACAGGTTTTGCGTCATAAGAGAGATGGTACCTTCGTTAAGAATTGTATAATGATGACGATTTCTTTTTCCTTGTTTTGTCCATACTGTATATATGTATTGTATTCATTACACTGATTGAGCAATTTTTTAACATGCAAATGCAGCTTTCTTATTTTATTATGTTTGCTTCACTTCATGCAATGTCCTTGCACATTTATGCTTTCTATAAAAGGTTGTCCTGCAGATTATGCACTGCTTATGTAAACATTTGCGATCGCTGTATGCTGTATTGTACGACCGCGTATGCCTTGTACACAGGGGCTTGAACCACGTCAAGTGAAGTGTTTTTCACTTTTGTTCGAAGCCCTGCCGCTTTGACGGAAATAAAAGTAAGACCTGAATTGACCATTGACAAAATGTATTATCACCAGTGCTTGGCGCTCTCCAAAGCGGCACTTATTCGAGTTCAGGATTAGGGCGGCGTTATGAAAACAGTTCAAGACGCGGACTAGACGGTCATTGTGCTCTTGAAAGGATTACCCAAATATGACGACATCGTCAGAGAGCAAAGAGAAATGTCCCATTTTAAGCCGCGCAGAAATGTGTCCAATAATCGTTCAATGTGGTAGGCGCGTTGCACAGCCTGAATGAAATAACATTACACTAAAAAAAAAACATCTGGCGTGAAAAACGCCTTCTTTTCTTTATCCATAGGGTCCTCTGGAATTTGCCAGTAGCCAGATCTGAGGTCGAGACAAGAAAAATATGATGCACCAGAGAGGCAGTAGAGGGGGTCATCTATGCCAGGAAGAGGATAGACTTCCTTTTTCTTAAGAGAATTGAGACGTGGATAATCCACACAAAATCGCCATGAACTGTTTTTCTTAGGCACGAGAATGACAGGAGCTGCCTAATTGCTGGATGGCTCCTGTACCACCTTGTTCCGTAGCATGTCCTCCATTTGCACATGAATGTCTTTGAGCTCAGATGTGGACACGTGATACGAATTTTGATAGATGGGACGAGCTGAACCAGTGTTGATTGTATGATGGGTCCGAGACACAGGGCGCGAGGTTGGTCCATTTCTTTGAGATATGTCAAACATAGGCAAGAAGGATAGAAGAATATGCACAAGCGTACGGCATAGAGGTGAGCTCAGATCGGCGGTGATCATGTCGAAGAGTGAAGTTTCTGGCCGGAGGTACGGGGGCCGTCGTAACATCTGTGACCAAAGCACCGACGCAGGACGTATCGGGTCCATTTGAGGCACGCTTAACCCCGGTTGGAAAACTGCAGGCTCGCACAATGTGTTCATTATGCATAACGAGGCACTACCGTAGGGAACGGGGATCATACAATCAGGAATAATAACATAGTTTTGAGGTATACTACTGAACTTGGTGCACCACTCCCTGAAGTGTGGTCCGATCAGTAAATGGAGCGGACACTTGGACTAACATGGCAGACAAGGGTGGATCTACTGTGTCTTCGGTAATACTAAAAACAGTTTTTTCGTTACGGCAGCTTTCGAAAAGACTGAGCAGGTGAACGTCGTCAAACTTGACCTCTTCACTTCGGCGGTCCACGGTAGCGCCACGAAACTTCAAAAAGTCCATTCCTAATATGATGTCATGCGAAGAGTGGTGTAGGACGATTCGTCTTGAAACATTGCACTACCCACATACACATCTACACTGCACACGCCCAGAGGCCGCAACGCCTCTCCACTCACACCAGAAAACGTTGAAGCACTATCGTATTCAAACATCACTTTGCGTCCCATGAAGCAGCGAAACTCTATACTCATCACTGACAAAGTCGCACCCGTTTCCACCAAAGCTAATGTACACACACCATCAATGAAGACACGAATTTTTTTGTTGAGCATTACAGTTGAAGTAGGAATACTGGCGCACAGCCCATTTCCAGCTGTCTCACCACCATTGGTCGCTCTGGTTAGGATTCCTGACGCGGTGATACGGAGCGCCGCCGTAGTGATGGGGAATGGCGCACACAGAAAGCAGGTGGAGGGGTAACACTTCGATCAGATGTGGGAAATGGTTGCACAGATACTCGTTCGAGACGTTCAAGCAATACCGTCGCGTAGCATTTGATTTCCGTTAAACAGGTCCGTATTGCGGATTTTTGGGTCATGTAGGCGACAGGCGGTTATAGCTTGGCGGCAGTCTACTGGTGCAGTACTTGGCGATGGCACCTTTCGCGGCAGAACGGTAGCAGATCGTCGCTTGAGGTAGAGAATGCTGCTATTCATAAGAGCCAAGAGCAGCAGGACGCGTCATATTTGTCACTGAATTCTCGTACTGCTGAGTAATCCTGGTAGGTCGGATTGAACATCGCTAATTACGTGACGCGAAGTCTGACATTTGGGCGTCTAGCATCGACGAAGTCGGGTTTGCGAAATACAAAGGTTGATAGTCAATCGAAGCTGCAGCTCGAGAAGCTTGGGAAGAAGGCAGCTCTGCAATTGCTTGTGGCGGTGAAGCCGACCCTGTAGGGAGCGTTTGGCCAAATACCTCAGGAGATTCATGCCGGGCAGATGGGTTGCGGTGTAAAAGTTCTTCACGCAAGATTTGTCGGAAAGTTGAAGGAAGATCTAGTAGGGCATACTCATCTAGGCTGGTCAAGGTAGGCAAGTTGGTCAGCCGCCCAAATTGTGGCGCAGTACGGCGTGTTTTGAGGGCTTGAAACGCGCAGATCGGAGGCAGCATCAAAGTTGTCTTTGGCGATTAAGAAGTTGTACACGTCATCCGCGATGCCCTTCAAAAGGTGGCCGACTCTATCTCCCTCGGGAATGTTTGATTTGACGCATTTGGTTAATTGGACGATCTCTTCAGTATAGGTGGGGCATGTTTCACCGCGAAATTGAGCTGTTTGGGCAAGAGACTGGTCAGCCCGCTTTTTGCTTGAACAGAGTCGCCAAAACGATGTCATCAAGTTGTCCTCGTTATTCTCAAAGCAAACAATCGCCGTATCAGTTAGAAAGAAAACGACATTGGTGACAGGGTCCCACCGGTTGTACCGACAAACTCATTGGGGATGCGTTAACCCCTTCTCTATGTCCTCACCTTCTTCTCCTGCAAATAACCATGGTTTTCGGTAAAGCTGAGGCAGAACAGGGGTGGCGGGGCAGTCTTATCACCAGCCTGGCTTCCAGCGTGGCGGAGTGCACCGTTGGAGTCGGTTGCGTGCTCTATGATTGTCGGAATTGGTCGCAGTTCTGCAAGGCGGCGACTACGGTGAAGCTCTGGCTTCTCTTGCAGTGTCGTTGGTAGTGGAAAAGGGATAGAACCGAGCACCGCCCATTAAGTTTTACGATGAAGTAGGAAAGGGGTGATTATTTACAGTGCAGATGGGAGCGGAACATGGAGAGGCCTACTTCATGAAAACTCCCTGTTGGGAATTTAAGCGCAAAAAAATACAAGGACTGCACAGGCGACACACACGCACACACACACACACACACACACACACACACACACACACACACACACACACACACACACACACACACACACACACACACACACACACACACACACGCACGCACGCACGCACGCACGCACGCACGCACGCACGCACGCACGCACGCAGGCACGCACGCACGCACGCACGCACGCACGCACGCACGCACGCACGCACACACACACACACACACACACACACACACACACACACACACACACACACACACACACACACACACACACACACACACACACACACACACACACACACACACACACACACACACACACACACACACACACACACACACACACACACACACACACACACACACACACACACACACACACACACACGCACGCACGCACGCACACGCACACGCACACGCAAGCCCTTACTCTCAACTGACTTTATTGGCGGAAGGCAAAGCCATATACAGGCCGAAGGGTGGGAGAATGAAACCAAAGCGAATAACAATGAACAAACAAATCACGAGGTAAAAAGCCAGCAAAGCAAGGCGCATGCGCGGGTGGGCGTCGTGTCACACACGAAAAGGCACTTTTGCTAATGAATAAACAGGTAGCAGCGTTGAAAAAGCCAATCTCAGCCGCGAACAGAGATGAAAAGAGTTGGCTGATGCATTCGTTGCCAAGCTTCTTAATATGACAGACGTCTAGGCTGATCCGTGCCGTCATGTTTTTACTTTTCCCACGAACCTGTGTGGTGCTGTCAGTCATGGCTTGAGTGAAAGAAATCAGCGGCAGCCGTGATACTTCGGCCCCTTTATAGCGGCTGGCCAACATGCCTGCGATGGCGCACGTGACAATACAAGTAGCAGCGAGAGCGGAGAGCTCGCTGCAACCATCACTCAACATGTCAGCCTGCCGCTGCAACGGGATTGCCGAGTCACGGCCGCAGCTGATTTCGTTCGCCAAAATCACGATTGAGAGCACCACAATCGTTGCGCTCAAACGTGCTGGTCACATGATTTTATGTGTATTTCGCGGGCGTTTTTTGAGCCTGGAAAAAAAAGATACTCATGAGACTGTCGTTATCGCAATTTATGGAATAGGAATTTCAGAAAGTGCTCTCCATCTTTGCAATTCACAGTTATGGTCTAAAGTGAATATTTATTAAATTTGAAATATCAGCATAATAACTAATTAAGCAATCGTAAAACGAAAAATGCCGGTGATGCGCAAGTCAGGTGGCACAGGTATGCGCAACTGTTATCTCTACCCTAGCTGAAATTATTTATTTTTCACCTTGGGCTAAGCCTACTAGCACATCTGGTAAAATATATATATATATATATATATATATATATATATATATATATATATATTTTACACAAAGGTTTACACAAAGGTTTTCTACTCAAAGTTTTAGAGCACTTAATAAGACAGTATACAAAACCTTTTTTGGGGGGTCACTTTCACGAAAGTTCTTTCAATATTATTTTTAGTGTGCTTTTGAAAGTCGTGTTGAATATATCATCCAGTAACTTTTCAAAAACGTCCAGCACCTATTAACAGCGTCTGGACGCGCCATACTTCGTGGCCGATCGAGAAGCCACGTAAAGAGAGCGCTTCCTGAGTTCTCTTTCCATGCAATATAAATTAGTGCATGCACAAGCAATTTCTTTATCGACAAGGGCACGAACTCTTGACATCATACAACAACCAGGCCACTGACCTCAGGTCCGATAAAAAATATACTAAATTGATGATGCCAAGGCCGGTTACTATCGAAAACTAGTTCAAGAGATGTTTAACACAGTTCAGTTATAAGAATAGGCGTACATTTGCAAAAAACAACATCAACGATAACAACGAAAAAAACATTCGGGCTTACGCCGCTTATGTAAGTATAGAGGCATAATAATATCAACAGCTGTTTTGAGCTTACAGCGAAAGCAGACGAGTTGTTTATTTGCATTGACAAGACTATTGTTAGTAAACCAAAGCTCTGCATTATATTCGAGTCAATTTGCGAAATTTCAGGCGCTGTTTTGTGATAAAGATATTTTTTAAGTAACAAAATTTTATCAGCATACTATAACACCAGACATTTTGAAATTGCCAAATTGAAGGCATTAGCGAAAATTTTATATAATGTAAGCCATGAAATTGACCCCTGAAGAACACCCGCACTCAGTGAGAAGTTAGAAGTGAAAATGCCCACATCATCAGGAGCGACCACTTGGAAGCAATTGCTCAAGTAAATTTCAAGAAGTGCCCCAGATTACCAAAATATGCAGTTTGCCTCAAGAGAAATTATGGTTCACGATGTCTAGCGCTTTCGATAAAACTAAGAAAAGCCACTGATCAAAACCCGAGAACAAATAATTAAAAGAAATCTCGTGTAGTGCAACTTTACCACGCCGGAAATGAAGCCAAACTGGCGATCGGTCTGAATCGAAAATTTGTTCAGAGAAAAGGACATACAGTATAGAAAAGAAATTTTTTAAAGACTTGAGCAAGTGCTTGTAGGATGGAAATTAGTCTGTGGGTTTCAATCTTATCTTTCTTCTCTGACATGCGTAGAAGCAAAACAACTGAAGCTTTTACGCCATCCGGAATATCGTCACCCTCCAGGAAACTATTAAGTTCATTACGGATAATATATCTGACAGAACATTAAAATTCCCTTGGGGGAACTGTGATGATGTTCTATTATATGGAGTGGGCTTATGGAGTGAAGTCCCTCTCACCCCTGAGAGGGCGAGGTGGAACGTAAAAACATTTTCAGACGCACCCGCGTAACGGAGACAGCAGTATTTTTAACCGAATAAAGCATTTGAGCTCGCGAAGTACTATCGCCCATTTATCACCAAGAAATTCGGCAACATAATATTACCGCATAATCGTGAACCATACTTCCTGCCTACGAGTTCTTACTTGTCTTCGTTTTCCTCTCCTTTTAAAATTAATAGCTTGATAAATTTGCTTCTACAATGTGGATAATCAATCCTGCTACTACGCGACTACGAGCCACGAAATATCACACGTTTACAGATATCACCTCTATTTATGACCAAGTAACCGTTATGTTTGTCTATAAGAGCTGCTGCGCAAGCGGATCCGCCGCGCGAGCGCGATAACGTAGTTCTGCGCTGAAAAAAACCAACAAAATAAAAAAGCTCTACCGCCACAGGCATACGATTAAGAGCGTTGGCGGGAGTTTTATAGAATATAATCAGAGCTCCTCATTTGCGATACCAACCTATACATCATAAAACAACGATTAGTCTGGTACCACAAACACGTCTCTATGGCCGCTGGTTCATTCGCCATGGCACCCCGAAGGTCGCACACCATCACAGTTTAGAGGAACAAAGGTCGTCTGCGAAACCCTCGCACATGCTAGTATTGCGCTGGAAAAACAATTCTGTGCGCCAAGCTTTGCCAATCTGATTGAAACCATTTGGAACCCTGTTCCTAAATGCAGGAGACCACAATATCTCCACAAACAATGTCTGTAAGTGGCGACACACACACACACACACACACACACACACACACACACACACACACACACACACACACACACACACACACACACACACACACACACACACACACACACACACACACACACACACACACACACACACACACACACACACACACACACACACACACACACACACACACACACACACACACACACACACACACACACACACACACACACACACACACACACACACACACACACACACACACACACACACACACACACACACACACACACACACACACACACACACACACACACACACACACACACACACACACACACACACACACACACACACACACACACACACACACACACACACACACACACACACACACACACACGCACGCACGCACGCACGCAGGGGGAGTATATCTCAGGTGGAATATATAAGGAAAATCGATTCCATATAAGGTAACGCAGTGGCGCTGGGGTCTCGGTCATGTGACTTTACAGGGAATCATGACGTCACACATGGTGGAGTACATTGTATCGTGGTCACGTGGAAGCTAAGAAATTACATGCAGTGTTGTAGCTATGCTGTTGATATGATAACGGGACTCCATCTTGGAGCTGAAAGCGACGGAGAAACGGACGAGAAACCGCCAAAAATCGTAAGAGCTAACGCTGAGAACATAGTTGATAGATGGGCACTATACGCTTGATGGCGTCTTATCCACATTGTTTTTCAGAATATCGCTATTGCTTCATAGAAAGGCTTGGCACTGCACTTACGATAACAGTTATGCGTAATGACCGAAAGACTGCGAACTTTATGCTCTGGCTTTGTAAACAGCAGAACAGTTTGATGCTAGCGCAATGTCAAACAATTATTACTTTGATAAAGTAACCAGGTTTGATAGCATGATGTGCGAACGGTTACGCAGTTAACCTGCTTTTCTATACGGTTCATATCCTTTTGTTGTTGTATGCATTCTCAATTTGGAGTTGAGATTTAGAAAAAGTTTATGCAAGCATGAAATGGACCCACATCTGACAACGGCAAACCTGAAAACGGTTTGTTACTACTGTATGCTGTCGCCTGGCTCTGTTCGGCATACGCAGCAGTCGTCAGTGACGCTCTGAGCTTCATAAAAGTTTGCGTGTTGGGATATTTCAAGGAGCATATGCAATCAATAATGTTGTATAACGCGTTAAAAGAAATGCTCTCAAGGCGGAAACATTAAAACTGCATGCCATTGTTTTCCGAGTTTTAATAAGAAATGCAGTTATGGTCGTCACATGTAGCAAGTTTCGGGGTTGTTTCAAGAGAGATTAAACTGCCTAATTATTTTATAGTTTTAATTGATTCTGTTTTTGGATATGTTGTGTACGTAGCGCTCAATATGTCAACAGTGCATTAATTTTTTCTCACGTTATACTAAGGCAGACTTTTCGCAAAACAGAGCTGTGTCCGGACTTTGCGTTGGCGTAAACCAGTGAAGTAACTTAAGCCATGACTAATATATTTTGTTCAGACGAACTACAGATGGCAAGGAGGTAGTTAAGCATCTTTCCTCCATTCTGAGGGCTGCTTTTGAGTCGGTGAAAATGAACTATAGCTGGACAATTTCATGATGGTTGGAAAGAAGGGAGTAAAAAACGAACGAATACACCTTTTTTGCGCTGCCTTCTCTACAAGTGTGAATGACCAACTAGCGCAGCAACATGTTTTATAGAATTTCATACTGGATTTAATCAATGGCGCTACGAAGGGAAGTAAAGTTTGTCCTCGTTGTTGAAGTCTGGTACTGCGATTCTTGAGAGGGTGAGGCGCAATAAGAAAAAAAGAAAGGTATGATTACGGGGTAAAGACAGCGAGCTTTATTGTCGCAATGCTTTCTGCGATTATCACGGCGATAAGCACGGAAACCAGGTCATCGGTAGCCAGTTTCGAGGTAACAGCAAAAAGAAGATTACGACTGTTGGCGTACTTTACATTTTCTTGGGTATTCTAACTTTACTGCTATCTTCTTTGACAATATTTGTCTATTGATTGCGATAACTATAATTTACGCACAGAAATATGACATGTACAACACACTATTCCAGAGACACCTTAGCCTTCTTTGATTTCAGGGAATGAGCCTAAATCATTTCCTACTCAATCTTAAGCCTGACAAATAGCCTTGTACTGACAAGATCACCGTTTCCTATAAGAATACAAGGTTTTCAGTCATATAAGCTCCTTATAACGCTCAATCGTAAACACCACAACTGGCCCTGGTATCATTCTCACAGGTATGAACTCAGAGCTGCGCTGAATCAAATGCAGCGAACACAGTCTGCAGTGTGCGTGAAATGTTCTGTAAGAACACTTGCTTCGACGAAAAACAGTATTTTCTTCATAGTTGTCTAAGATTATCGCCCTTTGTAAGCACGATTTTAAAAGAGGCACGCAGGCACTTCTTGATTTAACTTCCTAATTCTTCAAATATTTGATATCACGACTCTTTTGATCTACCCTTATACATCGAGAAATTTCCAACAGCGTCGACAACATAATTTTTTAAAAAGCAATTTGTTAAAGGGGGGGGTTTGTGGTTGCTAAAAAAGGCAGTTGATAATTCCTACGCAATACACATCTCATACTGTAATATTATGAAATCCGTGACTTCGAGCATTGAAGCACAAATCAATTTTTGAACCCTGCTTTCTAGATTAGTTCAAGTGTGCTGCAAGATACGAGTTAAAATAGTAAGAAGCACTTGCTATTGTGCATCTAAATCCTTTTACCTACCGAAAACGTTAAGCAGAAGAAAAGAACAAATTTTGAATTGCAACGTGATACAAGTTCATTTTCATAATTATTTCTGTGAGGCTCATAACGACTGCAAGGACACCTAGTCGGTGATAGGTTCATTCTGAGGTAGCAGCAAAAGGGAGAATAAGACTGCATTCATCCTGTCGCACTTACTTCGGTATGCCCCTCATACTGTTACAGAAAATGAACACGTTCATTGTCTAATACTTTTGGTCTATGCAGATCGTCAGAGTCAACTTCCTTTCCTTTTTTTGTGAAAAAAAAAAAAAAACAAACTTCACAGTCTCAAAGGGTATCGAAACATAACGACATGCTCAACCTCGAGCTCTAAGACAGTAAAAAGGGTAAAAAAAAGTTACTCTTAACTTCACGGAATGAGAGAAACTGGCTGTGACCAGAAAAAGAATGGCTAACAACCAGTCAACCCCTTCTTTGATGTCTGATTTAGAAAACGATAGTTGTTGGCGCTGTTGAAAGCATTTCCAGTGTCCAGACACACAAAACAAGAATAACTTGATGGAATGGATTTGAACCTTTTCAGAAGGGAGATGAACGAGCGCCTCAGTACCTCTGCATTGTATAAAACCGTCGTTGAGGGGATGACAGAGAGGATCATTAGAGAGAACTAAAAAAAAGAGTGGTCTTAGTTTGAAACAAGTTCTTGTGCAGGACCTTTGAGGCACACGGCTGGATTGATGTAGAAATATGCTTTTTTATTTATTCCGCGCAGGTCCTTTGAGAAGTGCAATAACTAAGCGGATATCTGACCTGTCAGAATAACAATACCAGTTATAGTGTTTAAGATTTGCAATATTATACCTTTTAGAATTGCAATGTTTTTTTTTTTTTTCATTTAAGGCGGAGATCTCGTCCACAATATCTGTCAGGCCTGAGACCGAGTACCAATAATTGATTAATGCTCATTTTCAGATATCAAGGAATGGTAGCGGGCTCCGGCACGCTGCGCTGCACACTAAGATTGCCAGCGTGGGGAACAAAATGGCCGAAAGCAATAGAAGAAAATGTCTGACAGGCGATAGTAGTAAGGTGGGCATACCCAAGAAAATGCGAAAATTTGGTGGTAGTAGTCATACTCGCCATTTTTGCTGCTGACTGGAAACACGCTGTCAATTGCCAGGTTTCCGTGCAATCGCCATGAACTTCACACACAGGGTTACAAAAGTAAGCCTCATTCATGCGGGGAGTCATAGCGTTCTCTTTATTCTTTCTTATATGGAATTTTTCGGGGTTCGTGCGAGAGCACTAAAATGCAGCGAGGACATGTTCGATCGATCTAAAGATCCAGCACGTCCTTTCATCAGTTCTCCACAAAGGTTAATTATGAATTCGCCTGGATGTGCCGAGAGACGTAGATTTGCTGTTTCGTAGCGGCACGGTTGTCTTGAACATCAACGAACTGCTTTCAACAATGATTTTTTAACATCACAGAAACACGCCTCAACCGCTTACTGCGCCACCTTTTGAGAGAAGCGGTGCTCACCAACGGAAAATTCCAATAAAGGCCGTCCTGGCAGCCGTAACGACAGCGTGATGCTCGGCAGCCAGCTGCTGTCCATACGCCGATTGTTTCCTGGGGCAGATCACATTCTGGCATCCGGTCAGTTACACGATCTCTTCCGTCACGTGTCTAGCGCGTGCAGACGGCATCCGGTTCGAAGATACTATATCACATAGCCACTCCCCCATTGGCTGTCGAGAAGTATGGAGATGTTGCTCCCAAACACGAAGCTCGAATTAGCGGTTTGTTGGCTAAAAAGGCCGTTCGGTAGGCGTAGAAGGACGGCACGTGTGTTTTATAAAGTGCCAACGCCCCGACATCGAATGATGCCCGTTGGGAAGGGGCGTGATAGAAGTTGTTAAGCTTTTAAACAGTTCCCTTCCCAACGCTTATGCAGAGTAGGCCACATTGGATAGAGTAAGGCCTTTGGATTAGGTACTGGCACTGCAGAAAAGTTAAAAAAGGAATGAAAAGCAAGTATGAAAATATTGGTCTTTCACTTCGGAAGTGAAGGCTCAGCAAAAGCGCTTGGATGCAACAGGCATTGAACCTTAGGTGAGACGCGCCTTTGGTGGGACGGCGGACAGGTGGGACAGCGGCCGATGTAGCTCAGTTGGAAGAGCACCGGACGCGATATTCGGAGGTCGTGGGTTCAGTTCCCACCATCGGCACGTTGTTTTTCCTTCTACTTTGTGTTTAATTATCTTTTCCCTAAACAGATTACATTAGTAATGTATGTGATTACCAAAGTAAAAATTAAAAAAGACACAATACAATCCCCTATGCTTTCCATGGCCTCGCCGACTCTTGACTTCATTCCTTCGTGTATTATAACGAGCACCCTCACTTCCTCTTCATTTATCTGCTTGTAGCTTACGGGGGTCTCGGTTCTGGTAGTCTTGAAGCCATAGTATAGCGTAAGAGGGTTCTAGCACAGCTTTCGCCCTCGCTCTTGATCACGTTCTACGTGACGCTGGCGGTAACACAGGACGTTCCGCGTCCACCGCTATTGTTAAGGGTGGCGCTGGTGAGCATTCTCATGGTTCGTATACAGGCAATATTAATACCCAACAAAGTAGAAGGTGGGACAGCGGCCGATTTAGCTCAGTTGGAAGAGCACCGGACGCGATATTCGGAGGTCGTGGGTTCGGTTCCCACCATAGGCAGTTTGTTTTTCGTTCTACTTTATGTTTAATTACCTTTCCCCTAAACAGTCGTTCTACTTTATGTTTAATTATCTTTCCCCTAAACAGATTACATTACTAATTTATGTTATTACCGAAGTAAGAATAAAAAAAAGACAAAGTACAATCCCCAACGCTTTCCTTGGCCTCGCCGACTGTTGGCTTCTTTCCTTCATGTGTCATAACGAGCACCCTCATTTCCCCTATATATATATATATATATATATATATATATATATATATATATATATATATATATATATATATATATATATATATATATATATATATATATATATATATATATTGTAGTAATCCCGATGGCCATCAGCTCACGCGCCAACCCGAAGAGGTAGACGAAGTAGAGCCGGAGCCTTGTTGGCACTGCACTGTTGGTTCGAACGCTACCCCCGTCGCTTTGGTTTGCGGACGTTGCCTACGGTCTTGGTGCTCCAATAAACACCTTACAATATACATATATATATATAGGGTGGCGCTGGTGAACACTCTCAAGGTTCGTATACAGACAACATAAATACCCAAGAAAGTAGCAGGGGGGGACAGCGGCCGATGTAGCTCAGTTGGAAGAGCACCGGACACGATATTCGGAGGTCGTGGGTTCGGTTCCCACCATCGGCACGTTCTTTTTTCTTCTACTTTGTGTTTAGTTATCTTTCCCCTAATCAGATTACATTAATAATTTCTGTGATTATCCAAGTAAACAAAAAAAAAAGAAGACATAAAAGTACCATCCGCAACGCTTTCCTCGGCCTCGCCGACTGTTGGCTTCTTTCCTTCATATATATATATATATACCTGCTTGTTCGTAATAAGCACTTTACGACTTCGCGGAAGCATGTTTTGCTCCGTTCTGGCTACTGTACGTGGGACTATTCTTTGGAATTTGATACGTTTTTTCCCAACTTCAGTTCAGTTTTCCAACTGAATACTCCAGATGCTTTTTTTACTTGCGTGTACAAACTTGTTTGTGCAGCTCCTTTGGAGTTTGTGACTGTACCATTAAGAAATAAGATTTTATGGTTGGGTCACAAATGAACTCAGGCTATGAGAGGCTACGTAGTGGAGCAGGCGGGAAATTTCGACCGCCTGGGGTTCTTTACTGTGGACTGACATCGCACAGTACGCGGGCGTCTTGATTTTTGGTTCCATCAAAAAGCACACCGCCGCGGCTGGGATCCTGTTTAGCGTCTTTGGATTCAGTAGTCGGGCGACCTACAGCCTCTCAGCCACAGCTGCGGGGCAAAACGTTTTTTGAAGTTACCTTTTTTCAGGAAAAGTAAAACACTATATTTTTTGGGGGGTACAGAGGACGCTCGAAGCAGGAAAAAAAAAAACGACATTATAGTATTGTTGGCGAAACCTATCTGCAAAAAAAGGCGGAGGGTGTGCTACGACGCTCTATTTTACTGCGCCAGTAATTAAAGCCCGATTCACCGATTTCCGCAATTTGTGTCTAACTAATCTCGACCTGAGATATGATAAGGTAAAGTAAAGTAGCGTAGTGAGCTTAAAATCCACCGCAGCGCCATACAGTAATTTTTATGGAAAATAAATCAGGTCACCAGTTCATCGCCATAGCCGAAGAATCCGAGAATTTAACTGCCAGCCTCTAGCGCTGTGCTGTTAATGTCTCCATGTTCTGCAACTCCTATCTGTGTGCTTCTCCTTGCAAACCAACCTCCAACTTAAGCCGAAGGTGAAGTGAAAACCAAAGTGCTAGCACACGTAATTTCTATTCTAAGCATGCTAAATCACCTGTCATTTGTTTTACAAAATACGAGAAACTTAGCGGACACCTGAGAGTACCTAACCTTTTCACGATAGCAGGGTGTGTTGAGATAAGAACTGTAATCGAGGTCTCATAACATATTATTTGTTTTCAATGAAATTTTTTGTGTGGTGGGCAAATGTCTCCGATTTGCCGAAGGAGCTATGCAGCCCAAAGAAAATGCGGGGCAAAACAAAACGAGCGCGAGTATTTAACTGCCATCCACCCAACCTGCGAAGGCTCAAGCAAACGTGAGACCCGAGTTCTTGCAGGTTAGGGTGATGGCGGGTTCGCTTTGTGTGGTCTCGCTTAAATGTTCTATGAACATAAATTTATATATAATTTTCCACCAAAGCTTTCATGCTGGAGAGCATTTTGCATATGGTAGTACATAAGTGCACTTGAGGAAAATCGTCTTCAAAACATATCAATGCCAATTTTTTCATAACCGATATACAAAATAATAAAATGAAGATCTGCGTTGAATACCACTGCACCGCACAGTGACTTAAAAAAATATGTTACAGGATAGACTAAAAGCTAAACCATCACTTGCGTTTTCCAGTCAAATGTCCAGAAATAGCGAATTTATTCCAGTTTAACTATCATGAACACTGCAAGCAAGGAGGAAACGACTTGATACAAAATTGCATGCATGAAATAATTTGTAACTAATTTAAGCAAATAGTGAATGCAATTTTGGATGCTTACTTCTTAAGGGGAAGGCCTGAGCAATTCTATAGCATAAAACCGTGCACTCAGGTATATATATATATATATATATATATATATATATTTCTATACTTTTATCCTACAAGGTGCAATATTTTGGCACTTTATATTTATGAAGAATTGATGATTGTTTTTAGGCGGCTACAGTGAAAATCAAAGATGGCGATTTTTTATATTCGAATCGAATTTGCCCATTGTTTGAAGTGTTTTAAGATTTGGCCAATTTAGAAGTAATATGGAGAAGGAGCAGATATCTCCAGAGTTACAAATATTTACAGCAATAACGAACAAGATCTGCGTGATACCGAGAAATAGTGTCAGTGGCAACACCTTATTGGATGATGTCAGAATACAGGGCTAAAGTTTGACAATTTTCAGTACATGCCTTAAGTTCTATATAAATTTTTATAATTTCAACAATATTGTGCGACACCTTTCATTCGCTTATGATTCCCAAGTACTGAAGGCTCTTTAGGAAGATTTTAATAAATATAGGTGTTTTTTTGTAAGAATCAAATTCGTCCCTTTTTTGCTGTTTTAGAAATTTGGCCGAATTTCATGCATTGCGGAGAGCGCCGCTGACGGTATAGAGCCTGAAATGTTACCTGAAATTAAGAACATGGCCTCCATAATTAGAGCGAAAAGATTAGCTACAAGAACCTAATTCTTCGTCCCAGAATGTAGGATTGAAAATCAACTTTTTTTTGCAGCGCATTGTTTACTAAAACAAGTGCACCAAAATAAAATATTTATGATAGCTACTGGGCATAGATTTATTGAGTAAGAAATAATGTGCGAACAAAATTTATTGTGCAATTAGGAGAGCTCCAAACGTGCAACTTTTTCAAATGGCAAAAACGGTGTTTTTTGCCTTCAGTGATGTAAGATTTTTTTTCCCCAGAGAAAGCTACTGCATTCTTTTTGAAAACAGTTTATTCCTTAGTGTCGAGACATTTGGCCAGTAAGGATTAAAATTTTATTGCCAACAAAATATGGTCATGGGACCTCGATTACCGTTCGTATCTGAACACACGCAGCACAGACACCCTTTGGGATTGCGGCTAGGACCTTACGGAACCTTGCGCAATCTCGTAGCATGCTTCGAAAGCCAGTTTCAAAGCGTGAAAGCAAAAATTGTAACATCAGCTGCATTGGACCAAGCAAGCTTCTTGATACCAGCAGATATGACTTCCCAACCATTGTATTACGATAACGGGTTCATTCCTAATTATCTCATTAGTTAACAACACAAGTTTCTTATGCGTTGTGATGAAGATTTGCATGAAATAAGTCATGACAGGTAACATGACTCACACACACTACTCTGCTAAATGGCCAGTAATCAGCTATAAATAATAACCCTAAACTAGTCATGGTGAGTCATTACATGACATGCCTGTTATGAACACAAATCACGTGTCAGTCATATGGATCGCCATACCGCATATGCACACTCCTAGCTATGAGCTACGAACATAACACGGCTACCTACAGTGCAATAAGCACAAGTGCGTAATCGTACCCCTTATGGAACGCACGGCACACAAAATAATTGCCACTACAAGTATATAACACACTAAATACCAACCGATAGTGATAATCAGGAGGGAACAACAACGTCAGCAAAACGTTTCAAATGGTTCCTTATACTTGACAAAACATATCGGGCGAATGGTATGCAGCTGGCATGCAAAGCTATCCTGTCTGCGACAGGAAGAATACATAATTTGCCTGAAAGGATTGCATTAATATCAGTTGGGACCCCTACTTGCGTTGATGAGGAGAACGATGATGAGAAGCCATAGCAACCGCATGCTGCAGTCTTGGCACGCGATTCTATTGTTGTCTACAGCGGGTGATTTTGTGTTGTTAGACCATGTTGATACAAACTCTCTGTCGCCGCGCGTCTCCACGTCTTTTTGCACGCGC
Organism: Amblyomma maculatum; assembly: GCF_055883805.1. Classification (NCBI taxonomy): domain Eukaryota; kingdom Metazoa; phylum Arthropoda; class Arachnida; order Ixodida; family Ixodidae; genus Amblyomma; species Amblyomma maculatum. The sequence continues at coordinate 18,853,905 of NW_028146738.1, forward strand.
CTCAACGGTGAAGCAGCGGCGAAATAACCGAGCCTGCGATGGCGCGTCGTCACTCTCATCACCACCAGGTTATGTTTGCTGCCATCGCTAATCTATATATTATTATTAATATTATTATTATTATTATTTTAAATAGTATATTATTATATTATGATATTATATTAATATTATTATTATTATTATCATTATTATTAATAATAATTTTATTATTGTTATTATTATTGTTATTAATATTATTATTTTTGTGTGGCGACCAGGCTTCGATATCTTATCCACTGAAAGGTGCGCGAAGTTCTGGCTTAAATATATAATCAGAATCTCGGTAAGTGTTGTCACAGGATGGGTATGCACCACGTCAGAGTATAGATCGGCTGTTTAGTTATTTATTTATTTACTTACCCACAGCGCCAAGTGGGATTACAGCAGGGTGAGGGTATACATACGGCCCCCCCCCCCCACACACTCATGCAGGGGACATTAAAGAACCCCAGGTGACACAAATCGATCCGTAGCCCCTCATGACGGCGTCCTTTATAAGGTATGCCTTTTCATGACGTTGCTAACTACAGCACGAAAGAGAACAGTCAGTTTGCACACGACAAATAATTCAGCTCTAACGTGGGCTGCAGTTATTCGAAGGTCTTTTCTATTGTATCCGTCCGAAGGAAATGTATATAAAATAAAGGAAAACGTGCGCGTCACCATTATAATTATCCAGAGGTACCTCATACTGGAATCTTATTACAGAGACCTCTACATGCACCAAACTTACACATCCCGGTTCCATTTTGTAAAATAAGGTATTGTGCTGATAAAAAAAATCCTGGCGTGTTTACTCCTTCAAGCTCAGACGATTTCAAATTTATTTTTGTTGACAATGCTTTGATGCGGACAATTTGTTCATGTTCACGGCATCATATAAGCAGCGCCGTCTTTGTAACTTACGCAAGAGATCGGTAAAATAACGGCGTAACTTCCCACAACGTCAGACTCGTAAAACAAGGCAACCGACAGGGCAAATCAGAGTCGAGGCCTGTTTATTCCTTCGAAAATAACGCAAAAGTTACTTTGTGTACGTAGATACGTTTCTTAGACATACATGTAATGCTCATAACGTGAAAGGAAGCATTCTGTAGAAAGCTATGGGGGACACATAACCTCCATCTTAAAAGGAATGCCAAGGTCATACATGGCAAAATTACTCTCCAAAAGGAAATAAATAAATTACCAATTACTCTCCAAACACGGCGGGAAATTAATTTATTTACATTACCAATCACTGATCTCAAAAAGCCATGACACTGATTTATAATTATTTCCAAGAGGTTATGAAATTACTCTCATGTTACTTTGTAGTTTGCATACATACAAACAAGCTAAAAAGACAGCGTAAATGAGGCTGCAACCCCTCTCCAGATGCCCCGATGCGCACATTCCTTCGTCTTCCCGACCAAGTTCAGTCCCAGATAAATATTTTCTCCTCTCCTTTCCTATATCAAACGCCGGTCCTATATCCTATATCAAACGTGGTCACACTCTTGCCCCTTTCATTGCGCCCAAGACAGAAACGAGAGGGGAATTCAACGCATTTTCTACCCAGACCTGTCTCTACTGTTTAAAGAGTCCGATGCAAGTTGTACTACAATACATGAATAAGTTTTGGTTTGTCTAAAATCGAATAAAATGTTCGTTCCATAGGCATTTTTGCCTGCTCCCTCCACCGTTCGCCCTATGAGGACGAGCGTAACCAGTCTCCCCAGTGTCCGTAGTCGACGCCACACAGTGAGTGCCACAGACGCTCCTGACTAGCTTCGAACCTCGACCTGCGCTATCTGCTCCTTCGACTGTTCCTCGGAAGTTTCAGACGCGCAGATAAACCCATTTCTGTCCGTCGCTGGATATCGTTTACACTGACAAAAGCCTTCCGCACTTCTTTTCGGTGGGCCGTACCGTACGCAGGTTGGTTTGCATTGACAGACAAAAAATGTATTTTATTAATATAATTACGAGAGCAAATAATTTCGTTGCTGCAAAATACCGGCCCTCAAATGATTCATTATTTATCAAAGTACTAAATCGAAAATCTAATTCGCTATATAATCATGCCAGAAAAAGTAATGGAATTAAACTAGTTTTATTACAGTATTTACATTATTGTCATGTCTGGAAGCGCTAGCGTAGGCTGCCATCCGGCCTATAAAACTCCGCTTTTACTAAACCGTAAGAACGTTCCTGAGCGGCTTAGGAGTAGCGTGCCTGACTCGGCATCTGAGAGCACTGGAAGGTCAATTCTTGTTCCAACTTCCCCCTGAGTCGGCATCCGAGAGCACTGGAAAATCGATTCTTGTTCCATCTTCCCCTTGACTCGGCATCCGAGAGCACTGGAAGGTCGATTATTCTTCCACCTTCCCCCTTGACTCGGCATCCGAGAGCAGTGGAAGGTCGCTTCTTGTTCCACCTTCCCCCTGACTCAGCATCCTAGAGCACTGAAAGGTCAATTCTTGTTCCACCTTCCCCTTGACTCGGCATCCGAGAGCACTAAAAGGTAGATTCTTGATTCCCCTTCCCCCTGACTCGGCATGCGAGAGCACTGGAAAATCGATTCTTGTTCCATCTTCCCCTTGACTCGGCATCCGAGAGCACTGGAAGGTCGATTATTCTTCCACCTTCCCCCTTGACTCGGCATCCGAGAGCAGTGGAAGGTCGCTTCTTGTTCCACCTTCCCCCTGACTCAGCAACCGAGAGCACTGAAAGGTCGATTATTCTTCCACCTTCCCCCTTGACTCGGCATCCGAGAGCAGTGGAAGGTCGCTTCTTGTTCCACCTTCCCCCTGACTCAGCAACCGAGAGCACTGAAAGGTCGATTATTCTTCCACCTTTCCTTGACTCGGCATCCGAGAGCAGTGGAAGGTCGCTTCTTGTTCCACCTTCCCCCTGACTCAGCAACCGAGAGCACTGGAAGGTCGATTATTCTTCCACCTTCCCCCTTGACTCGGCATCCGAGAGCAGTGGAAGGTCGCTTCTTGTTCCACCTTCCCCCTGACTCAGCAACCGAGAGCACTGAAAGGTCGATTATTCTTCCACCTTCCCCCTTGACTCGGCATCCGAGAGCAGTGGAAGGTCGCTTATTGTTCCACCTTCCCCCTGACTCAGCAACCGAGAGCACTGAAAGGTCGATTATTCTTCCACCTTCCCCCTTGACTCGGCATCCGAGAGCAGTGGAAGGTCGCTTCTTGTTCCACCTTCCCCCTGACTCAGTAACCGAGAGCACTGAAAGGTCGATTATTCTTCCACCTTCCCCCTTGACTCGGCATCCGAGAGCAGTGGAAGGTCGCTTCTTGTTCCACCTTCCCCCTGACTCAGCAACCGAGAGCACTGGAAGGTCGATTATTCTTCCACCTTCCCCCTTGACTCGGCATCCGAGAGCAGTGGAAGGTCGCTTCTTGTTCCACCTTCCCCCTGACTCAGCAACCGAGAGCACTGAAAGGTCAATTATTCTTCCACCTTCCCCCTTGACTCGGCATCCGAGAGCAGTGGAAGGTCGCTTCTTGTTCCACCTTCCCCCTGACTCAGCAACCGAGAGCACTGAAAGGTCGATTATTCTTCCACCTTCCCCCTTGACTCGGCATTCGAGAGCAGTGGAAGGTCGCTTCTAGTTCCACCTTCCCCCTGACTCAGCAACCGAGAGCACTGAAAGGTCGATTATTCTTCCACCTTCCCCCTTGACTCGGCATCCGAGAGCAGTGGAAGGTCGCTTCTTGTTCCACCTTCCCCCTGACTCAGCAACCGAGAGCACTGGAAGGTCGATTATTCTTCCACCTTCCCCCTTGACTCGGCATCCGAGAGCAGTGGAAGGTCGCTTCTTGTTCCACCTTCCCCCTGACTCAGCAACCGAGAGCACTGGAAGGTCGATTATTCTTCCACCTTCCCCCTTGACTCGGCATCCGAGAGCAGTGGAAGGTCGCTTCTTGTTCCACCTTCCCCCTGACTCAGCAACCGAGAGCACTGAAAGGTCGATTATTCTTCCACCTTCCCCCTTGACTCGGCATCCGAGAGCAGTGGAAGGTCGCTTCTTGTTCCACCTTCCCCCTGACTCAGCAACCGAGAGCACTGGAAGGTCGATTATTCTTCCACCTTCCCCCTTGACTCGGCATCCGAGAGCAGTGGAAGGTCGCTTCTTGTTCCACCTTCCCCCTGACTCAGCAACCGAGAGCACTGAAAGGTCGATTATTCTTCCACCGTCCCCCTTGACTCGGCATCCGAGAGCAGTGGAAGGTCGCTTCTTGTTCCACCTTCTTCCTGACTCAGCAACCGAGAGCACTGAAAGGTCGATTATTCTTCCACCTTCCCCCTTGACTCGGCATCCAAGAGCAGTGGAAGGTCGCTTCTTGTTCCACCTTCCCCCTGACTCAGCAACCGAGAGCACTGAAAGGTCGATTATTCTTCCACCTTCCCCCTTGACTCGGCATCCGAGAGCAGTGGAAGGTCGCTTCTTGTTCCACCTTCCCCCTGACTCAGCAACCGAGAGCACTGAAAGGTCGATTATTCTTCCACCTTCCCCCTTGACTCGGCATCCGAGAGCAGTGGAAGGTCGCTTCTTGTTCCACCTGCCCCCTGACTCAGCAACCGAGAGCACTGGAAGGTCGATTATTCTTCCACCTTCCCCCTTGACTCGGCATCCGAGAGCAGTGGAAGGTCGCTTCTTGTTCCACCTTCCCCCTGACTCAGCAACCGAGAGCACTGAAAGGTCGATTATTCTTCCACCTTCCCCCTTGACTCGGCATCCGAGAGCAGTGGAAGGTCGCTTCTTGTTCCACCTTCCCCCTGACTCAGCAACCGAGAGCACTGAAAGGTCGATTATTCTTCCACCTTCCCCCTTGACTCGGCATCCGAGAGCAGTGGAAGGTCGCTTCTTGTTCCACCTTCCCCCTGACTCAGCAACCGAGAGCACTGAAAGGTCGATTATTCTTCCACCTTCCCCCTTGACTCGGCATCCGAGAGCAGTGGAAGGTCGCTTCTTGTTCCACCTTCCCCCTGACTCTGCAACCGAGAGCACTGGAAGGTCGATTATTCTTCCACCTTCCCCCTTGACTCGGCATCCGAGAGCAGTGGAAGGTCGCTTCTTGTTCCACCTTCCCCCTGACTCAGCAACCGAGAGCACTGAAAGGTCGATTATTCTTCCACCTTCCCCCTGACTCAGCAACCGAGAGCACTGAAAGGTCAATTCTTGTTCAACCTTCCCCTTGACTCGGCACCCGAGAGCACTAAAAGGTCGATTCTTGATTCCCCTTCCCCCTGACTCGGCATGCGAGAGCACTGGAAAATCGATTCTTGTGCCATCTTCCCCTTGACTCGGCATCCGAGAGCACTGGAAGGTCAATTATACTTCCACCTTCCCCCTTGACTCAGCATCCGAGAGCAGTGGAAGGTCGCTTCTTGTTCCACCTTCCCCCTGACTCAGCATCCTAGAGCACTGAAAGGTCGATTCTTGTTCCACCTTCCCCCTGACTCAGCAACCGAGAGCACTGAAAGGTCAATTCTTTTTCCACCTTCCCCTTGACTCGGCATCCGAGAGCACTAAAAGGTCGATTCTTGATTCCCCTTTCCCCTGACTCGGCATGCGAGAGCACTGGAAAATCGATTCTTGTTCCATCTTCCCCTTGACTCGGCATCCGAGAGCACTGGAAGGTCGATTATTCTTCAACCTTCCCCCTTGACTCGGCATCCGAGAGCAGTGGAAGGTCGCTTCTTGTTCCACCTTCCCCCTGACTCAGCATCCTAGAGCACTGAAAGGTCGATTCTTGTTCCACCTTCCCCCTGACTCAGCAACCGAGAGCACTGAAAGGTCAATTCTTGTTCCACCTTCCCCTTGACTCGGCATCCGAGAGCACTAAAAGGTCGATTCTTGATTCCCCCTCCCCCTGACTCGGCATGCGAGAGCACTGGAAAATCGATTCTTGTTCCATCTTCCCCTTGACTCGGCATCCGAGAGCACTGGAAGGTCGATTATTCTTCCACCTTCCCCCTTGACTCGGCATCCGAGAGCAGTGGAAGGTCGCTTCTTGTTCCACCTTCCCCCTGACTCAGCATCCTAGAGCACTGAAAGGTCGATTCTTGTTCCACCTTCCCCCTGACTCAGCAACCGAGAGCACTGAAAGGTCAATTCTTGTTCAACCTTCCCCTTGACTCGGCATCCGAGATCACTAAAAGGTCGATTCTTGATTCCCCTTTCCCCTGACTCGGCATGCGAGAGCACTGGAAAATCGATTCTTGTTCCATCTTCCCCTTGACTCGGCATCCGAGAGCACTGGAAGGTCGATTATTCTTCCACCTTCCCCCTTGACTCGGCATCCGAGAGCAGTGGAAGGTCGCTTCTTGTTCCACCTTCCCCCTGACTCAGCATCCTATAGCACTGAAAGGTCGATTCTTGTTCCACCTTCCCCCTGACTCAGCAACCGAGAGCACTGAAAGGTCAATTCTTGTTCAACCTTCCCCTTGACTCGGCATCCGAGAGCACTAAAAGGTCGATTCTTGATTCCCCTTTCCCCTGACTCGGCATGCGAGAGCACTGGAAAATCGATTCTTGTTCCATCTTCCCCTTGACTCGGCATCCGAGAGCACTGGAAGGTCGATTATTCTTCCACCTTCCCCCTTGACTCGGCATCCGAGAGCAGTGGAAGGTCGCTTCTTGTTCCACCTTCCCTAGAGCACTGAAAGGTCGATTCTTGTTCCACCTTCCCCCTGACTCAGCAACCGAGAGCACTGAAAGGTCAATTCTTGTTCCACCTTCCCCTTGACTCGGCATCCGAGAGCACTAAAAGGTCGATTCTTTATTCCCCTTCCCCCTGACTCGGCCTGCGAGAGCACTGGAAAATTGATTCTTGTTCCATCTTCCCCTTGACTCGGCATCCGAGAGCACTGGAAGGTCGATTATTCTTCCACCTTCCCCCTTGACTCGGCATCCGAGAGCAGTGGGACGTCGCTTCTTGTTCCACCTTCCCCTTGACTCGGCATCCGAGGGCACTGGAAGGTCGATTCTTGATTCCCCTTCCCCCTGACTCGGCATGCGAGAGCACTGAAAGGTCGATTCTTGTTCCACCGTCCTCCTGACTCGGCATCCGAGAGCACTGAAAGGTCGATTCTTGTTCCACCTTCCCCCTTGACTCGGCATCCGAGAGCACTGGAAGGTCGATTCTTGTTCCACCTTCCCCTTGACTCGGCATCCGAGGGCACTGGAAGGTCGATTCTTGATTCCCCTTCCCCGTGACTCTGCATCTGAGAGCACTGGAAAATCGATTCTTGTTCCATCTTCCCCTTGACTCGGCATCCGAGAGCACTGGAAAGTCGATTATTGTTCCACCTTCCCCCTTGACTCAGAATCCTAGAGCACTGAAAGGTCGATTCTTGTTCCACCATCCCCCTTGACTCGGCATCCGAGAGCAGCGGAAGGTCGATTCTTGTTTCATCTTCACCCTGACGCAGCATCCTAGAGCACTGAAATGTTGATTCTTGTTCCACCTTCATCCTGACTCGGCATCCAGAGCACTGAAAGGTGGATTCTTGTTCCACCTTCCTCCTGACTCGGCATCCTAGAGCACTGAAAGGTCGATTCTTGTTCCACCATCCCCCTTGACTCGGCATCCCAGGGCAGTGGAAGGTCGATTCTTGTTCCACCTTCCCCCTGGCTCAGCATCCTAGAGCACTGAAATGTCGATTCTTGTTCCACCTTCCTCCTGACTCGGCATCCGAGAGCACTGAAAGGTCGATTCTTGTTCCACCTTCCCCTTGACTCGGCATCCGAGAGCACTGGAAAATCGATTCTTGTTCCATCTTCCCCTTGACTTGGCATCCGAGAGCACTGGAAGGTCGATTATTGTTCCACCTTCCCCCTTGACTCGGCATCCGAGAGCAGTGGAAGGTCGATTCTTGTTCCACCTTCCCCCTGACTCAGCATCCTAGAGCACCGGAAGGTCGATTCTTGTTCCACCTTCCTCCTGACTCGGCATCCGAGAGCACTGGAAGGTCGATTATTGTTCCACCTTTCCCCTGACTCGGCATTAGAGAGCACTGGAAGGTCGATTCTTGTTCCATCTTCCCCCTTGACTCGGCATCCGAGAGCAGTGGAAGGTCGATTCTTGTTCCACCTTCCCCCTGACTCAGCATCCTAGAGCACCGAAAAGTCGATTCTTGTTCCACCTTCCCCTTGACTCGGCATCCTAGAGCACTGGAAGGTCAATTATTGTTCCACCTTCTCCCTGATTCGGCATTCGAGAGCACTGGAAGGTCGATTCTTGTTTCACCTTCCCGCCTCAAATGAGCAACCAGAGTTGGCAGCTCCTCCCCACCTTCTCATATCATGTAACCATGTGAGGGCGAAAAAAACTTCGAAAAATCAGTGCTCGGCCATGTAAGTGTATCCTGCAGACGCCGTAACCTTGATATTTCGCTCACAACACCAACGCTGACAGCTGCAAACGCCCGCGGGAATGCCGACGTCAGAATTTCCCAGTAACGTAACTTAAAAGCTGTCGCGTTTAGTGGCCCTGTTTCGAAACAAGTGTTTTCCCAGAAAATTTAAGCCACTTGGCAGTATTCATATATGAGTTCGTTTATTTTTTTTATTGAATTCCACGCAGCACAAATTCACGCAGCTTCTTTGTGAAGTGAAACAAACTAAACTTATTTCATGCCTGTAGAAACGACACCAGTACTGGTTGTGTAGTGTTTAGCAGTAGCAATATCAAGCTTTGTAGAACTGCGAAATTTTATATGTTATTCGAGAGGGAGACCTCGTCTATGGCACTAGATATAAAATAATACTGGATATTTAGGCTCATTTCCAGAAACAAAATGAAGATGAGCTGACTCTGGCTGACATTGTTTCATACTAGAATTGCCAGCGTTTCGATTGTATTTTATCGTGAGCATTCGATACAAACGTGTCAAACACGTTAGCGATAATGTGACCGCACGTAACAAAATATGAAAATATGGCGGTAGTCATATTTTCCATTTTGCTGCTACCTCGAAATGTACTTGTCTATGGCCAGGCTTTCATGCAATCTTCTTGAGCTTCACAGAAAGCATAGCGAAAATAAGCCTGTTTCACTCCTGGAAACAAAACTTTCCTTTATTTTTCCTTAGTTCGAATTTGCGGGGGGTTTGCGCTGGCGCATTCAAACGCGTTGAGCACGTAAGCGGTCAATCTGAAGTCCAAGCACCTCCTTTCCTTAATTCTTTAGAATAGTTAGGTTAAAGGTATGTTGAGAAACGTAGGTCTTTAGTTTCATAGTGGACTTTGAGAGCAACTAACTGCTTTCTACATAATTTTTTTTCATGACAAAACCTCGCCTCGACAGCCTGCCGGCGCCACCTTTTGATAGAAGTCGGGGTCATCCCAGGAAAAATCCCATAAGTGCAGCTCTGGCAGCCGTAGCGACAGCGTGATGCTCGGCAGCCACGTGCTGTACATGCGCCGATTGTTTCCTGGGGAGATCACATTCTGGCATCCGGTCTGTAGCACGATCGTTTCCGTCACTCATCTTGCGCCTGCAGACGTCATTGTACGAGGCTGCTGGATCCCATAGCCGCTCGGGGGAGCGGCTATGGGATTGGCTGTCGAGCAGTCTCGAGATGTTGCTACAACAAGACGCTCCAATCAACAGCCCGAAACCTGAAGAAAGCGTAGCGTTAGGTAGGCGTAGAAGTAATGCACGTCTGCCTTATATCGGGCCAACGCCCCAACATCACTCGATGCCTGTTGCGAAGGGGAGTGAAAGAGGTTGGGATACATTTAAACAGTTCCCTGCCCACTGATTACGTAGAGTTGGCCGCTGTGGACAGCGTTCTTTTTTTTTAGCATAAGCCTCGCACAAAAAATAAAACAACCGAATTAAAATCAACTCCGAAACTTTTGGTCTTTCTCTTTGAAAGCGAAGTGTCAGATAAAATGCGCTTGGAAGCAGCAGGCATGAAATTCTAGGCAAGCTTCACCCCTTGGCAAAAAAATATAATGCACAAATGAAATACGCGGGTCCGTTTTTGTTACGGTTCGCCCATTCCCGTTCGCGGGGTAGGCTTGGAGAACCGACTGGTGGTGGAGAAGGACAACGGGATTGCGAGAATATACAGTACAGAACTTTTGTTATTATTTGGGGCCCATATTTTGCTTATATTATACCTTATTTAGAAGACACTAATGCCTGTGCTTCAACCCAAGCCTTATTTCGTGGGCTGTGACAAAACCTTTGCTGCATACCTGGAAATGATTAGAAGAGCGAGTGTCCTTCGGAAGGCTTGTCCTAGCAAGGGTTCACAAGTTCATTGCTAGCAAGGGTACATCATGATGTATTTTTATAGACAATGCCGCTACAAATTCTAAACTCTCCATCGGGCATCAGGCTACTGTTTTGGGGACGCCTTAGAGCCCTAGCACCGTTGAGGGATTGAAGTCAGGAGTCACTCATCGTAGACCCCTTTCACGCCACGCATTGCTTCCTGATTCTATAGCTTGAATGTTTTTTTTATCCCAGTACCGTCTGAGCACGGCGCAGCGCACCTTGACTCACCACACGGATCACAGTTCAAGGGGCACTCAGCGTGCCAACTGGGAACGATGGTCAGACTAGAGCTCCAACCACACAGTAACCGCACGGAAGAGACGAACACTCACGAAACAAGCAGCTTCGGCGAGAAGTCAATCCCGAGGGCACCCTGATAATTTTTTAACGTGATTTTATGGTTTCAACTGCACGCTAAAAAGTAGACAACGAAATGTGCACATGTTGCCTATCCTGAAGAAGGGACTGAAGTTTAACCTTAAGCGTTACCCAAAGCCGAACCGGGTGCCGTATTTTATGTCCGTTAGTTTGTAATGCTGGTATCCTGTGATTGTCACTGTGACAGATCCACAGCGACCATAGCAACCGCATGCTGTAGCCCTGGCACGCGATTCTATTTTTGACTCTGGAGAGTGATTTTATTTTTTTAGACCGCGTCACTATATAGACACTCTCCGTCGCGCGTCACCCCGTCGTATTGGAAGCGGCTCAGCCGCCCAGCAGTGCCGAGGAAACCGAGTCGGCGATGGCGTGTCGTCACCCTCTTCTGCGCGAATTCTGGCTGCCTCTACTGCTCGCCATTTCATTTGCTCGCAGACAGGGCAAACTTGAAGCGGGGCACAAAGACAAGCCAGACGGATTGCGAACAAAAGGGCCGATCGGTGTTGCCAAACGGGCGACAAGACGCCGACATCACATGTAGTGACGTCAAAGTAAGAATATATAGTTTGGGCCATGAAGGTAAAAATGAGCAGCTCGGTCAACGTCGTTTCTGGGGGGGGGGTGGTTTTTCACCACGTGTCAACATATCGGCGATTTCAATTTCGTGCCCAAAATGAGCTCAAAAATGACAGGAAGCAGTCAGTTTGCATACAATAAGGATGCCGTTTTAACCTCTGCACTGAGGTCGAAAATGCATCTCGTTTTATTATGGTTCAGGAGATTTACCATCCCACAGCATCTCATTATATACGAGGGACGCCGTAGCGTATAGGGCTCCAAATAAATTAAACCATGCTTGGCTATTTGACGTGCAGTGCATCACAGGTGATAAACAGGTGTCCTGTGTTTAGCGTTCGCCCGATGGAAGCTGCCGCAGCCGGGATCCAACCCAGGTCAAGATTACTGAGTGCAGCGGGGAATAGCGACACTGGTGCGCCGTAGCAGATGGAATAGCGGCGGTTTCACAATAACGTGTCAGGTATGCTGCAAAGACTACAATCCAGGGATTTCCATCCATGCATTTTGGAAACGGATCTACGCGGCCAATGATACGATCTCACGGAGCTTTCGGGGTCTGCCCAGGGTGTGACAAACCAGATGGAACTGCGGTGGGACTTTTGTGGCGTTGACACTGCATGCAACTGGTAGCTTACTGTTCAATCGTCGAGCGCTTTCCCAGCAAATAAAATATTTCTTGAGCTCGGTGGAGTGTTCGAAATGATCTCCGATGTCCAGAAGTCAGAGCATCGTTCATGACACGCAATGAGTCAGTGCAAAGCATGTTGGGAACCACGAGTAGGCATTGCTGGCCGACAGGGGAGTGACTCTTTTTCCATAGGAGGCCATCACGCACACTAAAATGGCTTGTAGCTCAGCTGGCTTGGGCGGTGGCAAAGAAGGGCTGCATACCGTTGTCTCTTTGCTGCTTTGTTTTGACAACTTTCGTGTCGGGAAAAAGCGGCTCGAGGGTTGAGATATAAATGTAGAAATTATCGCTGTCGGATTCGGTCGTGGCCATACGCTGGCATACTAGAAAGACAATCTACGTCTGCATGACGCCTGCCGCGTTTGTAAACCACGGCGAAGCCATATCCTGTAACCAGAGGGCCCAGCGTGCGAGGCAGCAACATGGGTCTCAAAGGTTCTGCAGCCAACAGAGCGAATGATGGTAGGTTACGGTAGTTAATGACCGTCCGTACAAATATGAACGAAAACGCTGCACAACGAAAATGACAGCCATGGATCCCTGTTCGGTGTCTATAAAATGTCGCTCTGATTAGCTGAGGGTACGATTTGCGTAGAAATTAACATGCTCCCGTTAATCGTGGCGCTGGACAGGGGCTGCACCGAGGCCGATTCCATTTAGCGTCCGTGAGAACTCCGGTTGATCCAGCAGGATCGAAGTGATGGAGAATGGGTTTCGATATTAAAAGAAACTTCAGCTGACGGAAAAAAGTGTCGTACTGTGGTGTCCAGTCAAAAGTGGCGTTTTTTTTAGAAGGCACCTCAGTGGGTAGGCGACGACATCAAATCGATGTATGAGATTATAAAATGCAAACACAACCTTAGAGAACTGCGGAGCTTCTTCACTATCTGCGGGGGATTAAGGGACTCAACAACTGAGGTTTCCGGGGGACCCGGCATAACACCATCACCATTGACCAAATGTCCTTGCACCAAAGCTTGGCGCTCTCCAACGCGGTACTTCTTCGAGTGCAGAATCAGGGCGGCGTTATGCAAACAGTTCAAGACGCAGGTTACATGGTCATTGTGCTCTAGGAAGGATTTCCCAAAAATGACAACATCGCCAAGATAGCAGGGACATATGTCCCATTTTATGCCCCGTAAAATTGTGTCCATAAATCGTTCAAATGTGTTAGGCGCATTGCACGGCCCGAATAAAAAAACATTAATGTCAAAAAGACGATCTGACGTGACAAAGGCCGTCTTTACCTTATCCGCAGGGCACATTGGAATTTTCCAGTAGCCAGATCTGACATCGAGACAAGAAACATATGACATACCAGAGTGGCAGTGGAAGGCATCTTCTATGCGAGGAAGACGATAGACTTCCTTTTTCTTCAGATAATTTACACGTCAATAATCCACACAAATTCACCATGAACTCTGTTTCTTGGGCACGAGAAACACAGTAGCTGCCAAAGGGCTGGATGGCTCCTGTACCACCTTCTTCCGTAGCATGTCCTCCATTTGCACATGAATGTCTTTGCGCTCAGACGTGGACATGTGATCCGCATTTTGACAGATGGGATGAGCTGAACCAGTGTCGATTGTATGATGGGTTCAAAACACAGGGCGCGAGGTTGGTCCATTTCTTTGAGAAAGGTCAAACATAGGCAAGAAGGGTAGAAGAATATGCACAAGAGTACGGCATTGAGGTGAGCTCAAATCGGCGACGATCATGTCGAAGAGTGAAGATTCATCAGTGGCCGGAAGTACGGGGGCAGCCGTAACATTTGTGACCAAAGCACCGACGCCGGAAGCAACGCGTCCACATGTGGCAAGTTTCAACCCAGTTGGTAAAACTGGATGCTCGGACAGTGGGTTCATTGGCCATAACGAGGCACTACCGTGGTGAAAGGAGATCATAAATGAGGAATAATAACATTTTTCGTTAGGTATGCTGATTGAATTGGGTGCACCACTGCCTGAAATGTGGTCAGGTGACTAAGTGGAGAAGACGCTGGGGCAAACATGGTAGACAAGTGTGGATCTTCTGTGATCTACTGGGATGTGCCAGTGGTGGCGCTGGTTAGTTTTTCTGACGAGGTGATACGGAGCGGTGCTGTAGTGATTGGGGAACGGCGCGCACGGAAGGCTGGTGGAGGGGTAACAATTCGTTCATATGCGAGGGAATGGTCGCTGAGATGCTCTTTCGGAAAGTTCGGGCAATATCCACGCGTAGCATTTCATTTCCGTAAACCAGGTTCGTATTGCCGATTTTTAGGTCATGTTGGAGGCGCCAGGTGGTTATAGCATGGCTTCAGCGTACTGCGCAGTACTTGGCGATGTGACCTTCGACGCCACAGCGGTAGGAGATCGTTGGTAGAGGCAGACATTGCTAAGCCAAGAACAGCAGGACGCGTCGTAGTTGTGACTGAATTCTTGTGCTGCTCAGCAACCGTGGTAGTTCGAATTGAACATATGCAATTACGTGAGGCGAAGTCACACCTTTGGGTGTCGAGCATCGACAAAGTCAAGTTGGCGAAATACAAAGGCTGATAGTCAATCGAAGCTGGAGCTTGAGCAGCTTGGGAAAAAGCGGCCCAGCAATCACTTGTGGCGGTGAAGCCGGCCCTGTAGGGACCCTGTGGCCAAAGACCTCAGGAGATTCACGCTGGGGAAGTGGGTTGAGGTGTAAAAGGTCTTTACGCACGATTAGTATGATAGTCGACCGAAGATCTAGTACGGCATAGTCATAAAGGCTGGTGACAATAAGCTCGTTTGTCAGCCGCCAAAAGTTTGGCGCAATACGACGTTGCGTGTTTGAATAGACGCATTTGGATAACCGGACGATCTCTTCAGTACAGGTGGTGCATGTTTCACCGGGCAATTGAGCTGTTTGGGCAAGAGTATATAATAAAATATGTAAACGGGAAAGTTGAAAAAAAGTAGAAGAAAAAAAAAACGTGCCGATGGTGGGGACCGAACCCACTTCTACTTTGCGTTTAATTATCTTTCCCCTAAGCAGATTACATTGCTCATTTCTGCGATTATCCAAGAAAAATAAAAAAAAAACATAAAACATAATCCCCAATGCTTTCCTTGGCCTCGCCGACTGTTGGCTTCTTTGCTTCATGTATTATAACGAGCACCCTCATTTCCCCTTCATTTATCTGCTTGTAGCTTACGGGGGTCTCGGTTCTGGCAGTCTTGAAGCCATAGGTAGCGTAAGAGGGTTCTAGCACAGCTTTCGCCCTCGCTCTTGATCACGTTCTACGTGACGCTGGCGGTAACACAGGACGTTCCACGTCCGCCGCTATGGTTGAAGGTGGCGCTGGTGAACACTCTCAAGGTTAGTATACAGACAACATTAATACCCGAGAAAGTAGCAGGGGGGACAGCGGCCGATGTAGCTCAGTTACAAGAGCACCGGACGCGATATTCGGAGGTCGTGGGTTCGGTCCCCACCATCGGCGCGTTGTTTTTTCTTCTACTCTGTGTTTAATTATCTTTCCCCTAAGCATATTACATTACTCATTTCTGCGATTATCCAAGTAAAAAGAAAAAAAAAGAAAAAAGACATACAACATAATCCCCAATGCTTTCGTTGGCCTCGCCGACTGTTGGCTTCTTTCATTCATGTATTATAACGAGCACCCTCATTTCCCCTTCATTTATATATATATATATATATATATATATATATATATATATATATATATATATATATATATATATATATATATATATATATATATATATATACATATATATATACTGTTGGCTTCTTTCATTCATGTATTATAACGAGCACCCTCATTTCCCCTTCATTTATATATATATATATATATATATGAAGGGGAAATGAGGGTACTCGTTATAATACACGAAGGAAAGAAGCCAACAGTCGGCAAGGCCAAAGAAAGCATTGGGAGTTGTACTTTGTCTTTTTTTTAATTTTCACTTCGGTAATCACATAAATTAGTAATGTAGGGGTGTGTTTATTCGGTAAACCCAGATGGATCCAGCCGCTCAGGAGGGATTCGCAGCGGAGCGTCAGGCGTGGCGAAAGAGCAAGGCAGCGAACAACTTCTTCGTCCTTGAGAGCGGCAGCACGCGACGCATGTCAGTGGTTATAACGATGAAGATTACCACAATACAGTTTCCCCCCGGGCAGAGAAGGAGCTATCCTGGCGACTCATGGAGCCGAAAGGACAGACGGATCGTAGTAGGGCTTGATTCGGTCCACATGAACTATTTCGCGTCCACGGCGACGCAAGTCCTCCGATGGCGTAACGGGCTCAACTACGTAGTTCACAGGAGATGTTTTTTGAAGGACTCGGTATGGACCGTGATACCGAGCAAGAAGCTTCTTTGACAGGCCGGCGGTTGTGGCAGGAACCCAGAGCCACACCAGGGAGTTGGGCGCATATGAAGGCGCCTCGCCAGTGTCACGATGGTGTTTTTGTTGCCACCAATTTTCCTTTGTAAGCGAACGAGCGAGCTGACGGCATTCTTCTGCGTACTGGGCGGCGTCCGAGAGTGGCGTCGATTCAGAAACATGAGGGCGGTAGGGAAAAAGCGCGTCCATTGTGCAGATTGGCTCGCGCCCGTAAAGAAGAAAGAAGGGACAGAATCCAGTAGTGGTCTGTATCGCAGTGTTGTACGCGTAGGTTACGAAGGGAAGAACGTGGTCCCAGTTGGAATGAGCGTCGTTGACGTACATGGCCAGCATGTCACTCAGAGTACGGTTGAAGCGTTCTGTAAGGCCATTCGTCTGAGGGTGGTAAGAAGTAGCGGTGCGATGAATGATGCGACATTCTTTCAGTAGGGCCTCGAGAGCGTCGCACAAGAAAACGCGTCCGCGGTCACTGAGCAGTTCCTTCGGAGTCCCGTGGAGAAGAATCAAGTTGTTGAGAATGAACAAAGCAACGTCTCTTGCGGAGGCAGAGGGTAACGGTGATGTTTCAGTGTAGCGAGTAAGATGGTCTACTGCCACAATAATCCACCGGTTTCCAGCAGGAGTAGTAGGAAGAGGGCCATAGAGATCTATGCCAACGCGGTCAAACGGACGAGCAGGGCAGGGTAACGGCTGCAACGAAACAGATGACTACTGAGGAGTTTTTCGGCGTTGACAAGATTCGCAAGCGCGCACGAAATGTCGTACGAAGCGGTACATTCCACGCCAGTAAAATCGCAGACGTAGGCGCGTGTAGGTTTTCAATATGCCACCGTGAGCACATTGTGGGTCACCATGGTACGCAGCACAAATGTCGGCACGGAGATGACGCGGGATGACTAGAAGCCACTTCCGTCCATCAAGCAAATAATTGCGGCGATAGAGAAGACCGTCACGAATGGAGAAGTGGTGGGCTTGACGGACGAGCGCTTTGGATGAATGACCGGGAGTAGGACTTGAGAGAGAATCCAAAAGTGCATTGATCCAGGGGTCAGTCCGCTAGCCATGTCGATAGTGGTAAGAGTCGTCAAATTGTAGGCACAGACGTGGTCAGACAAAGTATCTCTAGGTAATGGCGAGCGGGAAAGAGCATCCGCGTCCGTATGCTTCAGGCCTGATCGATAAATGACATGAATGTCAAACTCCTGGAGACGAAGAGCCCAGCGAGCAAGGCGAAGGGTTGGGTCTTTCAGAGAGGCAAGCCAGCACAAGGCGTGGTGATCGGTCACAACGTAAAACGGTCGACCACACACATAAGGACAAAATTTTCCGATGGCCCAAATAATGGCCAAACATTCGCTTTCCGTGACTGAATAATGAGATTCTGCCTTCGTCAATGTTCGGCTGGCGTATGCCACAATATACTCGCTGTAACCAGGCTTACGTTGGGTAAGGACTGCACCAAGCCCAATACCGCTGGCATCAGTGTGGATCTCCGTAGGCGCAGCCGGATCAAAGGGGCGTAGAATGGGAGGCGAAACCAAAAGGCGGCGTAAGGTGTCGAAGGCTTTATCGCAGGCTGTTGTCCAGGCGGAAAGGTCGGAGCTGCCGGCAAGCAGCTGGGTCAGAGGAGCGATGATAGAGGCCAAGTTCAAGTTGAAACTTCGAAAGTAGGAGCAGAGGCCGATAAAGCTCCGGAGCTGCTTCAGAGAGGTTGGCTTCGGAAACTCTGCAACTGCGCGAAGTTTGGTGGGGTCGGGAAGAATGCCGTCCTTAGAGACTATGTGTCCTAAAATTGTGAGTTTTTGAGCGGCAAAGTGGTACTTCTTCAAATTCAACTGAAGCCCAGCATCGGCGAAACATGTGAGGACATGCTTTAGGCGGAGAAGGTGAGAAGAAAAGTCGGTAGAAAAAATTACGATGCCATCCAGGTAACAAAGACAGGTCTGCCACTTGAGTCCACGAAGAACAGTGCCCATCAAGCGCTCGAAAGTAGCTGGGGCATTGCAGAGGCCAAAGGGCATAACGTTGAACTCGTATAATCCATCCGGTGTTATAAAGGCAGTTTTCGGGCGGTCATCATCAGCCATCGGTACCTGCCAGTAGCCGGAGCGCAAATCCAAAGAGGAGAGATACTCGGCTCCCTGTAAACAGTCCAAGGCGTCGTCGATTCGCGGCAGAGGATCGACATCTTTGCGCGTGATTTTGTTAAGCCTACGGTAATCGACGCAAAACCGGATGGAACCATCTTTCTTGGTGACCAAAACAACCGGAGAAGCCCATGGACTGTTAGATGGCTGTATGACGCCCCGGCAAAGCATGTCGTCGACGTTGTCAGCAATGACTTGGCGCTCAGAGGCCGACACGCGATAAGGACGCTGTCGTAAAGGTGCGTTTGTAGCAGTGTCGATTGTGTGCGCAACGACAGACGTGTGACCCAGAGCAGTGTGAGGAAGGTCGAAGGCAGAAGTAAAGTTCTGTAGAAGAGCAGCGAGTTGATCGCGTTGTGCGCGTGGAAGATCTGCGTCAATAGCTTGTTGAAGAACATCGGGTGGTGTCGAAGCGGTCACTATATCGCAAGAGCTGAGCACATTGACGTCTAATGAAGTAGGCGTTGCAGGAAGAGTATTTACAAGCGCGGGATCAAGTTCTTCAATACGACCGAGACACTCGCCGCGTAGCAGGACGGACGGGCACGAAAATGGATTTGAGACGTACATTGCACTAAGGCCATTTTCGAACTTGAGGACAGCAAATGAAAGCAGGAGGCAGGGATGGCGTGAAGCGGCGTCGGAAGGTGTGAAGAAGACAGTCGAACTAATAACGCTTTCACAGGAGAGTGGAACGAGGGCAGCAGAAAATGGAGGAATGTCTGTGTCATTGGCGACGAGAAGTTTTGCTGGCCGGGTAGGGACGTCACACAAGACGGTACGACAAAGAGGTAAAAAGGAAACTTCCGCGCGGGCGCAGTCAATAACGGCATGATGAGTGGAAAGGAAATCGTAGCCCAGGGTAATGTCGTGTGAGCAGCGAGACAGTACAATAAACTAGATGGTGTATAAGACGTCTTCGATGAGAACACGGGCCATGCACGCCGCTGAGGGAGGAATGCGCTGTGATGAGGCGGTGCGAAGCGAAAAGTCGGAAAGTGCGGTGGTCACCTTACGAAGACGACGGGAAAGAGCTTCACTGATGACGGATACGGCAGCGCCGTGTCGACAAGAGCGAGTACTGCGACGCCGCGACAAACATTGAATTACGTTAGTGGGAGAACACCGAGGACTAAGAGTTCGAACCAAGCGCAGTTCTTGCCCCGGGAACTGCGACTGTTAGTTTCCCTTAACAGTGCCGGTAGAACGTCGAAGTGGGAACGGGGAACGGCGACGAGGGGACGGTGATCGGCTAGTTGTGTACGTTTGATTGTCACGAGATACAAAGTTGGAACTGGGCGGATTTCTCGCCGAGGGCTGGTCTGTATTGTAGGAGTAGTTTCATAGGTCAGGTCGAGAAGGTGGAAGGCGTTGGCGGCAAAGGCGTGCGACATGACCCGGCAGCCCGCAAGAGTAGCAGATTGGCCGGTTGTCCGCGGTACGCCAAGGGTTCGTAGGGCGTTGGCGTACCCTTGGAATAGGGACATGGAATGCAGACCCAGGCAAAGGCGAAGGAAGGTTGGAAGGAACGGCCTGGTAGGAAAGAGATGCTGATGGCACGAGCGGCCTGGCCGCAACTTGGGCGTAAGTCAGTGGTGCCGTTAGTTGCGCCGGCACGGGGCTGGGCGGCAGGACAGGGCTGGGCGGGAGCATGGAGCTGAGCGGAAGGATATCAGCGATGTGATCTTGAACGGTACGCCGTAGTGTAGGGGCCAAAGACGGAGCCATGTCAGGAGCAAGGCGGCCAGTATCCTGTAACTGAGGGACCAGCGATAGTAAAGGGCGGTCCTCTGATGGGGTAGAACCGCCCAGCGCTAGTGTAGAGATGGCGTCGTCTCTAACACCGGACACATATGTATGTATGTATGTATGTATGTATGTATGTATGTATGTATGTATGTATGTATGTATGTATGTATGTATGTATGTATGTATGTATGTATGTATGTATGTATGTATGTATGTATGTATGTATGTATGTATGTATGTATGTATGTATGTATGTATGTATGTATGTATGTATGTATGTATGTATGTATGTATGTATGTATGTATGTATGTATGTATGTATGTATGTATGTATGTATGTATGTATGTATGTATGTATGTATGTATGTATGTATGTATGTATGTATGTATGTATGTATGTATGTATGTATGTATGTATGTATGTATGTATGTATGTATGTATGTATGTATGTATGTATGTACACTGTAAATCACTTTGCACCCTTAAGGGTATATTAGTCATTTACCACCCTTACAACACCCATGTTTTTTCGTGAAATGGGTGTTCTTAATTGTTCGCACCTATTTTACGCCCACTTGGGATTTTTGGGGTATTGAAAAGGTTCATTTAGTAAAATGCACCCCGCCAATCTCCAAGGGTGTAAGGGTGTTTTGATTTTTTTTTCATTTTTTATTAATTACGAAAACTTCAGGATAAAGGGAGGGATCAGCGTGGATTTCGTTTGCAGAATGATGAAGTCTGTTCAAGTAATTGTGAAAGCAGTACAAATGCTGTCACGGTGCTGATATCATGTGCTCTTTACTACACGTTCAGGCGCTCATTTTTTTTTTGCAAACGGTTGCAAGAATGAAAAAAATACAGTATGCGGGGTTCAGTGTCCATAATTAGGCTATATACAACAGTTACAGCTAGGGAGCGTCGTGCGTAGTAGAGCAATCCGAGATTAGCAAACGGTTGCAAGAATGAAATAAAATACAGTATGCGGGTTTCAGTGTCCATAATTAGGCTATGTACAACAGTTACAGCTAGGGAGCGTCGTACGTAGTAGAGCAATCCGAGATTAACTTGTAATGCACTACACATTGGCATTGTAAACATTACATGTTTTTAGTATCCATTCCGGCAGCCTTACGAAATCTGAGAACTGCACTACGCCGGCCAGAGTCCATGCATCGGATATAACATCAAGCCAACATTTTCATCCACCCCGTTACCATCGTATCGCGGGCTCAGAGTGACGGAGCCAAACGGAGCGTGCAATGCCGTTGCGGAATTAAAATTTCTCCAGCACTTCTTTTGCATCCTGACGATCTAGGAGAAAGTTGCATATACTGCAGGCGCATTGTTAACTACATGCGCAGCTCGTAAACATTACTGCATGTTACTATTTTATTTGGCCACATAATTAACGCCTAGACCACCAACACTCTACCTCACCCTACGGCTTTCCTGCCTTGCATGACCTCACTACGAGTAGCCAGATGCGTACATCACTGCACCGGCACTTACACGTATTCAGCCACGACCTGCTGAAAAGACCACGGACGGACGAGAGCGTTATGAGGCGAGTGGCCGTCGGAAAATCGGTCTTCTACCGCAACTTCGCAGGAAGCCCTGCTTGGATAGAAGGCACCGTACAAAAAAGAGTAGGGCATCGATCTTGGCTGATCAGGTCCAAAACCGGAACGGTTCGTCGGCACCTTGATCACAAAAAGCCAGGTGCTGAATCCTACCCGACGGAAGATCCGCCATTGAACGATCAGTCCAGCGCACCAGCAGCAAGCGAACAACACTCCACAATGCCGGTTCCTTACATGATCGCGACACCACAAGCGGAAGCTTCGCCTGAGGACAATCTGCCTACAGCGCCCCACTCCGAACATGGAGAAGCTGAGGCCCGACAAAATGACTGCGCAACACAACCCTGCGACGACCAGCAAAACGAGTCCAGGCATGATCAAGCTCTGCCAAGGCCTCAACGTGAACGTCGTCCACCCAACCGATACGGTGACCCAGTCTAAGGAGGAAGGGGTGTTGTGTACGCGAACCGACGCACTGCCACACCGCCTCCTAGCAAACGGACGCACGGCCGCTCCAGTTGCAATGCCTCCTTGCAGCTGCGAGCCGGCCGCTTCGAAGGGACCAGCGGGGGTCCCCCCTGTACAGTGGCTCCCCCTGCCTGCGCCGACGACGACACGCGGAGGGAGGGTATTTTTGCAGATCGTGAACGCGCAATCACGTGACACAAAAGTGACGTGGGGCTACTACGTCACTTCTGCGTGTCCTGTCGACGTTTTTTTTTTATTCTACTGGGGCAGTGAGAAATAAGCGCTTGGCCGTCGGAGCGCGGCTTCGAGCTGGCGGAGGGAGATATCTAGCCGTCCGCACTTAATAGCACGGACGCTTTCTTCTGTATTTTTCTTCTGTAAAGTGCTCGCGGCAGTTAGTTTTGTCCACGCCATGGCTCTTCCTTCAACACAGTCTTCTCTCCTCCCCCATGGCTCCAAGCAGTAAACAGAATTTCCCTCCCCCGGGGGAATGAGTGAGCGCAGATTTTGTGCGTTCGCAGACTTTTGCTTTCGGTGGTCTGGCGGGGTTAGAGCTGGTATTCAAAGCGACGCACGGACTTCCCGTCGCAAATCTGCTTCTTCGCAGCGCGCTGCAGGGATTGTGAGCTTGCTTCCTCACTACAATGAAAACGTGCAAAAGTGCTGACCTTATGCGGGGCCTCAAATATTTTAGTGGCAAAAAGCAAATAACTTTACAGCATCTTGCACTTAAACGTTGGTGTTTGGAATTAAGCTGTGAAATTATACTAGATGTTACTTAGTTTACGGATACGTCACTATATATATCTAGTTGTATGTACATAATTGAGGCGTAACTTTTAAGGTGCAGAAGCGGCTGATTGAGCCAAGTATACGACAGAGCAAATCTTTAGCACTCCCTCCGCTGCCTCTCAAGCCAAACCAGCCCATACCTCACAGCTAGGGAAAAAGAAGAAAGGAAGCAAGCGTGCATACTGCTTTAAGGCCGCTGTACGGTCACTATTTGGGCGCTGCGCCCGTCCGCTCGAGAACGCATCCGCCAGGTCCTAACAATGGGGCGGACGGAGGCATGCGTCCTCCGCCCGGCTGCCGCACAGAGTTCGCGAACTTCAACTTTTGTCGCATGCGTTCTGGAGGCGCATCGGAAGCTCCTCCTACTTTTTCAAAGATGGCTGCCGACCGAGCGTAGGCGAAAGAAGGCCTAGGCGGACGGTGCCTGTCGATGAAAGATAGACTTCATGTCGCTATTGCTCGTTTATTACGATTATTCAAAGCGACTTGGAAGTTTGGATTGCCATGTGCTCAAGCATCGAGTGACAGTTCCCCCAGCTGAGTTGGCCTGCACCGAGTTGACGAGGGGCCGACAAACCTACGGAAGATGTACTACTACTGCTACACAGTTGCGGTGCCTCGACGTGTTTATTGCTGCAGGATTTTCACGGACATCATCAGGAAGCAGCTCCCCGCAGTGAATTAATTCCCTGTGCGCGTAGACAGTTTCATAGCAGCCACAATTAGTAGGAGTGTAGCGAAAGTGATACGTTCGGAACGTCTGCGGTTTTGCCAAGTTGGAAATCGCCTGCAAGTATATCTGTTACGAGTGAAAAGCTCACTGCGCACGCTTTGTTTTCCGAATGTTGATATGAATTTTGAGCTGTGCTAGTCGCATTCATTCGTCTGCTTGTAGCGATCGCGAGCATACGATGTTGTTCGTGTTACGTGCCGATCACTGATATCAATCGTGTTTCGTGTATGTGCTGTGCTTCAGAACTGCCGTGGGTGTGAAGTGCCCTTTCTGAAAACTGTATTTTACGTGCGCGAAACAATTTTGTCTGCACGGAGAAGCGTCGAGAAGCCGGCACCAATCTGCTGCTTGATGCTTCGTGAAGTATGTTTGTGATGGTTGCTTGTTATCGTTGCTTCGTGTGATGTCTCGACAGATGTGTTTATTGGGATTAATCGTTGTACTCCGAATGCTCTCATTACAACCGTGCGCGGACGGCATTGTTGCTAGTGTTCTTGGCCTCTTTATATATAGGTATGAGTTGTGGGCACACAACCACGGCGGGCTTGTAACCAAGTTTTAGTGCCGAGAAAAAAAAACAAAAAAAACAACGCATTCTTGTTCTGTGAATGGAACGATTACTGTAGAAATGGCTGAGAAAGCTAAGAAGGTGTGTAAGATTTTTTAGGACAAGTGTAATAGATTGGGCAGTGTTATATGGTACATGAAGAAAAGTGCAGACACAATCTGAAATGAAATGCAACCTTATGTGTTATTCAGTTTCCCCATTGGAGAAGTATAAGGTTAGAAGGATGGAAGTTTTCTGCACATTGTGCAGGACAGTCCTCATGATATTCTCATTAAAAAAAAAAACTCGCACTGTAAGCCATAATAATAAAGAGTAAGAGTACCTGCAAGCAAGATCTCAGTAGAAAACCACCTGCACGAAAGTGTGTAAGGCTCTATGGATTCAGCTTTATCATGCGGCTCACAGAGCATAGTGTGAACCTTGGGGTGCAAATACATGGCACAAGGCATTTGTTTACATCTGACATGCCTTAAGCTGCATGCAGTAACACTTCATGAGAGTGATGAATGCTGGTACTCTCAAGTATGACTCAAGGAGCAAAGATTTTAGGCATATTTATAGCAGAAATTAATGAGTAGAAGGTATGTAACACGGTCACACAAACACCTTCTATCCTCATTGAACTCGATCTGCATTCAACTCATGCAATCGTGCCCGAGCCTGCTTGGATCGAAGCTGTTTCTGAGCGCTCTTGAGTTTTGAAGCACATCCGAGAGCGGGCGTCGCCACCCTCGAAGTCACCTAACGCACACGAAGGAAGCTTCTCAGTGGTCATTCAAAACGGCCGTGCAGCACTGGATGCTTCAATGCTTCCTGAAAACCTCAATGAGGATCACAAGTGTTCGCGTCGCAGAGGTATAAGAAGGAACAGGTAATTTCAGACTGAGTTTGCTAAGAAATGGGCTGCTACCACAGTCCTTTGAAGTGCATTACAATGAAAAACCAAAGGTATATGCAGAAAATAACATCTCATAAGCTTTTGTACTCTCAAGACAGGCAGTTTGCACATGTATTCACTTGAGACGTCACATGAAATCCTGTGAACAGCTGACCAGCGGCATTTTTCTGCAATATACATTTCCCTCATTGTCTTATGAACAGCCAAAAAAAAAAATGCTTTTCGTAATGGCAATAACATGCACCTATTATTTACTGCAGATTTCCTGCTCTCATTGATTCATTTCTTTTTTTTTTTAATTTTTACTTCTTAATTATTTCGTGGTTGAAATTGCCTACAAGGATTTGATTCGTTTGAAAAGCTCACTACACATATCTTGCATTCTGAATGCTGAAATAAAGTTCGATCTGTGCAGGTAATCGCGTTTGTTCCTCTCCCTGTAGTGACCATGCATGCACGCCTTTGTCCCTGCAACGTGTCCATCATAAATATTGATTGTGGCTCGTGTGTACTGTGCCTGAAAACGGGCTTGGGTGCGACGTGACCTTTCTGGAAACTATTTTGCATTAATGAAATGATATCCACTGTCTGCTTGCTGATGTGACTACAGAAGCATCGGCACCACTCAGTGGCTTGATTCTTCATGAAGTATAATTCTTGCAATTATAGCTAGATTATAGCAAGCCTGTCTTGTCTGTGCCACGTCTTGTTCTGATTAATCGTTATGTTGTGGGTGCTGGGCATCATGATGGTGAGCCGACAAAACTGTTAATTTTTTTGTCTCTCTTAAATGGGTACATATCTATGATGGGTACCGAGGGTTTGGTGCTGAGCCAAAAACAAGAGGCGAGATTCGTGTCCCAATAGAGCACATGCCGTGTAATCAACTTGTGTCGTTCTATCCTTGGCCCAACGAGCAAGATGCCACCAAATTAATGGCTAAGAAAGATGGTAAGGCCCATTATAAGACTGAAATGAATTGGGCAATATTATGGTGCAGAATGAAAAAAAAAAAAATGTACAATCTGAAAAGAATTTTCAACCTGGCTAAACATTCTTCCAGTTGCAAGGACACAACTATATACAGGTACTTGCACACTTTTATCAGGGCAGGGCCCCTGATCACACTGAGGGAAGATGAATTCAAATAATGAGTTGCAACTGAGCAAGATGAATTTTCAAACAAGTTTCCTTGACACTAAACCGTGAAGGTTCGATAGTGTCAACCCTCTACAGCATGATAATTCGGGTAAAATTCCGTCGCACAACCACATTACCTTGCATTGCCTTGAGCTGCATAAACATGCTTCTTGAGAATGTTAAATGCTGCTGCTTAGTGTAGCAAAAAATGGAAATTACTTGGCAAGAACCAAATATTGAGGAGAACTAAAATGGGGAGGATAAACATTTATTTTCTGGCTTCAAAGACCACTATACTGGTAACAGATGTGAGATGCTATAACTGGGGATATGCATATAACAGCTTAAGCTTGCCGCTACAGACATGCAACACTCATTTTATGTTCATGGTATAGCGTGCAGAAATCTGGATAAAATATCCTTTGCTTTGTTGAATTTCCTGGCTTCAACCAGAGCAGTGCAGCATTACTATCAGGCAGCACAAACAGCCTGAAATCTCAAAAAAGCCATGTTACACACACCTAAAATCACTGGAGTGCTTCTAAGTACTCCACAGATATGATTGTCAAGTGAAAATTCATGCAGTTGCGTCAGCATGTACCTAATTAGCAATCTCGGACTGACCGAAAGCTTAGTGCGCTTCACGACTCTGGAACACAGCACCTTACAGCATGTTATGTGTCTTCTCAGAGCAATGTACTTCTCTTTCCCTGTTGAGCTCGCTGGCTATTTTTATAATGTTCCCCTAAATGAAGCTGTCACTGTATATACCCATTGCAAGGACCCCTTTGTATGGAAAATTCCACAGAGCCTGTCTCCACATGCAACACTGCAAAAGTGTGAAGAAGTGAGACTACAGTACAAGGCTGCATGCATGAAGAAAACACAATTGCAATGAATGAGCAAGAGTAGTGCTTTGCCAACTTTCAATTTGTGATAGAAAAGAACCCAGTAATATGGTCATCCACACTGCTCAAAGGCGGAACAGCATTGTCTGCTAGTTTACAAGGTGCGATCATCACTATTATATGTTGTGCATATCACTGTGTATCACTGCTTCATTACAACAGTACACCCCCCCCCCCTTCTCGTCTACTTGGGGACTTCGCATTAAAGCAGGCAGGTTCTCCCAAGTGTGAAACTGCATGGACTAGTTTCTATCCAGCTTTAAGGGGAACAAAGTGGGAACGAAAAGCACAAAAACAAGGCGCACAAGAAGCAGTAGTGCTGGCCAATGTTATTCGACGCAGCCCAAAGGCCTGGAGAGTGAATGAAGGGAAATGACAATGGCAGAGAAGGAAATGAACACACTACAGCGCAGGTAGGAACGCATCCACAAAGCTTCACAGGAATGTGTGCATATCCTGGAAACGTCTAAAAAGTAACATTGAAACACAGGCAAAAAAAAGAAAAAATAATAGAATCAGGAATGCATATAGAAACCTACACACATCTAACATGGGACAGGATGACGTATCATGCAGCATGAGCTCTTCAGGCGAGCAGAATCTGGTAGGGCGAGCTAAACCCAGGGCTATTGAACGAGGCAGAGACTAGAACCTTCCAGTGGCAGTGAAGCGAGGGCGCTGTTACGCATTCAAGAAATAGTAACCCAGCATAACATGATCAATAAAACGGCACAAGAACACGATCATAGGAAAAGAAGAGGGATTGAAAGGTGCTCTTTCTTTCCATCTTCTTTTCCTGTGATCATGTCCTTGCGCCGCTCAAATGGTCAGTGTGAACCAACTAGCATTACAGCAAGTATTACAAGCATAAAATGGTCAGCACGTGTAGCATCCTAGTGGCATGTTTCCATTGCAAGGCAGATGCTATTTGAGTTACTAAATGGCACATATGGATGAGTTGCGAATGACTATTACATATGCATGCATCCTCTGGCAGTTATGTAAAGCCTCACTGGTCCATACATTTACATTCAATGCTTTTGTGGAGACAGACTCCCTGACGAAGGATCTTGCAGCGGTTGGCCATAGCATGAAATGTGTTCTTTACGGTACACCTGCAGCTTGGTGATATTGTAAAATGACCCAGAAGCCTCCATATCTGCCCGTAAATACATAAAATTCAGTGAGATGGGCAATCCAAAACACAAAGCTACATTAGATGGGTTTTTAAGCATAGGTAGCATTGAGGAAAAAAAGCACTGCCAGTTTCAGTTGATTAAGGGAATAAGTGTAAGTACAAAACGAAACCATAATTTCAAACGGTTCGATGGTGGGCATCGCCAGCATTTTTTTAATCAGTCTCAAACAGGCCAGGTGACTGTAAACAGTCAATAAAAGCATTTTTCTTGGATTGACAATATTATCCAGCAGCTTTCTCGCTATATGCAATTATAATATTGACCTAGTAAACATCTTGCAGTTCAGTGCTGCATTCCTTGCCTCTCTGTCTTAGCATTCGTTACTTGTTACACGAGCTACCGAGTATAAAACATCTGGGTTTGCAAGGCATTTAGCCTCCCGTGGAAAGGACTCCTAACATCCACACACTCGCTTTCTTCCATTTTTCTTTTATTTGACAGTTCAGAGTTCCAAGCACAGTTTTCTTTCTCAGAAGAGTATTGAATTCTCAGAGGAGATATTTTATTTGATATCACAAGGTGCAGTTTTGCCGTGACTCTTTCGGAGAACTGCACTGTGTTTACATGCCACTACAATTGGTTTCTGTTCTTTTAATTGTATTGAGGATCTGTGTATTCACTCCACGATGAACTTGATGTATGGGCTTGCAGTATAGTTATCTAAACAAAGCAAAGGACTCTGGTAGGTAAGTACACTAGTCATAGAAGTATAGTATTTCATGTTCACAGACAAGTCAAAATTCCATCAAGTCTGCATGCTGTCCTGGCAACTAAGTGACATGCCACTACACTTGGTCACTGTTTTACAATTAGCCCCTAGACAGTTTTTCTCTACAAGTGGGGATGCTTAGCTGATGCAAAGGCAGTGGACGCTTAGTATTTCTTGATCCCAACTGACCGCTCTGGCCATTCACTATTACTCTGTCGTGCAGTGACGCGACTTTTCAGTGCTTACTCTTAGCTGTATTGTTTTTAAGTATGAGAAACACTGAAATAAAACTACAACAGAAGAATAAAACACTCATTCCACACAAAACATCCAATATATACATATTTGTACTTAGAATAGTCATTTTATATCATGCAATGTTTCGAAAACTTTATAGACTCTTCCTCAGCAGCAGCACAATTGTGCCAGAATTCTTGTTTATTTGTGCTCAACACTAACTGTACAAATATTTCACTTGAAATTTGGCTGGTAGAGGCTGTCTCAATTGGTAACAATTCTTTTCAGTACATGCCGCAGCTGAGTAGCTTGAGCTGTGTTGCATGTTAACACTCAATCGCCAGATTTCATCTGCTACTTTCAGTGTCTGAAATGACAAAAGCTGTGCACACATATGAAACCTAGGAAGACCAAATGGCATAGGTCAAGAAAAGGAAGTGTATGCTGCAATTTACATGAAGGCACTCATTAATATAGGCAGCACTGAGATGGAGAAACTGGTATTACGTGCTGAGGGGCATGCGAATTGTAGTTTTGCCAACCAAACTGATTATGAATAGCATAGTCTTGCTGCTGAATCAAATATGAATAGTGCTGAAAACCAAACTGAATACAAATAAACTAGTTGAGCAGCTATTTTAAATGTCTTTGAAGAAGTAATCGCATTGAATTTTAGAGATAATTTGAACATGCACTGTTTGAATCATCTGCTATGGCATGGATACCATAGCAAATGATTCCAAGCACTTTTAAAGATTTGTTACTGTCATGAACCTCGACACATTTTCTGCGTGCAAATGCATCTCATACGCAACACCACAGCTGTACGTTGCAGCCAGAAATGAGGATTACGTGGCGAAACGTACACCACTAAGAGATTGCTACCACCGGGAAGAACCGCACGCAAAATAGCGCTTCTGTACATGTTACAAATGATGTGCATGCTTGTTTATGCTTTGCAGTCTATTTTCTCAGTAAAACAGGCTTGTTGTAAAATGCGTTCAGGCTGTAATTTCGGATGAAAACATTAAATGACCAGCTCCTGCATCTTTGCCGCGAGTGTTATAGCGAAGTGAACGCGTGAACCTGTACAGGCAGGGGAGATATGGATATATACACTTTACCTTTAAATGTATACGTCCGGGAGTACTTAAAAAATTCGTATCATCTTCTCCTCATACTAACATAAACACACCAAGTCGACGGCGAAAGCAGGCGCCGCTGGGGCATGCGTGCGTCTACGCTGTTGCTGGACTATTGCATCGCCGGCGACTTAATCGCTCTACTAATGGTCAGTTCATACTGTTTGTGCTGTATATGCGGGGGCTCAAGATCTCTACAGTTAGGGTGAAAATTAATTTGATAGCCGACGATCGAGAGCCACCGTGAAGAGGAAAAGTTTCCCCAAACCAGCGCCGCAGCCGTCATATGCGGCGTTTCGACGTTCGAAGCAGCGCGCGCCGGGCGCGCCAATCAGAGCGCTGG
The DNA here is from genome assembly GCF_055883805.1 of Amblyomma maculatum. Taxonomy (NCBI): domain Eukaryota; kingdom Metazoa; phylum Arthropoda; class Arachnida; order Ixodida; family Ixodidae; genus Amblyomma; species Amblyomma maculatum. The sequence goes on from NW_028146738.1 coordinate 18,884,887, forward strand.
AGAAATCCGCCACCCAAAAGATGCCCAAAAGTGACCGTATAGCACCCTATGCGCCTCCCGTGCCGAACGCGTCCGGCAGCGGGCGGAAGGCGGACGAGCGCAGCGCCTCTAAAAACGACCGTACGGGGGCCTTTACCGAGGGCAGCTCCAAGCCATCACTCGTTTGAAACCACGCTGCCTATGTTGGCTAGCCTGCCCGCCCCTAAAGCCCCTTTATTGAAGGGCTTTACCCGCCCCTCCTTTCAACCTCTCCCCACTAACAGGAAAAAAATACAGAAGAAAGCGTGCGTGCTTTTAAGTGCGGGCGGCTAGATGCTCTCCCTCCGCCAGCTCGAAGCCGCGCTCCGACGGCCAAGCGCTTTTCTCACTGCCCCAGTAGAATAAAAAAAAATAAAAAAACGTTGACAGGACACGCAGAAGTGACGTAGTAGCCCCACGTCACTTTTGTGTCACGTGATTGCGCGTTCACGATGTGCAAAAATGTTATCGCGCGGATGTTATTGCGCGGATGTTATCGAGCCGTGCGTTGCCTCGGAACTGGACCGTCCTGGGACCATGTGCGTGACCAGGGCACGAGAAGCAATGCCTTTTTTACAGGCGCTCACGCTTCTCTCTCTCCTTCTCTTCCCCTCTCTCCTAAAGCACAATAAAGTAGTCTCTACCCAGCAACCGAATCGAGAGGTTCCTCGCTCACGGGGCTCCGACGCCCCAGACGTAACATGGGGCATCACATATTCAATTTCAGATTGGAAAATGAACTTTCAATTAAGCTCAATTTTCGTCTATCAGTAGTTTTTGCGCTCCATATGTACCTCTAAAACTGGAGGCTGACAGCCTTTATTTAAAGCTGCTTGTCACCTCGTTATGGGCGCATATGAGAAAGCGCTTTGCTTTGTAATTAACTATTCCATGTATTGATGCGGGCTTGCCTCTTATTCTAGTGCATGCCGTGAGACTGACCTTCGTCGCGACAGAGCAGATCATAGACGCAATTGTAGCAATTGTCAGTGCGGAAACAAGGGACTGCCTTCTCGAGAGTCAACGAGAATCAACCGCCCGATATAACGCGAGGCGACGGGCCTCAGAATTTCATCCCGGAGATCTCTTCGTGCTCGAAGCCGGCGCACGGAACACACTTGACGCGCGCTACGAAGGACCCTTTGAAATTACAGAAGTGATGAGCCAAACCTTGTAGTCATAGAAAGACTACACCACGCACCTGGTAAAATCAACCGAAAAACAGTGAACGTTGAACAACTGCGGAGATACAAGGAGCGCGATCTCGTCGCTAATGAGCTTATGCCATCTCCCCGGAATGCTTGCACCTGAGGACAGGCGCAAATTCGGGAGGGTCGCGTCAGCGCTACGCCGACTACGCCGACCAAAGCGCCCGCTTAGGCATTGTTTACCTTGACCATCGAACGCTGACGCCGCTATCCGACACCGCGCCCAGCCAAGGCTAAAACGAACTTTCTCACGGCCGTCGGCGCAGCACACGAAACCGCAGGGCAAGATCACATAAGGAGAGAGAGCGAGCCGTCTCTGACGTGTGTGTGACTGGTGTACGTGCCGGTACCAGGGATTCAACCGTGGGAAGAACGGATGTGAAGGTGTGAAAAATGTGAATACCGAGAGAGTCAGTCGAAGCTGGACCGAGCGATAGAGCGGACACGCATCACAACAGCGGAGTTCGCACAGGCGCGTTCTTCTTTCGGACTGACATCCACCTAATTTCCTAATTCGACCTCAATAAATTAGTTCCCTTAATTTCTTTGAGTGTCTGCTAACACAATCGTCCTGGCTGCTGCTGCTGCTGTACGAAAAATACACGTTTCGTCTCGCGATAAACCGAAACCGAAAGCAAGGCTGCATCGCTGTATGTCTGCCGCCAGGTGGCCATCGGTATCGCCGTGGCCACGTTTTCCCACCATTTTGTTTTTCAGCGTGTGATATGGCGGCGGTGCGTTGTCCACGTCAACGGCATTTTCGGACATATTTTGCGACGTATTGAAGTGAACCGTAGTGTTTTTGTGTGCATATTTAACTGCAGATGCGAGTAGTTTCGTTCACTGTTCTCAGTGTGCCGTCTGACATACACTCGAAACAGAAGTGGCCCTCGAAGTTCCCTATGAAGCTTTGCGTTCTTTGTTGTCTTCACGACGATGCTCGACCTCCCTCTAAAGGTAAGCTATCTTATGTATTGGCATATGGTGGGTGCGAATTTTAGAACGCATGTTTTACAGAAAGTATGCCTGTCATACTGCTGAGCTCGACGTTCAGGAAATTGCAAGCGTTACAGACTTGTTCGGAGCTCTCCGCCGAGAGCGGTTGCAACACTAACAGGGAGGGGGGAGGGAGGGGGGTGCGCTGAACAGTAAACATAGAGAAATCATTCCATTTACACGAATATAACTGGAAGCCATGCATCCATGTTAGAGATTACTAGCGCATACTCTTTAGGACCTCTGCGTTCTGCCAGATTTAAAATTTGACAACTTTGAAAGGCAAGGAGAATGCATTTGGTCGATTTCCATCTCGCCCAGAGGTTCCTTCGCGCATGTCAATTTTTACTGTCATACGCGCTCATGGGCTGTATTTTAGCTCTATGTGATACACTGCGTAAGCACAACATTTGAGAAAAAATTTTCTCTATCTTCTGCACAGGCATTGGCCGCTGGTTTGTGCATCTGATTGCTTTGCATTTATTTCATTCTGTCTTCAGCTTAAGTGACAACTTATGCCGCACGTTCGGTCGAAAAGTGGTCGGCAAAGTATTAGTAGTAGTAGTGGTAGTAGTAGTAATACTAGCAGTAGTTGTAGTAGTAGTTGGCACAGCATGCCGAAAAGAGTACATAAAAATATTGATCATGGTAATTTGGGCTTCTAGTGATAGATGATTGATTGGCGTGTGATAGGTGATGAAGAGTTGATGCAATTATTTTAATTCATCATTGATGAATTAAAAAAATAAATTTAAAACAGAGGGTTTAAAGGCAAGAGAATGCTCAGACAGAACGCTTGATGTTGCTAATTAAGAAAATATAGTGTATAAATGACCAATTTGTTAATTGAAACAAAAAATGAAAATGCATTAAAAGTCAGACTGCTTAGAATGGAAAGCCAATGTTTTGTGGTGCTAAGTATAGGTGTATAAAAGAAAAAAAATGGGAAGTGAAAAATATTGTCCGTGTGTGAAAAACTGCTGCGTGATAACCTCTACAGAGCTTCTTTTATTTATTCTCACTTCTGCAACATTTTTGTTCTGGCCACATTGCTCAGTTGTATTTATGACGGCATTGCATTATGTCTGCAGGACATACCACATGGGAGCTCACAGCACTGAATTTGTGGCAACTGGAAAATATTCAGGAGCGGCATGTGAACCAATGGTGCGCGTCCTGGCTGCAGTACCTCTTTTTAAGTTGGATTATGTGTTCTCCATCCTACATAAATAATGCAATATGTATGTAAGCACTTCAGTAGAACATTTTGCTGTGTTAGTTGGTGCATGTTATGAAATAAAGAAGCGTCAACAATGAACAAATACAACTAAGTGTCACGGACAACTTGCACTGAACAAGGGTAGAGGGAGATGCCTAAGTTCGCAGGTCAACGTTTTGACCAGTTGGCTTGTCTTCATCTGGGCGGAGAAATCATCACTGGCAGAGGTTTAAATACGCTGAAGAAAAGCTGAGGAGGAGGAGGGTGCATGAGAAGAAAGTAGGTCAAGAACTGAAAGAAAAATAGAAAAAAAAGTTCTTCAGTATGGATTTTTCAGCCTGGAATCTGTTCCTGTGGCCTGAAAAAGAAATAAAAGTGGCAGCAGCAGGAAAAACTACAATGCTTAGTCAGCATAGTCCAGGGTTTCACGGACTATCGTCTGGCAAAAGGCGAACATTGCAGAAACAAACATACACTCGCCAAAATGTTCTAAAAAAAAAAGGAAACGACATTTCGGGGCCCGTGCGGGTCCCTTGATCACATGGAGCGCTGCGTGTAACTAGGGCAGCTTAAATGCGATAAAATTGGGTAGTGTCCGATTGTAGATCTCTGGACGATTTCCACGTGTTCTATTAAAAGCATAACACGAGGCATGCTCTTAGCAGGACACATGTAAATCTTCCAGAGATCTACAATCGGTCACTCTGCAATTTTAACCATATTTAAGCCGCTGTCGTTCCATGCAGCGCTTCATGTTAACAAGGGACCCGTACCAGCCCCGAAACATGGTTTTTCCTTCTTTTTTTTTTTTTCAGAAGATTGGAGCGAGTGTATGCTTGTTTCTGCAGTGATTAGTCGGCACCTTAAGCAGTTTTAGTGCAGACACACTTTTCTTGAAAAGCAACATGCATTCCAAAAGGTCCTGGTAACTGATTCTGTAGGGGAACAATTCTCAAAAGCTTTTCCTAAAGGGGGAGAAGGAAAAAGAAACAAAATATTAACAGGACAGTGAACGATACCTGCCACTGTGGTTCACTGTCCTGTTAATATTCTTTTTTTTATGTCCTTCTCCCCCATCTGGAGAATGCTTTTGAGAATTTTTTTTTGTGTGTTTGCAGTCGGTGGCCGAGCGGTTAAAGCGATGTACTAGATATCCATGCAGGGTGTTTTGCTGGGCTACTTGGTAGTTGTCAACATTATGATATCGCAGTGCTGGCTGGCAGATGAGAACAAAATCAAAAGCATATTTAAACCCTTGCCAGTGATGCCCGCTCTGCCCAGACGAAGGCAAGTCCACTTGTTGAAATGTTCGCTCAACCTGCGAACTAGGCTTCACCCTTCTACTCTTTTCCAGTGCTCTTTCATACAGTGTAGCAATCTTCTTCCTCTCATTCTACATGGACAACTTGTAGTGGAACTTGTATTCGTTCGTCATTGGCGCTTCGTTATTTCATAGCAATATGTATAACTATGTACTAAATACCTTATTCATTCTTGGTAGTTGGATTTCAGCCGAGACTTGTTTCAGACCACTTTGAATATTATGTTGAGCATCAGTGTTCCTTAAAACCCTGCATAAGGTGAATGAAAGGCAAAATGTGTGGAGAGGTTATCATTGATGTAAATGTCAGCAGACAGAAATGGAGCTTCTCATGGCTTCTTTATTCGTGTGTCATTATATTGGGAATTCTTTAGCACTCTCATAATAACCTTTTACTAATGAGTGGCTACGGCTGTTGCAAAAGCTGATTGGTATTGAAATCGTGCTAAAACAAAACGCTAACGCACTATATGCTGACTCTGAGGCCTGTATTTGAAACCAAAAATATTGTGAGATATTCAAGGGCCTCAATATGACCAAATTAATTCAGGTTCAATCGTTTACATATTTCATTCAAAAAGGCCAAATGCTGAGGCAAGTATAAAGTCCTAATTTATCAGAGGTGAGAGTTGGAAAAAAAAAAACAACCCTTACTGCAACTATAGATGAAGCCACAGCTGGACTCAATTGCTGTATGAAGCTGCTATAACATTCCTAGCGAGCTAATTTGTGTGGCACCAAGAGTCTGCATACTAATATGGCCTGAATATCAGTATTCTATCATTAAAATAGATCAGAACAAAATGAAGGCAATAAGCTACATAAAGTCAAAGGATCATGTAATGCCATTAAGGCTATGCGCAAAAAAGACAACACAAAAAACAGAGGCAACGACAGGACGAGCGCAAACTAACTGAGTTGTTAGTTTGCGCTCGTCCTGTCGTTGCCTCTGTTTTTTGTGTTGTCTTTTTTGCGCATAGCCTTAATGGCATTACATGATTCAAGCCAACTAGCCCGACAACAACTCTTGTTGAAAGTCAAAGGAGACTGAAGAAGGATTGAGGGGCAGCCGCAGTCTGCCAGTGGATGTTTTAAGTGAACTTGTCAATGTCTGGGCAGTGGTGTAGTTTCTGTTTTTGCTTCCCAAGGACTAAGGCGACTAGGGAAGGAACAAAAAGGTGCTGCCTTGGAGATGGCCTTATATTAACTTGGAACTTGTGATCCCATAACCTGAAGAAAATAAAATTTTGCCGCAGCAGTTAAAGAGCAGTGCATTGTACACAATGAATAGGCACAAGAAGAAGGTTGGATGTTTGCATGTGTTTGTAGGAGAAAATTGATTTTGTAGGGGAATTGCCATGGGCCAACTTAGCTGCGAATAGCAGTAGGTACTGTGAGAAACAGATCGCACAGAAGGCAGGGAAGAAAAAGATGGAGGTTCTAGGAAGGCATTGCTGACGAGTCTGGAGGGTGACATTAAGAAAGGAATAAATAAGACAGAAAGGAGATATTTGAACAGAATGAATTATGTTACGCCGCACATGCAAAGGATGAAATGCCAAAAGAAAAGAGACAAATGCAAGACAAAGTGAGAAGCACCAACAAAAGTTTCAAAAAGCAATGCAGCTCATACTGTAGAGGGGGGAACAGCTTTGAAAAAACAGTTGATGAATAGAATAGATGAATAGAAGATCGTTTGTAGCGCAGGTCATCCTTTAACGCATAAAAAATTGCATATTGACATATTAACATTGTTTACAGGGAAACTTGGTAGACTTAGTAGTTTCTGAACAATATTCCCCTCTGGATACCTTCACCACAACTGCAAGGTATGAAAAAAACAATATATGTATCGTGTGGCTTGGTAATACACCTTTCCTCTCATGCACACACATACTGGGTTTCCTGAGGAATGTATTTCATTAATCTTAGTTGCCATTTTTCTTGTGATATTTGGCAATTGCAGCATCCATAGCAGTGTTAAGACTGCCATTCAGTGGAAAACATAAAGGCATGCTGAAAAAACTTGGATTGCTCAAAATGTGTGGCAGCCACTTAGCAGCGGATGCAAAAGAGCAAGGTGTCTATGTGTTTGCAATGTCAGTGCGCGTTGTCGTGACGCTGGGGCTACGTCGACCCGGCCTTCACTTGGTAGCGTGCAGAGACTCGGGGTTGAAGAAGGACTGAATCTTCGAAGTTGGTAAAATATGTACAAGCAGGTTTAATGGCACTTTGAGAAACTTATTTACAATATTTACACGAAAAAGAAGGGTACATCAGCAAAATGGCAAGCGTTAAGAGTTCATAGCGAGAAGCGACTGGATGAGCCGTTTACCCAGGGCCCAGAGCGACATTTCGTGCTCTGCAGCGTCCTTAAAAACCCCCTATGTCCAGCCCCTCTCTGAAGATGCTGACCAACCAAATCCAGGGCACGCCCCTCAGGTATCGGCATCCAATCGAACACATCACTGCACTGATGGTCTGAAGCACTGACTGGTCCGGCATTCATTCGTTGGGCGTGATCACTTGTTGGCGGGAAAAGCTTGGGAACGGCGAGGAGAGGAGGTACATTTCTATTCTTCAGCAAAGAAACCACAGGCTGGTTCTGGGGGTTTTACTTCTCAGAAACCCGAGTGCACGTGGCGCCGCATAGGGCTCCCAACATGGTCCCTTTTCGACAATTGCAAATCTTTCCTGCATTCCCGGGAAATCACTTAATGGCCGTATGAGTCATGCTCTTCTCTTGTCCTGCACGTCAGCGGACATGTCACTCTGTCGTCTCCTTTGGATAGGAGGCATTCATCACTGGAGGATAGCACTTCTCGACTGGAAGGGTGAACAAAAGAAAGCACTTCCTGCTATTTCCCGCAGGGGGACGTTTCTTTGTGTTTTTCCAGACGTTCTCTTGACAGGGCCAATTTGGCATTTGCAGGTTGTCCACAAAGCAAAACATGCTTACAAAACAGGATTCCTGGAAACAGGCTCACTTAGAGCCAATGGACCATCACCACATATTCACAAAACTTTTCCATGCCCACAGGCGAACAATAGAGCGCGCAAATGCGGATGCTTGGTCGTAACAGCCTCCTCCCCCGCCAGAAGAGACTCGGAGGGCAGCAGCCGCAGCTGCTGCATGAAGAGACGACTTAATGGCCTGCACGTGAACGCTTGAAGCTCGCTGTTGCTTGTCGCGTTGTCTTGATTGTTGTAGGCCAAATTGCTTGAGCTATCTGAAACTCAACCACATGTCGAAGCAAGCACTCGGCTCCCGTCTGAAGAGACCAGGTCAAAAGAAAACTGCCATTGTTGTTCGAGAAAAGCCCACTCTCAAGACGTTCAGGACCCACGTATGCCTCGAAAACCAAACGTGCTGCTTTACATAGTCATCTATATTCAAGCGCTCGAAAAAAAAAAAAACCTGATTATCAATTTGGATACATGGTGAGGAACATCTCGGACCGCTTAGAAAGAGCGGCTAAGCGCGTCCGCATTCCCATTTAACTTCCCCTTTTTGTATCTTATTTCAAAATTGTACTGCTGTAAAATCAAGCTCCACCTAAGAAGGCGACTGTTCTTCGATGTCGCAGTTTGCAGCCAAGCCAGGGGACAATGGTCCGTCTCTACGGTGAATTTGGCCCCTCCAAGATAGCACTGCAATTTTTGAATGGCCCATACAATGCAAGCGCATTCCTTCTCTGACGCGCAATAAGCCCTCTCTCTAGAACTCAGTTTTCTGCTCAAGTAGAGCACGGGGTGCTCATTACCGTCGTCATCTCTCTGGCAGAGAACAGCACCTAACCCTCGATCACTGGCATCACACTGGACCGTGAATTCTCGGTCATAGTCTGGAGCTCGCAATACCGGACGGCTAATCAGCACAGCCTTCAGGTTTACGAAGGAGGCTTCCTTTTGTTCGTCCCAGACTACATTTGTCGGTTCTGTCTTGCGGAGAGCGTCGGTCAGAGGGCTAGCCAAAGCTGAATAGTTAGGGATGTAGTGATTGTAGTACCCAGTCAGACCCAGGAATGCTCGAATTTCCGTCTTCGTGCTCGGCCGCGGGTAGTCTGCTACCGCAGAAATCTTAATCTCGCTGGGTTTCCTGAAACCTTGACCTACATTGTGACCCAAGTAGTCCACGGTCGCCCTTGCCAGGCAACATTTCTCGGCCTTTACGGTTAGTCCAGCTTGACGCAAAAGGCTCAGTACAGCTCTTAGATGTACCATATGGTCCGCCCATGAGTCGGAAAAAACCGCAATGTCGTCTAAATAAGGCACCGCGAATGTTTCACACCCCTTTAAAACCCTATCCATGAGTCGGGAAAAACAAAATGGAGCATTTTTGAGCCCGAAACTCATCATTGTTGGCTGGTAGCTGCCCGTCGGAGTGACGAAAGCCGCGTATCTGCTGGCGCGTTCAGTGAGCGGTACTTGCCAGTATCCTCGAGTAAGGTCCAGCGTAGTCACATATGCCGCTCTACTGACCTGTTCTACTCTCTCCTCAATATTCGGAATAGGATACACTTGATCCCTGGTGAGAGAATTTAGCTTTCGGTAGTCTACCACAGGCCTAGGGTCTTTACCTGGAGCTTCTACTAAGATCATAGGCGAAGCATAATCGCTTTCCGAGGGTTTTATTACTCCCAATTCCAGCATGCGAGTTACTTCCCTATCCAGAATTTCTCTTTGCCTTGGAGAAAATCGGTAGCACCTTGATCGCACTGGCACGTCTGAAGTCAGCTCAATATCGTGCTCAGTCAAATCAGTTCTGCCTGGCCTGTCCACGAAGCAGGCCTCAAACTCTGTTATTATCTCGCCCAGATCGGACAGCTGGGATTTCTTTAGTTCTCCTCTCTGCTCCGTCTTTTTGAGAAGCTCCTGAGCGTTGCTTCCTTTTCCGCTGAGGCAAATCAAGTTGTCTCCCATCTCCTCGGGAAGGTTTAACGTTAGATTTACCACGGCTTCCCTCTGCACATAAGGCTTCATAAGATTGCAATGATAAATGCGCACTTCTTTACGCCTACCGGGAATTTTCACTGCGTAGTTAGTGTTAGAAAGCTTTGCAACGACTTCAGCCGGTCCTTCCCACTGTACTTCGAGCTTATTCTGCCTTGAACTTCTCAGCAACATCACCTGGTCCCCGATACAAAACGTCCTTTGACGGGCTGACTTATCATAGTACACCTTGGAACGAGCCTGGGCTGACTTCATGCTGGCCTCAACGAGTTCCTTAGTGTTATGTAAGCGATTCAAGAGGTTCAGAATGAATTCTACTACTGTTGGGTCTTCTCCGCGCCCCTCCCAGGCTTCGCGCACCATTCGCAAAGGTGAGCGCAGTGACCTTCCGTACACCAACTCGGCTGGGCTAAATCCAGTGGATTCGTGCGGCACTGACCGCAAAGCGAAAAGCGCTGCAGGCAGGCAGGTATCCCATTCGCGCTTGTTTTCATAGCACAGTCCCCTCAGGACTCGTTTGAGAACAGAGTGCCATCTTTCTACGCTGTTGCTCTGCGGATGATGGATCGAGCTATGCACTACCTTAATGCCGCATCGCTCGAGAAATGAGGTGGTGAGGACACTCGTGAAAACGCTACCCTGATCACTTTGGACCTCGGAAGGGAATCCAACTCGTGCAAACACTGACAGCAGCGAATCCACTACACTCTCGGACGTCACCTCGCGCAGCGGAACAGCCTCTGGAAACTTTGTGGCTGGGCATAACATAGTGAGGATATAACGGTACCCTGACTCGGTCACAGGAAGTGGCCCAACTATATCTATTACTAACCGGTGAAACGGCTCGGTAATGATTGGTACTAACACCATCGGAGCTTTCCACTTATCTTGCGCCTTTCCCACCCGCTGGCACGTGTCGCATGACCGTACAAAATTTTCCGTGTCCTTAAAACATCCAGGCCAATAGTATTCTTGCAACAGCCTCTGCTTTGTTTTCTTTATTCCAAGGTGACATGACCACGAGCTGCCATGGGAAAGTCGCAGTAAGTCTCCGCGGTACTTTTGGGGAACGACTAATTGGTCCCGCTCTACTCCGCGCTTATCCTTGAATAAGCGATACAGCACTCCCTTTCTCATCTCGAAAGAAATATTGTTTGCTGTCTTAGTGGCGCGGTGGCGCTCCCTTATCTCCTGTATATTGGGATCATTGGCTTGCTCTATAGCTAAGTCCTCTCGGGTTCCACTTAAAAGTCTCGTGAGATTACTAGACACTGGCGGCAAGAGGTTACTCTCAAGAACGTCCTCATTCCGCGTCTCATCAAGCTCACTTTCAAGTTGACTTATCTGAGATGCCTCGCTCTCAAAGTTTTCTGACCTGCTATCTTCCGCATTTACCATTGTTTTAACTGCCGTTTCCTCCGCTGTGGATTTTTCTGGAATGAGCAGTGTAGCTAGTTCTCGCGCCTTTGAACGTGTTAAGGCTTGCACAACTCTGTCTCCGAAAAGGATGCCCCTCTTTCGCAGCAGCATGTCCGATTTGTTGGAGAACAAATACGGATAGCACTTAGGAAGCTTTCCTGAAACGGCAGCCTCGGTTGTTAATTCGCCGAAAGGGCCCTCGATGACCACGTTCGCGATCGGCAAGCACACACTCTGTTCCTCAACTACCTGTCGGATCCATGCACACTGTCCTGTATAGTCGGAAGGCGATACATACGCCGGATGGACAACATCCATCGTTGCGGCCGAATCGCGCAGTACCTTGCAAGGCTTCCCGTTGACTACTAGGTCATGCAGGTAGGGTTCTAAAAGCTGCATATTTTCATCGCAGTCCCTGACATACGAGAAAGCAATCTTTTCTTTCCGGCAGTTGACGGCAATGTGACCCTGCTCATTACACCTAAAGCATGTGAGCGGCTTCCTAGCCTCAAGCTTATTCTTTGTGTTCTGCACGTTGGTCACTTCCCCACTTTTCTCACTGCCGTCCTTTCTAGGGAATTTGCCTGAAGAAACCTTCATTTCTTCGTTTCCAACTCTAGCAAAGTGCCTTTCCTGACGGTTTTTCATACTGAACTTGGGATTGCGGGGCCTATCCACTGCTGGGTTGCTGAATTGTCGGCGCGAAGCATACTCCTCAATAAGTTCGGCAGCTTCAGTTGCCGACTTAATTTCGCCTCGGTCCTGTAACCAATTTCTTTCTTTTTCTGGGAGGCAGTTATAAAACTGCTCCAAAAGAATTTGCTCGACTACAGCGTCCCTATCACTGTAGGAATCTGTGCTCTTTAGCCACTCGCCCAAATTAACTCTTAAATTGTACAGGAATTCAGGGTAACTCTCGTCCCTGGACTTAGTAGCTTTCCGAAAACGTTGTCTGAACGCCTCGGCGCTAAGCCTATACTTTCTCAGAAGGCAAGCTTTGACCTTCTCGTAGTTGTCCGCGTCCTCCTTGCTTAGCCGCGCGACAACCTCCGCTGCCTCGCAGGGCAGAACCGTCAATAATCTCTGAGACCAAGTGTCTCGCTGGAAGGACAGTTTTTCGCAGGTTCGCTCAAAGTTAGCCAGATACAGACCGATATCCCCTGATATCACATATGGCTGCATGTACTTTGACATCTTGAAATCTGCCTCCTTGTTGAGAAGAGGTACCGCTAGCTGGGGACAATTGCCCGACCTCTTGCTCAACTCTAGTTCTAATTTCCGGAGCTCAATTTCTTGGTCCAGCTTTTTTGCTTCTCTTTCACGCTTCTTTTCCTCTTTTTCCCACTCACGTTCGCGCTCCCTTTCCTCTTTTTCCCTCTCAAGTTCACGCTCACGCCTCTTTTCCTCTTTTTCCCGCTCTTTCTGCTCTTTTTCCCGCTCCTTTTCCTCTTTTTCCCGCTCTTTCTGCTGTCTGAGCTGTTCCTTTTTTTGACCGATGAGGTTCCATGCTTCACTGAGCTCCTCATCATCGGCTCCCAAATCTGTGATTGCCTTTATAATCAAAGGTTTTCGTGCCAAACCACTTGTATCAATTCCCAATTCCTCACACAATTGCAACAGTTCCGGTTTCTGCAGCTTTTGTAGGTCCATGATCGCTCCGAGTGTCGGCTACTTCCAAAACAACAGTGCAAACTACCAAACCTAAAGGCGTTTCCACACTCTCTTTACCAGTTCTAAAATCTAACCCTGTTCTAGAACCTGGTCCACATCAGAAGAAAAGCCAAGCACTCACCCACACATGCGATCGATGTTCCGAGCTGCCCTCTTGTTGGCCGATTGTTGCTCCTGCTTGTTGCTTGAGATGCCACCTCCGATCACAAGGTGTTGTGGCTTGTAGCTTCAGATCCACCTCCAATCACCAGATGTTGTGGCTTGTAGATTCAGATCCCAACGCTGGGCACCAGTCGTTGTGCTTGTAGATTCAGATCCCACCGCTGATCACCAGTTGTCGTGACGCTGGGGCTACGTCGACCCGGCCTTCACTTGGTAGCGTGCAGAGACTCGGGGTTGAAGAAGGACTGAATCTTCGAAGTTGGTAAAATATGTACAAGCAGGTTTAATGGCACTTTGAGAAACTTATTTACAATATTTACACGAAAAAGAAGGGTACATCAGCAAAATGGCAAGCGTTAAGAGTTCATAGCGAGAAGCGACTGGATGAGCCGTTTACCCAGGGCCCAGAGCGACATTTCGTGCTCTGCAGCGTCCTTAAAAACCCCCTATGTCCAGCCCCTCTCTGAAGATGCTGACCAACCAAATCCAGGGCACGCCCCTCAGGTATCGGCATCCAATCGAACACATCACTGCACTGATGGTCTGAAGCACTGACTGGTCCGGCATTCATTCGTTGGGCGTGATCACTTGTTGGCGGGAAAAGCTTGGGAACGGCGAGGAGAGGAGGTACATTTCTATTCTTCAGCAAAGAAACCACAGGCTGGTTCTGGGGGTTTTACTTCTCAGAAACCCGAGTGCACGTGGCGCCGCATAGGGCTCCCAACATGGTCCCTTTTCGACAATTGCAAATCTTTCCTGCATTCCCGGGAAATCACTTAATGGCCGTATGAGTCATGCTCTTCTCTTGTCCTGCACGTCAGCGGACATGTCACTCTGTCGTCTCCTTTGGATAGGAGGCATTCATCACTGGAGGATAGCACTTCTCGACTGGAAGGGTGAACAAAAGAAAGCACTTCCTGCTATTTCCCGCAGGGGGACGTTTCTTTGTGTTTTTCCAGACGTTCTCTTGACAGGGCCAATTTGGCATTTGCAGGTTGTCCACAAAGCAAAACATGCTTACAAAACAGGATTCCTGGAAACAGGCTCACTTAGAGCCAATGGACCATCACCACATATTCACAAAACTTTTCCATGCCCACAGGCGAACAATAGAGCGCGCAAATGCGGATGCTTGGTCGTAACAGCGTTAACTATAAGTGGTTAGAATTTTGAGAGCCCTCCACTATGGTGTGTCTCATAGCCTGAGTCGCTTTGGGGTATTAAATGCCCTAAACCATAAAGAAAAAAATGTTTGACATCAGTGTGAAGTGGCTGAACTGAAAATCATTATACCATTCATAAACTCTGACTACAAGGCCACTTCTTGCCTGGAACATCATTACGACTTGTAAGTGTATAAAATTAATGCAAAGCGATTCGGGAGAAATGGCAGTCTAGATCACGCCGTGCACTGATGCAGTGAGGTTTCATTGCCACTGCACTATCATGCTTTACTCATGAAGTGCTCCCTTGGCAAGGGTTTACTTAACAATTTGATATTATTCAGAGAAATATAGGAGCAGATGCCTACTGCGGTCCTAGTTTCTAACATATGGCTGTGATTTGGGGCACTTCCTGAGTGGATATTGTAATCATGCAAGTCTGCTGCTGCATGCAGTAACTGTTGCAAGTTAACATCTCTCCTTGGTTTTGCCTTTTTTTATACTGGTCTCTTTGCAGTTCCTGCATGACTCAACCTTATTGAGAACGATGGGCTTATGGCAGTGCAGCAGGGACATGAAAGTGGTTCTCCAGGCTGATGCATTGGTATCGTCCCAAGGCACAAGAAATGTGAGTAGTTGCAACATTGAATAAATTGCAAGATTGAGTCATGCACTTCACATTGTTCATAGAAGTAGCAATAGTGGACCGAGCAAGACTGGGCTCATAGGCAGCAAGTGGGAGTGAAAGGTGCTTTATGAGAATGATGAGTGTGAATAAAAGCTTATATTGCCCATAGTTGTTTTAGGCATTGGATTTATGATAACTGAGCTGATATTGGATATGTCTAACCTATTCGAGCATATCCGATTGGGGATGGGGAACATCCAGAATTTGGCCCCCTGGACCCCCAAATTTCTCTTCATCAGTTGCGACCAAAGTCGATTTTGATATTCAGCTTTAACCGAAGATGACAACTTTTGTGTATAAATGATGAGTACTACCTTCAGTGCTATCACTACTGGGTGCAAGGTAGAAGTAGGCGGTAGGATAGAGAAGATACCGGTAAGCTGTATAATGACACTAAATATTTGACTAAGAAATGCCAAAGTATAAAAGCTTCCAAACCAATCGACAATAAAACTGGCAGAGCTATCAAAGGTAATCAACACGTACAAAGTGTCTGACGTAAGGAAGTATTACATGAAGAAAATTGAGCGTGTTCTAAAGAACGGGCAGCCCTAAAACGGTGAATCTATGTATCATCCGAAGTAGTCAGGACAGCAAGATTGGCTGTTGTAAAAATCAATCAGACGTTCCACCAGTGACGAAGAACGAGATTGAGAAAGCTTTAGAAACTATGAAAAGGGGGAAAGGAGCTGGGAAGGATCAGGTAACCACGAATTTGTTATAGACTGGAGGGATACCATGCTAGGAAAGCTAGCCATCCTTTAAGTGTAAGGCCTGGAGTCATCAACAGAACTGGAATCATGGAAGATTGTTAACACTATCTTAATTCATAAAAAGGGGAAGTCAAGGACTTGAAAATTATAGACCAATCAGCTTACTATCTGTTAACTATAAGGTTTTACTAAGGCAATAGCTAACAAAATTAGGTCAACCTTAGACATTTGTCAAGCAAAAGATCAAGCAGGTTTTCGGAAAGGGTGCTACACTCTACTATCGATCATATCCATACGATAGCAAAACATACATTTCAGTTAGTTGGTACATCTTCGAAAACTTTACCAGTGCTGCGATAGGGGACAGAGAGCACGAACGACAAACGCTACTAAGTGAAGATTATTTGAAAAATACACAGCTATTATACCGACAAGACAACCAAAAGTGCCCCCCCCCCACCCCCCAAAAAAAATATTAGGAGTCCAGATAAGAACTTTTAGTCGTGTATATTTACTTAAAGGATGGTTATGTACGTTTTGCCGTTCTTGTACACCTAATAGGCGTCATGCAATTCCCATGTCAGTTGATCTTGACGTCTGAATAACTTTTGCTCTGTAAAAAAAGGGGAGTGCATGCTTTTTTATTTGACACATTAGGCACACTTGGTTTGTTCAGGTGAGTTTCAGTAATGTAGGGCTAAATTTGACGAAGGAGCACTATTCAAAGGCGTTTTTATGTTGGCGTAAGTGCGTGTTCATGAATTTGCCGGTTTGGCCTATATAGTTCTTGCCAAACCTAAAAGGTATGTCATTGACCACTCCCTCTTCATACGGCACAAACTGCAACTCATGTTCCACTTTGCAGGCATTTTTCCTTTTGCTTCATTTTTGTTTTCATTCTCTGGCTCTTCAGTCAACAACAGCACAAATTCTTGCTAGCTTATTAGGAGCTGGAAACAGCAATATAATACCAACTTGTTTACGCCTATGGGATAACTGATGGATGTATATATCACTGCATACTTCTTTTTCTTTTTGCTGGAAGGCCCCTGTGGATCATGTTTACCAAACGACTATCTTTTTCAGGATTTTATTGCAAGCGTTTCAAGTGATTCGGAAAGCCGGCTAACCTGAGCCTATGGACCTGCTGCTTGAAACTTACATGATTTATTAATCGCTGATCCTAAGCATGCCACTGCTATGCCGCACTTAACTATCTTCAAATGTCCTGAATAATAAATAAGTAAAGGCTTTTCTGACCACTGTAGAAAGGAACAAGAAACATGATCTTCGTTCCCTTCCATTCAAACATTCAGGAATTGGGGCTAATTTCTGGTATTTTGACTTTTTTCCAAATTTTGATGTTTACTTTCCAAGTACGAAATGAAATCAGCTCCAATCTTGGCTGTTGGAAAAGAAGGAAGATCAAATTTGTTGGTTCTTTCTACATATGTCTGAAAAGCCTTTACTTAGTTATCATTCAGAGCATTCGAAGATAGTTAAGTGCGGCATAGCAGTGCCATGCTTATCAGCGATTACTAAATCATGCACCCACGATATAAACAGAAGTTTCAAGCCGCAGGTCCAAAGGCAAAAGTTAGCCTGCTTCCCAGAAGACGTGATAACACTTGCTTGCAATAAAATCTTGAAAAAGATTGTCGTTTGGTAAACATGATCCACAGGGGCCTTCCAGTAGAGATAAAAAGAGGTATGCAGTGATACCATACATCCATCATTTATCCCATAGGCTTAAACAAGTTGGCACTAGATATGTGGTTGAGGTATTATTTTCGGCTCCTAATAAGATAGGAAAATATCGTGCTTTTTTTTTTACAGAAGAGCCAGCGAATGAAAACAAAAAAGAACCAAAAAAAGCCGGCCAAGTGGAATATGAGTGGCATTTTGTGCCATGTGAAGAGGGCGTGGTCTATGACATACTTTTAAATGCGGCAAGAACTATAATATGGGCCAGACCGAGAAATTCATTAAAACGCAAAACGTCTTTGAATGGTGCTCCTTCACCAAATTTAGCCCTACATTACTGAGACTCACCTGAACAAGCCAAGTGTGTCTAATGTGTCAAAAAAAGCATGTGCTCCTCTTTTTAACCGGGCAAAAGTTATATTCAGACATCAAGATGAATTGACATTGTATGAAGCCTATTGCCAAGAACAGCAACATGTGCATAAACATCTGTTCAGTAAATACACATGAATGAAATTTCGTATTTGGATATCTAACTAATGTCTGTTCTTTTTTTTTCTTTCTTTTTACGGGGTAAAGAGCAAGCGCTTGCACTTTTGGTTGTCTTTCGCGAGTATATTGTGTATTTTTCACATAAACTGCAGTTGTTAGTAGTGCTTCTCCTTCCTTCGCATCTTTGTCCCCTGTCACAGCACTGGTGTTAGAATACAATAGCTGATAGAAAAATGCTCGGTATACAACCAGACCTTACACATATCATGCTTTGATAGAGAAAAAGCATTTGACCCAATAGAAACCTCTGCAATCGTGCAGGCATTGCTCACTGCAGAATCTGGGTGTAGACAAACCGTATGTGAAAGTACTGAAATATATCTGTAGTGGCTGTATAGCAACCATTATTCTGCATGAAAGAGGTAGCAAAATTGCAATACAAAAGAGGTGTTAGGGAGGAGACACGACTTCCTTAGTACTATTCACAGCTTGCTTCGAGGAAGTATTCAGACTTGTAATGGGAGCATTCAGGGATAACAGTTGATGGGAACTACCGAAGTGATCTACAATTCGCTGATGACGTTGCCTTGTTAAGTAATTCAGGAGATGAACTACAAAAGATGTTTGGTGACCTAGGCAGGGAAAGCAGAAAGAAAAGTAGGCCTGAAAATCAATATGCAGTGGACTAAAGTAATGTTTAGCAACCTCGAGAAGGAACAGCAGTTTACAATGGGCAATGAAGCACTGGAAATGGTAGGCAAATATGTCTACTTAGGACAGGTAATAACAGCAGATCCGGACCATGAAAGGGAATTAGCTAGGAGAATAAGACTGTAATGGAGCGTATTTGGCAAGTACTAGCAGATTTGACTAGCAGCTTACCGGTGAGTCAGAAAAATAGCTAAAGTTAATGACATAGGGGCTTATAGACTGGTATTTAAAAAGAAAAACCTTAGACTTAGACAGTTTTTTGGTATAAAATTTGAAGATGGGCTGCTTTGTTGTGCCTTGCAGGTTCTAAAGTGTGAAATATTTTATCAAACTGCAGTAACAGCTTTTGCTGATACAAATTTGTAAGCCAGTAGATGGTAACAATGCTGTCATTTGTAGAAATAGCGAACATTTTGACTTCTGTTCTTCCTTTTTGTTTCTTATTCAGGACAAAGAGAAGCTATATACACCATGCATCGGATTCACCAGCATCATCCTCGCAGAGGCACAAGAGATTTTTTTTTTAATTTAGTACTCAGAGTTCCAGACATCATAGAAGGCGCTATAGCATGAATGGCAGCACACTGGCTTTTTGTATACTTGATCAGGTATTTTTAGGTGTTTATATAACAAAGGCGTGATGCACATCATTCAGCGCTTCATAGCAGCACATCAAATTGCTTTTGCCTAAAGACCAGGCCATGGTAAATTACATTGTTCTTGCCATTGAGAATCTGCTCTTCTAGCCTTGAAGCCAAAGTCATATTTTTGATAGCATGTATCTGTCTGTCATGTCCCCTGAATGGTTTCAATAAATGGTTTTCCAAGAGTACAGTTTCATGTGTGTTCATTCTCGTTGAATGTTTGACATGTTTTAAACATTCTGAAACCAAGGGAAAGCAGCTGTGTTGTCTGCAGCACATACTGGATATTTTGGAAAGTGCAAAGCCTTGATCATTTCACTGAGCATTGCTTGGCCACGCAGTACGTAGTAAAGAAATTATCAAAACGAAAAGGACGGTATAAAAGTGCAAAATTAAAAAAAGAGTGTGAAGGCAAAAAATGTTTTTTACACCCATTGTGAAAGGGTGCAACTGGCATAAAACACCTTGCTGTTAGGTTTGGGTTCGCGAGGGCCTGGGTAGCGTACCGCTGCCAGCAGTTATTACGTGCGGCGCGCGGCCCCTCGGTAGCGTTGGCCTGGCGGCTCCGTGGACGGCATCAAAGGTGCCAGCAAAGACGAGGCGTCTTTTAACGAAACAACCTTTACTGCAACATCATGAAGAAACGGGCAGTGAAGCTGACCCGGAGGACACTCTCACACAGCTGGTGTCTAGCGTCGTGCCAACGGCGCGTCAAAGTAGTCTCTCTCTCAGCGGAGTCGGCCGCTGCTTTTTAAAGTTTTTCCAGTTCACAGGGAAAGGGTAAACCCTCACAGGAAAGGGAGAGCCAAACATGTTGGTTCACGACGAATGACTCAATCGCAGATGGTCCGACCTCATCTCCTCCACCTCCTGCAGACGGGCGAGGGCGGCGCCCTCTCTCAAGAGCTCCAGGCTTGGCCGGCGTTTGCCCACACACACGCACCCACACACTTGGCGCGTGGCAGGATCACGTTGAGACTTGTCGGCGGGAGGAAGCGTTGCGCGGCCGATGAACGGCGTCGAAATGGCCGATTCGCTTGCGGTTCTGCCTGTTGCTGTGCGGTGGCCGCGTCAGCTGTCCCACTTTTCGGTGGAGAAACGTAACAGACTGCCCCGCCGGGGAAGGGAGATCCCGAAGGGCAGGGGACTGCATCCGCTGTCCGGAGGGATCGGGATGTTGCTGCTGGCCGGGGTCGTCCGACTCAGCTTCTCTTGAGCTCAAACAGCCTGAAGAATTCCTTGGCAAGTCCGGGTTTCCAAGGCACTCTGCAACTTGTCTTCAGGAGAGATTTCTGACAACCCACAACGTCACAACCACGCTAAAAACTCAACTGTTCAGCCAGCAAGCACGGCACAAACTTCGCTAAGTTTTGCCAGACTATTTCCCTCTTATGCCCCCATCAATATTAAAGGGCAGCTCAGCAGCACTTGGAACGCGTCCACAAATTTGAAAATCGCATTTTCAAAACAGCACTTCAAACAAAAATAATGCAATGCAATCTGTTCAAAATCCTATGTCAGGAAGAAAAACACCAACTAGTGAATAAAGGCTTCTTCTCACGTTATGGGCTTCGACTTAAGCCATCGGCATTACTGTTGAGATCACCTTTTTCACTAAAGCTTCGGCTGTCCGTTTCCCGGAACAACCGTACCTTCCTGTTTCTGTACCAAGAAACAGACGAGCACGAGCCACTCGCTTTTCTAAACAACCTATCCCTCTCTTTACGCTTGGCGCACCAGTCACGCAATTTCTTTTCACGGGAGCATTTGTGCCGCTGGGATAGTCGCTTTCTCTTTCGCGATAGCTTCAACTTGTTCCATTCTTTCTCTCGCCTGCCCTTCCGCTTTTTTCTGCGGCAGCACTGGAACACAGGCGTTTTGCTTTCTTTTTGCAATCGTTTGAGTTTGCTCTCCTTACGATGGCGGCATTCTTTCTCGCGCCTGCCTTTCCGCGTTTTTCGGTGGCAGCACTTGAATACTCTAGTCCTACTTTCTTTCGGCGCGAGCTCTGGCAAGCTAGCGGTCAACATTCTAGCGGTAACCGGAGCTAGTAGGGTACCGGTGTCGTCTGAGTGGTCAAAGCAGTAAAAGTGCGGCGCCGCGTCTGCATCGCGGCCAGCAGCGCATGACTCACTTTCCGTCAAGTCCGAACGACAACTGCTCACGCCAGCCCTCAAGCTAGGCATTTCCTCTGGCGGCGCCGCGGCTGCATCGCTTGACTCACTTTCATTCAAATCCGAACAACCGCTCATGCCAGCCCTCAAGCTAGGCATTTCCTCTGGCGGCTCGCCACTCACGTTACACGGGTCCTCCTATGAGCCGCATTGCTCAGCGCTAACCGGCGCACGATCAAGCTCATTCGACAGCTCGGGCGCTTCGGATAGCGTGAGGGCCATGTGTGCTACGTCCGCGTTCGCACTGGGGTTGCTTTCGCGAATACAACCTAGCGTGGTATCAGGGCACGAACGATTCTGACTCTGCTCTGGTCGCTCGCTGTCGCCTTCGCCAGTCTCGCTCTCTACAGCGTACGCGCACTCCTCGTCGGTCTGCCCTGACTGATCACAACTCGCGGGCTGCGCAGTTTCCCTAATCGGCACTTCGTTTTTCTGCGTGCCCTGCTCTACGACACAGCTGATTTCGGAAACTGAAAGTTTCTCCTCTCCTAGCTCATTTCCATCTCCGTCGCGCTCTACACAAGTTTCTGCATTTAACTCGAGAGGCGGTTCAGTTACTACCAGTTCCCCACACTCATTTGATGGAACTGTATCTCCTGCAGCTACTTGGGTCGGCGTGCAGTTCACCTCGCTTAACGGCGTCACTTCGGACTTCTCACCGATTAAGCCTGTGCTAATCGTCTCAGCCAGTGGCTCGACCAAGGTAACAGGACACTCTTCTGTTCCAGGCTCGGTCGGCTCGCTACTGCGGTCACATTGCTCGGCCGCTTCCCCAAGCTGTAGTTTGCTCTCTGGTACTTTTGACTGTTCAGGCTCACTTGTGTCTACGGCGTACGTGGTCTTAATCTCAGTGTGCTGTTCTTCACACTCCGGTGCAAGTTCGATTTGCTCCGAAACTTCCGCACTGTCTAGCCATTTGCTTACAGCGGCTTTCAACTGGTACGCCAAATCAAAGTACGACTTGTAACAATTGTTCTCGCTCTCATATCTTTTCCGAAGATCATGAGGTGTTATCTGATATCGTTTCAGCAATGACTCTTTTAGTGCATCATAATTTTTCAAGCCGTTGCCAACCAATCGCTTGATTTCTTCCGACGCTAGCGAAGAGAACAGCTACCAACTTCTGCGCCCAACTATCTCGCTCTAAGCGTTTACTTCTACAGACACTCTCGAAGTCTGCCAAATACTTTGCCATATCCTCGGCGATGAGGAACGGTGGTGGACCGTCTCGCGGTATTGAACCGTTACAATGAATGGCATTAAAAGCTTTAATCTTTTCCACGCTCATTCCATGTGCTGAAATCTCCAGCTGCATCAGTTTCCTTACGCGGGCGTCCTCTTTCTCGTGACGTTCCCTACGCTCACGATCCTCTTTCTCGTGACGTTCCCTACGCTCACGATCCTCTTTCTCGTGGCGTTCTTTACGTTCACGAATCTCTTTCTCGTGACGTTCACGTTCCTCTTTCTCGTGACGTTCACGTTCCTCTTTCTCGTGACGTTTTCTACGTTCACGTTCCTCTTTCTCGTGACGTTCTCTACGTTCACGTTCCTCTTGACGTTCGTCAATGATCTCAAGGCATTCCAGAAGCTCGTCATCTTCAGCTTCTAACGCAAGAATAGCCTTTAACACTTCTGGTTTTCTGAGTTTGCCTGACAAATCCAGACCCAACTCTTCCGCAAGCTCCAGCAATTTCGGTTTGCGCAACGACTTCAAATCCAAATTCATGGCTGTTCCGAGTGCTGCCTTCTCTACTGCCCACTATTGCCTTGCTGCAATTAACCCAGCAACAACGACAACACAATTACCAGCTCTGTTCTCTACTTAACAAAAGCCTGGCAAAACTCAGTAGAAGAAAGTCCCGCACTCACCGAACCTCGCAGCCAAGAATCCAACGCAGTCGTTCCGCTGCAGGCAACCAGTCATCACACAGAGCTCGTTGCACTGCTCCCGCCTTTCCGCTGAGCTGCTTTGATTCACGGGTCACGCCTGTGACATCTCCGCTCTTCCCACCAGATGTTGCACCTCGGTCAGGCCTGGCTCGTTTCACCGACCACGGTCACTGCTTGGTCGTTCTCGTCTCTCCGCTGTTCACCAGTTGCTGGACGACGGTATCGCCTGGCTCGTCCCTCCGACCACGGTTACGGCTTGGTCGTCGTCATCCCACCGCTGTTCACCAATTGTTAGGTTTGGGTTCGCGAGGGCCTGGGTAGCGTACCGCTGCCAGCAGTTATTACGTGCGGCGCGCGGCCCCTCGGTAGCGTTGGCCTGGCGGCTCCGTGGACGGCGGACGGCATCAAAGGTGCCAGCAAAGACGAGGCGTCTTTTAACGAAACAACCTTTACTGCAACATCATTAAGAAACGGGCAGTGAAGCTGACCCGGAGAGATTACAGACACTCTCACACAGCTGGTGTCTAGCGTCGTGCCAACGGCGCGTCAAAGTAGTCTCTCTCTCAGCGGAGTCGGCCGTTGCTTTTTATAGTTTTTCCAGTTCACAGGGAAAGGGTAAACCCTCACAGGAAAGGGAGAGCAAAACATGTTGGTTCACGACGAATGACTCAATCGCAGATGGTCCGACCTCATCTCCTCCACCTCCTGCAGACGGGCGAGGGCGGCGCCCTCTGTCACGAGCTCCAGGCTTGGCCGGCGTTTGCCCACACACACGCACGCACACACATTTGGCGCGTGGCAGGATCACGTTGAGACTTGTCGGCGGGAGGAAGCGTTGCGCGGCCGATGAACGGCGTCGAAATGGCCGATCCGCTCGCGGTTCTGCCTGTTGCTGTGCGGTGGCCGCGTCAGCTGTCCCACTTCTCGGTGGAGAAACGTAACATTCCCCAGTTTCTGCTGCAAAAGGGGAAAAATTATGAAACATTGCCCTTTATAAGGGTACATTTCAACCTAAAATTACCCTTTCTGAAGGGTGTAAGGGTGTTAGTTATAGACATCGATATCTCCCTTAAGGGTGTATTTTGGTTTACAGTGTATGTATGTATGTATGAAATATGAAAATAACCGCAACGCATTTAAAAGGCTCTTAATATAAGAGGCAAATAATGATAACCAATCTTTATTTCCCCGCCGACGCAGTATAAACAGGCTGGTTTAAGCCTGAGCCCGCTCAGACGACGGAGCCAGCGAATACGACACAAAAGGTGAAATGCATCATCATGGCAAAGGCGAATGAAGAAAATAATCCAACAGTAAATGGCTAAGATTGCAATAACATTATCTTGGTTTGGTTTGTGGGGTTTAACGTCCCAAAGCGGCTCAGGTTATGAGAGACGCCGTAGTGGAGGACTCCGGAAATTTCGGCCACCCAGGGTTCTTTAACGTGCACTGACATTGCACAACACACGAGCGCCTTACTTTTCGCCTCATCGAAACGCCATTCTCTTATAGTACTAAACGATTTGAAGCACTAATTAAGACGGTATGCAAAACCGTTTTTGGGGGTCAGTTTTATGGAAGTTTCTCCAATAATATTTTAGTGCGCTTTTGAAATTCGTGTTAAAGATATCATCCAGTAGTTTTTCAAAAACGTTTGGCATATATGAACAGCGTCGGGACGCGCCATTCTTTGTGGCCGATCGAGAAGCCACGTAAGAAGAGCGTTTCCGAAGTTCTCTCTTATAAGTATTTTTATGTTTGAATGTGGAGTTCAAGAAATATTTGACAACATACAGTTTCGTTTACAAGGGTTGAAAATTCGGTAAACCCAGTTGGCCGAGATATTTTCCATCTGTATCGTAGGCAACATTTTTAAAGAATATTTTAGACAATGCGGTCAACCTGCGTCTTCCACAATTCTAGCAGACGCCGAAGACTGTAATGCAGCATTTCCATGTACTATAATCCAATGCATGCACAAGCATTTTCTTTATCGACAAGGGCACAAAACTCTTGACATTATACAATAACCCGGCCACTGAGCAAAGGTAAAAAAAAACAATATATGACAAGTGATGATGCCTAGACCGGTTACGGTCGAAAAATAGTTTAAGAGATATCTAACACAGTCCAAAATAAGAATAAGTTTACATATGCAAGAAAAAAAAAAACATTTGGGCTTATGTCGCTTATGTAACTATAGAGGTATAATAATCATAATAGTTGTTTTTAGCGGACAGTTAAAACAGACAAGCTTTTTTTGCATTGACAAGCCCATTGTTCGCAAACAAAAACTGCATTATTCGCGTGATTTGGCGATATTTCAAGGGCTGTTTTGTGAGAAAAAGGAGTTTTAAATAAACTCAATTTTATCAGCATACTAAACACCATTTTGAAATTGCCAATTTGAAGTCATTAGCGAAAATGTTAATAATGTTAGCCATGAAACTGATCTATGAAGAACACCCGCACTCAGTGAGAAGTTAGAAGTGAAAATGTCCGTATCATCACGAGCGACTTT
This sequence comes from Amblyomma maculatum, assembly GCF_055883805.1. Classification (NCBI taxonomy): domain Eukaryota; kingdom Metazoa; phylum Arthropoda; class Arachnida; order Ixodida; family Ixodidae; genus Amblyomma; species Amblyomma maculatum. Next base: position 18,910,554 of record NW_028146738.1, read on the forward strand.
CTGGAAACGATTGTTCAAGTAATTTTCAAGAATGTTGCGAAAGGGCTCACGATTACCAAAATATGCAGTTTGCTTTAAAAGAAGTTATGGTTCATGGTGCCAAGCGCTTTCGATACATCTAGGATAAGCGAACTGATCAAACCCGAGAACAATTAATTAAAAGAAATCTCGTGTAGTGCAACTTTAACACGACGGAAATGAAGCCAAATTGTCGATCAGTCTGGATCGAAAACTTGTTCAGAGACGAGGACATATAGTATAGAAAATAATTTTTTCTACAGACTTAGGAAGTGCTTGTAGGATGGAAATTAGTCTGTAGGTTTCAATTTTATCTTTATTTTCTGATTTGTGCAAGAGTCAAAGAACTGAAGTTTTTACGCAATCCGGAATATCTTCACCCTCCAGGAAACTATTAAGTATATTACGGATAATATCTGACAGTACATTAAAATTCCTTTGGGGGAACTGTGATGATGTTCCATGATATGGAGCGGGTTTATGGAGTAGAAGTCCCCCTCACCCCTGAGAGGGCGAGGTAGAACGTAAACTCTTTTTCAGATACACGCGCGTAACAGAGACAACAGTATTTGTATACCAAATAAAGCATTTGCTATAGCTCGCGAAGCACTGTCGCCCATTCAATAGCAAGAAATTTGGCAACAACAGCTTTACCAGTAAACAATAGGTAGAGGAAGGGGTGACATGAGCAAGTGCATCTTTCATGACAGTTTAAAATATTTCCTCCTTTGATACTTCTTATGACCTTAATTTTATGACCATAAAGCGATCAAAAGCTGTCTTTATTGGTTAAATGGGGAAACAGAACAATATGTTGGCAAGTATGCTAACATGGGTTTGCAATGGCTTACACTTCCACACTTCCACGCGGAATACATAGTGGATGCTTTACAGATAGATTGCATTTTAAATCGCGCATTATATTGCAATGTTGATGAGTATTATTGAGAAAGGAAGACAACACAAGTACAAAGCAACACAAAAAGATAAACTTTGTTCTGCATGAATTGTTATGTCTAGTTCCCTAAACTGTTGCTTTCGATCGGTGACAGCAGCGCCACTTCATCGCGTTTAAATCACAGGTTGATGCTGGCAATTAAAAATTAAAAAAATTTATACCGTCCACTAAAGAAAAATTATCTGTTATGAAAATTACAGGCAATTTAAAGCATGGGGCGAAGTAGCAGCTGCTTCACGACCGCCATTGAGGTGCTTTTTGCCAATGCTGGATAAGTGACAAGTCAGAGCTTTCGCAATCTGACAAGAAACCAAGCAATGCGACACGCCTTTTCATATCTTTCGTTACCTACATCTCGAGCATTATTTGAATAATTTTGAGGAAAATTAGTAATTGTGTTCGTATAACTTATTTTTGAAAATAACTCATACAGTCACAAATGCAATATTTGGCATAATATTTCTTATGCTTCCCCTTGATATATAACAATTAAGGGTAGTGCGTTTAATTATTGCACAAGTGCCTATTAGCTCGGATCCACTGAATAAGGGGTCTATTCTTGTTAGGGAGAAAAAAAAAGTAAACAGGGTCTGATTTCTCATAAGTGTACTTTTTGAATGATTTTTTTGGAAGCAATAACTTCCTCAGAATGGCATAAAGACGCCGAACTTAGTCCTTGCCACCTGAGGTTTGTCTGAACAAAATATATTACCCATGGCTTCGTTTACTTCACTTGTTTACGCCATCGCAATATCGGGACACAGCGATGTGGGCGAAAAGTCTGCCTTCGGCGTGACCTCGTTCGTACTTTTTTTCTTTAATATTTATTAGGAAAAAAATAATTGCACAGTTGATATATTGAGTACTACGTACACAATATATCGGAAAATAAAATAAATTTGAAATATCAAATAATTAGGAAAGTTGATCTTCTGTGGAATCTATAAAATGAACAATTAATTACACTGGTTTCAATATGCAGTTAAAGTGCTGTAATTCTCTTTTTCTGCTATTGCCATGCATAGATAGATTACATGGATTTAATGAACGGAAAGGCAGAGAGGTTGGTCGGAATGATTAAAATATGGTCTGTACTGCATGGTATGTATTGAGTACGATGTTCGTAATTCTCCGACCCCCCCATCTCTGCAAGCTCAACTCCTATTCTACGAAGTAAATAGAAAACAAAAAGAGTAGTAAATCCCGCGCGGAAAAAACGCATTCTGAGCATGACGCGAAAATATCCCCCGGGAAGCAAAACAAGAAACTGATGACGTCTGGTGCGGCTTCAATTGTGTGCGCATGAGAATACCAATTTGTCGCTTGCCAGCTGCAAGAGTCGGCAAGCATTGTATCTATCGATTAACTCGTGCGGGTAGCAGCTGCCTAATTTCGCACTTTATCATATTTCTAAAATTAAAAATAGAAATAAAATGCTTCTAGGGTTCCGCATTATGAACTGTTAAGGCGTCTAATTTTGTATTAACATGAGAGCGTTAAAGGCCGCGTTCTTTAGATTATTCACCGTCATCGTTGTGGTATCAGATGGTATCACTCAGATAGCTTGGAAATGTACCCACTGTCCGCCAGTTTGCGAGACGTCATGATACCACATGACATGGTCGAATTGGCGGCCGCTGAAAACTGAGGCTCCGATTTCAGATGCGGGCGTGAGATCTAAATCTAGCCTGACAGCTCTGTTAAAGCGGCTATTTATATCTATATCGGATGATCTTTGCCATTATGCGGCTGATCTTTGCCATTATATGGCTGTGGTGGTTTAGGAGTTCATGCAAACCACAGTATGTGTGGATGTGTGGGATAATAGATGCAAAAATAAGCGAGAGTAATTAAGCGACTAATGGAGCCCATCTGCGCAAACGAGACAGTGGGTAAACCGGAGCCATAATGTTATGTCATACGATAAAGGGACACTGAAGAGAAAAATGAAGTTGGTTTGCATTAGTAGAGAGAGAGAGAGAGAGAGAGAGAGAGAGAGAAAACTTTTAATGAGCATAATAATCAGTAAGAATTCGCAGGAGCTGGGTGGTCGGTGCCCCTAGTCCAGGGCTACGCTGGCAGCAGCTGACTTGCGAACTAGCTGGATAATCCAGGCTTGCTGGTCCAGGTTGTCGCTGGTCAGGGCCGCCTCCCACTGCTCGTGTGTCGGGCATGGCACTAGTAACGTTGGGTGAGGTTTGTCCTGGCATTCCCAAGAGATGTGATAGAGTGTGGGGCTTGCACCGCACCAAGGACAGTAACTCGCGTATTTTGTTGGGCTTATCGTATTTAAAATGTGATAAATAATGGGATAAGTAAGATAAGCCCAACAAAATGCATTAGTAGAATACCAGCTACGTATTAATGACAAGAATATCGCCGTTACTAAAAAAGAGCTTTGACAAGCCATAAAAGCGATAGCTTAAATACAGATATCACCGCCAAAGCCCATTCGAACAAGTTAGGCGTCATGACGCGCATGGGTATTCCGGGTGGCGTCGTGAAACTGGCCGGTGGGGTCGGTCTATTAGTTTTCCAACTGAATTTTCCAGTGATTCACTTTTTTTTTTCTGGACCGTCGAAGATTTCTGTGGTTTGAAATTATCTCTTCAGCTGTTTTTAATCATAATATGTTCATACTATTGAGATGACGGTCAAAACAAGAACAAAAATGATTTTAGTATTGTTGGCGAAACCTATCTGCAAGGATATGCAGACGGTGCGCTACGACTGTCTTCTTTAGTGCGCTAGCACATACAGCCCCACTCACCGATTTCACCAGTGGCTGTCTAACTAGTCTGACCTGCGATAACATAAGCTTATGGCCGCGAGTATAAGCTCCGAACCCGAAACAGCGCGAATACATCTGCTTTGATGGCCACTGCATATTCTTCCAGGGCATCGCCGTAGCCGAAAATGCCATGTGTTTAACAGGTAGCCTCAATGCTGTGCTTTGAACGTCGCCATGTTTTTCAATTTCTGCTCACGCTTAACTTTGAAAATAAAGCCTCGAGCTGAAACCGAGGGAAAAGGAAAAACCAAAGGGCTAGCGGACCTAATTAGCAATTGACCTATTAATCGTCCGTTATGTTTTTTTTCAATATAGGACAACAATATCGGATACTTAAGGAATGTCTGATTTGTTCGCGATAGCACAAGAATCCTGTGGGAATTGCATTGCAGGAGCTTGCAAAACCTTGCACGCAACACAATCTTAGCATGCTTCGAAAGCCTGTTGCAACGCGTTAAAGAAACTCCGCACGTCGCTGCCATCGGTCAAGCAAGCTCCTGACGCCAGTAAACATGACGTCACTATCGCAGTATTATCATGACTTTTTCACTGTTACTTTTCTAATTTAATTAACACTACGAGTATCGCCTGTGTTACGGTCTGGATCTGCATGACATTAGTCATGACTGGTCATACGACACATGCACACTGCTTTGCTAATGGTCGGCAATCACCAATATATAGTTACACCAAATTACTCATCATGAGTCGTCACTTGACATGGCTGTTATGAGAACACATCACGTGTCATGCTGAGTAATATGACTTCATCATCATCATCAGCCTGATTATACCCACTGCAGGGCGAAAGCCTCTCCCATATTTCTCCACTTAACCCGGTTCTGTGCTAGCTGCATCCACTTGACCCCTGCGAACTTCTTAATCTCATTCGCCCACCTAACTTTCTGCCGACCCCTGCTACGCTTTCCTTCCCTTGGAATCCAGTTTGTTACCCTCAGCGACCATCGGCTATCCTCTCTTCGCACTACATGTCCTGCCCATGTCCATGTCTTCTTCTTAATTTCTACTAGAATGTCGGTAACTTGAGTTATTTCTCTGACCCACTCTGCACGCTTTCTATCTCTTAATGTTACCCCTACCATTTTCCGTTCCATAGCCCTCTGGGTTGTCCTCAACTTATGTAGAACTCTCTTGGTTAGCCTCCACGTTTCAGCCCCATAGGTGAGTACAGGCAAGATGCAACAGTTGTATACTTTCCTCTTGAGCGATACCGGTAAGCTGCTAGTCATAATCTGCGAGTGCTTGCCAAATGCACTCCATCCCTATCTTATTCTTTTTGTCATTTCCTTTTCATGGTCCGGATCTGCGGTTACTACCTGTCCTAAGTAGACATATTCGCCCACAACTTCCAGTATTTCGCTACCTAATGTGTTCATTCATAATGTGTTCAACCCCGCCCTTATGCAAGATGTAGAGGTAATCGGGAAAGTGCGATGCAGTGACCACAGGATGGTGAGGTCCCGAATTAGCCTAAATCTGAAGAAGGAACGCAACAAATTAGTAAGAAAGAAACCCATCAATGAATTAGCGGTGAGGGGGAGGGCAGAAGAGTTCAGGAGCTCGCTACAGAATAGGTATTCAGCTCTAACTGAGGATGGCGACATTACCCTAGAGGCAAGGAACAATAATTTCAGAGATATCATTACTGAGTGCGCGGTAGAAGTAGGCGGTAGGATAGTTAGAGAGGATACCGGTAAGCTGTCTAAGGAGACGAAATATTTGATTAAGAAACGCCAGAGTATGAAAGCTTCCAATCCAACAGACCAGATCGAATTGGCCGAGATATAAAAGCTAATCAATAAGTGCAAGGTGGCCGATATAAAGAAGTATAACACGGAGAAAATTGAGCATGCTGTAAAGAACGGGGGAAGCCTTAAAGCGGTAAAGAAGAAATTGGGCATAGGCAAAAACCAGATGTATGCGATAAGGGACAAGGCGGGCAACGTCATCACTAATATGGAAAAGATAGTCAAAGTAGCCGAGGAGTTCTATACAGATCTCTACAGTAGCCAAAGTAGTTAGGACCGTAATGAGATTGGCGGTAGGGAAAAACAGTCAGACGTTCCACCAGTGACGAAGGATGAGGTCAATAAAGCACTAGAAACTATGAAAAGGGGGAAATCAGCTGGAGAGGATCAGATAACTACAGATTTGCTGAAGGACGGGGGGATATCGTGCTAGAAAAACTGGCCATCCTGTATATGCAGTGCCTGGTGTCATCGACGTTACCGGAACCATGGAAGAATGCAAACATTATCCTCATTCACAAGAAAGGGGACTCTAAGGACCTTAAAAATTACAGACCAATCAGCTTACTGTCTGTTACGTATAAGGTATTTACTAAGGTAATCGCTAATAGAATCAGGACAACATTAGACTGCAATCAAGCAAAGGATCAAGAAGGGTTTCGGAAACGGTACTCTACTATCGATCATATCCATACCATCAATCAGGTGATAGAAAAATGCTCGGAATACAACCAACCCTTATACATAGCATTCATTGATTACGAAAAAGCATTTGACTCAGTTGAAACCTCGGCGGTGATGCAGGCATTGCGAAATCAGGGGGTAGACGAGCCGTACGTGAAAGCGCTGCAAGATATATATAGTGGCTGCACAGCAACCATAGTTCTGCATAAAGAAAGTAACAAAATTCCCATAAAAAAAGGTGTTAGGCAAGGAGACACAATCTCCCCAGTACTATTCACAGCTTGTTTAGAGGAAGTATTTAGAGACTTGGAATGGGAGCAGTTAGTGATAAGGGTAAATGGAGAATACCTCAGTAATCTGCGATTTGCTGATGACATTGCCTTGCTAAGCAACTCGTGGGATGAACTGCAAATAATGATTGATGACCTAGACAGGAAAAGTAGAAAGGTAGGGTTGAAAATCAATATGCAGAAGACTAAGGTAATGTTCAACAGCCTCGGGAAGGAACAGCAGTTTACATTAGGTAGCGAGTAATATGACTTACCACGCGGCATATTGCCGCGAAACCTTCAAAACTGTATTTGTTGTTTTTTACAGCCGCCGGCATAAAGGCTTATCACTCTGTTTCTGGATCGCGTATCAGTTCCGTAATCTTTGTTTGTTAATGCTCGATGGCGCTAGTCACATCTTCATGAGTTTCGTTGTAGCGCAAGATGCACCGAGATCTATCTCCAAGATTCCGGCCACTCGTGTGTCTTTCCACAATGTTCCAGCCCTTGCCTGTAGCTGTTTGCGACGTCATCCAGATTGTTCTGAGCAGCCTTTAAAGTGAGCGTTGACGAGTGTGACGGGCATTTTTTGTTCGACGACCGACGAGCGCGTTTATTGCTATTGCCGCCGCCAAGTTGCTTAGTTCTTTTGTGGGCTCAAGTCAGCCCCAAAAAAGAGTTATTTCCGTAACACCACCCCTGTGTCTTCTTTTGGCGTGTACGGCGTTGTCACCACTACGTGACATCTGGTGGAGGTGCTGCCTTTGATCCTTCAAGCGAAGACCCATACCGTGTTCCTGTCGCCCTGGAAGACCAGCCTACAGGTCTCCAAGCCCGCGCAGGGGAAACTAAAGGCAGCAACCTTTGGAGGTGAGGTTGCTCAAAGGCGAAAAGACGAAGATCCGCCGCCGCCGACGACCGCTAACGACGACGCAGCTATTTCATTGCCGCTCCACACGACGACATCGACGACAACACAACCAGAGTGCAAGCCGACACCGTCGCCCAGTGAAGTAACAACGGTATGCCCCGGCCATGACCTGAAGAAACGACAGAGCCGAGATCGGACACCAAGGCCCATGTGCAATGCGAGGGCGCGAACAAGTGACCTTGAAGTTGATGTCGACGGCCGCAGAGTCACTGCCCTAGTAGACACCGGAGCTGACTATTCAGTCATGAGTGGACCGTTAGCCTCTCAGCTTAGGAAAGTTACTACCGCTTGGGATGGCCCGCTGATTCGCACCGCAGGTGGCAACCTGAGTACGCCATCGGGACGATGCACTGCAAGAATAACCGTAAATGGGCGTACTTACCCCACCAGATTTATGATCTTGCAGCAGTGCTCCCGCGACGTGATTTTAGGTATGGATTTCCTAAATGAACATAGGGCTATCATCGACCTGCGATCCAAGCTCATCAAATCTCTCTGCAGACAAAGCCATTCCTGCTACGACGACTTCGACGCAACACATCGCTCTAAACGTCCTCGATGGAGAATTGACCGTGCCGCCCCCGATCAAGCGTCGCAGTCTGCGTAGGTAGCGCAAATATCGAAACTGCTGAAGGCATCGTCGAAGGAAATATCAAATTGCTCTTAGAACGAGGTGTCGGAATCGCAAGAGGCATCGCGAAATTCCGGAGAGGTCAAGCTCAGGTGCTGGTAACAAACTTCACCGAAGAATACTGGCATCTCAACAAGGGCACGACGATTGCTTTTCTCGACGAATTAGCCGACCTCAAAGATGTACACACCCTCCACGACCAAACGCTGGAAGACGCACCGGACCAATTCCGTCAGCCCAAATTTGACATCAACCCGGCATTGACCCACAACAGGAAATACCAGATTCTCAGTCTTCTTCGAAGCTACGGCGAGTGCTTCTCGTCATCGACGGTACGACAAACACCACTGGCCAAGCACCGCATTATAACGGACGAACACGCCCGACCTCTGTGCCAAAGCCCTTATCGTATATCGCCTCGAGAACGCCAGGCCATTCGCGATCAAGTTGAGGAAATGCTGCGTGATGACGTAATCCAGCCATCAAACAGCCCCTGGGCGGCACCCGTCGTTTTGGTGAAGAAGAAAGACTGCACACTTCGCTTCTGCGAAGACTACCGCCGCTTCAATAGCATAACGAAGAAGGATGTCTACCCGCTTCCCCGCATCGACGACACTCTCGATCGGCTCTGCAATGCAAGGCACGTCATCGATGGACCTGAAGAGCGGATATTGGCAAATTGAGGTCGACGAAAGAGATCGCGAGAAGACCGCATTCGTCACACCGGACGGTCTTCTTGCGTTCAAGGTGATGCCATTTGGCTTCTGCTCCGCACCAGCCACATTTCAACGAGTAATGGACACAGTCCTGGCAGGCTTGAAGTGGCAAATTTGTTTGGTATATTTGGACGACGTTGCTGTCTTCTCGTCAAACTTTGAAGACCACCTAAAACGATTACAGACAGTGCTGGAAGCCATCAGGTCATCGGGACTAACGCTAAAAGCAGAGAAGTGTCACTTCGCCTACGAATAACTCCGGTTCCTAGGTCACATCGTTAGCAAGGACGGTATTCGCCCAGACCCGGAGAAAACAGCTGCAATAGCACAATTCCCACCGCCTGCCGACAAGAAAGCTATGCGCTGATTCCTTGGGCTGTGCGCTTATTATCGGCGATTTGTCAGAAACTTTTCGCGGATCGCCGAACCGTTGACGCAGCTTACAAAGGCTGACGTACCTTTTAAATGGGAAGCGCCGCAAGGAGAAGCCTTCGACGAACTTAAGCGCCGCCTGCAATGCCCGCCTGTACTTGGCCACTTTGATGAAAACGCCAAGACCGAAATTCACACCGACGTGAGCAGTGTGGGCCTAGGAGCCGTTCTCGTCCAGAAGAGTGCCGGACAGGAGAAAGTAATCGCCTACGCTAGCAGGCCCCTCACAAAAGCCGAAGTCAATTAATCGACGACCGAGAAGCAGTGCCTCGAGATCATCTGGGCCACGTCTAAGTTTCGTCCATACCTATACGGCCGACCATTCAAGGTGGTAAGCGACCATCACGCGCTCTGCAGGCTCGCTAATTTGAAAGATCCCTCCGGCCGCCTTGCCAGATGGAGCCTACGTTCAATAATTTGACTTGACTGTAGTCTATAAGTCGGGCCGGAAGCATTCCGACGCAGACTGCTTATCACGCACTCCCGTCGACGCTCCCCCGAAGGACGATGACAACGACGCCTTTTTGGGACCGGTAAGCGCCAGCAGTTTCGCAGAACAACAGTGATCAGACTCTGAGCTGAAAGCGCTAGCCGATTACTTAGAAGGAAAGACCACGTCCCCCCCTGGTGTGTTCAGGCGAAATTTATATTCGTTCGCGTTAAGCAATGGCCTCCTCGTGAAGAAGAACTTCGCACCCAACAGGACTGCGCAACTTCTTGTAGTGCCTAAAAACCTCCGGCAGGAAATTCTGCAGGCATTGCATGATGAGCCCACAGCAGGCCATCTTGGATTTTCACGCACGTTGCGTCGAATCCACGAGAAGTACTACTGGCCGCGACTGCCTGCCGAAGTTGCCCACTACGTGAAGACATGTCGTGAGGGCCAACGACGCAAGACGCCGCCGATCAGTCGAGCAGGACTACTAAACCCGATTCCTCCCCCAGACCTGCCCTTTCAACAAATTGGGATGGATCTCCTCGGCCCCTTTCCAGCTTCGCCTATGGGTAACAAGTGGATCATCGTGGCCACTGATTACCTTACCCGTTACGCCGAAGCAAAAGCACTACCAAATGGTACCACGGCCGAAGTCGCCGCATTTTTTGTCGAACAAATTCTTTTGCGACACGGCGCCCCAGAAGTGCTCATCATGGACAGGGGAACGGCGTTTACGGCAGAGTTGACACAAGCCATCCTGGAATACAGTCATACAAGCCATCGACGAACAACTGCGTACCATCCCCAGACCAATGGCCTTACGGAGCGCCTGAACAAAACGATCGCGGACATGATCGCTATGTACGTCGACGCTGAACACAAGACCTGGGACGCCATCTTGCCGTACGTGATCTTCGCGTATAACACGGCAGTCCAGGAGACGACCAGAGCGACCCCGTTTAAGCTTGTGTACGGCAGGGAGCCCACGACGACGCTCGACGCAATGCTGCCGCACGTAACCAGCGAAGACAACCTTGACGTCGCCGCCTACCTGCAGCGTGCAGAGGAAGCCCGACGACTCACACGGCTGCGTATTAAAGACCAACAGCTCCCCGACAGCCGACGATACAACTTACGACGACGCCACGCAGAGTACAATCCAGGGGACCAATTGTGGGTTTGGACACCAATTCGCCGTCACGGATTAAGTGAAAAGTTGTTTCGTCGATACTTTGGGCCGTACAAAATCATTCGCCGCGTCTGACCACAGGACTTTGAAGTCATTCCCGACGGAACGTCAGCATCACAACGGTGACGCGCACGCCCAGAAATTGTACATGTACGGCTGAAGCCATATTACGCGCGTTAAGGAGTCTGTGGTGTTTGAACTTTGCAGTGTTTATGTTTAACTTTCTTTGTTTTGGAACATCGAGGCGATGGTTTGTTTTAAGGGGGAGTAATGCCGCGAAACCTTCAAAACTGTATTTGTTGTTTTTTTTTACAGCCGCCGGCATAAAGGCTTATCACTCTGATTCTGGATCGCGTATCAGTTCCGTAATCTTTGTTTGTTAATGCTCGATGGCGCTAGTCACATCTTTATCAGTTTCGTTGTAGCGCCAGATGCACCGAGATCTACCTCCAAGATTCCGGCCACTCGTGTGTCTTTCCACAATGTTCCAGCCCTTGCTGGTAGCTGTTTGCGACGTCATCCAGATTGTTATGAGCAGCCTTTAAATTGAGCGTTGACGAGTGTGACGGGCATTCTTTGTTCGACGACCGACGAGCGCGTTTGTTGCTATCGCCGCCGCCGAGTTGCTTAGTTCTTTTGCGGGTGCAAGTTAGCCCCAATAAAAGAGTTATTTCAGTACCACCACGCCTGTGTCTTCTTTTGGTGTGTACTGCGTTGTCACCACTACGTGACAATATACTCACTCAGAATTATACACGACCAACGTGGCTTCCTACACACCAATCATCCCCAGTTAATTAATCGTGTTCAGTCGTAACTCAATAAACTATCATGTATCCCGTGCAATGCGTATTCAGACACTTTAAGGGAGCGACACATACGACGATTGCTACCACAAACACGCAACACATTAAGTACCAATCGAATGTGGCCATGAAAAGCCCACAACACCGGCAAAACGCTTCAGAGGGTTTTTTATTCTTCGCAAATCATTTCGGCTGTTCGTTATGTAGCTGGCATGCAAAGGCATCCTGTTTGCGACATGAAGAATACAAAAATCGCCTGAAAGGAATATATTGATGCCAGTTGGGACCCGTACTTGCGTTGTTGAGGAGCACCACAGTCCCTACCATAGAAACCGCATGCTGCAGTTTTGGCACGTGATTGTATTGTTCTGTACATCAGCTGATTTTATGTTCTTAGACCATGTCACTAGACACTCTCCATCGTGCGTCACCCCGTCGTTTTCCAGACGCTGCAGCTGCCCAGCAGTGGCTGGAAAACCGAGTCGGCGATGGCGCGTCGTCGCCCTCTTCCACACAATGTTCTTCTTGCTGCCTGTGTTGCGCAAAATTTGTTTTGTTCATAGGACCGCGTAATTATTATGGGGCGAAAGTACACCGATATCACATCCACTGAAAACTAAGCGCGTAATGCTGTGTCGTAAATTTAAAATGAGCATATCGTTAGGCGTATTTTTGTAACATGGTCTTGGACCATGCCAAAAAAGATCGACGGTTTCGGTTTTATACCGAAAAAACGTGCTGCGATAAAAATATTGTCAATAGAGACTAAAAGTATCTCCAGAGGGTAAAAATTGATGCGGAACCCTTCTATACGGCGTCCCTCATAGCCTCAGGCGTTTCGAGACACAGAGAGGGAATTTGCAGTCAGTGACGAACTCAGCTTTGCCATTTGTCGCAAGTCGAAGATATATTACTCTGTCGCTTACGTGTAAAGGGAAGCTCTATCTTTCTCTCTCTCTCAGTTTCTATATATATACTGCGATTTTTTTTCACATCTATAACTGCGCGTTTTGTTCACACTTAAATACAGCTTGGTACCTCATACGCGAATTAACTGTACATTCATCAAACCTTTACACCTTGCTCGTAACTTGTTAAATACAATACCGTAGTGCGAAAAACAATTCCTACTTGTATGTGCAGTCATGTGGCTAAGACGATTTGAAATGTATTTTTTTTTTCAAGTGTTTTCTTGGGGATAATTTGATTCATGTTCAAGGCATGCATGATAAGCAACGCCGCCTTTGCAACGCATGCAGAGAATTCGTGAAACAGCGGCCTAACTTCCACATGATGTCGCACACATAAAACAATGTAGCCGACATGACGTATGAGAGGCGGGGCCAGTTTTTTCGTGCGGAAGTTATGCAAAAGTGACTCTGCGCGCTCGTATACGCTTCGTACGCATATTATGGGATTTGGGCTTTAATGCGATAACTTCAAATTCCTCTATCTGACTAAAATTGATAGGCAACGCTTAAGGTCCGTCTTTAAGGGTAATAGACACATTTAGTTTACCGCTGCCGCTTACCGCGGCCGACTACCGCTACCACGTGCCGTCAGCATAGCACGCGCTGATTGATCCCTGAGTGCGGAGTCCGCCTGAATTTGCCAGGAATGTGTCGCCATCTGTCGCCCTCGGGGTGATCTGCGCATGCGTACTAACGCTCACGCGGTAGCGATAGACAGTAGCGGTAAGCGGTAGCGTTAAACCAAACGTCTCTAATGACGCGGTAGCGCAGGCGAGCAGCCCGACACATGAAGCCCTCTCTAAACCAAGCCGTATGAATGTGCCTACATGGCCTATAGGTGTAGAGTTTTTGGCTGGGCTTCCGAGAGCACTGGAAGGATGGTTCTTGTTCCACCTTCCCACCTGAAATCAGTAACCCGAGTTTGTAGGTCCTCCTAACCTTCTTATATCATGTGTTCTCGTTAAGTTGCACAAATGAATAAAAATACTTACTGTGCCGAAAAGAGCTGTATACGAGCTATTGGTAACTTATCCCGCGTTGATAGCATTGCAGACTCTTTCTTAAATACGAACTTATTAAAATAGATCAAGCTTCTAAAAAAAAACTAGCAATGTATGTTAGAACCCTTATGAATGATAATAAAGAGCAGTTAGAAACGAATAAGTTAGGAAAGCCCACAGTCTATAATTTTAGAAGTGCACAATTTCATGCGTCCAAATCGCGTACCAATTATGGACATCAAATGCTTCCGCATTTAATTCCAATGGCTTTAAACAGTTACGCAAAACATTTTTTTTTCTTAAGCGGTGAAAAATACCTTCGTTCAGGAATATTATAACTAGCTGTACTCAACATGATCATTCCGCAACAAACGTGCACTATGTACACCCTTCCAAATTTTTAACGACCTCGAGAGTGCATCGCTAAATGTAACGTATATAATGCGTCCTTCAGCTACATCTCTTGCTAATTTATGCTGTAATTTAACACACGAATGTCTACTTAGAGGTCCCTGTTTTTCTAATCGCATGCTAATCACCTGATTCAGTCAGAAATAACCTAGAACCCGCACCGTCTGTTGCGATCTAAACCGAAACAAGCAACGTACCGTCGCAATTGTTGATGCGCATCGGCCCTAAAATAACTAGCCAAAATAAATTCGTTGGCACTTCCAGTATTACACCGACCTTTTACCCAAGTGGACCGCAATGAATGACAATCACTGATGCTTGAGTTGGTTCTTTGTCGCAGAAAAGGATGGTGATTTTAGTTAAATTTGACGGAATTAAGTAAACCTCTCATCCTAGCATCCTAGTATAGTAAAGAGACTGTTCATTACTACGCCGTGTGTTAAAGTTCTGCGCGAATGAGGAAGCTGGAAAGCTGAAGCAAGCATTTTACATGTTGCAGTAGAGAGGCAACACTTGATATTGTAAAAAAATTGGGCGGGTGTACAATGACTTTTAATCCTGTTTAATGTTTTATGTATTTCTGCTTTTGTTTTGTTTAAATTTCATCTGGTGCCTAGTGTAGGTGCGCTCGTGTAGATAGTTACATTCTGTATATATATTTTTTGCTCATTTCGCTTTTGCTTCTGCCAGGTGCAACTGATGCTCTTTTACATTCGCTTTCGTATATGTTTTCTTATATGCTTTCGTATAGGCCTTTTGCCGTTCCTCCTTGATTCATGTAGTAAATAAAAACCTCATCAATAAAAAAACAACGAAGAATTAGTGCTCGCCCATTCAGTGTAGTACCAGCTGCCAGCGCCATGACCGTCATTTTTCGCTCACAATGACGACACCGACATCAACGCTGACGCCGGATGTTCTCAGTAAAGGGGTCTAAGGCTGACGCATTAAATGTGATCTTGGTTCGGAATGAGTGCTTCTCCAGAACCGTTCACTCACGCAACCGTATTGACATAGGAATATTGTAAGGTAACGCGAAGGTCGGACTTAGGGAATCAGGTTTTATTGCAGACCTGAAGCCTTGGTCGCACACTGCACCCAACCACACTCCGCGATGACGATGGGTATTCACAAGACGGAGCAAGATGAAGACAAAGCAGCACGTTCAGCCATATGGAAGATGAAGCGCCACACAGTGCTCACACTATTTCGCTCGCGCAGTTGAAGCGGCCAGCCTGGCCACAATTAGTCCGCAGGATTGCGCCGAATAAAAGGCTTCATGCGTGAAACGTGGACAACTTCAGTGCCACGGTAACGACTGTCCGGTGGAGGGTAAACAGGGGAGACGCGATAGTTGATCGGGGAGGTTTTTGCAAGAACTGTGTACGGACCAATGTAACGGTGCTGGAACTTGTCACAGAGGCCAGGAGTGCGTAATGGGGTTCAAAGTAACACCTTGTCGCCGGGACGGAACGAAATTTGGCAGTGGGTTGCATCATAGCGGTACTTACGGTCCTCCTGGCTAGCTTCCGTGTTGACGCGAGCAAGCCGGCGAGATTCGGCCACTCGGGAAAGGAACTGGTCAGGAAGAGAGGATGAGGAACTGTCATGTGTAGAAAGGAAAGAGGCATCAAGAAGGGTAGCGGGAGAACGGCCGTAAACGAGGAAAAACGGGGTGTAACCTGTGGTCCGCTGTACAGCCGTATTGTAGGCGAACGTAACAAAAGGAAGTATTACGTCCCAGTTTCGGTGGTCCTGGTCGACGTACATAGACAACATGTCAGAAAGCGTGCGGTGGAACCGCTCAGTCAACCCATTGGTCTGCGGGTGATAGCTGGAGGTCAATTTGCGATGTGTGATGTGGTTGAGGCATCAAAAACTTCGGCTACAATCGTCGAGAGAAATGTCCGACCATGGTCGCTGAGAAGCACTTGAGGGGCCCCATGGCGCAGTACGAGCAATTCCAAAAAGAAGGTCGCGACCTCATGTGCTGAGCCATTAGGCAGGGCAGCGGTCTCAGCGTAGCATGTTAGGTGGTCGACGGCGGTGACGATCCAGCGATTACCTCGTGCGGACAATGGAAGTGGCCCGTATAAGTCTATGCCAACAATGGCGAAATGAGCAGCAGGACAAGGTAGCGGCTGTAGTAGGCCAGCAGGAGGAGAAGTCGGCCGTTTACGGCGCTGGCATGGCAGACAAAAGGCGACTTATTTTGCCACGCTTGAGGCGAGGCCTGGCCAGAAAAAAAACGGGTTTTCACGTGGGGGTAAGTTTTATGAAAGCCTAAGTGACCGGCTGTAGCATCAACGTGGAGAGCCGCCAGGATACGGGTGCGAAGCGCTCTCGGAATAACGGGGCCCCAGCGGGTGCCTTCAGAGCAATAAATATAACGGGAGAGCCCGCCGTTGTCAAGTTTGAACTTTTGGAGTTGCCTGCGCATCCTAGCAGTAGAAGGGTGAGAAGCACCGGTGAGAAGGTCGATTAGGGAAAGGCAATAGGGATCTGCTCGCTGGTGTGAAATAATGTCGTAGCGATTGGAGTAGCGGCAGGAGTAGCACAGGTAATATTTGGAACTCTGGACGACATTGGGATGTCGAGGATGCACGCAGGAAGGCGCGAAGGAACACTAGGTGGGGATTCTGGGAGCGGGCAACGGGAAAGAGCATCGGCATCTCGATGTTTGCGACCCGATTTGTAAGTGACATCGAAGTGGTATTCCTGCAAATGCAGAATCCAACGGTCCAGGCATTCAGTGAAACGTTTGAAGGTTGATAACCAACACAGAGCGTGGTGATCGGTAACGATCGTGAAATGGCGACCGTAGAGGTAGGGGCGGAATTTCTGAACTGCCCAAACGATGGCAAGGCACTCTTGCTCGGTGATGGTGTAGTTGCGTTCCGCTGGTGTTAGAGTTCGACTGGCAAACGCAATTACCTTTTCCCGAGAAGCGGTATCACGTTGCAGAAGTACGGCGCCGATACCGAGGCTGCTGGCATCGGTGTGGAGAATGGAGGCAGCCGTGTCGTCAAAGTGGGCGAGAACAGGGCCCGAAGTGAGGGCATTCTTCAGGGTTTGAAAAGATTTTTCGCATTCTTCAGACCAATTGAAAGTAGTGCGGTTGATAAGAAGGTGGTGGAGCGGTGCAGAAATGGTAGCAAAATTGCGAATGAAACGGCGAAAGTATGAAGATAGGCAAAGAAAACTGCGTAGATCCTTAGTCCGCTGAGGGCGTGCAAAGTTCAAAACTGCAGCAAGCTTGTCAGGGTCGGGTAAAATGCCATCGTGGCTGACGAGGTGGCCCAGGATCTTAATTTCTTTCCTGGCGAAATTACACTTTTTTGTGTCTAGCTGGAGACCGGCGGATGCCAGGCACGTTAATACTTGATCAAGGTGGCATAAATGATCAGAAAAAGTCGCAGAGAAAATAACAATGTCTTCCAGGTAGCACAAGCATGTTTTCCACTTAAGTCTTCTAAGAACAGTGTCAATCATGCGCTCAAACGTAGCGGGGGCATTACAAAGTCCAAAAGGCATGACATTGAATTCGTAAAGCCCATCGGGAGTAGCGAATGCGGTTTTTTCTTTGTTGGCTTCGTGCATCGGAATCTGCCAGTAATCGGAACGCAAATCCAAAGTAGAGAAATATTCGGCGCCCCGAAGACAGTCGAGGGAGTCGTCAATTCGTGGTATAAGATAAACATCTTTGCGAGTGACTTTGTTAAGTGCGAGGTAATCAACGCAAAAAACGCTTGGACCCATCCTTTCTTTTTATCAAGAAAACCGGAGATGACCAGGGGCTAGCTGAGGGCCGACTAATGTCTCGTCGGAGCATATCATTCACATTACCTTCTATAATTTTACGTTCTGATAAGAAAACATGGTAAGGGCGGCGGCTAACAATAGAAGTACCTTCTGTAATAATGCGGTGCTGTGCAGAAGTTCGGCCCAAGGTCGGAGATGCGACATCAAAGGAGGTTTGGTGTTTTCAAAGTATTTCCTGCAAAGCGTGGTGGTGAGTCGCAGGAAGGTCAGAATTGATGGTGCCAAAGAGAACAGAGAGAGAGGCATCGGAAGAAGTTGCTGGTGAGGAAGATTGGTAAGGGTAAGGATGGTGAGGGGCACAGGATGAATGTCCAGGGCACAAGGAAAACATGTCCCTTTAGTCAGCACAATGGGCTCTGGGGAAGTGTTCGAAGCAGTGACAAGCGCTGTGCCATGCTCAAACTGAACAAGACGTGGTGGTAACGCGATTCCACGGGTTAGATGGCGATCAGAAGGCCCGATTAGCACATCTCCGTTATCAATGTCAGTAGAAGTAAGCGCGACAAGTTGTTCGCATCGAGGGGGCAACACTGAATCATTAGCGCAAGCAGGCGATGACGGGGCTCGGGAGGTTCAGAAGACGGATCGCTCTCGTCCATGTAAATGACACTGTCACGACACGAAATGCTGGCTGATGCGGCAGACAGAAACTCCCAGCCTAAAATAATTGTACAAGTGCACGGTGACATCATGGCAAATTGTACATGGTGGCGGACACCGTCAACAAAAACTCGCACAGTACACTTAGCAAAAGGCCGAATTATTGCACCATTAGTTCCACGGAGTTCAGGTCCATCGTAAGATGGTTTCACTTTTCGCAAGCGGAAGCACAAGTCAGTGTGTATCACAGAAACAGCGGCGCCCGTGTCAACCAAAGCCTCAACAATAAACCTTCAACCCAAACTAAAATAATATTCGAGGGACGTTCCGGAGGATTTTTGGGATGGCCGAAGAGTGCAGTTTTCCCTCCGAAAACTGCAGTGGTCACTTTTCCGATAGGAGGGGGGTCGTCAGAGAAGCTTGGCGGAGAGGCGAGGTTGAGCGGCGAAAAGGCGAAGGAGACGACGTCTTGAAGGCCTGTAACCACCAGGCGGAGCGGGACTTTCTGGCGGGGATGATGAATGTCGGGGATAATCAGGGAATGAACGGTGGTTAGAGCAGGAGAAGAGAGGAGGGTAGTCTGCTTCAAATGAGTCGTAGCTGCGGCGTTCATTTTGGAGCCTGCGACGACAGAAGCTGGAAATATGGCCTCGGTACCCGCAGTAATAACAAACAGGGCGGGCTGGGCGCCAGGTGGGGTAGTATATCGGCGCCGCGGCATGTAGTGCCAATGCGGCGAAATGAGCAGTGGCAGGCGCCGGTGGCGTAGGCGCTCCAACTGCAGGCGGCAAGGACGTGACCTGGGCGTACGTTGGCACATGACAGATGGCAGGAGCGACCGGTGTTGGGGGAAGAGGTCATTGAGGCCAGCTCTTCTTTGATAATGCTACCCAGGCCGGCACTTGAAGGATGTGGCTCAGATGCAGGGCGGCACAAATTACCTTGAGCCGAGAGCTCTTCCAGAGTCCTTAAAGTATACTCTTTTCAGCCTCCATAGTTTCCCTCGGTTCTAACGCGATATGTGAGCAATATCAAATATTTATTAAGGAAACTGGGTTTATGATTAAGGGTGGGGTTGGTCTGGTCCTCATCCCGGGACTCTTTTGGCTGATGCCGCCGCCTGAGCTCTCGCAAACGAGATGCTTTGTGCGCCAAGGTTGTAGCTGGACAGGGCCATCTCCCGATCCGCCCACGTTTGATTTTCTTTGGGAGGTATGACTTCGATTTCTTAGCAAACCCACACCATATGGCAAAGGTTCGCTCTCTGGCCGTATAACGTTCATTCAGCTGAGAAACTACTCTGAAAATTTTTATAACGTTAAAGAGCTCGTTTTGCAGAATTTCCGATGACCGAAGAATCACTGCTATGCCCCTGGCTGGTGGTAGCTGGCAGGTGACATATATGGCCTAGAACTGATTGGTCACCGGGCTGTTTTATCTGGAGACCACATGATATGCATGACAGGATCTGCCAACTGGGAATTCTCCTCCTCTCAGTTGGGTGGGTGAGATGGGAATCTAGCACACAGGGATACTTGGGTCCCAAGTGAGGCACGCTACTTCTCGGCCACGCAGGCACGTTAGTACGGATGGGTAAATCAGGACCTTGTATCTATGTCTGGTGGCCTTCCGCATAATATGGTGGCTCACGAGTGTGTGCTGAGGGGTGTGTGAGAGATAACCGAGGCAAAAGTTAAGGGACCAGAGATTAAGCGAATGGCCAACTAAATGCACCTGAATGATTATCGGCAAACGGAGCCGCATACGGATGCCATTAACGTTATTGCGCCATAATATTAAGGGTTGAGATTAAATGCCCCAAGGTTTTACCCCTCTCTTGCTTGATAATTGTTTGCTGAGAGGAACTACTAGCATTCTCTGCCAGGCTATTGCTGCTGTTCACCCATCCCTCTTTTATTTTTATCCTCTTTTTTTTTACTGCATTAACAATCGCGGTTAGCCAATAGATTGGCATTTGGCAATTTCATCAGCACCCGCCTATAAAATTCTGCTGTAGCTGTATTTCTGATCAGGTTGTTCTGAAATCCTCAGCTGAAAATTAGTGCCAGCATTCAGAAAGGTTGTTTTGATTATTCACGTATTTCGCACTCTTTCTTTGTTGCTGCTGCAACTCTTATAATAACATTTAGGGTTATAAGAATACAGGTTTCGAGCTGCGACAAACCACCTTCAAGGCAACTTTCTTCCCTGTTTCTTACCCTACTCGCCTCTTCTTCGCTTCCCTTTGGAAGCTTCTTTGGAAGCAAAAACTTATGTAAACTCTGCCAGTAATGACGGGCTGGCCAGATGAAGACAAGTCCACTTGTCAAAACGTCGTGTAACGAAAAAAGACTCCTCAAATCATGTTTGATTCCATTTGGCTTAGCAAGTCTAAGTAGCATGGCCAGCCTAATATATAGTACTAATCACCAGCACAAAACATTATGACTGCTAATTAGCAAAGCTTTATTCAAGTACTCAGGAAAATGATTGCAGTAATGCTATTGCATCAAACCTTAAGGATATTTAAGCGCCATTTTTGAACTATATATAGCTTTATATATAGCGACATATAGCTTTAGGCAGCGGAAAACTCGGGTTGGCGTCGTGATGAAATGTTACGGGCGTGCTTCGGTATGTGGAATTTGATAAGTAACATGGTTGCGCCTTGATTGGTTGCGGGTTGTACGACGTCACAAGAATACGGGACGCGTCCAGTAAGCAGAAAGTGGGAATCGAACCCGCGACTCTCGCATGCCCTTAGGCACGCAGGCACGTTCGTATGGCTTCGTAAATGCGGAGCTTTACAGCGAGTGACCTTGCACATAATGTGATAGTTTACGACTACATGCAAAGGAGTATGTGTGGGATAACAGAGCCAAACGTTAAGAAATGAGTGATTGAGCGAGTGGAGAACTACATGTACACAAACAAGGATCTGTTAGGGAATCCACAAAAGGCAGCCTTGAACACTGCCCCCAAAGGTGGGGCTAAAGTGTCCGTAAAATTTGGAAACAAACAAACGAATGAATGGAAGAACGGAAACCTAAACAAACGCTTACAACAAACCAGCAACTAATTCAAGTCATCACTCAGTATCAATGCATAATATCTATAAAACAATGCTTAAGCTTGCACTGTTCAAGATATTTCATCTTCATAATCATCCTTGTTATCCTCATTACCTGCCTGACTGCAACCTTTGGAGGGTACAGGCAGCTCCCATATCTCTCCAATTCACCCTGTCCTGTGCCAGCTGAATGCATTTAATCCCCTCATGCTTCCTAATCTCATGCAGTGCAGTGCGCTTTGGTGCGTTAAGTATAGACACGTTCACAGGGGAGCCACTTAGACCTTCTGGCATCGAGAGTACGAATCGGTGTTGGCTCTTCGGTCCGGACTGTGAGCTTGCCTTACGCTTCCATTCCCAAACTTTAGCTGGCCATATATGCTTCCGTTTATCCTGTCGCTAGTGAGTTACTCTTGCAAATAATGGCATATGGCCATAAAAAGTCTACAGGCCAGCAATATTGCTTATGGTGCACAAAAATGCAGCGTGGAAGAATGTTTTGGAGAGCATTACCGATGTGTCATTTTCATGGTCTATTTCCTTCGTAATTCGATTTGCGAAAGCACTGGATAGCTGCACTCAACCAAAAATATTTAAATGCACTCCTGGTCGCTTTTTGTCGGCGGTAGAAAGACTGACGAGAACACTTTCGTATCATGGTTAAAATTGGCAGCTTATCTGTACAAGTCCTAGCGGTGAGACTATAAGAGACAGCGCAGTCCCTTTTCCAGAGTACCTCACCTTCATGTCTACAATTACTAGCTTCGCCAGTCATGCAGGTGGAGCGTGCATAAAGAACCTCGCTTCAATACATTCTGTGCGGGCCCTTGCACACGATGAAGCTCGCTATTCAGAATTTTAGAAGGCATGATATCTCCCTTAACAAGAATAGCGTCTTCTTCATTTTTGCAGGACGACATTGACGACTCAGTAGACAAATGTTTGACTGCGTGCTCTTGTATGACAGCATGCCCATGGAGGCGGCACGCTTTTGAATGTGCTAAATAATATGTTGGTCCTCTAATTCCAGGCCCGTTCCTTACGTCATCAGTCTAGTCTTTAATGTCGTCTGTATGGTCATGAGTAAACATTTTGAAAGAAAAGTGAAGTTAGTCGCCTCCATGATTGCATTAAGCGAACTGCAAGGGAAACACCGCTTTCAGAACAGGAACGTGTCGAGAGTTTTTTGTGACAAAAAAAAGGCCTCTCGTTATGTCTCCTGGATGCGTGTCTCGCTCTTCTGTCGACCTAGCAATCTGCACAGGCGGATATCAGATCATGAGCGAGGAAGAATACAGCTAAAGAATGCGCAGGAGCGCGATTGAGAAGGGCAGCGAAGAAATGTCAGCTTCGTAATAAGGAGGGGCCATGGCGATCACGAAATATACTCTCTTTGTCTAGAATAATCATACTGCATGGCTTGCTTCTCAGTTGTGTGGTGCCGCACTTATTCCACCCTTAAAGCTCTAAGACTCTATGAGCTGAGGCAGCCCTTGTGCTCTACTTTCGAGAACTTTTGATCTATAGGAATACTGTAAGGTTTCCATTGTTGAAATGAAAATCCAGCCACGCGGCCTGGGTACTTTTGAGAAATAGTTTGCCACCTAGCATAGAAGAAGCGAAATGGAGAAAATAACCAGTGAGAAATTATGATAACAAGTGAATGTATTTAGCCATTATGTGTCTTAGCGGCTGGTACACTTTCATCCTTCGTGCCTTCGTGTTTATTATTGGAGATCAGTTAACAAATATTATTTTATAGTACTGCGACACTTTGTATTTTGGCGCGTTCTTGGCATCGTGCTGGTGGAATGCAATTTTATCCTTTTGTTCTCTACAGCCATGGTCAAGCTTCTTTGTTCAACCTTTTTGTCTGTGTGTTGGGCGCGCTGGTCTAAAATTCGCTGTGCCTTATACATTTAGCGCGGATGAGAACGATGGCTATTCTGACCTCCGCAACCGTCGAGAGTATACTCACAGCTAGGGTGCTACTTGTAGCTTTAGGAGCAGCCGAGTGTTGTTTTGTTTGTAGTATGCGCGTTAGTTCATGCAATAACCTTTTTACGACTTCTCCTCAAGCATTTTTTCTCCGTCCTGCAGCAGAACGGCCGAATATATATCCTGTACGTGGGGATATTACTTCAACCCTCTCAAGTAGCGTTTATTTCAAATTCACCAGCAAGACTATTCCTGACCCTCCTGTCTTCTGGCTTGACTACCGGGCTTAAGCAGCTTTGACGGTGACGTAAAAAAACTCCCCACGCCAACTTCGTTGCAGCACTTGCTGAATCATAATTCACAAAGAGTTTACGGATCTCCCCATTCAACGGTGTTAGAAGCATTGGTCAAAATTGCCCTAGGAGACAACAGCTTCGAATCCAATCTTTTTATTATGTACGAGTAAGTGGCACTGTTACGGGTACAGAATGACCCCCTACTACTACAACATTTTCATGCATCACGTATTCAAACGTTCTTGTACAACTCAGCCGCTTTTCTCACAAACACTATTTAGATCACATTTTTACATATGGACAAGGATAGAACTCCTTCTTAGGTTTAGCCCCACCTGCCCAGCCACACCAATCAATTTTCTTAATGCCGATATTCACGTGGACAAGGGGTCTTTCTCTCTGACACAAACACACACGCACACACACGCACGCACACGCACACACACACACACACACGCACACACACACGCGTGCGCGCAAGCGCACGCACACGCACACAGGCACGCACATATGCAAGCGCACACACAGATGTATATGAATTTTCACATATGCAGTATACATTACACCAGAAAGATTAACACACTACATAAACGCGACTGAAGCACACAGTAATAGATGCGCCTAAACTAAAAGATAAATATTAAAAACAAATCTTTATTTCAAAACCAACACACTACAAACACAAACAGGCCGATGGAAACCTTAGGTCGCTTGGGCGACCGTGCATACAAACATGACAGAAAATTTGAAATACATAATCGATGAAAAGGAGAACAAACATTAACAGCGTCTGGACACGCCATACATTGTGGCTGATCGAAAAGCCCGTTATAAAGAGTGCTTCATAAGTTCTATTTTGGCGATGTTTTTATGTTTGAATGGGGAATTATAGAAATGGTTGGCAACATACAGTTTCGTTTAAGGAGTGAGAATTCGGCAAACCGAGTTCGCGGAGACAATTTGAAGCTATATAATAGGAAAGATATTTAGAATATTTTTAACAATGCTGCCAGCCCGCCAGCAGTGATGAAACAGAGGTATAGCATCCGCCTCGCGTGCAAGAGGACCATGCTTCGAATCCCGGCGCCGTTAAATTTCCCACCAGACAGAAAAAAATGAAAAAAGAAATCCGCGCGTCTACGGAATTGCATAAAAAGGTTTGGGGTATGACTTGAAGCCGGGGAACACATCTGGAAATGCACTCTCTCACAAGGAAAGAATTTGGACACCCTGTAGTATAGTGATTGGCCGCTACCTTCTATGAATACTCCAACAAACTCCTGGCCCTCAGTTCTCAGCGGCGGCGGAGCAACTGACCACGGCGGCGATCAGACCTGTAGCCCAGAAAAGAATCTCTGGCTCCGGAGAGGCCGCCATTGGAAACTAACCCTGGCAATATTTATTGCTGGAACCCTAGCTAGTGAGGCTAGTTTAGCAGTGCTCTTCGATCAGCTACCGAGAATGAAATGGGATATCATAGGGCTGTGTGAGGTTGGGAGACCGAATGCGACATATACTGTACTGAAGCTCAGGCATGTACTATGTTGTTGAGGTTTACCGGAGAAACGAGAACAAGGACTAGGTTTCCTTCTCAATAAATATACAGCTGGTAGTAAAGATGAAATTTATACCAATATAGAGAGGGGAGCAGGCATCGTAATTAGGCTTAATAAGCAGCATAAGCTGAAGATTGTACAGGCCTACGCACCGAAATGTAGTCATGAAGACCAGGCAGTTGAAAGCTTCTGCAAAGATGCAGAATTTGCAATGGGGAAAGTACGTGTTAATGGGCGACTTCAATGCCAAGAGGAAAAAATCAGACTGGAGACCAGGCAGTGGGTGACAATGGTATTGGTTCTACAAATAGCAGGGGGGAGTTACTAGTTGAATTGGCAGAGTGCATAACTTTAGAGTTATGAATACCTTCTTCAGGAGACGGAAGAACCGAAATTGGATATGTAAGAACCTTAACGGGAATACTAAAAATGAAATTGACTTGTTTTAACCGTGACATTATGCAGAATGTAGAGGTAATTAGAAAGGTGCGATGCATTGACTGCAGCATGGTAAGGTCTCGAATTAGTATAGAATTAAAGAGGGAACAAAACAGATTAGGCAATGTGATCATCAACGAATTAGCCGGGGGAGGGGAAGGGATGTACAGAAGAATTCAGGATTTTGCTTCGGAATAGATATTCAGCTTTCACCGAGGATGACGACC
This sequence comes from Amblyomma maculatum, assembly GCF_055883805.1. NCBI lineage: Eukaryota > Metazoa > Arthropoda > Arachnida > Ixodida > Ixodidae > Amblyomma > Amblyomma maculatum. The sequence continues at coordinate 18,936,514 of NW_028146738.1, forward strand.
TTAGTGTAGAAGCGATGAACGATACCTTCAGGGATATCATTACTGAGTGCGCGGTGAAGTAGATGATAGAATAGTTGAAGAGGATACCGGCAAATTATTTACGTATACGATAAATTTCATTAAAAAACGCCAAAGCATGAAAGCCACCAACCCAACAGATAGGACAAAATTAGCCGAGCTGTGAAAAGTAATTAATAGATGTAAAATGCCCTACATGAGGAAGTATAACATGGAGAAAACTGAGCATGCTCTGAAGAACGATGGCAGCCTCAAAGCGGTGAAAAGCAAATTACGCATTGGCAAAAACCAGATGTGTGCACTAGAGGACAAAGCGGGCAATGCCATCACGAATATGGACAAGATTAAAGTTAAAGTAGCTGACGAGTTCTAGAGTAATCTATACAGTAGCCGACGTATTTAGGAAAATAATGAGACTGACAGTAGCGAAAAGCAGTCACACGTTCCGGCAGTGAAGAAGGGCGTTGTTAAGTAAGCTTTATAAACTATGAAAAGGTGAAGCAGCTGGGGAGGATCAGTTAACTACATATTTGTTGGAGGACGGGGGAGATATCATGCTAGGAAAACTAGCCGCCCTGCATACGCAACTTTTGGTGTCATCGACGGTGCTGTAATCATGGAAGAATGCTAACATGATCTTAATTTATAAGAAAGGGGACGCTAAGGACATGCAAAATTGAATACCAGTCAGCTTACTGTCCGTTACCTACAAGATAACTAAGGTAATCGCTAACAGAAACAGGATAACCTTAGACTTCAATTACCAAAAGGTCAAGCAGGTTTTAGGAAAGGGTACTCAACTATCGATCATATACGTCCCATCAACCGGTGGATATAAAAATGCCCAGAATCTGACCAGCCCTTATACACAGCATTCTTTAATTACGAAAAAAAATTATTTCACTCAGTAGAAACATTGACAGTCCAGTCGTGTATGTGTTGCTGAATCAGAGTGTAGACCAGGGTATAGGCAATGTAAAATCAGGATATGTGAAGGTACTGGTCGCAAATTATATCTCAAGGCCGGTGGTTAAAGTGTTAAAACGCGACACGTGCACAACCTCGGTGCCGCGACACCGACGATCGCGAACAGACTATGCATGTGTGATGAGATAATTTACAGGAGAAGTTTGTTCTGGAACCGTGTACGGGCCAATAAAACGGCTCAAAAACTTTTCACACAGGCCGGGGATGCGAGCAGGTGTCCAGAGTATGACATCGTCGCCTGGGCGGAAAGACATTGAGCGATGGGTCGTATCATGTGTGCTTTGCCTGGAAGCTTGAGTGGCTTCAGTTTGAAGGCGGGCACGATCACGGCAGTGGGCGATACGAGACACGAACTATTCGTTGGAAGGCGCGGCAGGAGTAGTGGACGCTGAGAAGAAAGATGCTTCGAGTGAGAAGGTAGGGTGGTGGCCATAAACAAGAAAATACGGAGAGTAGGTGGTGGTTCGTTGAACGGCAGTGTTGTAGGCGAAGGTGACAAAGAGGAGTAAAGAGTGCCAGGTGTGCTGAGGGTGAATGTAGGTGGATAGCATATCAGAAAGGGTGCGATGAAAGAGCTCTGTGAAGCCATTGGTCTGAGGGTGGTAAGGTCATGTAGTTTTGTGCACCATGCCTGAAGCATGCACTACGGCGAGGACGGTGGAGAGGAACCACTTGCCACGATCACTAAGGAGGAGGCGAGGGGCGTCGTGGCGAAGAAGAATAGTGTGGAGGAAGTTGGCGATTTCGGAAGCTGAGCCGGAAGGAAGTGCTGCTGTTTCAACGTATCGGGTCAGGTGATCAAAGGCAGTAACGACCCAGCGTTTGCAGCTGGAGTCAAGGGCAGGGGTCCATACAAGTCGATTCTGACGACTTCGAAAGGTGTGAAAGGGCATGAGAGAGGTTGCAAGAGACCGGCAGGATGCGACGTAGACCGCTTTCGTCGTTGACAAGGGATGCAAGACGTTACATCTTTCAATACGGAGGTTGAAAGGCCCGGCCAGAAGAAACGACTTTTGATGCGGTCGTAGGTTTTGTGGTGTCCAAGGTGACCTTCGGTGGGGTCGTCATGAAAGACTTATAGAATCTGAGGACGCAGGGAAGAAGGAATTACAAGAACCCAGGGCCCGCTTGCACAAAACAATCTTAAGACTGTCTTAGCTAAGTCCAGACTTAACTGGAGTCTAAAGAATAGGCCACTAGTATGCCCGCTCAAGACTGGAGTCAAGACTGGGCTTCAGTCCTGACTTGAATAAGTCGCTTGTATGATTACGACTCAAGTGCTGTCTTGGTTAAGACACAAGGACACCAGGTGTCTAAGTAGAGAAATTAGGGAAATACAGGGATGCGCTGGCACTGTCCCTGCTGTAAGATGTACACATTCCATCAATTTTGCGTTGTGTAAAATCCGTGCCATTGCTTTTTGCGGCTTAAGATTGTGTTACGAGGAAAAATGCCCCATGTGGTTGCTGAGGCCGTTCTGGGAAGCCACTCTGGTGAACATGAACTTGAAGCGTTCGACGTTCGGAACACGAGCCGTCTTAAATAGGCTTGGTCTTTCTAAAGACACCATTTAAGTCTGGACTTAGCTCGGACTTTATCGTGCAAGCCGGCCCAGGTGTGGCCAAGTGGGCTGTAGGTGTGCCAAAATAATGTGCCATCCTGTGACTTGAAATTGTTGAGCCGACGATGGAGACGGGCATTTGGAGGTCTAATAACACATATGAGACTATCAATCAGCTTTTGACAGTAAGGGTCAGCACTCTGGCGGTGAGCAAGATTACAGCCGATTTCTGGCGTGGGAGCAATAGAGGCAGCGCTAAAAGACTGGATAACTGTAGGGTTTAAATGGCGAGACTCCGTTGGGACAGGTGAAGAATGCGAGGATATGTGTTGCGACGGCGAAGCAATAAGGCAACGAGGGAGAGCGTCGGCGTCCTTGTGCTTCTTGCCCGATTTGTAAGTGACAGTGAAGTCCTACTCTTGAAGGCGGAGGATCCACCGTCCGAGACAAGCGGACAAATTTTTCAAAGAGGATAACCAGCATAGGGCGTGGTGGTCAGTGACAACCGTGAAGTGACGGCCGTACAGGAAAGGACGACACTTCTGAACAGCCCAGACGACGGCGAGACATTCTTGCTCGGTAATAGTGTAGCATTGTTCCGCAGGAGTCAGAGTTCGGCTTGCATAGGCAACAGCATATTCTGTAAAGATGTCTTGGCGTTGCAGAAGGACAGCACCGATGCCATGGCTACTGGCGTCGGTGCGCAAAATAGTCGGAGCTTTGTCATCAAAATGCGACCCGAAGTCAGAGCACGCTTCAGAGTTTCAAATGATTTTTCGCAAGCAGGAGGCCAGACCAAAGGAGTGTTGGTGTGAAGAAGCGCATGTAAAGGTCAGGCAATAGAGACGAAATTGCGGATGAATCTCCGGGACTATAATGCCAAGCCGAGGAAACTGCGGAGATCTTTGACCCAAATTGGACGGGGAAAATGTAGCGCAGCAGCGATTTTTCAGGGTCAGGCTTAATTCCTTCGCTGCTTACGAGATGGCCAAGAACTTTTATAGATTTTGATGCAAAACGGCATTTCTTCGTGTTTAGCTGTAGGCTAGCGCTGGAAAGTGGTGTCAAAACTATCGATACGGGTGAGGTGATCAGAAAATGAAAAAAAAAAAATGACGATGTCATCTAAGTAACAGAGACATGTGCTCCATTTGAGGCGCGGAGAACTGTGTCAATCATGTGCTTGAATGTAGCAGGAGTGTTCAAGAGTCCATATGACATTACATTGAATTCGTATAAACCGTCTGGTGTTGAAAAATCGGTCTTTTCTTTATCCTCTTCATGCATGGGGATCTGCCAATATCCTGATCTTAAGGCTGGAGAAAAATTGGGCACCTTGTAAACAATCGAGGGCGCCGTCAATTTCAGGAAGGGGATACACATCTTTGTGAGTGATTCTATTTAGATCACGGTAATCTACACAACAATGAACCAAACCGTCTTTTTTTTTTGCACTAGCACAACGGGCGATGATCAGGAACTGGACAGGCGTATGATACTGCATGCAAGCAGGCCAGCAACATTTTCCTGAATAATCTTGCGCTCAGTTGAAGAGACACGATATAATTGGCGTCTAACTATGCCTGATCCGTCGGTGTGCATGCGATGCGTTGCTGCAGTGGTTTGACCCAATGCGCCGGAATTGACTTCGAACGAGTCTGCATGGTTGTTCAATACAGCGAGCAATGCATCTGTCTGGTCTGCTGTCAGGTCGGTGCTGATCGTGTGGCGAAGTACTGCACTGAGCGAGGCAGAGGATGAATAAGAGTTATCGGAGGTGGAAATGTGAAGAAGAGTGACAGGCTGGACAGAAGAAATTGATGCAACAGTAGAGCCGCTGCGCAGAAAAATGGGCTCTGATATGGCGTTGAAAGCGGCGAGAAGAAAAGAATCACTGGAGAAGCGAAGAAGGGACACGACGATGATAGTAGTTCTTGACAAGAGATGAGGGCTGGGTGTAATCAGGACGCCGCCATAGGTGACGGCGTCAGAAATCACAGAAAGAATATCTTCGTTGCCCGGATAGGGGACGTGATCGGCAACCATAACTAAGCGTGAGGAAGGCGGTTCTCTATCGGCAACAATGTTGCATTCAGTGACCTCAAAGTGCGAGGGGAACACATAATGACTGCTGAGGCGTTTTGGAGGAAATCCCAGCCGAAGATGAGTTGATGGAAACAGTAGTTAAGGACAGCAAAGTCAATAAAGTGCAAGATGTCGTCAATGGTGACTGGGCCTGTGCACGCTCCACAAGGGTTAATATTCTATCCATTTGCAGCACGTAAAAAAGGACAGGTATAAGAAGTGCGCACTTTTTGGACTTTTAAACAGAAGTCAATCTGCATAATGGAAATATCGGCGCCGGTATCAATTAAAGCTTTCAGTACATTTCATTCAACGAATACAGTCAACATTTCGATGGGAGCAGAGGAGGAATTTGCAGGCGGTGCATTTTTACCTCCGGGAACTGCACAGGTTAGTTTTCCGTGTGGCGGGCTGAAGCTGAAGATGGAGGGCGAAGGGGCGACGAAGTCCGACGAAATGGTGATGGGGAGCGGCGACGCGATGGCCGTGCCGTTAATCACAATTAACTAATTATGGCTAATAGCTCAGACCCGAATTTAGGGTACTGAAATATACTGCGTAAAAGCTATCCTGTGATATATGACTTGACGTGATTTAAAGTTCAAGAATTAATCAAGACTAAAGAGTTAACAGTTCGTCATTAAAGCCGGTAATTAGTGTACTGCGAACATACTCGCTATAAGCTGTCCAATGATATATAACTTCATGATATAGCCTGAAGTTCAGTATTTCATCAAAGTTAATCAAATAACGGCCATTAACAAAGACCAGAAATTAGTGCATTGCGCTCATGCTACATATAAGCTATCCTTTGATATAGGACTTGACATTGTAGCTTTAAGTTCAAGTGTTATTCGCAATTATCTAATTAACGGTAATTAATGGGGACCGGCAATTAGTGTTTGCAATCGTGATGTATATAAGCTATCCTGTGATATATGACTGGACGTAGCCTTAATGTCAAGTGTTAGTCAGAAACATTTATTAACGGTGATTAACTAATAATAACTAAAGTTAAAATGCGAATAACCAATAACTAGTTAACAGTTCTTAACTAAACCAGCAATTAGTGTAGTGAAAACATGCTCTGTACAAGCTACCCAATGGTATATGACTTGATACTATAGTCTGTAGTTAAATCTTTGATCAGTGAATAAATAACGGAAATTAAAGAAGACCGACAGTTAGTGAATTGCAATCGTGCAAATTATAAGCTATCCTAGATATGACTTGACATTGTAGTCATAAGCTCAAGTGTTAATCACAATTATCTAATTAACGGCGACTCAGATTACTAAAGTAAAAACGTTAATCACAAATGAATCGTTTACAGTTATTAACGAAAAACGGCAATTAGTGTGATGCAAACATGCTCTGCATAAGCTATCAAATGATACATGACATGATGCTATAATCTGAAGTTAAATATTTAGTCCCAGTTTATTGAATAACGGTAATTAACAAAGACCGGCAAATAGTTTATTGCAATTGTGATGGATATTAGCTATCCTGTGCTATTAGCTATTAGATATGCTATTAGATATTAGATTAGATATGTGCTATTAGCTATTAGATGGATATTAGCTATCATATTTCTTAACAATATGACTTGACGTAGCCTAAATTTTAAGTATTAAACACAATATTCTAATTAACAGTGATTATTATACCTTAAATTCAAATGTTATTCACAATTAACTAGTCAACATTTATTAACTAAACTGGCAATAAGTGTAGTGCAAATGTGCTCTGTATAAGCTATCCAATGATATATGACTTGATGCTATAGTGAGAAGTTCAATTTTATTCACAGGTAATTAACGAATGGCAACTAAAGAACAATTGCGAGTAGCAAAGCGAAATTATAGTCGACGCAAGGTATCTAACGATATATGACTTGATATTGCAGCGCATAGTTCATTTTTATTCACAATTAACTATAATAATTTTATTCTGTTATACTCGACATGAGTTTCCAATTTATATGGCAGTTGTAGTATTGTAGTTAGAATAAAACACAACTACACAGTTGCCGTGGACACTTTATCTACATAACAATGCGTCGACTAACAATATTTTCTACTAAGGAATGCCATTTTGGCTAAATACCAAGTTATGATCCCCAAAAAATCCACGTAATGTTCCTTATCAGTTAATTCGGCCTATTTCTCCTCTTATCTCACCCTGGTTTTACATATTGTCACGCATGTCCCGCGGTGGTCCTGTATTGGAGGAAGATGAGGGGTTGCAGGAGAAGCTGAAGAGGAAGCGGAAGCTGGTTTGGTTCGATCTGGGTGTGTTAACGACCAGTGTATCTAACACCCGCCGTGTAAATAAACCACGTAACAACTGTGGTGGAGGTGCGGGGTATCGATCACCACGGAGCCTCTCCTACCCCGTCGAAACAGAAGAATATCTGGGCTACACCCTCTACTGACGGAGATGACACAAGCAGATGTTCCGACGCAGCCAATGCCAACAGCTCGAGCGACCACCACAGAGCCCTATCGGGAACCCCGGCACTTCTATGGCAAGCCAGGGGAAGACGTGGATGACTGGCTCACCCACTACAATCGGGTGAGCAAATACAACTGCTGGGATGCAAGACCAAGTTGGCGAACGTAGTATTCTTTCTTAAAGAAACGGCGCTAACATGGTTTGATAATCATGAAGCATCCCTTATCACGTGGGATCGCTTCATGAAAGAAATGACAGCAGGATTTGGCAATGCCGAAGTTCGAAAAAAGAACGCCGAACAGACTCTGGCTGAGCGAGTGCAATTACCGAGGGAGACCTGCACAGCTTACATAAAAGTCCTCAAGCTGTGTAGAATAGTTGATGCTCGCATGACTGAGGAAGATAAAGTGGGCCACCTCCTCAAAGAAATAGCGGTAGACGTATACAGTTTTCTCATCTGCAAGGATGATTTGAATACCACCGCTGATGTTACCCGACACTGCCGCACGTTTGAAGGTTTGAAGCGACGCCATATCATCCCGAAGTTTTGTCTGCTGCCAAATGTCACAAAAGTCGCCAGTGGGGATGTGCCTGAAGCGACGAGTATGGCAGAGACAATTCGACAGATTGTCCGCGAAGAGCTTCGGAGGCATCACGATATTGGGGGTCGTGGCAGACCCGTCTACAGTGGAATCTCTTCGGCTGACAATGCTGATCCATATAAAGGAACACCTGGCCGTAATGAGTACCGAGCAACACCTAGCCGACAAGCGAACAGAACGGCGCTGAAACGAAAGGAATCACCGGCCTCGGACCGCAGTCTGACACCACCATCTCGGCGCTTACGAAGCTCACCTTCTCCCCGAGGATGGTCTCCACCTCCGGGAAACTAGTCAGTGCGACCGAATGAGGTGAGGTCGCAAATTATTCTAGCTTATCTATGCCTCTACCCGTTTCAATGTTAAAGAACAGAATTTAAGTTTTTGTGGACGGTGTACGTGCTATGGCGTTAGTGAATGCAGGTGCAACCATTTCTACTATAAGCCTCGCTTTTAAACTGCCTTGGTCGTAAAGCTATGTTTGGTTGGGATAGAGCGACGACACTGTGTGGTGTTAGTGGCGAACCGCTTAACCCACTTGGAGTCTGTTCCGTGAACCTCGTAATCACCGGCCGCACATTCCAAACCGAATAGGGAGTACTTGGTCGATCAACACATGCCATTCTTGGTCTCAATTTTCTGGAGCAATGTGGGGCCACCCTCGACTTTCGAAATGGGGACATTTCTGTGAATACTCGCTTTGAATCTGCTTTGTGTGAAAATTCGCCGACCAATCCTAGCACGCTTTCGGTTTCGGACGACATAGTCATTCCTGCAATGTCAGCAGAGTTTATACAAGTTGTTTGTTCAAGCTGTACCAGTGATGCCTTAGACGCTGTAGTTGAACCACTCACTCTCAACTGCGCGAAGAAAAATGTTATGATTCCCCGTTGCATCGTTTCAGTCAGGAATTGCCATTCTTCTTTGTGGACGACTAACTGCTGTAATTAACCTGTTGTATTACCACGTGGCCTAAAGCTTGCCAACTTTGACGAAGACGCTGTTGAATCAGTGGCAGTGCTCAGCACAGACAATTCCCAGCCTACCGCATGCTCAGAAATAGATAAAACAAAATTTCTTGCCATGATTTACAAATCCCTGCCAACAAGTGACCGTTACAGTTTAGTGGAACTTCTGTCGAAACATGCTGCAGCTTTCGATTTCTCTCGAGACTCGCCACCACGGATTCCCATTTCCAGTACTCAGCACAGAATAAATACTGGGACTGCTGATCCAATCCGTCAGAAACCCTATCGTGTATCCCCATCAGAGCGTGAGACGATCGAAGAACAAGTTCGTGATATGCTGCATAAGGGCATCATTCAAGAATCATCTAGTCCGTGGGCTGCCCCTGTGATGTTAGTCAAAAAAGATGGCACATGGTGATTTTGTGTCGATTATCGCAGGCTGAATGCTGTTACTAAGAAGGACGTGTATCCTCTGCCACGCATTGATGACGCCATTGGTTGTTTGCATTCTGCCGCCTATTTTTCCTCAGTTTATTTGCGATCAGGCTATTGGAAGATTCCCATGCACCCGGAAGACAAAGAAAAGGCAGCATTCATTACCCCAGACGGACTATATGAATTTAATGTGATGCCATTTGGATTATGCAACGCTCCAGCCACTTATGATATTCACTGCCAAGACAATCCAAAAACTGCTACCAGTTTATCGCAGATGTAAGGGTCGCTCAGCACTACTTCGACTTTATCGTGCGAGAAGCAGGTATATAAATTCGCACGTTAACATAACTATAAAATAACGAAGAGAAAAGGAATGTTCCAGGTGCTCCTCGATATCAACTGTCCAGGAGCCTACTTTTATTAACGTCATAGCTTTAAAGGCCCCGTTCGCCATAAAAGGCCCCGTTTCTCCATAAAGAATTTGTTGGGAAAATAAGCTTGTTTCACTCGGGGAACCATAGGGTTTCCTTTATTATTCTTTATAATTTGAACTTGTTGGGGAGTTTTGCGAAGGCTCTAAAATGTGGCGAAGAGATGTGTAATCGATCTAAAGTTCCAGCACCTATATGTTATAAGTTCCTCAGAACGGTTATGTTTCGTCACTGGTCAGTTCAAAGACGTATTTTTGGCGTTTCGTACCTACACGGCAATCTTCAGTTTTAACGAACTGCTTTCAACATGTTTTTTCTATCAACACATAAACGTGTCTCGACAGGCTGACTGCGCCATCTCTTGTGAGAAGCCGTGCTCACTAGCGGAAAAATCCCAGAAAGGCGTTCCTGGCAGCCGCAACGTCAGCGTGATGCTAGGCAGCCACGTGCTGTACATGCGCCCATTGTTTCCTGGGGCAGATCACATTCTGTCATCCGGTCTCTTGCACGACCGCCATCATGCGTCTTACTCGTGCAGGCGCCATCCGGTCCGAAGCTACCGTATCACATAGCTACTCCCCGAGTGGCTGTCGAGCAGTACCTTGATATTCCTCCACAACACGACGCGCCATTCAGCGGCTTGCTGCCTAAAGAGAACGTTACGTAGGCGAAGCAGGACGGCATCGACAGATTCCCTTTGCGAAGGATTGTGACGGAGGTTAGGAGACATATATATATGCTTATGCACGGTTGGATACAGTGGACAGCGTTTTAAAGCACAGGCCTTACAGAAAAAGAAGAAGAGTGAAAGGTAAGTTGGAAACAATTCCTCTTTCACTTTGGAAATCAAGACTCAGGAAAAAGCGCTCGGATGGAGCAAGCATCAAGCTGTAGGCAAGGCATGCCTCTCGCGAAAAAAGAATGGTGTAATCAAATGCTCGGGTCCGATTACTCAACTGTTTGTTAATTCCCCATTGGTGGGGTCGCAGAACGTTGGGAAAAGATTGAGGCTATGGACAGGGATCATATTTCGGGGATCGTATTTTGCAAACATTGTGCCATATTTCTGAGGCAACAAATGTCTAAACTTGTCCTCGAGCCTTGTTTCTTTGACAGCGACTTGACCGGAGCTCTACAACTGGCAATGATTCTAAAGCGCGTGCATCGTTAGCACATACTTGACGTGGAAGTGAGTACAATTCTATTGTTGAGAAGGACGGAACATTCTGTGTTGCTGTAGACCGTGTCACTAGACACTCTGCGTTGGACATGTTCTGCGGACGCCTCAGCGACCCAGCGCTGATGAGAAAACCAAGTCGGTGGTGACGCATGGTTGTCCTCTTTCACGCCACACCTTCTGTTTCTATCGTTGTTGTATTTTTAACCCGAAATCAAATCTTGCGCTTTGTGTGGAGTGGGCAGTGTTTTGGTCGAGAGTGTCCACAAGAACTTTCAATCATTAAATTAAAAAAAAAATGAGGTCCACGCCAGGATTCTAAACAATAACCATCCCTTCCTTAGCCGAGCGCGCCGTCCACAACTCTATGCCGACGTCCTTACAACGCTTCTTCTGCTCTAAAACTTTAAAAAGCTGACCTAGAGTTTAGGTTATGGAGGGCAATGAAAGTTACAAATCTGCGCATCCAAAATTCAAACGAAAAAAAGGTACTGAATATCTCCTTGTAGGTGATTGTGTTGGCCAGTCCTTTTACAGTGGGTGTACGGTATCCCTGCCGAAAAAATAATAACAAGAAAGAAACGGTTAAAACAGGCGCTTGGGGCCATCTGACTGGTTAAAACCATAGCGCAGCAATCCCGTGCGGCTTTCGCCAGGGAGCCGCCAATGAGCCTAGAGCCTCGATAAGCCTTGTTTTATTCGTATCGTAGGCTGCGCTTTTGAACGCGAGAGCATTAAAAGTAAAACTGAAATTGTAGACACCGGAAAAGCAACGAAACGCAAAACGAGCTCATAACGGAACTAGAAGCGGAACTCTCAATGATTTCGCATTTCCGCAAGGAGGAAGAGTTAAGTGCACCATGTAAATTTCTTGTGTTCCCAGAACCGTCTGAGTAAGTCGTAGCACACGCCAACTTACAGGACAGATCCTAGCCTAAGGGGGCTCAGCGTAACGGCTGTGTGACAAGGGGGAATAGCGCAATTTACACAGGGACAAAAGGGGAGGACAAGACACACACAGCGCTGAATTACAGCTGAAGGTCTATTTCAGACACGTCGGTAAATATACAGTAGCATCAAGGGATACAACAGCAACCTAGTTACAAACAGTCATCGCCACCACAGTTCGCAGTGGAGCGAAAGCGATCTGGTCCGGAACTTCTGAGCAGGGTCAGAGAACTTTCCAGATTGGCGCCGGGAACTGAGGTGGATCGCTGCGTCTCCGAAGGTGTGGACGTGTTGAACCGTCGAAGTTCGGCTAGCAAGACACTGCCTGTGGGGAAGACTGTGACCTACCTCAAAGAAAATCAGCTTTGCATCCTCCCTGCCAATAAGGAAGGGGGCTTTGCGGTTTTGCCAAAAAAGACTGTACATGGAAAAAGCCCTTGAAGCCATCGGTATATCCTTCGATGATCGCAGCAATGTGTCCATAAAGAAGGTAAAAAACAGAGCTAAGAAACTGTGTGAACATTTGAACCTAGGAAAGCTATGTAGTGCGATTGAAAGCAGCAAATACGTGAGCTTGGAGATGTTTTTCTCGGTAAAAACCCATAATGTGGATCGTCCATTTCGTGTAATAATTTCAGAGACGGAGACCAGGCAGAAATCTGTTGCATCATTTTTACAGAGAAAACTCAAGCTACTAACTGTTGACGACCTATTTTTGGGAAAAAATGCAGGACCTGTGGTTGACTTTCTAATAGCTAACTCCGAAATGACATTGACAGGATGTTCTATCGACTCAAAGGACATATTATTCCATCCCCCATGGCGACTTAATCAATTGCATTAAGGACTGTATCGACCAGCATGGAGGTGTAAAATTTCAGAACGCGAGTTACGTCTCGACTAACGCCTTCCTTGAGCTACTGTCAACATACGTGAGATCCACCTTCGCGGAATGGAACGGTTCACTTTTCATTCAGAAGAATGACATCTGTATTGGATCATCCATTGCACTCATCCTCAGTGATCTTTACTTGGCCATGAAAGATAGAGCGTTACTCAGGTCCATACAGGGAAGCAATGTGAAACAAATCTTTAGATTTGTGGATTATTATCTTGTGTTGTTACAGTGTGAACAGGACGTCCTCCCTTCAGAAACTTCCAAAGTTCTTAGCAATTTTGCAAGCACTCTGAGCCCATTGATTGTCACTCATGAACTTCCTACTAATGGCTTCATACGGTTTTTAGAATTGGGAATTTATTTTAACCCCAGTCACGTGTGCTGGGCCTTTGAGCCTCGAGCCAACATATCGCGTCTTTCTTTTGACTCAGCACACTCAAAGTTAGTTAAGCGCAGTATCATCAATTCATGCTTTGACAATTCATTCAAAAAATCCTGCAACCACAAACTGGAAAACAGCTTTTTAGCCCAGACGCGCCGATTACTATAGGCTGGATACCCGCTAACCCTCATATCCTCAGTGGCTGAGGCCTTGTTGAAAGCAAAAGAAAAAATAATCAGAGATAAGGACAAGGTCGCGGTCATCCCCTACATACACGGGATTCCCCACAACTTAAGAAAACTAGGAAAACGTGTAGGAATAGACGTTTTATTTTCAGCTCCGGATCGCTTGTCAAGCCTCTGCAAGCGCGTTAACCAGATGGGTCGTAAGCACACAGGATGCACAGTTAATCATCGCGACCAGTTCGTTTCCTGTGCTCAGGGCGTTGTATATTCCATCCCCTTGTCTTGCGGCCATGCATACGTAGGCCAAACCGGCAGATGCCTCAACAAGAGATTGTCTGAGCACAATTACAATGTTATGCAACATAACTCATGCCATCTAGGCATTCATTGCAGAGATTGCAAATGCACCCCTGAGTTGGGCAACACGAGCGTGATAAGCAGGTGCGGTGACAAAACCACGCGAGAGATTATTGAAACCCTAAACATTGCGCATCTTAAAGAGCATTGTGTCAGCACTCCCTCCATAGCCCTAATATATAAAGAATTGCAGTTCTTATCGGGAGCTAGATAATCTGTGTTTTCCTGTATGCTTTCTGGTGGCAATGACTGTTTCTAACTAGGTTGCTGTTGTGTCCCTTGATGCTACTGTCTATTTACCGACGTGTCTGAAATAAACCTTCAGTTGTAAGTCAGCGCTGTATGTGTCTCGTCCTCCCCTTTTGTCCGTGTGTAGATTGCGCTGTTCCCCCTTGCAATGAACCAACTAGCCCGCAACGTTTTGTTCAGGCTGTGTGACGATGCTCTGATTTCAGCTCAAACCACATAAAGTTAAGGGTGCTGAAGAGACGAATGCTAATGAAAGAAGCAGCCTCGGTAAGCAACCCCTCAGGAGGGCTGCCTTAGTAAGGGGCATGTTCTTGGTGATACACCAGTGATTTTGCGCTTTGCACTGCAGGCTAAAAATAATGAATGAAACATACACGAACGTGCCTAGCATGTTGCCGATCCTGAAACCGGGCCAGAAGGTTAACCTTGCGGCTTACCGAATGCCCAACCTGGGGCATTATTCTGCGCCTGCCCATCTGTAACTCTGGCACCCTGTCATTGGTCACTGTTACATAGCCACAGCTTTCAAGCGATTGGGGAACATGACACCACCATTGGTTTGGCTGTTGCCAGTGGTCGCCAAACTCTAATCAACGGGTACCAACCACATATCCCTGGCCTAATATGCTTAACACTGTATTGTTAGAGTGCCCAGAAGGTAAAAAAAAACAAAATAAATAATAGAAGTCATGCGTAAATTGAAATAAAATTTAGTTATGGTTTAATTGCGGTTAAACCTAGTTGAATTGCGATAGCAACAGCGGAAGCTTCTTTTGTCGGCTACATTATTTGCCTATTACGCCCTATCAGCGTTAGGTGCTACATTATTGGGGACACGTAAGCTCATTAACAGTTTGACGCGAGACCGTAAGCTTTCAGCCCACATAAAAATGACAAGAGTTCATTGCTGCTGCACCGAATGTGGAGCAAAAGCATTAGCTGCCGGTCACCGAGGTGCCTTGTTCTTCTGTGCGGCTGTTCAAAGTCAAACGTGGCCCTTCCCGGGACGACACGACGGCTCGACAGCTGTCGCAGTATTGCTATCGCAGTAAAAATTAAAACATTTAATAAAACGGTTGCACAATAGCGGGAGACCACGGCACCGTCACAAGGCCAGAGTGACCAGGTCACAAAAACGTAGTCCCGGTGCGCTGGAGTTGTTGCCGTTGCAGTTCCCAGTGAAGACCGAGGGGACACGGCGGGATCACCTCCAGAACGTCCGCAGGAGAACTGCCGGCAAAGTTTGTGTCTTAGCGAGGCCCTCCGGGCCGCTTCACATTTCCCATGGTCGGAGCAGCCATTTCGTGAATAGGTTTTCTGCCTTCCATCATGGTAGAGTTGATTGGCCCGATGAGCTGTGGAGCCAGACCACTGCTCCTGCCTGGAGCACCGGGTTAAACGCAAGGCTCCTGAAGGCTGGACAGGCCGCATCTGGTGCTCTCTTCTTCCAACGGCTCTCGAATGCTAGTTGCGCTGCGCCGCATGGTCTCAATATCTTCCATTCCCGAGCTCATAGATGCTGCACTTGCACCTAACTCAGAAAACGTCGAGCAACACACAAGTGACGAGTCCCCATCATCATCAGCCTGACTATATCCACTGCAGGGCGAAGGCCTATCCCATATTTCTCCACTTAACCCGGTTCTGTGCTAGCTGCATCTACTTGACCCCTGCGAACTTCTCATCCGCCCACCTAACTTTCTGCGGCCTTGGAATCCAGTTTGTTACCCTCAGCGACCATCGGTTATCCTGTCTTCGCAATACATGGCCGGCCCATGTCCATTCCTTATTCTTAATTTCCACTAGAATGTCGGTAACTTGAGTTATTTCTCTGACCCACTCTGCACGCTTCCTATCTCTTAATGTTACCCCTACCATTTTTCGTTCCATAGCGCTCTGGGTTGCTCTCAACTTAAGTAGAACTCTCTTGGTTAGCCTCCACGTTTCAGCCCCATAGGTGAGTACAGGCAAGATGCAACTGTTGTATACTTTCTTCTTGAACAATACCGGTAAGCTGCAAGTCATAATCTCCAAATGCTTGCCAAATGCGCTCCATCCCAATCTTATTCTTCTTGCTATTTTCTTTTCATGGTCCGGATCTGCGGTTACTACCTGTCCTAAGTAGACATATTCGCCTACTACTTCCAGTACTTCGCTACCTAATGTAAACTGCTGTTCCTTCCCGAGGCTGTTGAACATAACCTTAGTCTTCTGCATATTGATTTTCAAGCCTACCTTTCTACTTTTCCTGTCTAGGTCATCAATCATTATTTGCAGTTCATCTCCTGAGTTGCTTAGCAAGGCAATGTCATCAGCAAATCGCAGAATACTGAGGTATTCTCCATCTACCCTTATCCCTAACTCCTCCCATTCCAAGTCTCTGAATACTTCCTCTAAGCAAGCTGTGAATAGTACTGGGGAGATTGTGTCTCCTTGCGCGAGTCCCCACGTGATTACAAATGCCCAGCAGATGTGGCGCAGAGGGTTCAGGGGGCCAGGTATTGGAAGTCTCCTCTTCAGGTTCGTACGAAGGCGGGGTGCTGGCGAACACAATGTCGGGTGAAGTCATCCGCGTGTGCCTCTAGCTGGGCGCACGCGTTTCGGCGCAGAGCTCTTCGGAGCAGGTCGAATACTTGAGCGCTTCGGAGCCATGCCTTGTATTTGTTGTAGTTGTTCTTCTTCTTCTATCTTGAAAAATGGCGCATACCCATGAAGGGGAATTGGCTGGGATTCAGTGTGGACTGCCATTCTTCGCCAAGAGACTAACGGTCTTCGTTGTCTTCCTTTTCCAATGGTGTGCTTGATAAAAAATGTACTAGTACGCTTCCAACGGAACGCTTCATGCTAGTGCTCACTCGAAGACTGGACTGCTAGGTGGACGCAAGTGACCTACATAAAGTTCCACTCGCAAAATTGCTAACCACAATTGTCAACCAGACATAGCCCACCAGCCTCCCTATTAAGCCACCGTCGTAACGCTGCTAAGCAATGATATAGAGTTGAGTTCAGCTGTAAGGTGGGATTAGCCTTGCGTATTCTGTCGGCAAGTGCTCCACTGTAGAGTCACTTATGTGTTAAAAATGTCCTAATATCTATCAAATCTGCACCACAATGCGCACAGTCACTTGTAATAGTACATATTCCACTCTAGCAGTCCCCATTTATGCGCACATTTACTCACAGTATAACATAGTCCGCTCCAGAAGTCACCATCTGTGCACACATTCACTCATAGTAAAACACAGTACATTCCTGCTGCCACATACACTAATTCATTCACAGTATGACACAGACCACTCCAGAACTCACAATTTACGCATATATTCACTCACAGTCGAGCATAGTTCATTCCAGCTGTCACCATATGGAGTAAAGATCAGTGTCCTGCAGAAATTGTAAAAGAAGGCTTGAAACCTCCCTTCTGCATGCCTGGTATCCACTCAGCTAGACAATGCCCTGAAGTGTGATTTGAAGGGCTCCTGTCTTCTTGAAGGAAGCGAGCATCACACACCTTTCCGCGTTGTACTCTAGACAGCAAATAATATAATGTTCTCTATCCCCGCCCACACCACATATAGAACAAAGCGGAAACGGTGCCATGTCCGTCTTGTGCATCCAGACAGGAGTACGAACAAAACCTGTGCAAATACCATGTAGTAAAGTGGATGTCTTCGCAGTCTCTTGGTCATAGAGTTAAGATTGATGATCATCGTACAGATACAGGCAAACATTTCTCAAAAGCACTTTCCCGCCGTTTTAGTTATTTGATAGTATGAACACTTTTCATGAACTTAATCTAAATCTGCTATTTCTCATCATCACTCACAGCTGGTTAAAGAGGAGATTTCTATCTATAGACCAAGGCCGTGTGTAAAAATGCAACGAGAGCTCGTGAAGCCGTCGCACATTGGGGGTGAAATGTAGGCTACGACGCATAGCAATGCATGCAAATGAAAATTTTCACGACCATTTTTTTTTCTTTCAAGAGTACCTATGCTGTAGTCGTTTGCTACGGAGCAACCATGTACACCTATAGAACAGATCTTGTAAATCAGAAATTGCATTTCGAAAGTGGAGTATATTTTAATACCGCGAAACACATGGGGGTGTGTGAGTTGGTAGGCTAGAAACATATGTAAACACAGCTTACCGTAATACTTTTCTCGTTTCGCCCAGAACCAGCATAGGCAGTCGATCATTAAATAGTGGGGAGCGCTTTGAAGTGTTTGACAAAGCATGCATGCCATGTCTTTTCGAAAGTATTTATAAACGCCGCTCAAAATGTGTTGTGAAGCCATACATACCACCGACAGGCCCACTATCTACTGGCTGTTTTTCCAGAACGTGCGAGCTTCTTATGAAGCCTAATACCGGATGAAATCTATCTGTTAACTAATACCAGTAGTTCAAGGTAAGCAGCCTCGACCAAACTTCCTTCAAAAAGCGCTTCGAAGATAATGAAAGAGCATAGCCCACTGTAGCAGACGGTGGCGCAGGCGACGGTGAATTCGAGCGAAGACAGAAGGCGCAGACGACGCCGGTGTCCGCAAACGCTACTTGTGCGACCAGACGGGGGATTTTGATCGTATACTGCAAATCGTGATTCGTTCATCTTGCTACCTGAGGACTGCATTCAGCTCAAGAGTTTGTATTATTTGAGCGCATTATTTAGGAGGGAACGTGCGCGGCAGCATGCCGGGCAACACGACCAAATTTCGCTAAGGAACCAGGGGATATGACTTTTCAGAGGAGCGTCGGCCTTTACACTGGACACATATCGAGTCATTTAAATATAGATTGACTGTAAAATAACGTAGTATACGCTTTCACTTTTTCTTCAAAACACTCACTAATGTTTATCCATCGTCCACGCGTATTGGCGCGCTCTAAAACAGGAAAATTATTTTGGTGAATTTTACTTGCATTAGTTCTGATGGGTCATGCTCACGACTTCTACAGTTTTTGTCAAAAGTGTAGAGCCCAAGGAGTCTGCTTCTGAACAACTTTGTGTAACTTTTAATGCATTTCCAGTGTTCCTAATCTCTTGATAGTAAGAAGATTTTTCGTACAACCCTCTCCAATGGGAAGAGCCTCCAATAATGATATACCAGCGCCATTACACGGCTCAGAAGCAGACCCCCTGAGCTGTACACTTTTGACAAAGACTGTACCTCCGAGCATTTCGCGGTGTTTTAAAACTACTCCACTTACTTAATAAGAAGGCACTACTTTAACAATCCGTCCTGCGATGTTCATAGTTAATCTGCACCGAATGACGACATCATATCACACTTATAAAAAAAGGTAGTATAAAAGTAGTAACGGCTGCTGTTACTACCTTTTTTAAACATTTTTACATTTGAAGTACTTTCTTACTAGCTTGTTACTACTTCAAAGCAAAATGAGGTAGCATAAAGGTAAAAAACCCGGGCTGTTATATTTTTTTACTGCAACTACCTTTGTACTACCTCATAGCTACCTCATTGGTAGTATAAGGTATTGAATGGACCTTAACTGTCACTACCATGACCAGAAAATGTCTTACAGCAAACACCATATAAATTATCAAATAAACACTAGATTTAACACTCTGGGTTGCGTTGCCGCTCTATTTCGTATGTTTTTTAAGACGAAAATAGTTTCCTAAAGGCAGCATGGTTTAAAAATGCCAGGGCTCTCTGTGTCACAAACCCCAACCTTTACGGTAAACAGCGGCGTGGCATCCCCTTTGCGCGGTTGCCCATTGTCCCTCTATGAGTTTTGAGAATACATTTAAATGTTAGGTACGTGTGTCGGTGTGCTATTCAGGAATAAGTTCAAGAAAGTCTCTTTCTTTACAAACCATGAGGTGCTCCCAGATGGCCCAGAGCAGAGAGGCCGTCGGCTACCTCGTCCAGAGACAGTTCATGTCTTACGCGTGAAGCTGTATTTTGCGCGATAACTGAAAAACGGCATCTGCAAACTTTTTTTTTTCGTTTGCTTTTGTCCAGTTGTGTGCACGTATGCGGTGTGCGCCACGCTTAAGAAGGGAGGAATGCCAGGGGACACTCGGAGCGAAAGACGTTGAAGTGGAGCTCGGAGCGAAAGACGAAGTGAATCGGCTCCGCACTTGCAGAAGATACCTAAAATTTGCACCATTGAATTTCACCTGTACCGGCTCAGTTAAGTTAGCCCCAGTCACCAACATTGTGACAATATTTATAGCTGGCAGTCCAAATTACACTGCATGATTACTCTTTTGACATCTAGACATGTATGACCACATGCAGTTTCCTTAACCAAGGATTGAAAATTCGGTAAACCCAGTCCGTGGAGTTAATTTACAGCTGTATAGTAAACAATGTTTTTTAGAATATTTTCGACAATGTTGTCTGCCTGCCAGGAGTGGTGGTGTAGAGGTAGAACGTCCGCCTCACGTGCAAGTGCACCGTTGTTCGAATCCCAGTGCCGCGTAATTCCCCACCGGTTGAGAAAACAAAAAGAATTCCCCGTGTCGATGGAATTCTGTAAACAGATTTTGTTCACAGCCTGATGCCAGTGAACCCCTCTGGAAATGCACTCCCTCACCAGAAACGCATTTGGACACCTTGGTGAAATAATTTGCCGCTACCTCTTATGAATACACCAGCAAATCTTGGCCCTCATTTTGCAGCGGCGGCGGAACAATTAATTGACTTCGGCGGTGGTCAAATCTATACGCAGTAAAGGGAGCTATAAATCTGTCTCCGGACAGGCCGCAATTGGAAACTAACACTGGTAGTATTTAATTCTAGAACCCTAGCTTTGAGGCTAGTTTAACAGTGCTCTTCGAGGAACTAGCGGTCATGAAATGGAATATCAGGTTAGGAGACTAAATGAGGCATATACTGTACTGTAGGGCGGGCATGTATTGTGTTATCGCGGTTTACCGCAGAGGGGTAGACTAGGAATAGGGTTCCTTGTCAATGAGGATATAACTTGTAATATAGATGACGTCTATAGCATTATTGAGGGCATGGCAGGCATCGTAATTACGCTTAATAAGCGAATAAACCGAACGTTGTACAGGCCTACACACCTACATGCATTCGTGATAACCAGGCAGTCTAAAGCTTCTACGAAGATGTAGACTGGGGCAGGTAAAGGCGAGGTATACTATATTAAATCACGACTTCAATGTCAAGATAGGGAAAAAGCCACTTGAAGACCAGGTAGTGGGTGACTATGGCATGGGTGTTATACAAATAGTAGAGGGGAGTCACTAGTTCAGTTTGCGGAGCGAAATAACTTCAGAATTATGCATATCTTCTTCAGGAAAAAGAAGAACCGGAAGTGGACATGAAAAAGCCCTAACGGGACGACGAAAAATAAAATTCAGTTCATACTGTGTTCTAACCTTCACATTTTGCAGGATGTAGACGTAATCGGAAAGGTGCGATGCAGTGACCACAGGATGGTAAGGTCTGAAATTAGGCTAGAGTTAAAGAGGGAACGAAACATATTAGGCAAGATCATCAACGAATTAGCCGTGAGGGAACGCAGAATTAAGGACCTTGCTATAAAAAATTTTCCGAGATCACTGCAGAACCTACCCTGGAGAAATGTGTAAGCCGAAACGTTGCTGTGATGTCCGCGAGATGAGTCTGCGGGATTTCGCGAGTGATAGATACTGGGCTTTTCCTTGCCTGTAAACCACTTAACTGTATCTAATTACTTACCTAAATAAGCCGCGCCAACAATTTGTCACTTACAGATCTTTCCTTGATGATACATACGTAATACTGTTTTCTTTTCGATATACAAAATAGTTCCTCTTCCGCGAGATGCAGATGCAGGGCCTTTCCTTTCCTGTAAACCACTTAACTGGCTCAAATTACGTTTCGATAGAGGCGAAACAAAGAGGCGACCGTGTGGTGTCCGATGTGAGTGGTCGTTAAATATCCCCAAGTGGTCGAAATTACTTCGGAGCGTTCTACTTCGGTGCCCCTTTCACCCTTTACGCTTTCACTCCCATCCTCCTCTCTTCATTAACGGCGCGATTAAGGTGTGAATAGAAAAAAATGTGACAAACATGGTGCCTTTCCTTTTCTCGTAATCAATTATCATTGTCATTGGCTCTAGTTAATTACCTGATTAAACGACTTCAACAAATTAGTCACTTAACCCAGTCGGAAAAAACTAGAGAACATTTTCTGATGTTACGACATAATTTCGGCGCGGTTTTTGACGGGAAACCAGTTGTGACAACAGAACATTCTGCAGTAACATCAGAAATTTCTGTAGTTACAACAAAGAAGTGCTACAGAACTACAGACAACAGAAATATACTACAGAAAAACTACAGAACTACAGAAAAGTCTGATGGTTACGACATAACTACAGGATATTTTGTCGCATTTTTGACACAGTTCTGTAGTTTTTTTCGACTGGGATTGCACAACTTTCCTTGACGCTTTACTCTATGGTACCATTCTTTTTCCGATCTACAACATATACCTCTTTTACAGCGCTGACAAAGTCATGCGCATGCGAAACCCGCTTACGTAGCCATACAATGCTTACGCATTCTTAGATATTCAGCTTTAACCAATGATGAAGACATTAGTGCAGAAACAATGAACAGTACCTTCATAGATACCATGACAGAGTTCGCGGTGGAAGTAGGCGGTAGGATAGTTAGAGACTATACCACAGATAGAGAGCATAAGCAGACGAAAGGTTTGGTTAAGAAACCCCAAAACATGAAAGGCTCCAAGCCAACAAATATGGTAGAACTGGCAGCTCTATCAAAGTAAATCAATAGGTGCAAAGTGTCCGACATAAGAAAATATAACATGGAGAAAATCGATAATGCTCTGAAGAATGGCGGCAGCCTTAAAGCGGTAATGAGAAAATTAGGCATAGGTAAAGATCAGATGTATGCGCTAAAGGACAAGGTGGACAATGTCATCACGAATATGGGCATGATAGTTAAAGTAGCCGAGGAGCTAATACTGATCTATAGAGCAGCGGAAGTAGTAAGGACAATAATGAGATTGGCAGCAGTTAAGATCAAGAAGACGTTAAATCAGTGACGAAGGATAAGGTTAAGAAAGCATAGGGAGCTATGAAAAGGGGTAAACGTGGGGAGGATCAGGTAACTGTAGATTTGATGAAGGACATGAAAAATATCTTTCTAGGAAAACTGTCCACCCTGTATACACAATGCCTGCTGTCATCGACGTTACCGGAATCATGAAAGAGCGCTAACATTATAAGTTCATAAGGGCCTAAAAAAGTGCAGACCAATACGTTACTTGTAAGGTATCTACTAAAGTATTCGCTAACAGAATCAGGATAACCTTAGACTTCCATCAAGCAGAAGATCAAGCAGGCTTTAGGAAAGGGCACTCAACTATCGATCATATCCATACCATCAACCAGGTGATAGAAAAGTGCTCGAAATATAGCTATCTCTTAAACAAAGCATTCATTCACTACGAAAAAGCATTTGACTCAGTAGAAACATCGGTAATCAAGCAGGCATTGCGAAATCAGGATGTAGGCGAGCCGTATGCGAAATACTGCAAGATATATACAATGCCTGCTCAGCAACCATTTTTCTGCATGAGGGAAGTAACAAAATTTCCATAAAGAAATGTGTTAGGCAAGGAGGCATGATCTCACCAGTACTATTCACAGCTTGCTTAGAGGAAGTATTCAGAGAATTGGAATAGGAGCAGTTAAGGATAAGGGTGGATGGGGAACACCTCAGTAATGTGCGATTCGCTGATGATGTTGCCTTGCTAAGTAATGCAGGGGATGAGTTGCAAAGAATGTTTGATGACCTAGACAGGAAAAGCAGAAAAGTAGATATAAAACAATATACAGAATACCTTAAAACTAATATAAAGTTCAACAGCGCCTAGGGAATTAACAGCAGTTTGCAATAGGTAGAGAAGAAGTGGAAGTCGTAGGTAAATATGTCTACTTAGGACAGGAAGTAACCGCATATCCAGGCCATGAAAGAGAAATAACTTGAAAATGCAATTGCGATGGAGCACATTTGGCAAGTATTTGCAGAATATGACGGGGACCTTGAAGTTTTCGCTTTCAAGTGGCCCTGACATACTGCGCCATTCTCTTCTTATAATCAGTTCACAATTGAAGGTTAATGCTCACTACGGTAGGTAGAGCTGGTCTTCTCACGACATTAAATGTGTCCTTCAAGTGATGTTGACCTAATTATGGGTGGTTGTCCACGATTCCGTATTATCCATCCAAAGTATACTGTGCTTTCCTTTCCCCAAAACCTAAGATACCGAAGTACTCGGGGCCCCGCCGCAGTGGTGCAGTGTTTGAGATGCCCGACTTCTGTGCCAGAGTACCCGGTTCGAACACGACAGCCGCCGGCAGCGTTTCGAGGGAGGCAATACGAAGCGGCGTCCGTATGCTGGGCAATGTCAGTGCATGTTATAGACTCCCAGGTGGTCGGAACTATTGCACAGCCCTACACTACGGCATTTCCTTCTTTCTTTTTCAATTACATACCCATCTTTCTCCTATCCCTTACGGCGCTGGTCAGGTGTACACAAACAAGTATGACGGAGACTGCGCTTTCCCTTTCCTGTGAACCAGTCATAAGAAAAAATATGAAAAGGCCGCCAATTTAAAAGCGGCGTTACAGAGGCTATCGCTGCAACTCTCACCGCTTAGCTCTAGCAATAGGTTCAAGCCGTGCTTAAACTCCCGGATTGTTTTTTCTTCAAGTGCCAGTTTGTGCGGACATTTCGAGCGAACATTTCTGCAGTCCATGAGCCAAGAAACACTTTCTACTTAAAATATATTTATTACCTGTGCTATCCCCTAAGCTGCCTATACTCGGCTTAAGCAGCAGACGCATGCGCTTTATAGCGGCGAGATTTCTCGTCTCTGTGGAATCATAATCGTGTGTGGCTAAATACAACAAATTCGCTGCCTCGTCCGCATTCGAGAGTAGGCACCAGCATGAAATTGTTTTTATCATCGGCGCTATACAGTCGCCTATCTCCACTGCTCGGCTTAAGGTGGCGTCACGACGATGTCATTTGCTACGCACGATGCTTGCGGCTGCCTCGAACAAGCCGGTTGCAATGATACGGATACGTTTCCACGTGTTGACGTGGTGGGACGCCTTGAAGAACAGCGATGAACGGCGGATTATTTTATAACGTGCCGCTGTTCCTGTTTTATGGGAGCTCAGAGTTTGCCCCCCTTTATTTATGGTGACGCTCAGAAAATATACGACACGCCTATTGTTCGGCTTGTTGTCTTAGAAATAAATATGTAATTATGATTTGTTCACTGACCAGTCGTGGGGCACAATTGTTGTTTCAAGGTCTTAAATAGCTTCCTCAACTTGCACCAGGTCGTGGGGTCCGCCGAACGAGCTGCCCCTATCGAAACAAGACATGAGGTCAAAGAATGTGGGGGTTTGGCGTTTTGCACTAAAAAAGAAGGGGCGGGGGGCACGCCAGAGCTTTGGATGAAGGTAATCATAGTGACGCCATCATTAAAGCTTGCGCGCCTTTATATTTCATCGCGTTTATGCAGTCGACATTGCATAACACGGTAAAATAAATGCTTTCAAGAAGGAAACATTCAAACTGAATGTTATTGTTTTCCGAGTTCTAAAAGGAAATGGAATATTGGTAGCCAGACGGAACTACGATTACCGTCAAAGGAAGAATATAATACAGCGTTGTCAATTTAGTCAGGTGGTTAGAGTACTGGAAAATGTGCTTTTGCGCAATCGTCATGCATATTATGTGTTGAATACATGACTGCATGTGCTTTTCCGCATTTCAATACTTAGTAAAGTTCCCCTCTTCGCCAAGCCCCTGTAAGCACTGTTGTTATTCTAAGGAATAAATAAAAACAATAACAATAGTAATTAGAGCATGGGAAAGCGCATTTTCAGAGTTTTTCGCCATTCTGAGCATGATGGAATAATATTCACTGGAAAGAAAAACCAGAAACTGATATCAAATTGTCGCAGCTATAAGGGTCGCTCAGCTCTATTTCGACTTTCTCGGGCAGGCAGGAACTGCATAAATTGGCACGTTAACATATTTATACAATAACAAAGAGGAAAGGAATGTTTCAAGGGCCCCTCGGTATACACCATCCAGGAGTCTAATTTTAGTTAACATCATAGATTTAAAGGCCTTGCTCTCCAGAAAATCCAGCATCGGCGCTGCGAGCAGAAAATCACGGACATGGCATTGGCATCTCGCCGGTGATATGGTCGTGCAGCGAGTGGTTGTCGGGTTGTTCGACGTGATGGTACCACGTGACATGGTCGAATTGGCAGTCGCTGCTACTTGGGCTTCGATTTCAGATGTGTAGGATGAGATGTAAATCTAGCCAGCCAGCTCGGTTAAAGCGGGTATTTATATCTCCACTGGGGGATCTTTTCCATCATGTGGATGTAGTGGTTCACGACTGCATGCAAATCACAGTATGTTTGGGATAATAGAGGCACAAATCAAGTGATAGTAATTAAGCGGGTAGCAAAGCGCATTCCCACAAACGAGAATCTGCGAGGAATGCTGACAAACAGGACTCATTAGTGCTCTACAGTCATACCCTAGAGGGACACTGAAGAGGACAACTAGGTTGATTTTGCAGCGCTAGAATGCCAGCTATATTTTAATGACAGGAATGTTATCGTTAACAAAGAAAAACTTTGATAAGCCAGAAAAGAGCAAGAACAGAAATACACGTATCAACCGCCGGAGCCCATTCTAGCTATTTCAAGAGCCATGACGCGTACTAAATTTCGGAGGCTGAAAAATGTACATTTTGATAACACTCCTGTAGTGGGAAGGACGTTTTTTTTAGAAATCGTGTACGCGCTTTTATCACGAAACGAACTAATATGAAGCCTATATATATGTCGGAAGGCAAAGAAAACACGCGCGTGGCGGCGCCACAGGCGGCCAGTTATCTTTCGGAATGTTTCAAGTTAGGCGCTTCGCAACTATGAGATTTCGATGCCCACGCGGTTTCTTTGTTGACGTGCCTCGTTATTCCACGAGATGTGCACAGGAAGTCAAAATTCCCTTCATACAAAGTTCATGGCTCAGCAAGCGCGCCCCTATTGAAAATATTTGATATTAAATTTGTTCTGGATTGGGTATAACACTATACTGTGCAAGATAAAACTGCATCATATTTAACCAGCCAAAGGACGAGACACAGGGAAGAAGAGGACAGGACAAGGCTGGACTAGCAACTGAATGTTTATTGAACGGAAGAAAACAACCAAGATTCATTCCGAAAAGCACGCGCACAACCCAACCGGGTTGTGCGCGTGCTTTTCGGATTTCGGGAGGAGCTGGCGCACAGACTGACCCTGAATTACTCGCCGATCCCGGTTGCTTGGAGAGAAAAGGAAGGCTGGATAAAGAGTTATGATATCTCGTACGAGTATTTTATTTTATGGAATGGAAAATATAACGGAAGGAAATTGCCGATACCGAACAGAATTTCAACCTCAGCCCTTACGAGCTCTAACCGACCTTTAACCTAACCCTTGCAAGCTGTGGTCACTGCGGTACACCGACCGGTTTAGCCACCCGAATTTTAATGCGAAAGCTTCCCCGGACTACTTGCGGCGCGTTTCGCATACGACGAAGTTTGACCTTTTGCCGACCTTCAGTTGCGCATGGCCTGCTTGCCACCCTCCTCTTCATCTTACGTGTGATGCAATGTGGGCGGCGCGTGTTGCCATTCCCCGAAAACTCTAGCAACGGAGGTTCCGGGTGCTTAAATAAAAATAAATCACAACGTTACGTATTGTTCGCGCATCAAGCGCAGTACGGAAACTGAAATGCGCTATAATAAAATAGGCTGCTGGATTAAAATTACAGAAAAGAGCTTAATACATCGCTGGCGGCCGTCGTGCTATCTTTGGTACGTTGAATAAATTAACTTGAATGTCTGAGTGGAGTAATTCCGTTAATAAGGTTTAAAGCTACTTAAACGGCGATTGTTGCTGAGAGGTGTCTGAGCACAGCATAAAAGTAACATACACTTACTGAAGGCAGGAACCGATTATTGTGAAAATAAATGTATAGTGTAACCGTTGTCATACCGTCACATCCTGGCTGCGTTCGCGGCTGGTTTTGCTGCCATTAAGGATAATAAAGTCGCATTATGCAACCAAAAGGGGAACACACCCTGGAAAATAAGTTAGTATTTTATTTGGATGTTTTGAATTTAAAAAGAAATTAAAAACTTTGCACATACAGAAATCGAACACATGTTTTAGAATCAGGTACGTGGTGTTAATGCATTCCGCCACAGATGCGATAGGAAGTGAAGACTTTAAATGAGCATTTATTCGTTTTGATTCAACGTACCTAAGATGGCGCGACGCACGCAACTGGAATGATCAAATGATTACTGCAAGCAATTTTAATCCAGCAAACTATTTTATAGCGTGTGCATTTTAGTTTATGTACTGCATTGTATACTCAACAAAACATATAGCTTTGTTGACTTTGTTTCTGTTGTGTTTTTTTTTAAGAGACTCATGCGTGGAACTTCTGTTGCTGCAGGTTCCGGGGAATGGCAATACTTTGGGCGGCAATCGTTTCTTCTGCTGCTCCCTGGCTTCTTCCATATCGCACACCTGCCTCTTCTTTACACCTGTCGCAAACTTCATTCGCACCGGTATATATCGCCTCACAAATATTCAACATCACCTGACACCATGCCACACAGCCTTCTATTCACCTGCCTACCCATTCCCTCCACCGCAACCGCTACCGATCTGGCTCCCCTCTTGGGACCTCCCCTTTCAAAATGCGTACGATACCTTCGTGTCATCTAGAAATGTAAGGGCTGTTTACTAAAAGGATGAAGTCCCGCTATACAGCATTAGCAATGGCTATAAGTATCCGCCGTTACCCTCTGGAGTGCCAATTCTGAATGATGTCGCTGAACGGTTTATAACAACGCATAACTTCGCCATTCAAAATGTCCCCGGCACCTTCGTGTCGTCTAGACCCGGCTGTAGTGCCCTTGACAACTGCAGACAGCCAATGAAGAGTCGTGCGCTTTCGCATTAACTACTTGGGTTTAACCGCGTTAAACTTTTTCTTGGTTTATTACCCTCCAACCTAACTGCAATTTTTAAAGATATTTTTCTCAAGCGTTGAAATCGGTATTGTAATTAAGCGATTGACTCCTCTAACCGTGCTGAACATATTTACTTGCCTTTAGGCGGTGTCACCGATGGTCCATATTGTTATTACGCTTCGAAATTCACAGGGGTATGTCAAAATATATTAAATTCCTAATGTTCGTTATTTCCTTCCTTGTATCAATACACACGCAATTCATGCTACAGACAGAACTATCTAGCGCATAAATTGGAGGAATAACACGTAAATCAGCTTGACGAGTTTCCCTTAGATCAGCGATATGCTGAAGACTTTCGAGTCAGCCACTGGGGGTATAAACACTCGGGAGAGCATTGAACAGAAGACATATTGTAACGGGCTGAAAAGAAGAGCTATGTGATAGGAAAGAAGGCAAAGTGGTGTGGCGCGCGCGCAGAGCGAGGGACAACTGACTGCTGACAGGGTGCCCCTGACGTCCCAAATGATCCGTTTTGCTCGAAGGCCTTCGGCGTAACAACTTGGTGGCGACTTTCTGCATACAACCGACCTCAGCAGCAACGGCTCTACTACTCGGACCTCGCCGCAGTCGACGCCTTGCCGGTTTGCCTGCTTCTATTCTTGAGATGTTTCTGGACGGAGACGACGCGCCCAGGTCAGCATCGAGCCCCTTCTGGCCGCATTACCGCGAGACCCGATCCTTCCCTGGCGCTGCCAGTGAGGATGTGGACAATGGCTGACGCCCTAACAACGCATCAGCCGATATAACAAGTGGGACGCGACCGCCCAGCTTGCCAACGTGTTGTTCGAGCTCACAGACACGGAGCTTACGTGATGCGAGAACCACGAAGACTCGCTCACATCTTGGACACGTTTTGTAGAAGAGCTCAGCAAGTGCTTCAGTAACACCGCTGCAAAGAAGTTTGCAGAACAGACACTGGCTTACCGAGCCCAGCTCCCTGGAGAGACCTGCACCCAGCACATCGAGGCCGTCCTGAAGCTTTGCAAATTCGCTTCACATAGCATGTCTAATGAGGACAAAGGCGGCCATTTGCTTAAAGGCATCGCCGAAGATATCTACACCTACCTGAGAAGTAAAAACATCCTGTCGTCGGTATCGAACGTGATCGAGCATTGTTGCACTTTTGAAAATCTGAAGATGCGAATAATTACTCTCAAGTTTAGTCGCTGGCTACTGTCCCTACGGTGGCAGCCATTGACTACACATCCGTCAGTGACCTTGCCGTTACTATTCGTCAGATTGTGCGTGACAACCTGGCAAGATCTAACCTGCCACCCCATTGGACAGGCCTATACGTATCTACTGCCTCAGACTCAGTCCCTGTCGGTGAACGCAGCGGACTATGGTGGGTATCAGGAACGCCAACAGTCCCGACCCTACCTAGGTTCTCATATTCACTATAACACCACGAAGAATGTGCGTGCTCTTCTGAGCCGCCGCCAGTCAATTGTGAGGAGGACATGACATCTAATGCCCTCCATATGGGTCCTAACAGTGGTGATACCTTCCCCAGGCACTATTCAGTTCGTTCGTCCTTGCTTGGCTACCGATGTGGTAATCCTGGTCACATCTCACGGTTTTGCCATCAGCCCCGCTCACCTCGCTATGGTACTACCACCTATGCTGCAGAGCAGGCTACCAGCAGCAGTACCGGCGCTCACCTATTACGATACCACCATATACACAGTATCTTCCCCACCGTCCGTCTTTCCACCCACCCGCTGCACCGACACGTTCCCAGGCCAGAATGAGGACCCCTCCTCCAGCATCGGATCGCAGCGTGACTCCTCCTGCAGCATTCCGCACCCACCGGTCTCCATCGCCACGCAGGAGCTCATCACTGCATCCGGAAAACTACTCAGGGTGACTGATGGAGGTTTGGTTTGGTTTGGTTTGTGGGGTTCAACGTCCCAAAGCGACTCAGGCTATGAGAGACGCCGTAGTGGAGGACTCCGGAAATTTCGACCACCTGGAGTTTTTTAACGTGCACTGACATCGCACAGCACACGGGCACCTTGCTTTTCGCCTCCATCGAAAAGCGGCCGCCGAGGCCGGGATTCGATCCCGCGTCTTTGGGAACAGTAGTCGGGTGCCGTAACCACTGCGCCACCCCGGCGGGGACTGATGGAGGTGAGGTCGCTGAAAGTCTGCTGTGTACCAACGTACCCCCGCCTGTTTTAAGGCTCAAAAACAATGTTAGCATGTCTGTGGATAGTGTAGTCACATGTGCTTTTGAGGATACTGGTGCAACTGTTTGAATAATGAGTTTCGCATTTAAACAACTGCTAGGTCGCAAAGTGATATTTCAGTGTTCCCCAACGTCAACATTCTGTGGAGTAAGTGGTGAATCGTTCAAGCCTTTGGGAGTGTTTAGTGTAGTAGTCGAGCTGGGTGGATCAGCTTTTCAAACGCAATTTATTGTCATTGCCGGTTCCACCCAGAATTTCATATTAGGCTTAGATTTCTTGAAAATGTGTGGCACTACCATTGACTGTCGAAGTGGGGTGGTTTGTTTCGAGGAGAAGCTTGTGCCTAATTTCTTATAAAGTTCGTGTGATGCGGAAACTGTATTTAGTTTCTCCGAAGACACAGTTGTACCATCGTGGACTGCTCTGTGCGTCCCAGTTCACCCATCACCTCTTAGTGATGACACCTTTGAAGCGCTGGTACAGTCTATTTATGCGGCGTGTGTTAAGAGGAATGTACTTGTACCTCATTGCGTGATTTTTGTGGTTACCGGTCGTGCGTGATTGTGGGCAATCAATTCCTCCCCAGATCCTGCTGTTCTGCCAGCTGGATTGAAGCTGCCTCTTGTGCATATGACATGCCCTCTGCTGTTGCATCAGTTGGAGTCGCTTCTACCGAACCATTTCCACCTTCTTTACCAGAGAGAAAGAGAAAGAGAGAGAAGGCAGAGAGGTTAACCAGGAAAGCTTCCGGTTTGCTACCCTGCACTGGGGAAGGGGAATGAGGAGTTTAAAGGAGAAAGATAGAAGAGAATGATAGGAAAGGTAAGGCGGCGAGGAGCACAGTCACAGTTTCTCAATCAAGTTTGTGTCTCTCATAAAACACATAAGTGCTTTGAAGGCTTTGCCGTTAGACGCCTTCTGTGGCCGTGGGCCGAGGATTTTCTCCTCTGTGAAAGGACGGCTGTCAAGATGGTCCAGAGCCGAACGCAGCGCATATCTTTCGCTTGAAAAAGCAGGGCACTCGCAAAGGAGATGCTGTGTGGTCTCTTCGCAGCCGCATCTTTCACAGTTAGGGCTATCCGCCATTCTCATCACATAAGCGTATTTTTTGGTGAATGCAACACCGAGCCACATACGGCACATCAGTGTTGTTTCGCGCCGCCCTTTGTTAGGGGGAACACGAAGGCGCAGCCCAGGGTCTAGTTCTCTGAGGCGTCGATTGGAAAAGTCTTGCGTCAACTCTAGATATAGGAATGTTCACTGTAGTTCCGTCGTTGTGTGCAGAACGGGCAACTTGGTCTGCCTGGTGGTTTCCCTCAATACCGCAATGTTCAGGTAGCCACTGGAAGATTATATCATGACCTTTTGATGTAGCGTCGTGGTATAGCACGCGGATCTCTGCAGTTAGTTGTTCATGTGATCCACGACGTAGCGCAGCTTGAACGCCTTGAAGCGCTGCTTTCGAGTCCGTAAAAATGTACCAGACACCTGGTAGTTCCTGGCCGATGTATTCAATAGCTGCATGTAAGGCAGCCAGTTCCGCACCAGTTGAAGAGGTGGGGTACGTCGTCTTGATCCTCAGCACGATGGACCTCGACGGTATCACTACGGACCCCGCGGAGCTTGTTGAAGCAACTGAGCCATCGGTGTAGACGTGTTCACGATTATTGTGCATGAAATACAGGTGAACCAACGTCATTTGCTTCAAGGCAGGCAATGGTAAACCCGTTTTCTTTTTTACTCCCGGAATAGATAGGTAAACTTTCGGTTCATGTAGGCTCCATATGGGTAAACTCGGTCTTGAAGCTGGAGTGAACTGTGAAGGAAGGTAGGTGCGATGAGCTGCTATGGTTTTGGCAAATGCAGTATGTGGTCTAATTGTTGGGATAGTTGCCAGGTGGTGACGGGAAACCTGGGTGAGGTGTCGTATATGTGTCCTCATGGTTTCAACAGCAATATATGTAGCTATGGGATGCTCGCGGGAGAGAAGAACCGTTGCTGCCGTTGAGGTGCATTTTGGCAGTCCAAGGCAGATGCGGAGAGCCTGAGCTTGCACGCTTTGGAGGATCTCGATGTTCGTCTTCCTAATATTATTGAATATTGGAAAGCTGTACCGCATGTAACCCAGGAAAAGTGAACGGTATAGTTACAGCATAGAGTGCACTGACGCGCCCCAGGACTTGCCTCCTAGAAAGGAGAGAACACGAGCAATCGCCGTCAGTCTTTTCTTCATACCACTGATATGTGGACTCCACGAGAGGTTCCTATCAATGACGATTTCAAGGAAGCGATGGCTCTTTTCGTAAGGAATAGCTTTGCCATTTATGTATATTGCGTATTGTGACATTGATTTTCGTGTGAAGGCCACCACAGGACACTTCTCTGTTGAGATAGTAAGACCTTGTACACGAAGATATGACGTCACAATCGATGCCGCTTTTTGTAGTATTGCACGAACTTGGGGTCGAGTCACGCTTGAGGCCCAAATGCAAATATCATCCGCATATATGGAGATCTGAGCTGACTGAGGCAGCAAGTCGACTAGGCCGATGAGCACAAGATTGAATAGAGTGGGGCTCAGTACCCCACCCTGCGACTCCGCGAGAGGTTCTATGTGAGGATGTTCGTCCGTCCTCTGTCTGGATGAACAGTGACCTGTTTGACAAATAACTGCGTATCCAGCTATAAGTTCGTCCTCCGATATCAGCAGTTTCCAGTGCGTCTAGGATGGCTTCATGCGTTACATTGTCGTAGGCACCTTTAATGTGCAATGCCGCAGTCAATCTTTTCAGATTGTTTTGGACATTGACTGACGTAACCAGGTCTACGACATTATCTATAGAGGAGCGGCCGCGTCGAAACCCAGACATGAAATCTGGATATTTTTCGTGTCGTTCCAAGTACCACTCAATGCGTGTTAATAGCATCCTTTCCATTACTTTGCCGACGCAGCTGGAGAGCGCAATGGGGCGGTATGAATTATTATCGAGCGGTGATTTTCCGGGTTTTAGAAGTGGAATGATACGACTTGTCTTTCATTCACTAGGAACTTTGCCGTCGCTCCATGACCTGTTGTATGTCTGCAAGAGAGCCTGTCGAGCCTCTTGGCCTAGACTGGCAAGCGCAGAGTACGTCACACCATCTGGCTCTGGCGAAGATGACCTTTTACAACAAGCGAGAGCAGCGTCAAGTTCTTCCAGTGTGAACAGTAGATCCATCCGTGAATCCCTCGATGGCGGAACATCACTACACTGCTGTGGCGCGAGTGTGTTTGAAGGTCCTGTTATTCTTGCGCAGAAATTTTCGGCTACGTCGACCTCACTGCATCTCTGGTGAAGCGCGATTGATTTGAAAGGGTGTCGTTGTTGAGGTGATGTACGAAGGCCGCGAATAACAGCCCAGATACGTGACAATGACTTCCGTGGGTCGAGAGTTTCACAAAATGTCCTCCAGCGGTTCGACTCCAGGGATTGAATTTTGCGCTGTATCTTTTTCTGTATGCGCCTTGCGTATGTGTGGTCTAGGCGAGACTTTGTGCGCCGGTATCTATGTTCCGCCCTGCGCCGAAGCGATCGTAGTCGCTGTAGTTCAAAGTCAAAATCTGTGTAGTTTGCGACAGGGTTAAAGGTACAGGTTGCACTCTCCGTAGCGTCCTTAATTTTTTGTTCAAGAGTTGTGGACAAGTCTTGGGTGCAAGTATCTTCCATAATAGTTTTAAAAAGTGTCCAATCAATACGCCGCATACGTGTCGCTGTGAGAGATGTCGAATGGCCGGTAATGTTGAGGTAGGTTGGGATATGGTCGCTGCCATGAGTTTCTATATCTGTAAACCACCGGACATGTTTTGTAAGGCAATGTGAAACGAAAGTCAAGTCCAAGCAGCTGCTGTAATTAACACCTCTAATATAGGTCGGCGTTCCATCGTTAAGGCAGAGTAGACCATTGTCAGAGGCGAAGGACACAAGCTTTCTGCCTTTAGAGTTCATCCGAACGCCTCCCCAAACGGGGTGGTGAGCATTAAAGTCACCTGTGATTATCCATGGTCCAGAAGTGATGGCTATAAGATCACTTAATCTGTCATCGTCGAAGTGACTTGATGGTGCCAGGTATGCAGCCACTAGCGTAAATGTCAGGGCGCGACACTTCACGGTCAAACACACATACTGGTTGTCATTGTTCGGGGGAACAGAGTGGAGCACATATGTTAGTTCACGTCGTACGTAGACGACGACTTTGCTGGGTCTGTTCAGTGTTGGCGAAGGAAATGCCTCGTAACCGGAAATTCGCGAAGTATTTGGTAGATTATAGGCTCGCAAATAACGAGAACAGGGAACTTATTTTCGTAAACATAGCGTCGAATGTCTGAAATCTTGGACTGTAGTCCACGGGCATTCCACTGAAAGATGAATGCTTGCTTGACCTTTTTGTGAAAAGGTAATCCTTCTTTACCAGAATCGACTATTGCTCGCATGGTGAACGCCAGTCTCAGTTATACTCAACACCAAGGCCTGATGGACCTCCTATTACAATACAAACCTGTTTTTGACTTCGCCCAGCCCTCTGGTTCGACTTCTATTCTGGATTGTTGCATTCGTCTCATGATCGACACCATTTCTTCCCTACGCTCCGCCAAATCCTTATCGAGTATCAGCATTCGAGCGCAAGGCCAATAACGAACAAGTCCGAGAAATTCTCAACAAGGGGGTCATTCAGCAGTCCTGTAGTCCTTGGGCGGCTCTTGTTATTTTTGGTGCGAAAGAAGGGCTGTACATGGCGGTTGTGCGTGGATTATCGACGTCTGAACGCCATTACCAATAAAGACGTGTATCCGCTTCCTCGCATAGATGATGCCATAGATTGCTTTCTGCCGCCTCTTATTTTTCTTGTGTCGATTTAAGATCCGTATACTGGCAGATTCCTGTACACTCTGATGACAGAAAAAATATGGAATTTGTCACGCCAGTCGGACTTGTTGAATTTATTGTTATGCCCTTCGGCTTAGCAACGCGCCTGCAACTTCTGAAAGGTTTATGGACACAGTGCTGCGTGGTTTAAAGTGGGACATTTGTATGTATTATTTAGATGATGTCATTATTTTTGGAACGACGTTGCCTAAATGTTGTCTTGGACTGTTTGCGTAACGCTGGCCTTGTAATTACAAGAAGTGCCGCTTTGGCGAGCGGTACGGCAGCGGTGCTCGGACATCTTGTTGATGAACACGGAGTGCTACCTGATCCCTAAAAAATAGGAGCTTTCGAATGTTTTCAGCCACCCCAGACTATCAAAGAGCTTCGCCGCTTTTTGGGTTTATGCTCCTATTTATGTCGTTTTATACACCACTTTGCTGATATCGCTACTCCGCTGACGAGTCTGCTACACAAAAGAGCTTCTTTCGGATGGACACCCGAATGTGAGGCCTCCTTTTGTCAGCTCAAGTTTCTGTTGACATCGCACCCTATTCTACGCCAGTTTGATCCTGCTGCGCCGACAGAAGTTCATACTGATGCGAGTGGTGCTGGCATTAGGGATATGTTGATTCAGCGCTAAAATGAGCAAGAACATGTGTTTGCATACGCCAGCCATACTTTAAGCAAGCCCGAGTGGAACTACACAGTCACTGAGCAGGAATGTCTAGCAGTGGTATTCGGCTTCCAGCGGTTTCGGTCGTTCTTACACGACCGCCCATTCAGCATTGTAACCGACCATCCCTCTTACTGCTGGCTTGTCAACCATCGGGATCCAAATGGTCGTCTCGCGCGATGGGTCTTCCGTCTCCAGGAGTACACTTTCGAGGTGGTGTATAAGAGCAGCCGACGCCATGCCGACGCAGTCTGTCTATCGCGTCTTCCCTTAGCCACCATTGAGTGCGACGCCAACTTCGACGACTATACTTCTGTTGTGGTTGTAGAATTTCCGGACCTTGAAGTGTTTAAATCGGAACAGCAAATGATTCCGGGCCTCAAGCCTCTCTACAACGCCCCGCAGACCCGTCGGGATACTGGCCGTTTTTGTGCACGTGTTGATATCCTCTGGAAGAGAAACTTATTCTTCAGTGGGCCCGCGATTGCTACTGGTAGTTGCCTAAAGCTTCTGTTCGTCTGTTTTGCGCGTACTTCACGACGATCCCACTTCAGGTCATCTCAGGTCGGCTCGGACGCTCCACCGCGCTCAAGAACGCTGTTATTGACATGAAATGCGATCGACCACTCACGAATATGCGGCCAGTTGCCCGCAATGTCAACGTCATAATCATCCTACAGTTCGTCCCATTGGGCTGTTGCATACACACAGCTTTGTCACACAGCTGAGTTTTGGCTTACCGCATAGCCTTTGCAGGCCATGGTTGTTGGAAGCTGAGCCCCCGAAGGAGCACAGCAGGGTTAGCAGAGCCTCTTCCAAACGCACACCCCTGAAAGAGCCGGGCGCGCGGCCGGGGGACGCTTGTACCCAATTTTACCGGTGGGTGTCCGGCGGCGGGTTTCGAACTGACCACCACCCGCAGCCGAGACGGGCGCCTAAACCACTCCCAGCGATTTCTTTGAGCAAGCCGGCATCGACCTATTTGGTCCAGTTCCAAAATCTTGCTTTGGCAACAGCTGGATTGTCGTTTGTGCAGATTACCTTACTCGCTTCTGCGAAACAGCTCCTATTCCATCCGCTACAGTTCATCAAGTCTCGCTGTTTCTGCTCCGATCAGTGATCTTAAGCCATGGACCGCCGCGGGCTATCATAAGTGATCGGAGACTTCAGTTTACGGCGGATGTTGTCGAGGAGCTCCTGGGTCTATGTGGAACCCATTTTCGCCACTCCATACCCTACCACCCGTCAACGAACGTTTTGACAGAGCGCATAAACAGGACGTTGACGAATATGCTTTCAATGTATGTAGTTGAAGATCACAAGAACTGAGTCACAATCCTGAATTTCGTTACATATGCTTTTAATACAGCAACTCAAAAGACCACAGGCTATAGCCATTTCTTTCGTTTGTACGCCCGGTCACCCCACTACACCCTGGACACCATATTGCCATTTTCACTAAGTGACGAACCCTGCATTGCCGAGACTCTTTGTCATGAGAAGAAGCTCGGCGAATACCGCACCTGCGGATCATCGCTTCGCAAGAGCGCTTCCAGGAACGCTGCGACGAGCACCGCCGGCACGTTACACACGCTCTGGGTGATGTTTTTTGGCTTTGGCGACCGCTACGACAACGTGGCCTTCACCAGAAACTGTTGGCCTATTACGATGAACCCTACATTATTATTACCCGCGTCAGTGATGTGACCTACGAAATTGCACGCCTCACTGCGAGAGGTCGTCGTTCAAAAAAGATGGAACAATCGCATGTTGCACGCTTGAAGCCCTGCCGTCCTAGTGAGACCTCGTAACTCGCCCGGTGGAAGAGCTACGCTAAGCATCCCATTCAATGATCAGGCATTCATATAAACGAGCTATATCACATGCTAGAAATCGCATGTAATATTAGAGAGATTTAGAATAGAGGTACCCTATTGGTTGGGGTAATAAGGTAATAACCCGGCGCGAGTGCACATGCAGAGTAATTGCCGTAACCCCCGTTTATTTATCACAGCGTTTCACATATGCACCTTGTCGCCCCTTAATTATACTATCCCTCAAACTAGTTGGGTTCCCCTCAGAAATTTCGTGCTTGACCGCGGAAATCATAAATCTGTGCAGCCTAAATAAGTTCATACATTGGCGTTCAACGAAATAATAAGCGCAAAAGGAAGTAGGAGGTGAAACAGGGGTAAGGAGGTTTGGTTTGACTTATAGGGTTGAGTGACTCAAAGCTTTTCAGGCTATGAGAGATGCCGTAGAGGAGGACACCGGAAATTTCGACCACCTGGGGTTCTCTAATGTGCCCTAGCATCGCAATGC
This sequence comes from Amblyomma maculatum, assembly GCF_055883805.1. NCBI lineage: Eukaryota > Metazoa > Arthropoda > Arachnida > Ixodida > Ixodidae > Amblyomma > Amblyomma maculatum. The sequence goes on from NW_028146738.1 coordinate 18,975,492, forward strand.
ACAGGGGCGCCAAGCTTTGCGCCTCCACCAAGAAGCGGCTGCCAAGGACGCGATTCGATCCCGCGTCCTTTGGCGCAGTAGCCGAGCGCCTAAGCACTGCGCCACAGTGGCGGGGTGCTCGCTTCCTCCTATCGCCGCAGCCAATCACTTACTTCTTTTGTGGGCGCAAGTCAGCCGGTTATGTTTCGGCACAGGTCAGTTGAAAGACGTATCTTTGTCGTTTCGTACCGGCACGAGAATCTTGAATTTCAACGAACTGCTTGAAGACCAAGATACTTTGTTGGGCGAATTGGTACTTATTCATTATTAATTTAAACAGCGCGAACACGAAGACAAAGGACAAGATAAAAGAAAGCCACAGTACAAGCGCTGACTCGAAACTATGCCTAAGCCCTTTATTCCTAGGTCCAGATAAAAACAAACATAAAGAAAACGAAACAATCACGTGAAACAAGCCCTGGGTTCACCTGCTGCACAAAAGGCACTCAAAAACGACACCTCTTTGCTTGAAAGATCAAGTGAAGTCTTGCTTACACACTTATTGTCCGTTGAAATAATACATGATTCCACTATCTCTATCGTCATCTTTTCTTTGTGGCCATACAAAATCCTAACCTTGTCAAACGTAGGAGTGCACTTCGTCTTCTCCTTCTTCATTGTTTCACATGAATGGCAATGTGATACCAGATGCGTTTTGTCCTTGCCACTTTCCAAGTTGTTCCGGTGTTCCTGTAGTCTCTTATTAATAAATCGTCCTGTTTGTCCTATATAACATGCTCCACAAAAGAGTGGAAGCCTGTACACAACACCTGTCTTGCATCCAACAAATGGGTCTCTATGTTTCACCCCACATTCTTGCTTCTTAGATTCTCTTTACCTTTGAATAGGCGGGCAAATCCTCTTCATCTTGAGCAGGGCGGTCAATGCGACGTCAACACTATACCTCTTGTCTACATTTTTGAGGCCATGTGAAATTCTCTGCGCATACGGTACCACCGTAACCTTCCTGTTCTTCTCACCCATGCTGGGCAGGGATTTCAGTCTGTGCGTTATTTTAAGGCTCTTCAGTACCCGGCAACTGGCCTCATTAATAACCGACTCCCGATAACCGGCTTTTGCAATTATTGTCACTTGTCTTTCAAAACTCTTGCGCATGCCGTGGTAGCAAGATTTCTTCAACGCCTGTGATAAGCTTATGTTGATCATCCCATTCTTCACTAATTTGGAATGCCCCGAATTGGAGCTTAGCAAGGGCTTCAGCGATCTCGGGTTGTATTCCCAACAAACATGATCCTCATCGAATTGAATCAATAAATCTAAATGCTGTAACCGATCGTCAACTGCTTCTTCAACAGTAAACTCCAGCCCGGATCCACACTTAGTGAAAACATCCATTATGTCCCTCATTCGTTGATTGAATCATTCACGGGTGAATACAAAAAGTCGTCCACATACCTGAAGGTGGAAGGATGTAGGCCCTCCAAGTTATCCTTCAGGTGTCTGTCCACGTACATTAAGAAGATGTCACTCAAGACCAGTGCAAGACTCGATCCAATGCATAGTCCAGCCTTCTGCATATACAGCTTGTCCTTCCAACCTATAAAGGTGGACTCCAGGTAGAACCTCCAAAGTTCAACGGAACTTCCAGCACTTACACCTGAGGCTTCAATGAAGTCACATTCATTATTGTCTTCAGATATGCACATTTGAACACGCTTAAGGAGGCAGTCAGGGGGAGGCTATAATACAAATCCTTGACATCCATGCTGAAGCCAACACATTTTCTTGAGTTGTGTTCTTTGAGGAATTCAACAAGGGCTTCAGAGTTAGGTAGCCTTAGGGGGTCTGATAAAGTCAACAAGGAAAGGTGTTTCTGCAAATATTTGGAGACCAGGTGCTGCCACGTCCTCTTCTCAGATACGATCGCTCTGAACGAAACATTTCGTTTATGGGTTTTTGCCAAGAATACTTCCAAATGTAATTGCTTGCATTGTGTCACCTGTTCACGTATCCGTTAAAGCCCAAGGTCAGCTGGTAGAGCCATAGCCCTCTCTTTTACCATGATCGATTTCACAGGAAACCTTTTGCAAATCTTCTCAACACCACCCTCCGCTTTTTCTTGAAACTGATTCTCAGACAAAGTAGAAGAGCACGTGGCAGCACCTGGTCTCCAAATATTTGCAGAAACACTTTTCCTCGTTGACTTTATCAGACCCCCTAAATTCTGAAGCCCTAGTTGAATTCCTCAAAGAACACAACACAAGAAAATGTGTTGGCTTCAGCATGGATGTCAAGGATTTCTATTATAGCCTCCTCCATGACTGCCTCCTTAAGCGTGTTCAAATGTGCATTACTGAAGACAATAATGAATGTGACTTCATTGAAGCCTCAGAGGTGTAAGTGTTGGAAGTTTCGTTGAGCTTTTGAGGTTCTACCTGGAGTCCACCTTCATAGGCTGGCAGGACAAGCTGTATATGCAGAAGGCTGGACTATGCATTGGATCGAGTGTTGCACCGGTCTTGAGTGACATCTTCTTAATATCAGACAGACACCTGAAGGATAACTTGGAGGGCCTACATCCTTCCAGCTTCAGGTATGTGGACGACTTTTTAGTATTCACAGACCGTGAATGATTCAATTAACGAATGAGGGACATTATGGATGTTTTCACTGAGTGTGGATACGGGCTGGAATTTACTGTTGAAGAACCAGTTGACGATCGGTTACAGTATTTAGATTTATTGATTCAATTTGGTGAGGATCATGTTTGTTGGGAATACAACCCTAGATCGGTGAAGCCCTTGCTAAGCTCCAATTCGGGGCACTCCAAATTAGTGAATGATGGAATGATCAACACGTGTTTATTACATGCGTTGAAGAAATCTTGCTACCACGGCATGGGCAAGTGTTTTGAACGACAAGTGACAAGAATTGAAAACGGCTGTTATCGGGAGTCGGTTATTGAGGCCAGTTGCCGGGTACCGAAGACTCTTAAAAGAACGCAGACTGAAATCCCTGCCCAGCATGGGTGAGAAGAAGAGGAAGGCTACGGTGGTACCGTATGTGCACATAATTTCACATGGCCTCAAAAATGTATGCAAGAGGTATGGTGTTGACGTCGCATTGACCGCCCCACTCAAGATGAAGAGGATTTGCCTGGTTATTCAAAGGGGAAGAGAATCGAAGAAGCAAGAATGTGGGGTGAAACATAGAGACCCATTTGTTGGATGCAAGACAGGGGTTGTGTACAGGCTTCCACTCTCTTGTGGAGCCTGTTATATAGGACAAACAGGACGATGTATTAATAAGAGACTACAGAAACACCAGAACAACCTGGAAAGTGGCAAGGACAAAACATTTGTGGTATCACATTGCCATTCATGTGAAACAATGAAGAAGGAGAAGAAGTGCACTCCTAAGATTGACTAGGTTAGGATTTTGTATCGCCACAAAGAACGAGAGATTGTGGAATCATATTTTATTTCAACGGGCAATAAGTGTGTCAGCAAGACTTCGCTTGCTCTTTCAAGCAAAGAGGTGTCTTTTTTGACTGACGTTTTGTGGAGCAGATGCACCCAGGGGTTGTTTCACGTGATTGTTTCGTTTTCATCATGTTTGTTTTTATCTGGTACTTGGAGCAAAGGGCTTAGGCATAGTTGTGAGTCAGCGCTCATACTGTGGCTTTCTTTTAGCTTGTCCTTTGTCTTCGTGTTCGCGCTGTTTAAATTATTAAATAATTGCTTGAACCATGTAAAGATCTTGCCGTCAGAAAACGGGTTCGTAATTCATGGTATCGCCCGACGAGTGAAAAATGTAGAATTTTCTAAAAACACCGGTTTATTTCCAGGTTAACGGAAAAGCATTCATTGACAAGAAACAGCAAACAAAAGAAACGCCACTGTGCTGGAAACATGCTGTCGACACATACGACAAATGACTCAGAGGAAAACAGACCGAGGGTCAGGGCTCTCCCGCAACAAAACAAAGCACACTTCGAAGCGAATAGGCCGAGCGATAGGGCCAAAGAATATTTCTCCTCGCGTGGCAGCAACTCGCGCAAATACGCTTATGTCATTTTTGCAGGTACTGCTTCCGTCTTCGTCTCGCAGGTTTTCCTTCCGTCGTTCGTGCACAAGCCGCTGCCCGTGATGCTCGCTGGCCGCTCACATTGGTAGATTGGCAGCTCGTTCATGCACACCCGCGCTGCCCGCGCTAACACCAATACCAACAATAAAAAACACATAGACCCCTCCCCCCCGCCCCTTGTCAAGACGGCACACGTCCAGGGGCATCAAACATCGGAAAAAAAATTTGTAGGACGCTTAAGCTTCGCCTTCAAGAGTGGAACGCGATAGCGTTATTGCACCTCGTCGAGAAAGCTTGCTAAACGCAAGGGTATTGGGGCATCCTCGCACCGGTGCCCGCGCGGCCCGAAGGGGAGAAGCGGGTGAGCGAAGATAGTGATCTAAAGAAAGGAAAGACGCTTGATTCTACAACCTGTGAGGGTGCACGGCGAAACGTCAGGGGCGATGGCGCGCCACGGGTCGGGGCAGCGCCGCACATTGCGAGGAGGGGTTCTTCTGTGTTTGCCGCAAGATGGCTCTGCATGTGCGCAGAGCGCAGAAGAAATGTAGCGGAAGCGTACTTCGCTACTCGTGTAACTGCGACTTCTGTAAGTAACATGCTCATAATTACAGATATACACTGCAGTATAACTTTCTAAGGCATGTTTCTAAGGCAACACCGCATTCACTACAAGCGCTTTTGTACCGCTTTCAAGCATCGAACTCGGGCTTGGTTTGGCACATCTGTTTCTGCGCCAGTTAGTCAATCATTTCATGTTTTTGAGAAATGTGAAAAATCCATTTCTTCGTACGGTCTGTCAGTTACGCCTGGGTCGAGGTCTCTCGAGAATTGTCGTTTCTTCTGACCGCATGTCAGGAGGTGTCCACGGGTATCTAAGGGAAGTGGTCTTGGCGTACAGGTTCTTGATGGTGCGGTTTACTTTAGACTATTTGTAGAGTGTAAACCGGAAAAAACTGTATAAAGACTTGTGCGATGTGGTGCTTCCAGAACCGTTGTACAGAGCTGTGTACTCGTCCACAGGGGGCAAAAATGTTCTTAAAAGAGTGAAGAGGATGATGGTGCCGGCAGGGGTGAAAACTTTCTTTTTTAAGCTGCACACTGGAACATTGGAGGTAAAGAAATGGAAGGAACAGAAAGGGCTTTTTGTACCCTGGGGTGTCCACTGCATATTATGCAGGAAAGAGGAGACGATTGAACACGTGTTTCTCGAATGCTGGGATGCCGTATTTTTATGGGACGTGCTCCAGAGGACGCTTAAAAAGGAACTACCCATAAGCCCACATGGTATTCGATTCTTGCCAGTAGAAGCGAACAATGATACACCGTTGGATCTTTTGATGCTACTGGCTCTCCACAGCATATGGAAAAGCAGAATGGCTGTAGAGCACGGTGACGTCGATGCACGTTCAGCGAGACAGCTCTTTACAGAGAGCATACGGGCATATGTGGACGAACAGAAAGCTTTAAAACTAGAGCCAGAATGGTTAGTTAGTTTTGAAGGGTTGTCACATATGAGGGATTTTTAATCCGAAAACTTCAGCTAAGGAAGGCAGAAGCTTTAAGTTATTGCTTGATCTTTTATTTTGTCATGTTATTGATGTCACATGTGTCTTTTTTCTGTACGTCCTCGGTCAGGAAATAAAGAAAAAAAAACTCCTGGCTGAGTGGTAGCGTCTCCGTCTCACACTCTGGAGACCCTGGTTCGATTCCCACCCAGCCCATCTTGGAACTTGCTTTTTATTTATGAAGTGCATGTTTATTTATGAAGTGCATGCCGGGATTCATCAATCACTGGACGCCGACGACACCGGCTTTTCTGCGACACGAGCTCCTTAACGCTACCGCGTTAAAAGGGGACGGGCAGAAGTAAAAAATAATAAGTGAATGAAAGGCGGCTAACGGCTGGCGCCACCAGATTTACGGTAAACGCAGGCTTTAACGCTTTCGCATTAAAAACTCTAAAATTCTGGGAATATGCGGGATAAAATGCTTTGAACTCAACTTTTTGGAAGCAACAGATGATTGCGTCGTTATCCTTGTTGCCTGTTTAGAATGCAATTTCTTCACTTGTTATGGTTTAGGGATGACTCAGTTTTGTTTGGAGAATGTTGCACTTTGTCTTCCTTTTTTGTTGCTTATGGGCAAATTGCTGTTATGTATTTTTTTTACCCCTTTAAATTCACAGGTAAAGTGAACATTTTTACAGCATATGAATGGCATTAGGATATATATAAGCTTTCCTGCATCATTACTGCGCTTGGCCACTGTGTGTAAGAGTTCCTGCTTACAAGATGTAGGGTCAGGGGAAAAAATTCTGTGGAACATGCAGCGAACTGTTTGCAGTCTGTCAAGAGTAACTTATGAAATCAGTTTGCGTTTGTGCAGCGTTCGCCTAATTTCCAAGCACATGATCAATCCTAGGATCCAACTGCATGCTTGTCAGGCCGTACAAAAGCCGATATATGAAACAAGGTGTGTAGCAGTGTTGGTGTGCATAAGAAGTGTCTGCTCATTGTTCTTTAGCTTGCTTGCTTCATAGCTTCTGTCAGACGATAGTGTTTTAGTTCCTAGCACTACTAGCCATAGTCACGGATTTCGCCGATGTCTGCCCGAAGCCACGAACTCTCTCTCTCTCTTCGTGGACTTGAAGTGGCGAAAGAGAAGGTGGCAACGCGAAATCGCGCGGCTCAGTATTAAGGTGGAGCGGCCGCATAGCTGCAGCAGAAGCCACTATTTTTTCTGTTGATCTGTCTCTCCGTGAACTTGAAGAGGAGGAAAAGAAAGTGGCGATGCCCGCGTCACGTGACTTAACACTGAGGGGGCGGAGCAGTGGCATAGATGCACCCAGTGAGAGAGGGGCGTGTGAGTTGTAGGCATGGCGGCCGTCACTGGGCAGCGCTTCAGAAGCGTGTGTTAATCCGAAGTGAACAGTCGTGTGCCACTCGCGCGTCCTCAACTTCGTCATCTTTCCCCTCGCGGCAGTTACTCCTCAGCCCTCACGCAAAGCAGACGTGCCCTCGCGGTGCTCTCTGGACCTCGGCTCCGTGCCACTCGCCGCGTCGAGAAGCAGCTTGTGCTTACCTACGCGTCTTAACTCGCACTCGCCTTCAAGCGCGTTTCCCTTTTAACGCGGTAGCGTTAAGGAGCTCGTGTCGCAGAAAAGCCGGCGTCGACGGCGGCGTTGGCCGTGAGCGATAAATCCCGGCATGCACTTCATAAACGGCAAACATATAGAACCCCTCCTCGCAATGTGCGGCGCTGCCCCGACACGTGGAGCGCCACTCGCCCCTGACATTTCGCTGTGCACCCTCACGGGTTGTAAAATCAAGCGTCTTTCCTTTCTTTAGATCACTATCTTCACTCACCCGCTTCTCCCCTTCGGGCCGCGCGGGTACCGGTGCGAGGATGCCCCAATACCCTTGCGTTTAATAAGTTTTCTCGCTCTCTCCCCTTCCAACATCCAGCGTGCGTCACTCGAACAGTGGTGTTTAGGCGACGCGACGCCTCTTTCCGCTGACAGCGCGATTGCTAGGTGCAGCGTATGATGCCGGACGCCTCTGACGTGATCGCTGCGCCGTAGCGCTTCTGCTGGGAAAGCGTCTCCTGCGATGTGTGCCGAGCTGCTTCCGATGAATCATACTTCTGCGTGGTGCTCCCAAGCGAGATAGAGGACGATCCCATTAAGGCGTCAGCCCCATGATCGCGTCCGCCTTCATGGCGCGTCGCTGCCCGGCTTTCTCCCTCCGAGACACCGAGTTCTTTGGTTCGTTCCGCTTGCTCAGGCGCACGTTTCGTTGCCGCACCGAACACTGTGTGACTCAAGAGCATACCGAGCGAATGAGTGAGCGGTGCGAACGAGGTGCAATAACGCTATCGCGTTCCACTCTTGAAGGCGAAGCTTAAGCGTCCTCCAAATTTTTTTTGTCCCCCTATGACCCCACCCCAGACCTTTCGGCCGCAGAGCAGTGCAATGCAAAGAGGTACCTTGTGCCTATTTTTGTTCATTTCTGAAGATGATGTAAGTAACGCTGAGGACGCAGCTGCGCCACAGTGAATGAAGCCAGGCCGTCAGGCACTGTGGTGCAGACTCGCCGTGCTTGACGTGCTCAAGTGCAGCGGTTAAGCAGTGCTACACACCTACTTTGCATTTTAATGACTATGGAAATCATCCGCAATTTTGTTTTCTCTCACTTTCCCTGTGACGAGTGAGTGTGCCTGTGTTTGTAGATTGAGTGTGGCGTTGCGTGTCTTGTGGGAGATATTGATTGGTGGCGTGTTGTCTGCATTGGCTTCAAAACTTTGTTGTGCTTTCATGTAGAAACCTCCCTCACTGCTGGCGTTTGCTGTTGTCCTGATTTCTGTCTTGCTACACTTAACTTTATTCTGACAGGGTTTGTCGACCATATGGGAAGAAAAGCGAAGAAAACCAGCGAGGACCCGCTGCGTCGCAAGTGCGGGTCTCTGTTCCAATTGCGGACCCCGCTGCCATACTACCGTGCGACGATACCGGCAGTGATCGAGCGACCCAAGATGAGCATGGCCATGTGGGCCGCGCTCAAGAACCACATTATGCGCCAGCGTGAGAGGAAGAAAGAGCAGGAGGCCGGCGCTGCTACGGAGCGGGTGCGACGAGAGCAAGAGCTCAAGCGTCGCCAGGAAACGATGACGCTAGAAGTGATCCGCGACCAGGTGCAGCAATCTGAAAAGAAGCTGGTCACGCTCAAGGAGGAGAAGCACCAGCTCTTCATGCAGCTCAAGAAGGTGCTTCAAGAGGACGACGCACGGAAGCGAACGCTCGTCAAGGAGGCCAGCAAGATGGCAGCGCTCAACCATTCGTACCGGCAGCAGCAGCACCACAATGCGATGCAGCAACGTGCTGCTACGGCGGCTGCCGCCGCCGCGGTAGCGCCTCAGAATCTATACATCCCGGAGATGAACCAGGCGCACTCCATGTACATGATGACGCAGCCGATCCCTCAGAACCCGAGCGTCCTGCACCGGGCGCCGCTGAAGAGGCCGCTGACTTCGTCTCTGCCGCCGCCGTCTTCGAAGGTCGCGTCTTCTTCCTCGAAGCAGCCGACGCCGCCGCAGTTCGGTTTCTCGCCTCAGCAGCCATACGCATACATGGCCCAAATCCCTGGCTCGGCAAATGGAGCCCCAAAGCTTATCCCGCAGTACGCCCCAAACCATGGACCCATTCACTACGCGCACGTGCTGGGACAGGGCGCAATGTTCGCGATGGCGCCCGCCGCCCCCGTTCCGTACCCGGCCTACCCGAAGGCGCAGTTCCCGCACCACCACGAGTTCGCAGCGCCAGCCGTCGTGGCGGCTACTGTCGCCAAGCAGCAGCAGATTGTTGCCACGCACAACTTTTATCTGGCACACCAACTGCAGCAGGCAACCACCGCCGCGCAAGCACAGCAGCAACAGGCCGCCGCCGCAGCATCAGGCACTGCTCAGCAACGACAGCAACAGCAGCAGGCTTCAGCAGCCGCCGGTGGCTACTATGGCGGACCCGTCGTGCCGCAGCCACTGGAGCACGGACTGCAGAAGCAACGCTTCCACCATGAAGAGAGGTTCTACATGACGCAGTCTTCGATGCTTCCGATGCGGACTCTGGCCTCGCCGGCCCAGTCAGAGGCCGCGCTCGCGCTGGTGAGACCTAAGCCCAAGTCGTCATCCTACGCGGTGCAGCAGCATCACCGCAGCGGACCGCAGCGCCACCCGGGCTGTCCGGGTGAGCCGACACGCTTCTACTGAAGGTGACGGTGCACGTGTGTGCGTGTCATTATAATGGCCCTCGCGGCAGAAGGGTGTGAGTGTCGCATGCATTGTGGTCCCCGCACAAGCCGAGTGATTGTTGTGAAACAGGTGTTGTTGTGACGGTCGTCGACCTCTCTGCTCTGTTAGCCGAGAGCATCCGTTTGCCATGCTTGATAATGCACATAGCCAATGATCACCACTTACACATAATTATATAAGAACTGCCTCTCTGATGCATGGGCATGATTGCCCTTTACTGTAACAGATACAGCTGTTGGAAGTAGTAGCATGTGTATTGTCGGCATCACTCTTTTGCAGAGCGCTCAAGGAATGCTCTTCACTCCGAACAAAACCAGACCTTACTGGTGGCACCACAGGTGAAGGCCTCGCCTTCAGGAAAAGGGTTCGCGAGCCATAGTCTCGCCCGACGAGTGACAAATCCAGTCTCTTTTAAAAACACCGGTTTATTTCCGGATAAACAGAAAAGCATTCAATGAAAAGAAACAACACACAAAAGAAACGGCACTGCGCTGGAGACATGATGGCGACGCGTACGACAATAGACTACCAAGAGTAAACAGACCGAGGGTCAGGGCTTTAACGAGGCAAAACAAAACACACTGCGGCGCGAATGGGGAGAGCGATAGGGCCGAAGCAGTAGCGGCGGCGCAAAAAACATTGCTCCTCGCGAGGCAGCAACACACGCAAATACGCCTAGGCCATTTCTGCAGGCACGGCTTCCGTCTTCGTCTCGTAGGTTGGCCTTCCGTCGTCCATGCACTTTCCGGTGACCCGTGACACTCGCTGCTGGCCCTTGCTGGCTTTCCGCCGAGCAAAAGGCCTCAAGCCTTCCGACGCGCTTGTCTACCCTCGTCCTTTCCCCACTAACATGTCGCCATCTAGATTAGCAGCTCGCTCATGCCCACTCGCGCTGCCCGCGCAAACACCAATACAAATAGGAAAAAGCGTGCTGCGGTTTGAAACACCTAAAGGGGCTGCGGAGCCCACATGGGTTTGCTATCATCGCAGAAACGTACCTCGACCGACTGACTGCGCCACCTCTTGAACCAAGCAGTTCACACCAACAGAAAAATGCCCAAAAGGCAGTCTTGGCAGCCGCAACGACAGCATGATGCAGATCTAATTCTGGCATCCGGTTCGTTGCACGACCGCTCATCACGCCTCTTGTTCGTGCAGGTGCCATCCGGTCCGGAGCTATCGTATCACATAGCTACTCCCCAAATGGCGGTTGAGCAGCACCAAGATATTGCTCGCCAACACTACGCGCCAATCATCGGCACACAGCCTATGTAGAGCGTTAGGTAGGCGTAGCAGGACGGCATCGACAGGTGCCCGTTGCGAAGGGGCTTGACAGAGGTTGTTAAACATTTAAACATGCTTATGTACTGTAGGATACAGTGGACAGCGTTGTGATGCGCAGGCTTTCAAAAAATGAAAAAAAAAAAAGAATGAAAGGCATGTCTGAAACAATCGCTTTTTCATTTTGAAAATGAACGCTCAGGAGAAAGTGCTGGTATGCAGCAAGTATCAAATTCTAGGCAAGGCACCCCTCCTGCTCCCTCCCCTAAAAAAAAAAGAAAATAATGGTGAAATAAAGCGCCCGGGTCCGATTACTTAACCGTTCGTCGATTCCCGTCGGTGAGGTAGGAGGACGTTGGGGAACGAATTTTGGTTTTTGACAGGCGTCATATTTCGGGGATCATATTTTGCTCACTATATACCATATTTATGAGGTAAAAAATGCCTAAACTTGGCCTCGAGCCTTATTTCTTTGGCAGTGACATAACCGGAGCTCTGTATCTTGCAATGATTCTAAAGCTGGATCATCGTTAGCAAAGACCTGTCGTAGGTATGGAACATAATTATATTGTTGGCAAGGACGCATTTTTTGTGTAGTTGTAGACCGCGTCACTAGACACACTCCGTCGGGCCTGTTGTTCTGCGGACGCCTCAGTGACCCAGCGCTGCGGAGAAATCCAAGTTTTTGATTACACATAGTTGTCTTCTTTCACGCCACACGTTATTTCTATTGCTGTATTCTTTCAACCCGAAAACATTTCCTCCGTCGTGCGTGGAGTGGACAGGCCGGGAGTGTCCGCAAGAACTTTCAATCAATAAATATTAACATATTAGACCTTGTCTTCACATCGGCTCCAGACAAAGAAATCCGGATCTCCCTCACGGATGGTTTCAGTGACCACAAACTACTCCATTTCACTCTAAAAAGCCGTCACGCCAACGCTGCCCACCTCAGAAATACATGTTTGACTATAACAAAGCACACTTTGATGCCATTAACCTCGGCTTACAAGCCTTCTTGGACTCCTTTCTGTAAGCCTTTCCTAATCAATCTGTTAAAGAAACTGGCGTCATTTCAAAGATAAACTCACGCAGTTAAGGAACAACTATATACCCAGCATATGTTACCTTGCGAAATCATCTAAGTCGTTGTACAATAAGAACGTTCGTACGATGATGAACAAAAAAAAAAAGACTTTTCGAAACAGCTAAACAGCTGAGAACACCCGCATTATGGAAAAAACATAAAAACGCCGATGAAGAATTCTGCGCGTTCATACGGAAAGCTAGGCATAAGTTCATGGCTCGCGCTTTGCAATCCTTCCTTAAGCACAATCCAGAACAATTTTCGAAAACATTATCACCTTCCGAAACGTCTTCAGATTTTACCGTGATCAATGAGGCTGCAGATTCATTGTTTAAAACGAAAGCCCTCAGATTTTCAATAACGTTTTCCCCAAAATGTTCACGAAGGAAATTTATTCTAATATTCCATCGGCGCCTGAATATGACTGACTACATGAGCCCAATAACGTTACTGTTGATGGCGTTGCGACATTGATTAGCAATCTAAAATTAACTACTTCATTTGGTATTGATGGGATTTTTTCAAGAATTTTGAAACATGCCGTGCCCCAATCCAGCATCATGCTCAATCATACATTTCGGCAATCCCTTTCAACAGGAGAGATACCATACGAGTGGGAAACTGGAAAAAATAATCCAATTTTCACATCCGGTGACCGAACTAACGTTGCTAACTGTAGCCCAAAATCACTGACATGTACATTTAGCAAACATCTCGAGCACATCATTACATATAACACGGCACTACATTTACAAGACAATGGTTTCTTCTATTTACAAAAATTATGGTTCATAAAAGGGTTATCATGTGAGACACAACTACTGGAGTTTACTAATGAGCTGCTTCATTTTATGGGCGAAAATCTTCCGATCGACTGTATATTCCTCGACTATGCTAAAGCTTTCTACCGCGTTCTACACAGTCGTTTATTCGCGAAACTCTCACCCTTGCGCCTTGATTAAGTAGTAACAGATAAGAAACGTTTTGTCACTTCGTAAACAATTCACTTCTGTTGATAGCAATTCATCCCCTCTAATTGATGCAACATCAGCCGTACAGCAAGGTAGTGTATTAGGCCCGTTACTGTTTATTATTTTCATCAATGACCTACCGTTAAGCGTCACCTCAACCCTCGGGAATTTGTGCGGACGATTGCGTTATTTATTGGAAAATCCATTCTGTTAATGACCACATCGCTTTTCAAGAAGATCTACACCGCATTAATAACTGGTTTGCATCATGACAAATGTCCCCTAACACTGATAAATACCATTTAATGACAATTAGCCATAAACAGACTGATTACTTTTTAACTTACTCGCTTAACCACAGTCCAGTCACTCTTGCGTCGTCATACAATTATCTTGGCGTGCACGTTTTAAGAACCTCATATAAAAAATTACTGTCAAAGCTAACGGCACATTAGCTGATTGAAAACGTAACCTCAGAGGTGCACCTTCTTCCACACGGCAGTTGGAATATCAAACATTTGTCCGCCATAAAATTGAATATGCATATTCTATTTGGCCACCCAATTAACATTACTTATTTCATTCCCTAGAACGCGTACAAACTCGTGCCGCTCATTTCGTTGCTCTCAACTATTGCCGACATTTCAGCATAACTAACGTTAAGGCGTCGTTATCCCTTCCATCCTTAGAATCTTGCAGAAGAATTGCACTTATCTGCTTCTTCCATAAAATTGTTTACAGCCATCATTCTTTCACACTACCTATTAAAAACCGGCCCGCACATCTCACCGACTGCATACTCACCTCAATGCCTTTCGGGAAGGACCAGTGCATTCAACTCATCAGCCCTGCCCAGTGCAATCATTTATTGAAATAGTCTTCCTGACAAAATGTTTCACTTTTCTGATTTTGTTTTTTTCAAAGAAAATAAGCAGCGTTTTGTTCTGAAGTGTGCTTTTACTAAAGTGTTTTCTGTAATGTGGTTTTCAATTTTCTTCCCATTTTTTGTTGGTTGTTTGCCATTGTATAACGATAACGATTTTAAAATAACCATGTTAAAATAACCATATTTTACTTGCTTGTGTTTCGCACATCAGTTATGCAGTCCGCCTCACATAATACTCCAGCAGGAGCCCGTGAGGAATTTGTATAAATGAATGAATAAATAAATAAATACCCTATCCACGCCACGAATAAATACAGCATCTTTCTGTTCCCCAACAGAGCACGCCATCCACAACTCTACGCCGACTTCCTTACAATGGTTCATCAGCTCTAAAATTTTAAAAAGCTGACCCCGAGTTGGCCCTGGACTGCCCCTCCCGCGTGTATGTCCATCAGGAGCCACTACGGGTGCATTTGCGACACATAATTAGGCATAATCACCACTCCCTGACCAACATCAGTAGCGTGCGTCCAGATGCATCTTATTCGAAAGCTCTCAGGACGCAATGGAATGTAATGCCTACAAACTGCATGCCAAACGAAATTTTGGCGGTGACATTATGGACAATTCCAAAACTTAACGTGCATGAACGTATTCCAGGTATACCAGGAAAGTCGCACATTGCAACAGTTGGAATCAAACAGTTGGCACTGTTATATATCTCACCTATGAATAATGACTCAGTACATGTTTTTGCCGACGGCTCAGTAACGACCACCTCTTCAACAGTGGTGTTTCTATAGTGCTTTGAAGCGCGTACAGCCACCGCTTTCAACGTTTGGATAAAACAAAGCCATCTATAAACATAAACATAAGAGGTCACCCGCTGCATTGGTCAGCAGAACACAAATCACTGGAAAATACTCTGCGATTTGATACCTGCACTACAAACTATAAAAACATACCTGAAACCAAGTATACGTATGAGCAGCTAGTCGGGTAAATTATACTTCTGCTTTCTGAGGCCTTCCAGCGTGGCTACGTCGTCAAGTTTCAATGGATCCGCAGCCTTTGCGGTATCGCAAAAAAATGAAAGTGATGATGCAGAAGCCAAGCTGACTCATGAAGACCAGCCTTCTATACTCCTCCCTTTCTTAGGGAGTGACGCTGCAGCCTTACTGGCTCATTCAATCCAGTCTGCTACGCATCTACACTGGAAGGATGCTAGCCATCAACAGGACCGCATCTCTCGGCTAGATGTAGGCTCACGAATTCACGTACCATCTAAAGTTTACGACGTCAAGGAACTCTGCTTCATTGGCTACGGTTTGGAGTCGCGTACACCAAAGCCTACCTCCACAACAACCGAGTGTAAGCAAGCCCGAATCCGCCTTTTGCGAGAGGATGTGGCGCCATCATGCGGGAGCGGTGAGAAACACATTGGACGGCAGTCATGCGAAATGGCCACGCCAACGCAGGTAGAAAGCGAAAGCTCCCCCTTTTTTGCTTTCGAGGCGGAAAGTAGTGACAGTGATTGCAGTATCATGCTCACGCAGTATGGGGGAATGTTTCAGCGTTTTCATGACCCACTCATTATCATAATCATCATCATCAGCCTAACTATACCCACTGCAGGACGAAGGCCTCTCCCATATTTCTCCAATTAACCCGGTTCTTTGCTAGCTGCACCCACTTGACCCCTGCGAACGTCTTAACCTCATCCGCCCACCTAACTTTCTTCCATCCCCTGCTACGCTTTCCTTCCCTTGGAATCCCATTTGTTACTCTCAGCGACCATCGGTTATCCTTTGTTCGCACTACATGTCCTGCCCATGCCCATTTCTTCTTGATTTCCACTAGAATGTCAGTAACTTCAGCTATTTCTCTGACCTACTCTGCACGCTTCCTATCTCTTGATGTTACCCCCCCCCACTTTTCGTTCCATAGCCCTCTGCGTGGTCCTCGACTTAAGTGGAACCCTCTTGGTTAGCCTCCATGTTTCAGCCCCATAGGTGAGTACAGGTAAGATCAAATGTTTTATACTTTCCTCTTGAGCGATACCGGTAAGCTGCTAGTCATAATCTGTGAGTGCTGCCAAATGCGCTCCATCCCAATCTTATCCTTCTCATAACGCATGCATATATGGTCTTCGTATTGTAAGAGCGTGTATCGCGGGCCATGGCATAGGCTGTGTTCGACGTGACAGATTGAGACGCCCTCAGCGTGCAGATTCACGACAGACTTAAATTTATTGTAAAAAAAAATCGAAAGGAGCGCGCGAATGAAGAGAGAGAGAGGAATCTTCAAAGGACAAAGCAGACAGAGGTTTGTTGGTGCTGCAGACAAGGTGGAATCGTCTCCTGTGACTTGCGCGCTGCGCGTATGCGCGGAACGGGGCGTCTTGAATTACCGAGCAAAAAGTGGTAACCGCGGCGTCGGCATGGTGCAATGGGCGGCGCTTCCTTCTCGCGTCGTCTACAATACGAAGCTTGACAGAGAGGCACTTATCCACACCTCTGAACAGGGTATTGTCCCAGCTGGAATTCACAACAGATGCCTGCAGGAAACGCGGGGCATTTGTCTAGCAATGGATGATTCAGCACTATAGCCGGTTTCTGCCCCCAGAACGGATGTGGTCGCAGTGGTAAAAAGGTCCTCGATGCACAGAGAACGCTCATTCTCCTCTGAAAGAATTGACAACCTTTCTGCCTCCGCAGCGATTTCTGCGGAATCAACGACCTGGTGACACATGCGCATCTCCTACATGTCGGATATGCATGTCGGTCAGGAAGCAATGCTGTTTTACGTCCAGAGCGCTCCATTATGCAAGTGAACGGGCATGAACCCTCCAGGAGACTCATTTGTGCCGGGTGGCTTCTTTGCTGTTGAAGACGGTTGGACAAAGACGACGACTTTCAAGCTTCCCAACGAAGTGGTGCTAATCGCGTACACCGAAGGAACAAAATCCGAATGCTTTGGCGAGAACGAAGGCGAGCCTGTAAGGTAAAGAAAAAAAACACTTGTGAAGAAGAAGATGGGCTCCTTCGCTGAACGCTGACGAAGAGGAAGAAGTGTGGAACTGCCAACGCGCAGATTGTGTTGGTCTTGATCGTCCAGCTTCCCCGCCGACCTCGACGCCGTCCTCGACGTACTTCCTCTGCATCTGGTGGAGGTGCGACCTGATATCCTTGCCTCACGCTGGAGCTTCGCACCCGCACGGTCCCGGTCACTCGTATGTATGACGACGAACATCACCCGGCCCCCCCGATGACCCCGCCGATTGTCTGCTCTGGCTCCTTACGCCAGCAAGACCCTGCGCTCTTCAGCGGGACTGACGACACTGACTGCGATGACTGGCTAGCTTCGTACGAACGAGTGAGCTCATATAATAAGTGGGACGGTGCCACATAGTTAACAAACGTCATCTTTTATTTGAGCGGCGTCGCCAACTTGTGGCATCGTAACCACAAAGCCGATATCACGACTTGGGACTCATTCAAGGCCAATCTTACAACCGTCTTTGGTCGTCCTGCTGTACGAAAGCTACGTGCCGAACAGCGCCTGCAACAGCGACAACAGCGCCCAGGCGAAACATTTAGAAGCTACATTGAAGATGTGGTCCATCTGTGCAATCGCGTCAACATGCAGATGTCCGAGGAAGACAAGATAAAACAGATCCTGAAGGGCATCGAACATGATGCACTTCAAATGTTAACATCCCGCGATTTGACAACTGTTGCCCAAGTTGTCAACCTCTGCCAAAGCTACGATGAGTTGCGCAAGCAGCGCCTCATCACTCGACCACCTCACCCGCCGGTCGAATCACTTTGTGGTCTCTCCTCCGCATCTGGGAGCACCACGCTGCTGCAGCACCTCAAAGATTTCACCCGGGAGGAGGTGGCTTGCCAGATATCACTCCTGCCCACGAACTGCGAGCTGTCCCAAAATGTGACGCCTCTTCGGCAGGTCATCGCCGACCGCGTGGTGGAGGCCCTTCCGTCTGTCCCTCCGCCAGCGCCCATGCATCAGCCCGCCCCAGCTGTTCAGCCCCTCGCATATGCCGAAGTTCCGTTCGCTTCACCAATGACACCCGCTCCTGTCGCACCGCCGACGTACGCTGCCGTCGTTGCCCGACCACGACCACCTAGCTACCCTTTGGTCTACGCTACGCCTCCAACGCCTGCACAGGAATTTCTTCAAGCGCCGCAGGCTTTTATTCCATCTCGTCCGCAGCGCCGCAATTCATGGCGAACCAGTGATAACCGTCCAATCTGTTATTCCTGCGGATTTCCCGGCCATATTTCCCGGTACTGCCGAAATCGCACTCACGATGATTTCCTACCGCACCGAATGTCAGCTTCCTGCAGCCGCCCCGAAATCGGTACGCGGCTGGCGACCCTTCTGCAAGTTCCGTCGCGGATGACCGTGCCACATTTTCTCCTCGCCGCTCAACCTCGCCGCGTCGCCATTCTCTATCTCCTCTGCGACGGCGTTCAAATCTTGTGCAAGAGGAAAACTTAATGCCGCTGTTCCCGAGGCGAGAACTGCGCAACGAGCGAACTGTCAAAGGCCTCACGTATCTCCCGCCAATCTGCTTGAAGTTTCTGTTGAGGGCGTTATCGTACTGGCTCTGGTTGACACCGGTGCAGCTGTTTCTGCCATGGCTGCAAGTCTTTGCCGTTCATTGTGCAAAGTGACGACACCAATCTCAGGATTCTCGCTGTGCACGGCAAGTGCCCAGCCTATAGAGCCTATAGCGGTGTGCACAGCACGAGTCGTCAATCAAGAAGTTGTGTACGCAATAGAGATTGTCGTTTTGCCTTCCTGCTGGCATGATCTTAACTTGGGCTGGGATCTCCTGTCGCGTCATAATACGGTGATAAACTGGGCTCGCGCCGAACTGGAGATTTTTGCGCTTGACGAGCCGTCGCCGAACGTTCTTTTTCCCAAAGCCGTCGTTGCCGAAGATATTGACCTCCCTGCGTGCTCTTTCGTTCTTGTGCCCTCCGCTTGTGGTTTTTCTCGCAGTACCGATGTCCTTTTCACACCGTCACCAATGTTCCTAAACCGCAAAAGTCTTCCCCTGCCCTATGCCGTACTTTCTAGATCAGCTGGCCTCACCGCGCTCTGGATTTCTAATCCGTTCTCATTTCCCGTATCCCTGCGTCGCGGTGAATGCCTGGGTACCATCCAGCTGATGGATTCGATTTTCACCGCTGACGAAACTCTCCTTTCCCAGCCCGCTAACTTGGCTGCACTCACACCACCTGTTCTTGCGTTGGGCCAGTCTTCTGACGATATTTTTCCCCACTCCATCGATGCCAGTCTTCCTGGGCCTCAACGCTCTGAACTCCTTGCACTGCTTCATCAGTTCTGCTCTTCATTCGACTCTCATCAGCCTGCTTCGAGCCGCACATCAACTGTTGCCCACCACACTGACACCGGTTCCCATGCTCCTCTGCGCCAGCGCCCCTATCGAGTGTCTGCCACTGAGCGCCGAGTTATTGAAGCCCAATTTCATGCTATGCTTCAGAATGGCGTGACTGAGCCGTCTAACAGTCCGTGGTTCTCCCCTGTTGTCCTGGTGAGAAAGAAAGATGGTTCTATACACTTCTGCTTCGACTACCATCGCCTAAACAAGATCACGAGGAACGACGTCTACCCCCTTCCGCGTATAGACGATGCATTGGACTGTTTACAAGGTGCTGAGCTCTTTTCTTCGCTTGACTTACGATCCGGCTACTGGCAGGTGCCCATGGCGGCGGAAGATCGCTCTAAAACCGCTTTTGCTACCCCCGATGGCCTCTTTGAATTTGCCGACATACCTTTCGGTCTCTGTAATGCCCCTGCTACATTCGAGCGTATGATGGATACTATACTGCGTGGCCTGAAGTGGAAGACGTGCCTCTGTTACCTTGATGACATCGTGGTGTTCTCGCCAGACTTTGCAACCCACCTCTCTCGCCTGAACCAGGTCTTGACATGCATTGCGAACGCCGGCCTGCAGCTCAACTTGAAGAAGTGTCGTTTCGCTGCTCGTGATCTGACCATTTTAGGCCACGTTGTGTCCAAGGAGGGTATACGTCCGGATCCCGCCAAACTTCGAGCTGTGACTGAGTTTCCGAAGCCTACTACCATCAAGCAATTAAGAAGTTTTTTGGGCCTGTGCTCATACATTCGCCGTTTTACACGGAACTTTGCTTCCATTGTCGCCCCGCTAACTCAGCTCCTCAGCAATACCTCAGATATTTCGCTGTGGTCACCAGCATGCGACGACACCTATGACACATTGCGCCGCCTCCTCACAGTCCCGCCTATCCTGCGCCTTTGACCCTGAGGCGCCCACCGAAGTGCATAAAGATGCCAGTGGTGTCGGCATCTGCGCTGTGCTTGCTCAGCGCCTCTCCGGTGATTACGTAGTTGCTTACGCCAGCCGTACTCTCACAAAAGCCGAAACGAACTACTCTGCAACGGAAAAGGAGTGCTTGGCCATGGTCTGGGCCCTCACAAAGTTTCGCCCATACCTTTACGGCCGTTCGTTTGATGTAGTCACGGATCATCATGCCCTCTGCTGGCTTTCATCGCTCAAGGACCCCTCCGGCCGCTTGGCACGGTGGGCTCTTCGTCTACAAGAATATGACATCCGTGTAATTTACCGATCTGGTCGCAAGCATACAGATGCAGACGCTTTGTCTCGTTCACCGCTGCCAGCCGACTTTGCCAGCCTCTCCGTCCTGGACTCAGCGGCATCTTCGCTCGACATCAATGACATGCCCTCCGAACAACGAAAGGATCCGTGGATCGCATCCCTTATTGACTACCTTTCCAACAATTCAGCGATTGCCCCTTCACGCGCCCTTCGCCGTCAAGCTTCCCACTATGAGATTCGGGATCACCTCCTTTACCGGCGCAACTACAACTCAAGTGGAAGGAAATGGCTCCTCGTGATTCCGCGCCATCTACCGACTCAAATATGTACATACAGCTTTACACGCCGATCCGCAGTGCGGTCACGCCGGAGTTTTCAAGACGTACACTCGAATTCGTCGTCGCTACTATTGGCGTGGTATTTACAACTCGGTTCTAAGGTACGTCCGATCGTGCTTGACTTGCCAAAGCCGCAAACCTGACTCTCACCGTTCGGCTGGTGAGTTACAGCCTCTCACATGCTCGCTTAGACCCTTCGACCGCATTGGAATTGACCTCTACGGCCCTCTTCCATACACAGCTGATGGCAATCGCTAGGTCATTGTTGCCGTCGACCACCTGACGCGATATGCCGAAACCGCCGGCTCCCAGCTGCAACAGCCCGAGATGTGGCCAGTTTCTTATTGAAGAACTTCATTCTCCGTCACGGTGTTCCCCGTGAATTGCTCATCGACAGAGGCAGTGCTTTCTTATCTGACGTCGTTCAAGCCCTGCTCGCTCAGCGCGAAATCATTCATCGCACTTGCACCGCCTACCACCCGCAAACAAACGGCCTTACTGAAGTAAGTCGGATCCAACCACACAAACTGGGACATTGTACTTCCTTATATCACCTACGCGTACAACACTGCTACGCAATTCAGCACAGGTTTCTCTCCGGTATTTTTGCTTTACGGTCGGCATCCGTCTGCTCCCCTTGATACTGTCCTCCCCTACAACCCTGACGAATCAGAATGTACCACAGTGACCCAAGCTGCACAGCACACAGAATAATGCCGCCATATTGCACGGACATTCACAACCGACTCTCAGTGGCGCCATAAATGTCACCATGATACCAATCAGAAGAATGCACCACACTTCGAGCCTGGCTCACTCGTGTGGCTCTGGATTCCATCCGGCAGCCCCGGGCTCTGAACAAAACTCATCTCCAAGTATCATGGGCCCTACCACGTCGTCAAGCGCACTTCACCAGTGAACTACATTGTTGAGCCGCTTACGTCAGCTTACGATTTGTGACGCCGTGGCCGTGAAACTGTTCATGTGCAGCACCTTAAGCGGTTCTACGATCACATAGTATATTCGTCCCCTTAAGTCGCCAGGATGGCTTCTTTTTTCCTGGGGGGCATTGTGAAGAAGAAGATGGGCCCCTTCGCTGAATGCTGACGAAGAGGAAGAAGTGTGGAATTGCCAACGCACAGATTGTGTTGGTCTTGATCGCCCAGCGTCCCCGCCGACCTCGACGCCGTCCTCTACACACTGTGCATCGTTCAAGAGTGTCAAGTGCGTCATATGCTCCGAGCGGCAAAAACACAGATACTCGTATATATGCATCTAAAGGAAATATGCATGATGAAAAGTGCCTACTGGAGTTTGCACTAAGCCTGTAACGCACCAGTGATAGTTGCAATGAGGATTTGTTCGGTGCGTGTTTGCTTTATGTGCGACGAGGCCTGATGGCGATGTATTTTGTCGTTTGTTTTCTTTATTTGCGAAAGGGCCGGATAGTGCAGATGTCGCAGGCGGCTATGGGCGCTAGACCGTAATAATTTAGGATGTTTTATCGTGACTGCCACCTGAACAAGAAAAGAAAAAATACGGCGTTTGTTGTGATGCCGTTCGTGAACCGAGTTGTTGAGCTGGTCATGAGGCTCGCGAACGGTGGTGCATCACAAGAAACGCTTTTTATTTTTTTTCTTGTTAGTCAGGTGGCAGTCATGATAAAAAACGCTAAATATTATGGTCTAGCGCACATATCCGCCTGTGATACCTGCGCTATCCAGCTCTTTCACACATAAAAAAAAACGACAAAATACATTGCGGTCAGGCCCCGTCGCACATAAGCCAAACACGCACCGAACAAATCCTCATTGCGGCTATCACTGGTAAGTCACAGGCTTTGTGCAAACTCCAGTAGGTACTCTTCTTCAAGCACATTTCATTTAAATGCATACATACCTGTTTACGAAGTGTTTTTCGCACAGTCGAGTGTGCGCAGTCGGTTGCAAAGGTCGCTCATTCACATCCTGACGCTTGGTAGCCCTACTTCAAGCTTCATGTCGATGTTTGTCGCGGCTCGCCGAAGGGAACCTGTAAAACCGTGTCTTGCATCCCAGCACGCTTCGAGTGGCAACCGTATACATCAAATGTGTTTGGCATCGCTTTGTCACGCCTGTGACGGTCACCTTGCCGCCAGCCCCCGTGCACTGGCGGCGATGAGAAACTCCGTCGACGTCGTTCAATGTGTTTCCAGCAGTCGCCGCTGGGGCTTCGCGCATGCGCAGAAAACTCGCGCAAAAGGCATATTGCGTGAAATGCAACATTTTAGAGACAATTTTTCATATTATGTATGAGTGGTCTTCCTATTGTGACGCGAGGAGGGCTTTGGAAAATACTCTCAAGCAGTCGGACAGCCGCCCTGTCTCTGAGGGAAAAACTCTAGGTGCAATAGCGAAACAAACGGATAACTGGTGGATGATTGAATTGAATTGAAGTTTATTTGCATCATATCCCATACAATGTGTATATGACACTAGAAGCGCGCCGAAATAGGTGTCTCAAGGACACCTCGACAAAGCCCCACGCTCCCATAGTGGCATCCCACTACAGTGGTAGAACAGCTCTGTGACAAAACAAAGCAATAAAAATGCAACAATAAAACAGCAATAACAGTATTAATGCATTACTGCGCAACGGCGTACTGCGAAACAGGGTCAAACGGAAAGGATGAGGCGAAACTGGCCAAATAACTGAAAACATAGACAAACAATTTACAGAGAGTGCGCATAACACGGCAAAAAAAAAAAAGCAAACAAGGTAATATATTGTCTTTAATTATCATTGTTGAAGGAGTTACGGATAATGGTACGTATTGATTTGAAGCTAACTGTATTGATGTGAATATTTTGGCTGCGAAGCCAATTAAGTAGCCTTGGTGATCTGTTTCCTATTAATAAGTTGTTCTATATGTTTTTACTCGCCATGGTTCGCTGTGTCGAGTTGTGTGGGTACGTTCACTTAATTGCAGATTGGCCAGAGTTACCAAAAAACCAGACTCATTATTCGTATCTTGTTTCAGTCTCCTACAAATGTGACAGTCGTATAGCTTTACGACTGGCATTACTGGTATTTGATGAACAGTTCCTGGGTATAAAAAGAGGCCGGAACGTTCTCAATAATTGTTAAAAACCTTTTTTGTAACAAAAATATTTTTGGAGGTTTCCTTGAGTAGTAGACCCCAAGACTAAATGGCAGTAGTTAATTCTAGAGGAAAATAAGGTATTGTAAATTAGCATCATAATATTTTGAGGCAATATGTAGCGATGACGGGAAACCAGTTCTATTACCTGAGATAGCTTTCTTGCAACAGCATCAACTTGCGCATCCCAGGAAAGATTCTCTTGAAAGATGAAGGCCTTGTTCAATTTTTTATGTGAAACGGGCCTAGATTCCCGCCTGTGAGGTTTGCGGGTGCTGTGAAGTGAGTGAGTATCACCCGTGCATACGCGCTTGTGCTGAAACATGTCTTAGTGCAATTTGAGCGTTTTATGCTGAAGTGCCTCGTGTGCGTGCTTCCGCGGTTGTGCCGGCATGTGTGTTTAGTGTCAAGTGGTGCATGTCCAAGACATATGCAGCATGTTATGCTCTGCGAGTGTGCATGGTCTCCTCAAGTGCGCGAGTACCACATGTTTATGTGGTACTTTGTAGTTTTCTGGTGAAGCGCATTGTGTGCGTGTTTCTGCTATTGTGCTGGCATGTGAGAGTGCAGAGGTCTTTGTAATTGTGGTCGTGTTTGTTCAGTGACAAGGGGTGCGTCTCCAAGACATATGCGGCGTGTTGCGGTTTACGAGTGTCGTTACGTGTATGCATGGTCGCCTCAATAACTCGACCACAAGTGAAACCTCACTGTACTATGGTATCAACACCCTTCATTCACAACCTTACTCACGTTTACTACCTCTTTCTTCCCCCCTTCCATTGTGTGTAGTAGCTGGCCAGGATCTCTTTATTGCCGGTCGATCTCTCCACCTTTTTTCTCAATTTTGTACTCTCTCTTTCTGACTCCGAGTTTAGGTCGTGGAGGGGATCAAAACTATTTATAAATCAGCGCATACAAAATTCAGGAGAAAAAGAAAGGCAATGAATGCCTCTTTGCAGGCTATGGTTGTGTCGGCCAGTCTCTTTATTAGAAGGCGTGGGACAGGTCGGTACTCCTGTCAAAAAACGATAATAACAAGAAAGAAATGGTTAGGGAAGCAGGTGGTGCCACCTAACTAGGTAAAACAACAGCGCAGTTTTCCCTTACGGCTCTCGCCAGGGAGCCGCCAATGAGCTAACGTAAAACTAAATTTGTAGACTCCAGAAAAGCAGCAAAATGCAAAACGAGCTCATAACGAAGCTAGGACCAGAATTCGATATGATTTCGCATTTGCGCACGTTAGAAGATATGTCCATAATGTATATGTTTTCTTCCCAGAAGCATCTGAGCATGGCGCAACAAACGCAAACTTACCAGACGGATCCTGGCCTAAGGGGGCTCGGAGTAACAGCGATGGGACGATGGTCTGACCTCAGCTCAAACCACAAAGTTAAGCATGCTGAAGAGACGAATGCTAAAGAAAGAAGCAGCCTCGGTTAGCAACCCTCCGGAGGGTAGCTTCAGTAAGGGGCATATTCTTGGTGTTGCATCAAAGTGTTTTTGCGGTTTGTACTGGCACGCTCTGCTCTGCCAACCCTGACTGCTCATTGGAGGGTCAAATTCTAAAGTTAAAGCTCAGATACTTTGGTCATCTGATGAGAAGAGAGGAGTCGCTGGAGAAAGATTTGATGTTGGGAAAGGTTGAGGGTCGCCGGAGAAGGGCTAGGCAGCGAACGCGATGGTTAGATGGCATCCTCGAGGCGCTGCAGATGAAGTTATGTGATGTTAGGAAGATAGTGAGAGACCGGAAAGCGTGGTGTGACATGGTCTATAGGGTCACGGAGAATCGGACACGACTGAACGACTGAACTGAACTGAACTGGCACGCTAAAGATGAATTACAAGAGCACCGCAGAATCTGCTTTGGAGTAATGCGAAAGCACTGATGCTGCTGTTGGTTGGTTCTGGTTGGTTCTAGTCCAGTAGCACAAACAGGGCTCTGAACTTTGGGCCCTTGTCGGCCCAGAGCGAGTTGCCTAAGTTGGCTCGAAGTGGGGAGTTTGCAGGATTTGTAATAGGCTGCCCCTTGGGCTTCCCATTTGGACAGTCACGGAACCCCTGGCGCTGCCCCAGTAGTCAATCTTGGTGCCCACACAGAACCGACATGGGATCCAGTAGGGTAGCTAGGGGGCCGCTTAACGGGGACCCAGAGGGGGCGGACATGGGCTACCTGTGTAATGAGGTGTGCCTGCTTAAATCCGACGTAACATCCCTGTGGTCCATCTGAAGGGAGATACCTTAAAAGCGTTAATTTTTGGGCTAATTTGTGATCAGTCCTAAAATTCGTCTTGTTTAGCGCAAAATGACAGGACACACAATTAGAAGACATGAACATCACAGGCGCTACTCACAACTTATTTATTGATGCCTAAAATACGCATATATATACTGACAGGCCTGCGCGCGCACAGCCTAGCAGGTAATCTGGGTACAGCACGTAGAAAGTGGTTACACGTGACGCGGAATAATTCCATCTCTGCATTGTACAGAGGAACTGAAGTGTCACTAACACAATCTTGACCCGCTTTTCTGATAAAGAATGCCTCCAAAGTTTCACGGGCGGTTTTTTGCATACTTCTGCCTAGAATCTTAACCCTACGGAAACAAGGTCTACAGTCGGTGGAAGCGAGGCAATGGTCTACAAGATGCATGGCCTCCCTGTTATTAAGATCTTTTGCATGCTCCCTGAGTCGGTAGTTAGCGCAACGCCCCGTCTGGCCGATGTACGAAAATAATAAGCTCTAGTAATGCCATTTCAATGATATTTTTGTAACGGGGGTCTCCAACCAATAAGGGATCCCTACCAAGACTAGAAAAGCGGACAGAAATTGATGACCTCGATTTATCAAGTGCAGCTAGTTCCACGTGCACTGGGACAATCTGACACGATACTGCACAAGTTCTGCTACATTTCTGTAGAAGCCTTGCTGGATGGCTCTAATGCATTAAAAGCCCCGTGTTTCAGAAAATCCAGTGTCGGCATGAGCAAAATTTATGGTTATGGGTTCGGCAAGGGGCAGTATGAGATAGGCTGGCAATCATTGATGTGTCGGCTGCATCGCTTAATGACACCGCATGATATGACAAAGAGCAGGCAGCCAATCAGTGTAGGTGGTTTCGTTTGGGGGGTTTAACGTTTCAAAGCGACTCAGGCTATGAGAGACGCCATAGTGGAGGACTCCGGAAATTTCAACCACCTGGGGATCTTTAACGTGCACTGACATCGCACAGCATACGTGCGCCTTGCTTTTCGCCTGCAACGAAAAGCGGCCACCGAGGCCGGGATTCGATCCCGCATCCTTGGGAACAGTAGTCGAGCACCATAACCACTGCGCCACCCCGGCGGAGGAATCAATGTAGCTGATTTTAGGTGTGAGAGTGGGATTACTTCCAAGACTCTTGTTTCCAGAGTCAGGTGTGCTGCATGCACATTTGTATAGCTTGGTAAAGCAGGGTTTCAACATCAAACCAAAAGCCCAAGCCACTAAGCCACCCGCTGGCCTCTCATACTTGCCGGCTATAGCTGTTGGTAGGAAATGCACACATAGTGTTCACGTAACCTTCATGAGCATGCATCAGCAGCCTGACCATTTTTCTTTATCTACTGCGTAAACAGTGAAGACAACAAGTGCACATTACTTACAAAAAGCAACTTCATCACGCCTGCAGTTGGCACAACAAAGCAGGCAATTTTCAGGACTGAACTGAGAACAAAACCGCCAAGCTTATCACCTGGCAAGCACAAACAGATCATGAATGTTGTCGAGCTTGCACTTCTTAACGTGCTGTGCACACCAGCTATACACAGGATTCACCACTGTTCTATGACACCAGCCTTTGTCTCAATAACATATTTTTCAATGTTTCGTTTCTGAGACTACCTTCTTGGCTGCATTCGCCATGCTGCTTTCTTCACATCTAAGCGGCAGCTGTCCATTGCGATGCAAAATAGTGCTCCTCGAGAAGTTGCATAAATTTGTCCATCAAGGCTTCTTGCTGTGTGAATCTTCAACTGGTGGTGCCATGGATACTTTGCTCTTATGCAATTTTTTGGTTATAAAAACATGATGGATAAAAACATATTTGCTGTAACATGATGCTAAACTATTAGTCTAGCTCACTTACTATTCCCCTCTGATGTCTGTTTAACTCAACACAAGGCCACCAATATATGGTAGACGGTAGGGATGACGGATTCTTTACAGCACAATATGTACAGCCTTTGTCAAAAGTTTAGAGCCTAGGGGGTCTACTTATGAGCCATATTATGTGGGATGCAATGTATTTTTAGGTTTACATACTTACTGAAGGCAAAATGATTTTGCCCTGTCCAGTGGCTAGGACCTCCACGATTACTAAAGAAGTCATATTATACGGTTTAAAGCAAGTCCTCTGGGCTCTATAAGCTTTCGACAAACGCTGTACAAGAGTTGACAAGGACGTTGGCAGTCAACCAACTTTTTGTCCAGAAGGCTTGTCTTTAAAGTTAAGTTCCTTTATTGAAATATTGGCTAGAAAACTGAGGCTTCCCTCCTTCAGCTTGTGCATGTGTTGCTGAGCCAGAAGAAGGCGAATACGGGCTGGTTCATACATGATCACGAATGAAAAAAACAAAACAGCTCTACCAAGACGAGACAGGAGAGCAGACAAACACGCGCGCTGACGTAGCAATGAATAATTTTGTTGCTGAAGGGAGGCTGCATATAAGTATATCAGGACGAATAAAAAAAAGGAAATCTTACAACCGCACACGGCATTGAAAAACCCATCAACACAGATCAAGATACGCGCATTCTTTTTGCAGAGAGATCTATCGACGGAATGCTGATGCACAAGTCACCTAGCTTTTCTATACTGTGGGCCTCAAAAATGAGAATCGTGGCCTCGTCTTTATACCGGGCGATGATAACGGTCCGAATGAAATCAGCTTTACAATCTTCACATTCTGCCCAATTCATGACCGAATGGTTGCTTCGTGACCTGCTCTCTATATCCTTTGCACGTTCACGTAGTAGTCTATTTGAAGTGGAGATAATAGTACAGCCAGACAATATTTTTTTCCTTGCGATTTGGGGGATGGGCGGGGCAGTCGACCTACATTCGAGTCGCCTTACAATAGTGTAAATACGGTATATAGGCTCGTGAAAGTATCTGACTGAACCGATGGGTGCTGGTCCATGACAGCACCCATCGGTTGCTCGTGTTCGTGGTGGTGCCGGCGGTCGCTACCTCGATTCAAGCTACATGCTGGTGACTAACTGCTCCCGCACTGCTTTCCAGAATGGTTATATTATAGGACGTTATAGGATTATAGCTAGTACAAAATAAAACAGAAACGCTGGGCTATGGCAGCCACTTTTCTGGAGATTTGAAGTCGCATCCGTACGATCGGGAGATGTAATGCAATTCGGGAAATTTGGCAGGTGTGGGCTTATATATAAAATTGGATCTCTCAGCAAGCCTAGTTACAAAAGGAAACATATTTTAGAGAATTGCTAATCATGCTGAAATGCAATAATGTATATTGTGCAGTTTAACATACTGAAGCAACACATGCTATGAGGATGGCACAGTAGAAAGCTGCAAATATTTAGATCTGAAATTCTTTTAATGCAATTACATCGCACAGCACATGGGAGAGTGCATCCATCAAAATGCTGCCACTACAGCCAGCATCAAACCAATGTACTCTAGCTCAGTAGCCGAGCGCCCTAAAGTAGCTGAAGCATTTCAAGCTCAAAGCTTGAGGTCACAAGGTTAGTAAACAATACGATTCGGGCTACTAATGACATTCTGCACTTATCCTTGCTATGTGGACCACTCTTCACAGTCGTGCAGAAATTAACATTGGTCGGAAATCTCATGGCCTGCCGCAGCAGCACCTGCTACACATTTTCATGCCACAAAGCATGGGACATGAAACGCAACAGTTATGCAGGAAATGTTACAAAGAAAACACAATAAACCTGACCGCTACAGGGTGCTGCTGCATTTGTACAAAAAATGTAATTTATCTTCGTTTTTACACTGTTGTGTTTCTTTGCTTAATAAGTGCAGGGTTTCTTAAGAAAGCTATGAGACTCCAACATTCTTTGCTGGTGCGCTCATCTGTGGCACATTCTTGTAGGGGAATAGGCTTGGGGCAGGGTGGAATAGGGTTGAGTAAGCTGTAGGAAAAAATACTTGCTTTGCTACTCGCATAGTTTAAGCCCTTCTAGAGCATTCTTGTGTTTGCTATCGCCAACCTATACTGGCCATTGTAATGTCTTGAAACTGCCAAACATTATTTACAAATTGTGGCTGTATTCGCGTAATGTGGATACATATATTGAGCGCTATGCTGTAATGTCACTGCATGCAATCAGAGACGCCACACTCGAGCCCACATCTAAAACAGAATTCCAGTTATGAAGCTCTGCTTCATATTCACCTGCAAACCGATGCTTAGATGCCACTGTTGCTCGAGTTGGTAATGAAAGCAAAAGCAAATAGAGGGTATTGTGTTTTATGCTGATATGAATTATTGCAGACTCCATTTTTCAAGAGAGTCGAGCCTGAAATGCTCTTGCAATTGCAACTGTGACCACAAAATAACTGTGACCTTGTTCCTGCCATGTCAGTGGAAAGTACTCAAAACTGAAAAAGTACTTCCAAGAGTCCTAATCAGTCTTCTTTACACAGTGGAATGCGTCATTACCCGAATAGTCCACAGTGCCTGAGCAGAGTGAAAACCTGTAGAGAAAGCCACATTGCTTATAATAAGTCAACAGTTTCTGCACTAACCTGTGGGCCCTTAACATCTTTTCGTCCCCCGTCAAAAAGCGGCCTCGGCGCCCGCGATTGAGCCCTCGTACTTGTGTTCAGCCCTCGAGCATAACCACTGAGTTAACATGCCTTGTACGCTTCAGGTTCGGATATCGCTTTTGTAGACAAGTCGCGGAATCCTTGTGGATTGTGCGCAAATGTTGTACTTATAATGGGTCCCGAAAGATATAGTGCGCATGCATATGCTAAATTTCTCATCGGTCTTTCTAAGGCTCAAAGGCCTCACTCTGGAAGTGACGGAACTAGACCCTTGTCAACTGAGCATAGGCACTAAAAAAAGTTGGGCAGAGGCCATCTACGAGATTTTTCTGGTCACAGGCAAACAACGACCCGTTTTCAAGTCTCACCGTTTTCGCTCTATCCTTAGGTTCAAGCCATGCTTATTCTCCGCGATGTTTCTTTTTCAAGTGTCACTTTGTGCGCCCACTTCCTGCAAACATCTCTGCAGTCCATGAGCTAAGAAAGGCTTTCCACATACAATAGGTTTATTGCCGGTGCGATCCTGTCGGCCGCCTCCACTCGACTTAAGCGGCAGACGCATGCCTTTTATAGCTGCGGGATTTCTCGTGTCTGTGGAATCATAATCGTGTGTGTGGCTAAATACGACAAATTCACTGCCTCTCCCACCTTCAAGAATAGATGCAAGCATGAAATTGTGTTTATCATCGGCGCTATCTTGTCGCCTGTCTCCACTGCTCGGATTAAGGTGTCGTCATGACGACGAAATTTGCTACGCACGATGCTCTGGGATTTCATCGAACCAGCAGCCGCAATGATACGGATACATCCACACGTGTTGACATGTTCGGACGCTTTGATGGACAGTGATGAACTGCGGCTTATTTCTTCATGTACCGCAGCAAGATCCTAAGTGTTTCTAGGAGCTCAAAGTTTGCATTTCTCGTGGCTTATCTGTGTTTCTCTTTTTAGTGGGTACTATCCAGGGAATAAAAATAGGACTCGCCCATTTTTTGGCTTGTTTTCTCAGAAATAAATTTGAAATTATGTTCTCTTTTGTTGAATGATCAGTAGTGGGGCATGTTCGTTATATTTAAGGTCTTAAAAAATTGCCTCCACTTGCACCAGTTCGCGGGGTCCACTAAACAAGCTCCCCCTCTCGAAGCAAGCTATGAGGTCAAAGAAAATGATGCTTTGGAGTTTTGCAGTCAATGGGGGAGTTGGGGAAAAGAAAGGGGGATGCTGCGGCACGCCAGTGCACCGAATGCCAGTAATTCTAGTGACACCCCTGAGCTTCATTAAAAAATGAGCACTTTATATTTCATCGCGTTTATTCAGTCGGCAATGCCATATTACGGTAAAAGAAACGTCCAAACTGAACACCATTGCTTTTCCGAGTTCGAATAGGAAATGGGATATTTGTCGCTAGATGTGGCTACATTTCCGTGTAAGGAAAAATATATTACAGTATTATGAATTTAGTCATGTAGTTAGAGTGCTGCATAACGCGCTTTTGCTTAATTTTCATGCATATTTTCATGCAATTCAGCTTTATTTGTAAGGTCTAAAGAAAAGAACCGAGGTGTGGTATACAAAATACCCTGCTGTCTCCCCAGCCTCATATGTTCACGAAAAGAAAAACATAGCAGGAAGAATGAAACAGCATAGAGCGGACGTCTAGTAAATGCACAATCAACGCAGCGCGTCGGTCGAACACTGCGATATATGCGACCATGAAATTGACCTTGACAGAATGATTACACTGGATACCGAAGCTAATGCGCGCATGAGTTTTTTACTCGAGTCGTAGTATATTCAAAACACAGCTGGGAGTGTTAATCGCTCTTTGGGAACCCTTCCCTCTTCATACATTGATGGATTGCGGCCATTAACCCGGAGGTTGTCGACCCAAGGCCTTAAAAAGAGAAGCTGCGTCTGGCTCGGAGTCACACCATGATGAAGGGGCTGAGTAGACTCCGAAACGTCGTGATTTTCTGTTTAAGAATTTGGTTGAAGTCATTGCCCTTTACCCTAAAATAAAAAAAAAATTGGACAAAGAGTTATCAGATGTAAATCCTAGCGGTATTTTTTATTAAACGGAAAATAAAACAGAAGGATGGAAGAAAATTGCCAGTACCGAACCGAATTTTGACCTCAGCCTTTGAGAGCTGTAATCACTGTGGTACGCCGACCGGTTTAACCACCCGAATTTTGAAGCGGGAGCTTCACCAAACTAGCAGCAGCGCGTTTCGCGTACGCTGCAGTTTAATCTTCAGCCGACATTCAGGGGCACGCGGCCTGCTTGCCTCTCGCTTCTTATCTCACGTGTGATGCAGAGTGGGCGGCGCTCATTTCCTCTGCTGCTCCTTCTCTTTTCCACTTCGTGTACCCACTACTTCTTCACACACGTCGCAAACTTGATTCGTACCACTACATATCGTCCCACAAATATGCAACATTACCTGACACAATGCCACACACCCTTCCTTTCACCTGGCTACCATATCCCTCCACCGCCACAGCTGCCCATGTGGCTCGCATCCTAGAACCTCACTTTTTAAAATGGTTTGGACACTTTCGTGTCATCTAGACCCGGCTGTGGTGTGCTTGAGAACCGCACACATCCAGTGAAGAATCGCGCGCTTTCGCTTTGTCTACTTGGGTTTAACCACGTTAAACTTTTCCTTGGATTATTGCCCTCGCAGCCAGATACAATTTTTAAACGTATTTTTGTCAAGCTTTGAGACCGGTATCGTAATAAGCGCTTCCCTCCCCTAACCGTGCTGAACATATTTACTTTCATTTAGGCGGTGTCACCGATGTTCCGCATCTTTGTTATGTTCCTGTATTTGCAGAGGTATATCAGAATATTTAAAGTTCTCAATGTTTGCTATTTTCTTTATTGTATCAACACGGACGCAACCCATGCTAGAGACAGAGCTATCTAGCGAATCATTTGTGGAATGACATGAAAATTGTCTTGACGAGCTTTGTTTAGATCAGCGATATGCTTACTACTTTTGAGTAAGCCATAGAGTTGTAAATACGCGAGGGAGCATTGAACGTAATACATATCGGTCGATTTGGATTATGAAATACAGCACAGGTGGCAATTAAAGAAGGTGCGGAAAAGAAACCTTGTATTCTTCTCTTTTTCTACTACTTAGGAACGCCTGTACGTAGTTGTCGTTACTTGTCAGTCTTGGCTGTGGCTCGGCGATGTATGCGGCTACACCGGTAGCCTTGCTTGTGGTCGACACTGGCGCCTCGTTGACAATTAGACATTTCTGGGATCTTGATGATTGGGCCATCTAAGCTTTAAAACAGCCGTACGCTCTTTGAGTTGGAGGCCACTAAAGCAAAGGCAGGAGTTAACTGTGAGAACTTAGTTGGCGAGGTCTGGAACGGGTTCTATGAATTGTGAAAACGATGAGATTGCTTTGGTTATCGGTACCCTGTCGGAAAAAACTACAGAAAATTTTCTGACGTTACGACAGAATGTCTGTGCGGTTTTTGACGGGAAACCTGTTTTGACAACAGAACATTCTGTCTTAACATCAGAAATTTCTATAGTTACAACACAAAAGTGCTACAGAACTACAGACAACATAAATATATTACAGAAAAACTGCAGAACTACAGAAAAGTGCTACCGAACTACAGAAAAATCTGATGGTTACGACAGAACTACAGGATATTTTGTCGTATTTTTGACACAGTTCTGTAGTTTTTGTCGACTGGGTAGCTTCAATTTCGGCTGCTGCAATCGAGCGCACGATATCCAGAAAAATAAATCCGTCTTTTGATACTATACAAGTGAGTACAAAATCACAAATGCAGTGCTGTTTGATACCCCTATCGCAAATATTGTGATACAGCTCTCGTCGGCCTCCCCTGAAAGCAGATCTTAATGTGTCCCTTAAAATTTTAATCGAAACATGCACGACAATTTTTCGTATGATAAACAAGATAACATATTTGCCACCTGAAGCACTATCTTAATGCAGTATTGTGAAGAATTCACTTCAGCCTTGTGTAGCCGGCAACACTCTCCCTTTCAAGGCGGTTTCATTAGCGAAACTAGAGTGTCTGTAGAAGAACTGCAAAAAATCTTCTGCGATGCCGACCATGACATTACTCACAATGTGAAGGTAGGAATTTGGATGCGGGTATAAGAAAGAAGCTCTTAGCCAGAATAATCACAAGACGTTCGAAGGCAGTGGCCAATTTCTGACATGCAACCTGAAGCGGGAATAACTGAATGGTCTAAACATACATGGTCACGCGGTTGACAGCTGTTTCGATGTGTTTTAAATCAGCCATGTTGTAGACGACCGACTCACGTCATAGGATCTTCGACAGGGCATCATTAAAGACCTTATGGGAGTATGGCAGCACCTGGCCAGAGAGCATTCACAGAAGACGGCCAGCGAGAGTCTGCATGCAGACATGTGCGGGGAAGATCAGGGAGGCAGAGGCCATTGAGGCTTTCGGGGACTGCACCTTCGTTATGCACGCATTATGTATAAGCGTCCATTCTCCATGTGTTTCGTGAGGATGAACTGATGATGTGCCAAGATATGCAGTGCTGTCTTCATGGCAAGCGAAGAAAAACTTGCGCAATACATAGCCTATGTGTTTCATCATTTTTGAAAGCTGTCAAGCTAGACAATGTTTCATAAAATGTTTTACATATGGAGTTCCACGTAACGTCATCTTGCATTATTGGTGCTATCGGCCTATTTATGAAAGGTCTTACTAAAAATAATCTGCTTTTGAGGTAGTGGTCAACCTGAATTCGTGGATAGGGCGGCCTGCAATTACATCTGCCTCAAGAGCAGAGCTTGCTATCATATGCACATTTAGTCTATAAAAAGTGACGGATGGAGGGACAAACAGTGTCATTTGGCACCAACTAAATCAGCTTGAAAAATTTAGGATGAAAAAAAATCTACGAGGCTGCGATTAAGGCTGATGCTAATTTCAACTCTACTTGACAGCCCAACTCCGCCTCTCTGTGGTGCTACTTACGGATTAAGGAGCCAGATAAGCGTACAGCAACCGCTGAATGCTGCAGCATCGTTGAAAATCTGCGAATGTCTAAACAAATACTAACGGGATGGCGTTGCTTACTGATGCTCAAATGCCCGACATTTACCATTGCCGTTTTCATGCATGCCCCATCCGGAGGTTTGAACTTCGCGAGCGGGCGCTGCCGAATTCGCTGGCGTGTTGGCTAACTGCAGCTAGTACAGCCACAAGGCGGCAAATGGGCGACAAGAAGTCGATTACAAAAACGACTTGAGAGAGAGAGAAAGGAAAACTTTTTATTTAGATCAGTGGGCGATGGATCTCTGGCCCTCCGAAAGAGCTGCAAGTGACTAGCAAAACTCATTCATAGTTCATGCGTTTATATAAACGAGCTGCATCACAGGCTAGGAATCACGTGTTTTATTAGGGAGATTTAGAATAGGGGTACCCTATCGGTTATGCTAATAGTGTATAGTGTAGCCCGAGTGCCGATACTCAGAGTAATTGCCGTAACCCCCGTCTGTTCATGGCAGCGTTCCACATGAGCCCATTGTCGTTCGCTATTGCACTATTAAATAAACGGGTTGGGGAGATGGGAATGATAGGTTATAAACGGGAAGGAGGAAAGGGAGTGAGCGAATAGTGCCGGGAGCCATTCAAATCTTTATTTGTACTTTTTCGAAAGCCGGTGGTATGCTGTCTTATCACTCTGATTATAGGGAATTGATCGATTCCGTATTTGTTATTTGTTCATGCTCGTTGTCACGAGATACAGCTTTGTCATTTTCTTTGTCGTGAAAGATGCCCCGAGATGTCTTCGGAAGATTCTAGCCAGTCGCATGCGTTTCTACAATTGTCCAGTTTATGCTAACCCCCGTTGCGGGCTTAATATAGATGTTTCTTCACCGCTTATAAATTGAGTGTTGACAGGTGTGACGGGCTTTCTTAGATCGAAGCTCGCTTGCTGCTATCGCTGGCGCCAATCGCTTAGTTCTTTTGAGCTCGCAAGTCAACCCAATAAAGAGTTTATTCCAAGACATTCAAGCCTCCACATTAGTCGGCAACGGCCTTGTCCCCACTGCGTGACAATGAGGAAAGGGATCACAGAGCTCAACGACAAAATTCAGAGCTACATGCAGACGGTGGCCAGCAAAAACTGGAAACAAATCTGCAACAAACTCAACGGAAATTTAGGCAATGCTAAGAGCTGGAAACTAATTAGACACCTAATTGGCCCAAGTCAAAGCAGGAATGAAAATTGCAAGGCAATAGAGAGGATGCTTCACCTGAACCAATCGACAGACCCTGAGACCGTGGACGAGATCTGGAATAGGTACATCGGAGAGCCAGGCGGAACACTGTACATCGATCAGAAATACTCAGGAACACTCAACCCAAAGTGGGACGCCGACATTACAGCAGCGGAAGTATACGCAGCAGCTTCGTGAAAAACACTGCTGCGCCCGGCAGAGGCCAAGTCAGCAACGCACTCATTAGAAACCTTGGCGAGCAGAAAATGGAGGAAATAACGAAGTTCTTCAATCAAATGTGGTCTAGCGGAAATGTGCCGAAAGGATTGAAACATGCGGAAATTATAACTATTCCCAAACCTAGGAATAAGCTAGGCCTGGACAACTTATGCCCTATCTCGATTACATCATGCATAGGAAAATTGGTCGAAAGAATCGTCAATAACCGACTCACAGACTACCTTGAAGACGAAAAACTGCTGCAAAACTCGATGTTCGGCTTCAGGAAGAATCTGTCAACACAGGACGTGATGCTGCAAGTCAAGCACGGCATCTTGGACAAAATATCAGCCAAAAACGAAGATATCCTCCTCGCGGCGGACCTAAAAGGTGCCATTGAGAACATCAACCACAAAGCCATTCTCGATAGCATATCGGAAACCGGGTGCGAGGAGAGAACGTACAATTACGTCCGGGACTTTCTCAGTGTCCGGACAGCAACGATAAGTGTCGGCGGTATCAGGACCAACGTAAAAGCAACTGCCGGGAAAGGAACCCCGCAGGGATCCATCATCCC
Source organism: Amblyomma maculatum (assembly GCF_055883805.1). Taxonomy (NCBI): domain Eukaryota; kingdom Metazoa; phylum Arthropoda; class Arachnida; order Ixodida; family Ixodidae; genus Amblyomma; species Amblyomma maculatum. The sequence continues at coordinate 19,013,591 of NW_028146738.1, forward strand.
GCCCCTTCTCTTTAATCCGGCCATGGTGCCGATAGCGAGGAAGTCGAAAGCATACCTGGAATTCGTCACGCACTCTACGCCGACGACATTATGGTGTGGACGACGACAAGATCAGCGAGAGAAAAAGAAGACAAATTGAAAAGATCCCTGGATGGCATTGGAGAAACTGCAATAAGAAACGGCATGCCATGCGCCCCTGGAAAAAACGAGTTCATTAGAATCCACAAGAAAAACTTCAAGGCAGAGCCGCTTCAAATCCGACTTCAAAACCAAGAAATCAGAGAAATAAAAACCTTGAGGATACTAGGTATGTGGCTACAGAGCCACGGGGAAAGAACGCACAAAATCAAGCTACTGACTCGGGCAACCAGTCAGGTCTGCGGCATGATCCGAAGAATAGCAAGCAGGAACGGAGTGTTAAAGGAAAAGGACGCGATCAGAATTTTAACGGCGATGATAGTCCACAGCAGGACCTATAGCCTCCCGTACCACAGCGTCACCAGAACGGAATCACAGAAAATTGATGCGCAGTTTTGGAAAGCCTATAAACTAGCACTCGAATTACCAAGTCATGCGTTCAATGAGTCTTTTATGGCAATGGGCATCTCGATCACCTACGAAGAACAGAAACAAGCAACCCTGGTCTGCTAAGAACGCAGACTAGAACAAAGTCGGACTTGTAGACACCTATTGAACATCATGGGACTACCCGTCGATGAGAAAACTGTACCCCCAAGAGAAACACTCACTCCCGAAAGCAGAGCTGAATACCAGGTTCTTCCAATCTACAAAAACATGGACCCCCTACACAACAGTAAAAGACGACAAGCGACAAGTCACTACATACAAAACAACGTCATCAGAAACAATAGCGACATACTCTATGTAGACGCCAGTCCATATCTGGGAAGAAAAGTGGCGGTTTGACCACACCTGAAGAGAGGGGACCAGCTCATCGATTCACGCTAATAACTGCATAGAAGATGCAGAGGAAGTAGCAATCGCCCTTGCAGTTAAACATGCCGGCAGCCAAGGTAGAAAAAACACAATACTCATCGATTCCCAAAAGGCCTGTTGTGCCTTCCTCCTGGGACGCGTATGCATACAGGCACAAGGGATAATGGAGCAGGAAAAAAGACGGACCACACGAAGCACGCAATCCTGTGGATACCGGCACACGAGGGAATCGACGGCAACGAGGCTGCTGACAGGGTAGCCCGAGGGTATAATTTCCGGGCACCTGTGCCAGCTGCCCCAGAGGCTTCAACCCCTCTCACATATGGGGAACCAATACAATATTTCAAATTAGAAAGAAACAATACGCAGACCCACACAAAGACCTCAGCAGACAGGAGGCAGTAACCTGGAGGAACATACAGGCTAGGACATTCCCAAACCTAGCAAAGTACCACAAAATCTGGCCCGAACAATTCACAAACATGCACTGCATGCGGTGAAGTCTCGGACATCCTTCACATGATATGGAACTGCAAAGAGCAATTAGAGAGATATAAAGCGCGAGCACTCAGCCAAGTGGAGTGGGAGGCAGAGCTGGCCCACATGGTTCTCTCTGAGCAGCGCAGCCTGCTCACCAGAGCCCGGTAGGCAGCCAAAGCCAATGATATCCTGGACTGAGGAAACCACTCATAATTCCGTTAACCAATTAAAATTTACTAGCTCTCGCAACACTGTGAGTGCACCGGAAAGTAACAATCTGCCGTTGAGGCCTCAGGAAGTTGAGGAGTGCCTGAAAGGCGTTCATCTCAGATTAAACGCCGTGGCCACGGTTTGAGAATTTACTTTCTTTCAGCGTGCGTGGGTAAAGATTCTCCAGTGGATAATGAGTGTTTCGGCACTGTATTTGTGGCAATAACAAATAATATGTGATGTGGTTTGCTCACTCCCGCCGATATCGCGCGCAGGTTTACCAGCAATGCTGATAGTAGAGGAGTGGTAGTTGTGAAGGCAGCACCAAGCCATAGACGGCAAAGCGAGGTTTCATATCATGGTATAGGCAAGCAGGTGGTCAGAGCTTCAGGTCAGAATCCAAAAATTGCAGACATAGGCTCGAAATCTGGCCCAAATTCCACGGGGCAGTCTTGATCACCCGCGCAAATGTTAGAAGCCTACTCGCTGTGTTCTCTAGAAGAAGGGATGGACATATTATCGCCCACGTGATGGGCAGTTTGTACAGTGTGGTCAGCTCGGTGATTGCCTCTGATTTACATGTATCCTAGTAGCCATTGAGAGTTAACAGCGTTCCTTTTAATGATGGTGAAATGAAGCAGCTGACGGTTTTCCGCAACCAGTTGTTAGTTGGACCCGCCACAAGAGCGTTATGTAAGTTCTGGAGAGCCGCTTTTGAGTGGGTGAAAACGGGCTATAGCTGGGTACGTGGATGATTGTTGCGAATAGGTCAGTGCAGTTGTTACCTATTATGAATCACCAGCAAGCCCAGCATCGTGATTTATTGAATTGCATGATGGATGTAATCAATGGCGGAATGAAAAGCAGTAAGCTTTGCTCCCGCTGTTGACGTCTGGAACTGCGATCATTTTGAGGTGCAGCTAGGAAAACAAAACGTACAGGTTATGGGGTAAATCTAGCTTGTACCCTAATGGACTGATACAGGGAAGGCATTAGAGGAACAGAATGATAGAGTAAACGCTGTGAGTTACGGTGTGAAGCAGGTTTATATTCGTAATACTTTTTTGATGCTCACGGCCATAGTACGAAAACCTGGTTATTGACAGCGTACTTCGAGGTAACCGGAAAAAGAAGAGTACAACTGCCGGCGTGCTTTCGTATTTTCTTGGGTATTCCAACTTTACTGTTATCTTCTTTAACAGGTTTTTAGGTTTTTGACTAATCGTTTTCTATAACTATAATTTTCACACAAGACTATAAAATCTATACAACACACCGTTCCAGACGCACCTTATGTTTCCTTTATTTCTTAGAATAAGCCTAAATAATTTCCTACTCGATCTTAAGCCTGACAATTGGCCTTGTACTGACAAGATCTCGGTTCCCTATTCGAAGATAAATCTTCAGTCACACAAAGCTAGCTATTCTCAATCCTAAACTCCAAAACTGGTCCTGGTATCATCCTCACATGTATGAACTCAGCTAGTTACTGCACTTCGCAGATCTGCCCACAATAAAAAAAAATATAAAAGAATAAGTCGTGAGGTTTAAAGGTTCAGGAAAAACATTTGCTTCGAACAAGGACTGCTTTTTCTTCATAGTTCCATCGGATGATCACCTGCTTTACGCAAAATTTTATTCATGAAAAATGCACGGAGGCGCTTGTTCATTTATTTTCATAATTAATTAAATCATTGCTTTTAATCCTCTTTTCTCCCTATCTCTAGACGTTGAGAAACCTTTCAACGGCCTTAACAACCACATTTTTAAAAATCTAGTTGTCAAAGTTGGGATTTCGTTGCTTGCTAAGGAAGTCAGCTCCTAATTCCTACTGAACACACATGTCATACATACTGTAATATTGTGAAATGAATGACTTGGAGCTTTCAACCATAAATATACATTTTAGTCCGCCATTTAGTTTAGTTTAAGTGTGAAGTGAAAAGACAGAATAGTAAAATTGGCTTGTTATTGGGGTTCCAAACGCATATACCTAACGAAGAAGTTCAACGGAAGAGTCGAAGAAACGAATTCTCTGAGGCTCAAAATGACAGCAAGGACACCAGGTCGGGGATAGGCTCATTCTGAGGTAGCCCCATAAGCCGAATATGGCTGTATCATACTGTCGCATTTTTTTCAATACACTCTTCATACTATTATGAAAAATGAACACGTTCTTTGTACAATAAACATGGTGGTATTCAGGTAGTCAGAGTCAACTTTGTTTCGTTTTATTATTGAGGAAAAGCCTCCACAACCGCAAAAAGTTTCAATACTTCTCATGCATAACCAGGAGCACTGAGGCAGCAAAATAAAAAGCTATTCTTAGCTTGACCGAATACGAAAAACTGGCTGCGACCAGGAAAAGATTGCTTAGCAAACAGGATACCCCCTCTCTGACAATTTGAGTTGACACTGTTGAAAGCTTTCCCGGCGTCTAGATAAATAACAAGAACAACATAATTGAACCGATTTGAAGAGGTAAGTGAAAGGAATGAGCTCCTCCTTGCATTTCCTTCAACAAAACTGTCCTAACAAAGGGGAATGACAGAGATGATCATTAGATATAAACGTGAAAAAATTAATATGGGCTTAGTTCGAAACAAGCTCTTTTCCCGTTTCATTGAGGCTGTCGCGATATGCGAGAGGAGTTCGTGGACGAAAGGCCGCTGCCAATGTCTCCCCGCACTCTCAGTTACCAGTTTTGATGGGAAGTGGGACAAACACCTCTATCCGAGTACTAAATGCAATGCAGGACCAAGTGGCTAACCGGCGATAGGTCCAATCATGATCAGCGACCGACCGGAGGCACGACACAGGAGTCGGGAATGAAAGGAAAATGATTTAATTTCTAAAAAACAAAAATCAGCACATTTAAAACTGTTACATCCTAATCCAAAACAAAACAGGTGGCACAGAATAAACAGAAATATTACAGCCTTCAAATATACAGATGAAGGGATATACAACACAGAACAATTTGGAAGGGAAGAATTAAGAAAGAGTTCACCAAATGACGGTGTAGCGAGTGCTTAGCTGTTCGGGGTGGTAGGGTCCGATTCGAGATGAGCATCATGCTGTCGTTGTCGGCTCGCCGGAGACATTCGTCGCTGGGTCGGACACTTTGCGACGAGCAGACACCTCTGGCTGACTCACCACACACACACGCGGTTAGCGAGCACACCTCAACCACTTTCCGAGTCTCGATCCCGGCTCAAGTTTGGCCAGATGCATTGCACCGTACGCCCATAGCGTCCCCTTCCTCCGCCGCCGTCTGCAGACAGCCCGGGGCCCCGGACGGACGAATCAGTGACTCCCCGGCCGAAACGTCTTGCCCCGAGCCGCCCGCTGTCCTCACAGACGCTCGCATTCCGGGAAACACTGCCTTCCCGGAGTCGGGAGTCAGACAGTGGGAGATGGGGGATGGAACTTTCGAGACAGCGTCCCCGGCGCTGGGTTCAACAACCGCGACTGGCGGCCGCAACACGGGCGAATTCTGCTTCAGAGGCACACGGCAGTATTGATATAGGAATGCTTGTCGTTTCTTTTTCTGCGAGGGTACTTTGTGCCGTGCATTAAATAGGTTGCTTTTGTACCTGACATAATGATAGCAGTGCAAGGTATACTGTTTACCATTGAAAATGTTAACGTTTTTAGAATATCAATCCTTAGGCTATTATTCAAAAAGTTATCTGTCAAGAATACCTGCCAGAATATCTGTCAAGCTTAAGAGCGAGCATCAATAATTGATTTATGCCTAATCAAAGGAAGATTAGCTGGCTCCAGGACGATGTGTTGCCCACTGAGTGTGAGCGGGGCGTTAAAATTGCTGAAATCATTAGAAGAAAACGTCCCAGACGCGATAACAGTAACGTGGGCATACCCGCGTAGATGCGAAAGTATAACGGCAGAAGTCATATTTACCCTATTGCTGATGTATCTGGAAACACGCTATCAATTACCAGCTTCAGCTTCTAGAGTAATCGGCATGAGCTGCACACAAATTGTTGCCAAGAAAAGCTTATTTCACTCTGGCAATTACTGGGTTCCCTTTATTATTTATTATAATTTGAAATTGTTGGGGGGTTGTGCGGGCTCATTAAAATGCGACGAGATAATGTGAGATCGATCAAAGGTTCCAGCACCTACCTTTATAAATTCTCCAGAGCGGTTATGTTTCGCCATAGGTCAGTTGAACGTCGTATCTTTGTCGTTTCGTTCCGGCACGACAATCTTGAATGTCAACGAACTGCTGTCAGCATGGTGAAGGCCTCGCCTTCAGAAAGCGGGTCCGCGATCCCTGATATCACGCGACGAGGGACAAATTCAGTCTCTTTTAACAACACCGGTTTATTTCAGGAAAACAAAAAGCATTCAATGACAAGAAGAAACAAAAAAAGGAAACGTTACTGCGCTGGAAATATGCTCTCGACGCGTACGACAACAGACTACCAAGAGTAAAACAGACCGTGGGTCAGGGCTTTACCGTGGCAAAACAAAACACACGGCGGCGCGAATGGGGTGAGCGATAGTGCCAAAGCACTAGCGGCGGCAAAAGAAACACTGCTCCTCGCGTGGCAGCAAATCACGTAAATGCGCCTAGGCCATTTCTGCAGGCACTGCTTCCGTCTTCGTCTCGCAGGTTTTCCTTCCATCGTCCATGCACATCCCGCTGGCCCATGACACTCGCTGGCCGCCCAGCGCTGGCCTCCCGCAGAGCAAAAAAGGCCGCGAGCCTTGCTTCCGACGCGCTTATCTACCCTCGTCTTTTCGCCGCCAACATGCAGCCCCCAAGATTGGCCTCATGCGCACTCGCGCAGCCCGCGAAAACACCAATACAAATAGAAAAAAAAAAGCGCGCGGTTTGAAACATTAAAAGGGGATGCGGAGCACCACATGGTTTTGCTATCATCACAGAAACGTGCGTCGACTGACTGACTGTGCCACTTCTTGAAGCAAGCAGTTCTCACCAAAGGAAAAATCCCGAAAAGGCAGTCTTGGTAGACATGGTAGACTTAACTACAGCTATACTGGGCAGCCACGTGTTGTAAATGCGCCCATTATTTTCCAGGGCAGACCACATTATGTCATCCGGTCTGTTGTGCGACCGCTCGTCACGCGTCTTGCTCCTGGAGGCGCCGTCTTGTCCGAAACTATCGTATCACATAGCTACATCCCCAGTGGCGGTTGAGCGGTACCCAGATATTGCTCTCGAACACAACGGGTCAATCATCGGCTCAAAATCTAAATAGAACTTTAGGTAGGTGTAGCAGGACGGCATCGACAGATGCCCGTTGCGACGAGGCTTGACAAAAGTTGGAAAAAGTTTAAACATGCATATGTACTGTAGGATACAGTGGACAGCGTTTTGAGGCGCAGGCCTTCAAAAGAATCAAAACAAAAAGAATGAAAGGCAAGTCTGAAGCATTCGCTGTTTTATTTTAAAAATGAAGGCTCAGGAAGACGCGCTCGGATGGAGCAAGCATCAAATTCTAGGCAATGCTCCCCTCTTGCCCAGCGCCCCCCCCCCCCCTCCCCTTAAAAAAAAAAGAAGAATGGTGAAATGAAACGCCCGGGTGGGTCCGGGTGCTGAACCCTTCGTCGATTCCCGTTTGTCAGGTAGAAGGACGGCGGGGAACGAATTGGGGCTATTGACAAGGATCATATCTTGGAGATCCGATTTTGCAAACATTATACCATATTTGTTATGTAACAAATATCTAAACTTGGCCTTGACCCTTATTTCTTTAGCAGCGACATGACCGGAGCTCTGTAGCTGGAAATGATTCTAAAGCGCGAAAATCATTAGCAAAGACTTGCCATAGGATTGGAACTTAATTCTGTTGTTGGCAAGGACGCAAATTTTTGTGTTGTTGTAGACCGTATATCACTAGGCACTCTCCTTCGGGCCTGTTGTTCTGCGGATCCCCTAGCGACCCAGCGCTGATGAGAAAACCAAATCGGTGATGACTCATGGTTGTCCTCTTTCACGCCACACCTTCTGTGTCTATTGCTGTATTTTTTTAACCCAAAAGAATTTCTTGCGTCGTGTGTGGAGTGGACAGTGTTTTGGTCGGGAGTGTCCGCAAGAACTTTCAATCATATAAATATTAACATATTAGGCCTTGTTTTTGCATCGACTCCAGACAATGTGAGCCCGATCTTCCTCACGAATGGTTTCAGTGATCACAAACTACTCCATTGCGCTCTAAATATGCCGTCACGTTAACGCAGCCCACCTTAGAAATACATCTTCGTCTATAACAGAGCGAACTACGATGCCATTAACCTCGGCTTACATAGCTTCTGCGATTCCTTTCTGTCATTCTTTCCTAAACATTCTGTTAACGAAACTGGCGTTATTTCAAAGATAAACACACGCAGTTAATGAACACCTTCATCCCCCGCATATTTTTCCGTGTTAGCTCATATAAGCCGTGGTACCACAATACTCCTCGTACGCTGATGAACAAAAAAACGACTTTTCTAAACAGCTAAACGGCTGAGAACACCCGCATCAAGGAAAAAACATAGAAACGCCGTTAAAGAAAACTGTGCGGTCATACGGAAAGCAAGGCATAAGTTTATGGCTAACGATTTGCAATTCCTCCTTAAGCCCAATAAAAAAATAAATTTGAAAAACATGATCACCTTCCGAAACTTTTCAAATTTTATCTTGATCGATGAGGTTGGAGATCCCATTGCTCAAGGCGAACGCCCTCAGTCTTTCAATAACATTTCGCAAGTATTTTCACGAAGGAAGACCATTCCACGATTCCATCGGTACCTGAATATGACTATGACTACATGAGACCAATAGACGTTACTCTTGGTGGCGTTGCGACATAGATTTACAATCTTAAATTAACTACTTCATGTGGCAGTTGATGGGATTAATTAAAAAATTTTAGACATGCCGTGGCTCATTCCAGCGTCATACTCACTCATATATTTCGGCAATCTCTTTCAACAGGACAGATACCATGCAAGTGAAAAATTGGAAAAGTTATTCCAATTTTCAAATCCGGTGACCGAATCAACATTGCTGACTATCGGCCAAAATCGCTGACATGTATATCTTGCAAACTTCTCGAGCACATCATTGCATCTAACACGGCACTACATTTAGAAGGCAATGGTTTCTTCTATTCACAACAATACGGGTTCAGAAAAGGGGTGTCATGTGAGACACCACTACTGGAGTTTACTAACGAGCTGCTTCACTCTATGAATGAAAACCTTCAAATCGACGGTATATTCCTCGACTATGCTAAAGCCTTCAACAGCGTTCCACACTGTCATTTAATCGCGAAACTCTCATCCTTTCGCCTTGATTCATTAACAATTTCTCGGATAAAAACCTTTTTATCACTTCGTTAACAATTCACTTCTGTTGATACCAAATCATCCCCTCTAATTTATGTAACATCAGGCGTACCGTAAGGTAGTGTAAAAGGCTCGTTACTGTTTCTGATTTTCATCTTCGACCTACCGTTAACGATAACCTCAACATTCAATGTTTGCTGATGGTAGCGTTATTTATCGCAAACTCGGCTCTATTAATGACCGCATCGCTCTCCAAGATTATAACCGGGGCGCATCATGCAAATTTCCCTTAACACAGATAAATGCCACTTAATGACATTTAGCTGTAAACAGACTGATTACATTTTCACTTACTCGCTTAACCACAGTCCAGTCACTCTTGCGTCGTCATAAATGTACCTTGGCGCGCACTTGTTACCTAAAATTTCATGGAAGAATCACATATAAACAATTACTGCAAAAGATAGCCTTACGTTCGGGTATTTAAAACGTAAGCTAAGAGGTGCACCTTCTTCCACACGGCAGTTGTCATATCAAACATTTTTCCGCCATCAAATTGAATACACATCTTCCATTTGGTCACCTAACCAACATTACTTAATTCATTCCCTAGAGCACGTACAAAATCGTGCCACTCGTTTCATTGCTCGCAACTATTGCCTACATTCCAGCATAACTAACATTAAGGCATCGTTACCCCTTCCATCCTTAGAATCTCGCAGAACGATAGCACTTATCTGCCTCTTTTTAAAATTGTTTACAGCCATCATTCCTTCACACTACCACTTACAAAATCGGCCCGCACATCTCACCGATTGCATAATCACCTCAACGCATTTCGGGAAGAACCACTGAATTCAACTCATCAGCCCTGTCCCTTGCAATCATTTATTTGAATAGTCTTCCTGACAACATTGGTCACGTTTCAGAATATGTATTTTCAAAGGAAAAATAAGCAGCATTGTGTTCTGTAGTGTGCTTTTCAATTGTGTTCTCTTTTCTTGTTGGTTGTTTGCCATTATATAACGACAGCGATTTCAAGATAACGATGTTAAAATAACCTCTGTTTCGCACCCCGGTTATGTAACCCAGCTCACATAATACTAATACTCCAGTCGGAGCCCGTGAGGTATTTGATAAATGATTAAATAAATAAAAAAAATAAAAATTCTGTCCTGGCCATGAATCTAAAAAGCATTTTTCCGTTCCCTAACAGAGCGCGCCATCCACAACTCCACGCTGACTTCCTTACAATGGTTCTGCCCTAAATTTTTTAAAAGCTGGCATCGACTTGGCCCGCACCTCTCCGCCCGCATGTATCTCCAACAGAAGCCACTGTGGGCGCTCTTACGACACATAACTTGGCATAATCACCACTCCCTCAACATCAGTAGCATGCGTGCAGATACATCTTATTCGAAAGCTATTAGGACGCAATTGAATGTAATGTCTCATGAATCTATACCAACCTCATGAATCCATACCATTTTGCCCAGTTTTTCCACCCTCTTGAAACAACGTGCTCCACCAAATTTTGGCAGTGCCATTAGGGACAATTCCAAACCCTAAAATGCGTGAACATATTCCAGGTATGCCAAAAACGTCCTACATTGCAAAAGTTTGATCAAACAGTTGGCACTGTTATACATCTCATATATGTATAATGACGCAGCACATGTTATTGTCAGCAGCTTAGTGACGACCACCTCTTCAGAAGCGGCGTTTCTGTGCTGGAAGTGCCGACAGCCACCGCAATAAACCTATGCATAAAACATAAGCCATCCATGAATATAAACATCAGAGGCCATCCGCTACACTGGTCAGCAGAACGCTTATCACTGGGATATGTTCTTCGACTCAAAACCTGCATTACAGACTATAAAAAAGCACCTCAAAACTAAGTAGATATGAGCATCTAGTCGGGCAAATTGTAATTCTACTTGCTGATGTATACCAGCGTGGCCACGTCGTCAAGTTTCAAAAGATCCCCAGCCATTGCTGTATCGCAGGGAATGAAAGTGCTGATGCAGACGCCAAGCTGACTCATGAAGACCAGCCTTCCATACTCCACTCTTTCGCAGGGAGTGACGCCGCACGCTTAAAGGCTCATTCAATCCAGTCTGCTATGCATCTGCACTGGGACGATGCAAGCCATCAGCAGGGCCGCATCTCTGGGCTAGATGCAGGCTCGCGACTTCAAATACCATCTAAAGTTTACAATGTCAAGAAACTCTGCTTCATTCGTTACGGCTTGTTCTCGCGTACACCAAAGGCTACTTCCACAAGATCGGAGTTGAAGCAAGCCCAAAATGCGTGAACTGCAACATTCCAGACACAATTGTTCATGTTATTTATGAGTTGTGTCCTGCCTATAGTGACGCGAGCAGGGCCTTCGAAAATACTCTCAAGCAGTCGAACAGCCGCCCTCTCTCAGAGGGAAAACCTCTAGGTGCCAGGGCAAAACAAACGGATAATTGGTGCAAGATAAAGGCCCTGTTTGATATTTCAGGTGAAATGGGCCTTGATTCCTGCCTCTAACATTTAAGTGTGCTGAGAAGTGAGTGAGTATCACACGTGCATACGAGCTTGTGCTGAAACATGTGTCAATGCACTTTTAGCTTTTTTGTGCTGAAGTGCCTCTTGTGCGTGCTTCCGCGTTTGTGCCGGCATGTGTGTTCAGTGACAAGGGGTGCGTGTCCAAGACATATGCAGAATGTTATGTTCTACGAGTGCGCATGTTCTAATCAAGAGCGCGAATACAACACCTATATGTGGTACTTAGTTTACTGGTCAAGTGCATCTTGTGCCTGTTTCTGCTATTGTGCTGCCATGTGAGAGTGCAGAGTTCTTTGTTTTTGTGGTGATGCTTGTTCAGTGACAAGGGGTATGTGTCCAAGACATGTGCAGCATGTTGCTGTCGTTACGTGTGTGCATGGTCTCCTCAATAACTTGGACCACAAGGGAAACCTCACTGTACTCTGGCATCACCACCCTTCATTCACAACCTTACTCCCTTTTACTAGTAGCAGGTCAAGGTCTTTTTAATGCCGGACGACCACTCCACCTTTCTTCTCATTGAATTGCTCTCTCTCTCTGACCCCGAATTTAGTCATGGAGGACATCAATATAGTTTAGAAATCTGCGCCTGAATTTCAGAAGAAAAAGAAAGGCAATGAATGTCTATTTGGTAATGTCGGCCAGTATTTTTATTAGTGGGCGAGCGAAAGGTCGGTACCTCCGCCAGAAAAAAGTATAACAACAAAGAAACGGTTATAGAGGCAGTTGGTGCCTTCTAACTAGGTAAAACCACAGCGCACTATTTCCTTGCGGCTTTCGCCAGGGAGCCGCCATCGAGCCTAGAGTTGCGATAAGCTTTGATTTGTTCACACTCTAGGCTTTGCATTTGATCGCGAGAGCATTAAAAGTTAAACTAAATTTGCAGACGCTGGAAAAGCAACGAAACGCAATGCGAGCTCATAATAGAACTTGGAATGGAACTCGCAATCATTTCGCATTTGCACACGTTAGAAGATTTAAGTGCACAATGTATATGTTTTGTTCCCAGAACCGTTTGAGCATGGCGCAGCAAACGCTGGCTTACCAGACGGATCCTGGCCTACGGGGGCTCAGAGTAACGGCGGTGGAAAGATGGTAAGACTTCAGCTCAAACAACAAATTTAGGCGTGCTGAAAATACAAATGCTAATGAATAAAGCGGCCTCGGTGAGTCACCCTACGTAGGGCAGCCTTAGTAAGGGGCATATTCTTGTTGTTACATCAAAGGGATTTTTCGGTTCAGGTGTCCACAGCTACAAGTGTGAGAGATACTGCGCCTTTCCTTTCATGTGAACAAATTATTATTATTATATTATTGTACGACTCGCTAAAAAGAATTTCGAGAGCACCGCATAATATGCTTTGGAGTAATGCGAAAGCACGGACGCTGCTGTTGGTTGGTTCTGGTTGCTTGTAGGTGCTTAAGTCACTTCTTGTTTACCCATTTTAATCTTTGGTACTTTCAAATAGCGCACCAATCCCAACCAATGCCCTTTTTCGTGTCTATATTTCTGTTTGCACAACGTCACATCTTTGACGTCGCCCTAATTGACTGACTTAAAACACTATGTTAGTCTTTGGTACTTAGGAATTGCGCGCGAATCCATTGCTATGCCATTTTTTGGCTCAGCTTCAGATTACTTGGCGTCACATCTTTGATGTCACCTTGATTGACTGATTCAGTAACCATTTTATACTTGATACATTTCACAACGCCCTAATTGACTGAAAAAATTAAGTATTTCAGTATTTGATACATTGAAATTTGGCACCAAACAATTGGCTGATAAGACCACTTTCGCCTTTATTTTACATTTTTTGCCTGTAATTGTTTACCTAATTAACCTATTGGCCTACCTATTTTTTGGACACAACATTGTCACTCTCTATCGAATGACACCACTCATTAACATCTACCTCTTCTCAACTACAATTGCTGCGGACGTTTACAATTTTTGCCTCTAATAATTACCTAATTACTGTTTGGCCTAATTATTTTGGACACATCATAACATCACCCTCTGTTGATTGGCACCACTCATTATATTCTACAACGTCTCAATTACAACTGATGCGGACATCATTTTGCTGACGCGGTCTGCGGACGCGGCCTGCGCACAGAAATCTGTGAACATAGCGAAGTAATACTTTCGCATTAATAATAAACGAAACATGCAGGCACACGCCGATCATGATGCCGCACTTGAAGCCGGGTCCAAACTGCAACCTAGAGGCTTACCGAAAGCCGAACCTGGGACCTCATTCTGTGCCTGCCCATCTGTAACTGGTACTCTGTCATAGGTCACAGTGACATAGCCACAGCTTTCAAGCGTTTGGGGAATATTACGCGACCATTGACTTGGTTTGGTTCCAGTGGTCGCCAAACTCTAATCAACGAGAGCCAACTGCATAGCCGTCGCCTCCTATGCTCAACACTGCATTCTTGCAGTGTCCAAAAGTACAGAAAACAAAAGAAATAGGAGTCATGAATAAATTTACAAAATGAAATATTTAAAACGGTTGCACCACAGGAGGAGATGATGGCACCGACACAAGGCCAGAGTGACCAGATCACATAAACCTAGCCCCGGTGCTCTAGGTTTATGCCAGTGAAGCCATTTCATGGATGGGTATTCCGCCTTCCAACATGGTAGAGTTGAATGGCTAGATGCGCAGTGGAGCTGAACCACTGCTCTTGCCTGGAGCAGCGAGTTCAACGCAAGGTTCCTGAAAGCTGAACAGGCCACATCCGGTGCTTTTTTCTTCCAACCGCTCCCCACTGCTAGTTGCGCTGCCCCGCATTGCCTCAATCTCTTCCATTCCCGAACTGGTAGACACAGCACTAGCACCTTGCTCAGAAAACGTAATGCAACACACAAGTGACGAGTCCCCACTTGAGGACAAACGCTCAGTGGATGTGGGCGCAGAGGGCTCAGGCGGCCGGGAGGTGGAAGTCTCCTCCTAAGGCTTCGTACGAAGACGCGGTGCTGGCGAATACAATGCCGGGTGAAGTCGTCCGCGTGTGCTTCGAGCTCGGCGCCCGCGTTGCGGCGCAGAGCTCTTCGGAGCAGGCCGAATGCCTTGGCGTTCGGAGCTATACGTTATGCTGCTTCTTCTCCTTGATAAATGGCAGATACTCACGAAGGGCGATTGGCATGGGTTCAGTGTGGACTGCCGATCTTCGCCAAGAGCACTGTGGCAAAGTGATTAACGGTCTTCGTTGTCGTCCTTTTCGAACGGTGTGGTAGGTAAAAACTGTACTGGTACGGTTCCAACGGAACACCATATGCCAGTGCTCGCTCGGAGACTGGATCACTCGATGAACGCAAATGATCTCCATTAGGTTTCATTCGCAAAATTACCAACCACAATTTCCAACCACATATAGCTCACCAGTTTACACTCCTAAGCCACCGTCCAAGTAGCGCTGCTAAGCGATGTTATGGAATTGAGATTAAATGGTCATCGTACAGATGCAAGCAAAAATGTCTCAAAAGCACTTTCGCGGCCGTTTGAGTTCTTGGATAATATGAACAACTTTTCATGCACTTCGTATAAATATGCGATTTCTCATCATGACTCTACAGCTGGTTAAAGCGAGGATTTTTATCTACAGATCGCAGCCTTGTTTAAAACTGTAATTGTCTCACGCGAGGCTGCGTGACACTGGGGGTAAAAAGAAGGCTTAATACTCTTTGGACTACATGGCATTGAAAATTTTCAAAGCAATAGTGATGTTACGTTCGTGTTCGGCAGGTAGAGAAGCAGAAGACGATGATCTGATGATGGTCAGGAGGAGATATATATTTACAGAAGGAAACTAGTTTACATTGGCAAACAGTTACAGTAACAAGAGTCACAAAGACAACTGCAACTTAAAACAAAATAGACTCTCACACAGAGAAGTCACTCTACAAGCCCTTACTTTTCTACCGAGCATTTCGGTTAAAGCCTAGGGACTGTAAATACGTGCTAAGCACGGAGCCTCAAACTTGACTGACAAACATGGTCCGAGGACCGCTTTTTGATGACAAACATCAACAAAGCCCCGAGGGCGGTGACCTTCGGTGATCCGCCCCGAAAATAAAGCAGCCAATCAAATTATTGAAAAACATGCCACAACCCCCGTGGGTTGGGAATAATCTCGGACCCAGGTCCTTAATTACTTCAAATAAAAATACAACATTCAAAACGCACACTCTTTCCACTCGCCGGTCCCCGAACCCTCTCACAAGGCGCCTGTCTTTGCCTCCCCTCCTCAGCGTGTTTGCGACGCGACCTTGCAGCTGGTGCCTTTGTGAAAGAAACGCCGCGGAGGCTCTCGAGACGAGGTCACTCAGCCGTCCCGTTCGAGGAAAAGGGGGTGGGAAGCACTGTCCTAGAGCACTGTACAGTCGCCGTCGAGCGGAATGTCTCGGGCACAGCGGGAGAGCGCTGGGCTGATTGTCTACTTGGGGGGGGGGGGGGGAGGGGGGCAAGGGTCGCGCCTATTGTCGCCCTCTGCAGGCCCTTTAGCGAGCGCTTGTGGCAGTGCAAAAGGCTTCATGAACGGCGTCTCCATGCACCCATGCTTGGCGCCATGGCGGGAGATCGCTGAGATTGCTGGACGAGCTGGCCGTGAAGTGGTTCGCAGAAGCGTGCCACTGTTGTTCCCGGCTGATAATTGGAAGCGTCTGTCGTTCGCGTCTTGGCGACGCCTCGGGGCGAAAGGACGAAACAAACCAGGCCTCCCGCGC
Organism: Amblyomma maculatum; assembly: GCF_055883805.1. Lineage (NCBI taxonomy): Eukaryota > Metazoa > Arthropoda > Arachnida > Ixodida > Ixodidae > Amblyomma > Amblyomma maculatum. The sequence continues at coordinate 19,029,855 of NW_028146738.1, forward strand.
GCCCCGCGAGCCCGCGCCCAAGAAAAGGGGTGAAAAGGAGAAAAAAACAACAGCGCTCGCTCCTTGGCCTCGGCGCGTGGGGGGTTCGACCGCCAGCGCGACTCCACGTGCGAGTCGCTTTTCACTGCGGCCTTACAGCATTTCTTTTTATTTCATAGGGTGCCTATGATGTCATTTTTAGCTACGGAGCAACCATGCACACCTTAGAACAGATTGTTTAAATATGAAATGTTTTTTTCGAAGGAGCAGTATATTTTAAACACCGCGAAAGGCAAGGGGGGTGTATGAGTTAGTATAGGCCGATCCTTACAAGCACATGTAAACCCAGCTTACCGAAATAGTTTTCTGGTTTTCCACAGAACTAGCGTAGGCAGCCGGTAGGTAAATATTGGGGAGCGCTTTGAAGTGTTTGACAAAACATGCATGTCTTTGCGAAGACAAAGTATATTTAAATCACCACTCAAAATGTGTTGTGAAGCCATACATGCCGCCGACAGGCTCGCTATCCAGCGGGTGTTTCTCCCGATCGCGCGTGCTTCTCATCTAGCCTGATATGATGGCGCATGAACTCTATCTGTTCACAGTGGTTAAAAGCAAGCAGCTTCTTCAAAACTACATTCAAAAAGCACTGGCAATCGAAAGAAATAGTATAGCCCACTACAGCAGACGGTGGCACAGGCGACGCTCCATTCGAGTGAAGACAGAAGGCGCAGACGACGCCGACGTTCGCGAACGCTTTTTGTGTGAGGAGACGGCAAATTTTGATCGTCTGCTGCTAATCGTGGTCCGTTTATCGTGCTGAGTGAGGACTGCCTTCAGCTGAAAAGTTTGTTTTATTTGAGCGGCAGCATGTCGGGCAACACGGCAAGCTTTCGTAATTGCGCTGAGCTCCCAGCGACTAATTACTTTTCTGAGGTATAACGGACATTGCAATGCACATATATCAAAACATTTAAATATTATTGACTTTAAATGACGTAGCATACGTTTTCACTTTGTCTTCAAATCTCTCGCTAACGTTCAACCATCGTCCACGTTTATTGGCGTGCTCTAAAACAGGAAATTTATTTTGCTAAATTTTACTGGCATGGGTTTTGATGAGTCGTGCTCACGGCTTGTAACTCCGTCGTTTTGCGGCATTTTATTATACAAAATTGTTTTTAATGAGAAGTCCCTACTTAAACAATTCGTCCTACGATGTTCATAGTTACTCTGCACCGAATGACGGCATTATATTACTCATAGATAAAAAGTTAGTAGAAAGGTTGTAACGGCTGCCGCTTCTACCTTTTATACACATTATTACATTTGTACTACCTTTTTACGAACTTGTTTCTGCCGCAAAAAAATATGAGGTAGCGCTATACAAGCAGTAAAAACAAGGCCTGGGGCCGATTGTGGCACCGATCATCAGCTTCTTGTTGCCAAAATTAAGCTTCGATTGAGGAAAACGCAGAAAACTAGAAGGCCTTGCAGGTATGATCTGGATCAAATTCCATTAGAATATGCTGTGGAAGTGAGGAATCGATTTCAAGAATTAGATCTAGACGACAGAGAGCCCGAAGAGATGTGGACTGATGTTCGTGATATAATACAAGAAGTTGCTACTAAGGTAGTTCCAAAGCAAAAGAAATGCAAGAAAGCAAACTGGTTATCTGAAGAGGCTTTGCAAATAGCCGAGGAAAGGAGGATGGCAAAAGTTATGGGGGAAAGAGAAAGATACAAGGTTCTCAATGCGGATTTTCAGAAAATAGCAAGGAGAGATAAGAATACCTTCCTGAACATACAGTGCCAAAGCAGTTGAGGACAACAGCCAATTAAGGAACACAAGAGCTCTGTATAAGACAATCAAAGATATCAAAGGAAGCTTCTGTGCTAAGCTGGGCGTGATAAAGGACAAACGAGGCAAGGACCTCACTGAAGCCTCAGAGATAAAGAAGAGGTGGCAAGATTACACAGAAGAACTGTACAAGAAGGACCCGAATGTGCAAACCCAACATAAGACGGTTGTGATTACTGATCACGAGCCGGGCATCCTGAAGAGTGAAGTTGAATGGGCCTTAGCCAGCCTTGCCAAGAACAAAGCTAGCGGAATTGATGGCATTCCCGCTGAGTTGCTTGAAAACCTAAACCATGACGCTGTTAACATTCTGCATACATTATGTCAGAAGATTTGGACAACCCTGCAGTGGCCACAGGATTAGAGGAGGTCAGTTTACATCCCCATTCCAAAGAAAGGCAGTGCCAAAGATTGTTCCAACTACCGCACGATCGCACTTATTTCGCATGCTAGCAAGGTGAAGTTGAAAATCCTCCAAGGTAGGCTGCAGCAGTATGTGGATCGGGAGCTTCCGGACGTTCAAGCTGGGTTTTGCAAGGGCAGAGGAACTAGAGACCAAATTGCCAACCTTCGCTGGATCATAGAAAAAGCAAGAGAGTTCCAGAAACCCATCTACTTCTGCTTTATTGATTATGCGAAAGCGTTTGACTGCGTAGATCACAGCAGATTGTGGCAAGCTCTCCAAGAGATGGGAGTTCCAATTCACCTCATCTGTCTCCTCAGGAACCTGTATGAAGGGCAAGAGGCCACAGTCTGAACTGGGCATGGTCTTACTGATTGGTTTCCGATTGAGAAAGGAGTGAGGCAAGGCTGCATACTGTCGCCCTGCCTATTTAACCTATATGCAGAGTGCATCATGAGGAAGGCCGGTCTGGACGAGTCTTCAGCTGGAGTGAAGATTGCTGGAAAACGTATCAACAACCTTAGATATGCGGATGATACCACTTTAATGGCAGAAAGTGAAGTGGAACTCAAGAGACTTTTGATGCGCGTACAAGAAGAGAGTGAGAAGTTTGGGCTTAAACTGAACATTAAAAAGACAAAGATCATGACTTCTTGCCCTATCAAGTCCTGGAGCATCAATGGACAAGAAGTGGAAGCTGTGACAGATTTTCTCTTCTTCGGCTCCAAGATTACCTCGGAAGGAGACTGCAGCCATGAAATTAGGAGACGCCTGCTTCTGGGAAAAAGAGCAATGGTTAGCCTTGACCGCCTAGTAAAGAGCAGAGACATTAGTCTGCCAACCAAGATACGTATAATTCGTGCTATGGTCTTTCCAGTTGTGATGTATGGAAGCGAGAGTTTGACTGTGAAAATGGCTGACCGCCGAAGAATTGACGCGTTTGAATTGTGGGGCTGGCGAAGACTCTTGAGAGTTCCTTGGACTGCCAGAAGATCAAATCAGTCGATATTGTCGACCATAAACCCTGACTGCTCATTGGAGGGTCAAATTCTAAAGTTAAAGCTCAGATACTTTGGTCATCTGATGAGAAGAGAGGAGTCGCTGGAGGAAGATTTGATGTTGGGAAAGGTTGAGGGTCGCCGGAGAAGGGGTAGGCAGCGAACGCGATGGTTAGATGGCATCCTCGAGGCACTGCATATGAAGTTATGTGATGTTAGGAAGATAGTGAGAGACCGGAAAGCTTGGCGTGACATGGTCCATAGGAGCACGAAGAGTCGGACACGACTGAACGACTGAACTGAACTGAGTAAAAAGTTAGTAACTCCTGCTTTTACGGTGTTTTCTGGCTGCAACTACCTTTGTACTTACTCATTTCTTCATCAGTGAAAGTAGAGGTAATGAATAGTCCTTGACTGTCACCACCATGATCAGAAAATGTCTGACAGCATACACAATATGAGTATTCAAATATATACTAGTTGTGATACTCCTGATTATGTTGCTACTCTATTTCGTATATTTTTGTAAGACAAAAGTGGTTCCTAAATGGCAGCAAGATTAAACACAATGCAGGTCAGTGCTCTATTTGTTTGGGATACATAGTATATACGCGGCACCTGCGGGTTCTATTGCTTGTCTTCATGCGTCGATTTGTTTTTCGCGCAGAACGATCCATGCACACATTTAAAAGCCCCCTTGAAAGGCTTATAGCCAGCACTGAGCTTAATCCGCTGAATCACTCCCTTCAACGGCAGTACAGAACTAGGCCCTGCCTTTCATGACGGAGGAAGATGCGCGCAAAAAAGCACTTTCCGCACACGTGCCTGCTTTATATCTTATCATTACCCTGGATGCAGGCCTTGCGCTGCTTTAAAAAAAAAGCCCAATCTCGCTTCCGAAACCGAAACTTCCTTTCGGAAGTAGCAGTAAAGAGTAAGCTGTTCGAAAGCTGTCCTCAAGAAGAACGGGGCTTTCTCTGGGGCCCTGATGAAGTTTGCGCCTTTCAAATTCTGATTTCGAGCCTCACCGCTCCACTTGTCCTGGCCCATTTCAACCCTTCGGCCCCTACAAAACTTCGCACCGACGGCAGTGGCCATGGCATTGGCGCTATTCTTGACCAGTGCCAGCATGGCGCCTCCAGTTTCATTGCCTATGCTAGCCGACTGCTATCTCCGTCTGAGCGAAACTATTCATATACCTAACGGGAATGCCTCGCACTTCTTTGTGCGTTGACTAAATTACGCCCTTATTTTTTGGGAGGCCCTTAAGCGTAGCGGCAAACCACCATGCCTTGGGGGGTTGTGGTATGGTGTATAGCCGAGATTTAGGAAGACGACGAGGATGTTTTCGACGCTGGGTCGAACGACGTCGACACTGAAGCTATAGATGTTGTGTTTGTGGGTCGGGTGTTCCAGAGGTGCTCCTGACGTTTAACTCAGACCCTTACCGCTCGGGAACGCGCCGTAACAATATTTGCTCATGACATTTATCATCATATAATCATGATAAATACACAGCCTTCCCGCCTAACAGGCATGGCGCAGTGGTTCGGCCGCTCGGCTGCTGTACCCAAGAATGTGGGATCGAATCCCGGCCGCAGCTGCCACTTTTCATTGAAGGAGAGAAGCGAGGCGCGTGTCCACTGTACGATGTCAGTGCACGTTAAAGAACCCCATGTGGTCGGCCGTTTCGGAGCCCTCCACTGCGACGTCTCTCATAGCCACAGTCTTTAACGTTACCAGTGAAAAGAACGAAACTAAAACCCTGTCCTGCGCCAGCTGCCAAATCCATCTGGTCCATGCAGCTTTTTTTAATATCATGAAGTGCAGTGCGTTTTTGTCTGCCCAGTATATGCCGCTCTGGAAGAACCCCCTGACTGGCTGCGCTACTTCGATGCCTGTCGGTGCCTCCTTAAATTTTGATAGCGTACGTACAGTGCGGGGGTATAGCAGGCCTGCTTTGTGCGGCTTGGCCAATATGGCCAATAGAGGTAGGGGAGGTGTTGAATTTTTAATGTCTGGTTCTGTTCCCATGCAATAAGGAAAAAAATGTCTGCGTGCAGGGTAGGATATCTGACTCGGAATTCAAAGGTCCGGGCTAAATTCTGGACTCAACCTAAATTTTCCTTTCCGGGTAATACAAATATACTACCGTGTTCAGTATGACTGACACCCGCGATCGTCTAGTCACAGCGGTTTTCAGATGCACGGTGGTCTCTACAATCGGTGCGACTGAAAGGGAGTACTGGAAAAATTGCTCTGCCCCAGCAGTCCCCAGGTGGTAGGTGAGTTTGAGAGGATACCAGAACAAGAGGTGATAAGCAGACGAAAGATTTGAATAATGGACGGCAAAGCATGAGGGTCTCAATCCTAACACATAGAGTAGAACTTTCAATGCTATCAAAGGAAATCAATAGGTGCAAATTGTGCGACATAAGGAACTATAACATGGAAAAAATCGAGAATGTTGTGGAGAACGGCGGCAGCCCTAAAGCTACGAAGAGGAAATTAGGCATAAAAAATCAGATGTATGCGCTAAAAGACAAGGCGGGTAATGACATCACGAATATGGATATGATAGTTAAAGTAGCCGGAGAGGTAGTACTCATACATGCAGCAGCCAAAGTATTCAGGACAATAATGGTATTGGTAGGAGTAAAGAGAAATAAGACGTTTCGTCAGTAACGAAGGACGAAGTTAAGGAAGCTTTAGAAACAATGTAAAGGGAGAAAACCAGGGCGGGATCAGGTAACTGCAGATTTGTTGAAGGACGGGGGAGATATCGTGCCAGGAAAACTGCCCATCTTGTATACGCAATGCCTGCTGTTATCGATGGTGCCGGAATCATGAAATACCGCTAAGATTATCTTAATCCATAAGAAATGGACGCGAAAGACTTCAAAAATTACAGACCAGTCAGCTTACTATCAGTTACTTTTTAGGTATTTACTAATAGAATCGCTGACAGAATCTTGACCGCCTTAGACTTCAATGAAGCAACAGATCAAGCAGATTTTAGGAAAGGGTTCTCAACAAGCGACCATATCTATACCATCAACCAGATGATAGAAAAACACTCGGCATATAACCATTCTTTATACATAGCATTCATTGATTACGAAAAAGCATTTGACTGAGTAGAAACATCGGCAATCATGTAGGCATCGCGAAATCATAGCGTAGGCGAGCTGTATGCGAAATACTGCAAGATATATACAGTGGCTGCACAGCAATCAGCGTTCTGCATAAGGAAAGTAACGAAATTCTCATAAAGAAATGTGTTAGGCAAGGAGACATGATCTCCCCAGTACTATTCACATCTTGCTTAGAGGAAGTATTCAGAGACTTGGAATAGGAGCAGTTAAGGATAAGGATGGATCAAGAATTGCTCAGTAATGTTTTCTATTCGCTCACGACGTTGTCTTGCAAAGTAACGCAGCAGACGAGTTGCAAAGAACAATTGATAACCTAGACAGGAAGAGCAGAAAAGTAGGCCTAAAAATTAATATACAGAATACCAGAATAATAAGATAATCTCCAATACCCCAGGGAAGTAACAGCAGTTTGCAATAGGTAGAGAAGCACTCAAAGGCGTAGCTGAATATGTCTACTTAGGACCGGTAGTAACCGCTGATCCGAACTATGAAAGGGGAATAACTAGGAAAATATGATTGGGATCGAGCGAATTTGTCAAGTTATCGCAAATAATGACTAGCAGGTAACGTTATAGCTCAAAGGAAAGTATCCAACAGTTACATCTTACCTGTACTCACCTTGTGGGGCCCTGCGCCACATATCTTTATGGCCCGTGACGCGCCGCCGATTCAAAGGCCGCGCCACATCCCAGCACTCCCTGCGCGTTGCCCGTTTTCCTCTCCCTGCTCGTTCTGGAATAACCGTTTCCGCGCGAGGGTGATAAAGGAACGCGCACGCCGTCGCAATTTTTCTCTATGCCGTCGCCTCGACCTATGCCTTCCTGGACAGCAGGTGCCGAGCAGCTCTTCTGGCAAGGACCCCTGACCTCCCGCATCTTGATGGACGGACCATTTCTGAAGTGAGATAAAGATGTTTCTTACGCGTCCTGCTGTGTGTGTGTCTTGCGTATCGCTCGGGCAGATGAATCATCCACAAATTGGTGCCCAACGTGGGGCTGAATTAGCACCCATGTGGACAATTTCTCTGCCGACGTGGGAGCGCACGGCAAGGCTCACGACGGGCTGGTTCTTCGTGTGATAGGCGCGACGCCTTTTTGAGTTTAAGGCTATCGTGTGTGCAGATGACGAGTGTAGTATAGTAGTGTTTGTATAGTGCCTTAATTTTGTTTTGGGTTATGTGTGTGTTTTTTAGTGTCAGGTGGTTTGTGTTTCAATTTTTATTTTTTGAAAATGTTAGTTTTACAAAGGGTTGTCGCCGCGACAGACTACCTAACACGGTACGCAGAGACCGCGTTCCTTGTTTAAAGCTCCTGCAGCCGAAGTTGCTGAATTTTTCGTTCATAACATTGTCCTACGTCATGGCGCCCCCGCCGGGGTAATCACTGAGCGTGGAACAGCTTTTACGGCTCGCCTAATCCGGTTGGTCATGACTCTGACTCACACTAGCCATCGACGTGCGACCGCGTATCACCCTCAGACCAATGGGCTGGTGGAGCGCCTCAATCGCAAACTCACCAACATGATTTCTATGTATGTGGACGCAGAACATCGCACCTGGGATGCGATTTTGCCCTATATAACTTTCGCGTACAATACCGCCACTCAAGAGACGACGTGACTGACCCCGTTCCAACTTGTCTTCGGTCGCCAAGTGAGCACGTCGTTGGATGCCATGATGCCAGTTGGTCCTTCTTGCGGCTCTGACGCCGAACTTGACGCCGGCATCTTTGTTCAGCGTGCTGAGGAAGCGCGGCAACTAGCACGCCTCAGAATCCACCGACAACAGGCGAATGACGCTGCTCGGTATAACATCAGCCGAAGAATCGTCACTTACGAGCCGGGCGACTTCGTCTAAGTGTGGACACCTGTTCGTCATCGCGGCCTATCTGAAAAGTTACTACGCCGATCGATACTTCGGCCCTTGCGAGATTGTTCGCCGTATCAGTGACGTCACCTACGCCGTTGTTCCCGTAGCTTCAGCTCCATCCCGAAAGCCACAGCGTCCTGAAGTCATGCACGTGGTTCGGCTGAAGCCCTATCATGATCGTGCATGACTGAACTTTTCGTCAACGCCGCTGGGTCCTTGTGACACTTTTGTGCACCCTTTCGCTAACTTCTTCCTAGTAGCACCGTGTCGAATCGAGTCGATGCTAGAGGAGGGGGGCAGTGATACAAACTATAGTCGACGACGAAGCGGAGACAATCAGTGGCTAGTTGACGTAGACGACGAAGTTGGTTGACTGGAACCGCGCTCAGACCGCTGCTCGGACCGCTCTCGGACTTGGGCACTCTTCAAGGCTCAGGGCGTTGCCTGGACGTTTGGCGCAATACACGTTACAATATCATAATTGAGTGGGGGCTTTAATTTCTACAAAAATGACTCGCAAATTTGTGAGCAGGTGCAAACATAATACAATTGGGGGACTGTTATTAGTCTGCTTATGAACGGTAATGACGAAACCCGCTTTGTAGGACTATTTCACCAACTGCCTCGTCATTGTCATCCCTAGTCTATTACTATCTTAGTCAAATAAATGTATCCTCATAGTCATCTCTACTACCATCATTATCACTGACTAGGAAAGCATTACATCGCGCTCTCAATATTATAGTCAACTGCACCGTCATTGTCATCACTACTATCAGTTTCCCGCTCGACAAGAAAAGGTATAGGATTGTGGTTTGCGCCGTCTGCTGGAGATTGGAGGGGTATTGGTTCAATACCTGGTGGAGACATCTTGAAGCAAAAACTTCAGATATTGAAGTTTTCACTACCAAGTGGCCCTGATAGATGCCGCGCCTTTCCTTTCTTATACGGCAATTTATAATTGAATCTAAAGGTTAGCTACGGTAGAGCTGGTATTCCTGTGACATAAAATGTGACCTTCAAGTGACCTTGACTTTATTATGTGGGTTTGTCTATAATTCTGTGCTGTCCACTCAGTGTACACTGCGCCTTCATCTCTCCAAAACCTAAAGTACCGAAACTAAAGTACTGCAGTGCTCGGATTGAAATTCCTCCGGAGCTCTCCAATACAGCACAACTTTCACTCCTCCCGCTTTCACTCCCACAATCACCCATTCCCTTACGGCGCGGTTCAGGTGTCCAAAGGACAAGTGTGACGGATATTGCACCTTTCCTGTGAACTAATCATTCGCGGTTGTGCAGTGGTTAAGATCCCCGACTTCTGTGCCGGAGTACCCGGGACGAACACGACCGCCGACGGCTCGGTTTCTATAGAGACAAAACGAAGCAGCGTCCGTCTGCTGGGCAATGTCAGTGCACGTTAAAGATCCCCAGGTGGTCTCAATTACTATGCAGCCATCCACTACGGCATTCCTTTCTTTACACGTTCGCTCCAATCGTTTCCCCATCCCCTACGGCGCGCTACAGGCGTACAAAAACACATTTGAAAGACACAACGCCTTTCCTTTTCTGTGAACCATTTATAAGAAAAATTATGAAAAGACCGTCGATTGAAATGCGGCATTAGAGAAGCTGTTGCTGCAAGTCTCACAGTTTTCGCTCTATCCTTAGGTTCAAGCCATGCTTATTCTCCGCGATGTTTCTTTTTCAAGTCTCACTTTGTGCGCACACTTCCTGCAAACATCTCTGCAGTCCATGAACTAAGAAAGGCTTTCCGCATACAATAGTTTTGTTGCCGGTGCTATCGTGTCGGCCGCCTCCACTCGACTTAAGCAGCAGACGCATGCCCTTTATAGCTGCGGGATTTCTCGTCTCCGTGGAATTATATTCGTGTGTGTGGCTAAATACGACAAATTCACTGCCTCTCCCGCCTTCGAGAATAGATGCAAGCATGAAATTGTGTGTGTCATCGGCGCTATCTTGTCGCCTGTCTCCACTGCTCGGATTAAGGTGTCGTCATGACGACGAAATTTGCTACGCACGATGCTCTGGAATTTCATCGAACCAGCAGCCGCAATGATACGGATACATCCACACGTGTTGACATGTTGGGACGCTTTGATGGACAGTGATGAACTGCGGCTTATTTCTTCATGTACCGCAGCCAGATCCTAAGTGTTTCTAGGAGCTCAAAGTTTGCATTTCTCGTGGCTTATCTGTGTTGCTCTTTTTAGTGGGTACTATCCAGGGAATAAAAATAGGAGTCGCCCATTTTTTGGCCTGTTTGCTCAGAAATAAATTTGAAATTATGTTCTCTTTTGTTGAATGATGAGTAGTGGGGTACGTTCGTCATGTTAAGGTCTTAAAAAATTGCCTCCACTTGCACCAGGCCACGGATCCGCCGAACAAGCTCCCCCTCTCGAAGCAAGCCATGAGGTCAAAGAAAATGGTGCTTTGGAGTTTTGCACACAATGGGAGAGGGGGGGGGGGGGGGAAAGAAAGGAGGATGCTGCAGCACGCCAGTGCACCGAATGCTAGTATTTCTAGTGACGCCACTGAGCTTGATTAAAGATTGCGCACTTTTATATTTCATCGTGTTTATTCAGTCGGCAATGCATATTACGGTAAAAAAAAAAAAAAAAAAAAAAAAAAAAAAAACGTTCAAACTGAACGCCATTGATTTTCCGAGTTATAATAGGAAATGGGATATTTGTCGGTAGATGTGGCTTCATTTCCGTCTAAGGAAGATTATATTACAAGGTTATGAATTTAGTGATGTAGTTAGAGTGCTGCAAAACTGGTTTTTGCGTTATTGTAATGCATATTATGCATATTATATTAACCATGACTGCAAACGCTTTTCCGTATGTAAATGTTTTGTAAAGTTCCCTTCTTCGCCAACCCTGTAAGCGCTGCTCTTACTCTATGAAGTAAATAAAAACAAGATCATATAGCAATCCCATGAAGGAAAAGAGCATTTTCTTAGTTTTTGGTCATGTTGAGCATGATAAAATAATATTAACTCGAAAGAAAAACCAGACACTGATATCAGTTGGTAGCAGCTATAGAGTCGATCAGTGCTATTTGACTTTCTCGAGCGGGCACCATGTGCATAAATTCGCACGTTAACATTTTTTTTTAAAGTAACGAAGAGGAAAGGAATGCATCAGGGGATCCTCGGTATGCACTGTTCAGGAATGTAATGTTTATTAACATCACAACTTTAAAGACCCCGTTCTCCAGTACATCCAACGTTGGCGCTGGGAGAGGAAACTCCAGGACATAGCACTGGCAGCTCGTAGGGGATATGGTCTTGCAAAGACTGGTCGTAGGGTTGTGCGACGCCATGATACCACATGACGTGGCTTCTCGAGCTTTGATTTCAGATGTGCAGGATGAGGTCTAAATCTAGCCAGCCAGCTTGGTTAAAGCTGCTATTTATAACTATACCGGGGTGTCTTTCCCGTTATCTGGATGTAGCGGGTTACGACTGCGTGCAAAACACAGTATGCTTAGGATAATAGGCGCACTACTCAAGTTATAGTGATCAAGCTGGTTGCAATGTGCAGGCGCGAAACGAGAATCCGATGGGAAGCCAGCAAACGGGAGCCATTCGGGTGGTATGGTTATACCATAAAGGGACACTGAAGAGTGTTGTGTGAGCGCGAAGTAAGCACATGTTTCGTTATCGCGTACTGCCTTAGCAGGTGCTCGGTTCAGCTATCGCTTATCTGTTAGCCCGTGCTGGGTATAAAAAGCCGCTGGCACGTACGCTTCGTGCTCTCTACTGTAACCCGCTTGATTCCTGCGTAGTAGCAGGAATAAACGCTCTTCGATGTGTCGTCTACGCCGCCCAATTCTTGGATGCCCGAACATGACATTTTGGCGACGAGAATGGGATTACCGCACGGAAATCGCAGCATAAGGAAACTGCCTCCAGTGTCGAGAGATACCAGCCTCAAAAATTGCCCGGTGGTGGAATTCCTTAAAACAGCATCACGGCAGTGGAAATCTTCAGTGAGTCATGAGCCATATTGGTCACATTGAAGCTTTTGACGAGACCACGAGCGACTGGCGCTCGTATGAGGAAAGGCTGAAGGCTTACTTTTTGGTTAACAATGTTCCCGACGAAAAAAAAGGTTCCTGCTTTTCTAAGCGTCATCGGCGCAAGGACTTAGGCGCTGCTGAAGTCGTTAACGGCACCAGACGTACCGTCCTCAAAAGGGTTTGACAGTCTGCTGAAACTCCTGCGGCGCCAAATGATCGCCCAGAAGTCCGTCATTGCCGAGCGTGCGAAGTTTTACAAGCGATCACAGCTAAGTGGGGAGACCATTACCCAATTCGTCGCTGAACTTCGAAGCCTGTTGCAGAGTTGCGAATTTGGAAGTTTTGTGGATGAAGCGCTTCGGGACTGTTTCGTTTGTGGCTTAATCCGCGAAGACATTGAGCGTGTGTTATTCACGGAAGACAAAAAGCTAACCTTTCAGAAGGCTGTAGGTAAAGCTCTTGCCATGTAAACCGCAACGAAAAGTGCGGCGTTTACGCATAACAGCGTACCCGCAGGGACAGAGGTGAACAACGTTCGAGCTGAAAAACCGATTTCAAGGTCGCAAAGCTGTTTCCGATGCGGGTCACTCAGGCATTCTAGCGAAACGTGCCCTCATATTGACGATACGTGTTACAGTTATAACCGGAAAGGGCATATTCAACGCGCCTGCTGCAAAGGAAGGAAAGCTAAGGAGACAAAGCTTCGGAAACGAGTGAAGATGCTGGCATCCGTCCAAAAGGCGTCGTCCGCATCGCTTCAAGCAGTAAACGTGGCCCCACTTACTATGCCTATGAGTGTCGACGGCGTCCTGCTGACGATGGAGCTTGACACCGGCGCAGCCGTATCCGTCATTTCGTGGCGCGAATTCAAGAAGCTTTTTCCACGTAGGAAACTTCAGCCAGCGCCGTTAAATCTGCGGACTTACACTGGGTCGCTGGTGAAACCGAAGGGTTTGGCAAAAGTCGTCGTGAACCACAACGACCAGACCGCACAGCTTCCTCTGTATGTCGTGGACACTGCAGGACCGGCACTTCTCAGCAGAGAATGGTTGCAGGATATTCGGCTGGATTGGAAGAACCTAGTTTTTTTTTTAAGCACCTTGATCCGTCTCATGCCATGTCAAAGCACTGGGAACGAAAATTGGAAGCACTGCTAGACTGTCATTCCGAGCTTTTCAAGGACGACCTAGGCACTACTGCCGAAGAGCGAGCCGTGCTTGTCCTTCAGGAAGGGTCGCAGCCTAAGTTCGCAAAGGCCAGAAGCGTTCCATTCGCTCTACAAGGATCAGTAGAAGCGGAACTTGCGAAAATGGAGAAGCTTGGCATTATAACGCCTGTTGCAACAAGCGACTACGCGACGCCTGTGGTACCGGTTGTGAAGCGGGATGGAACCCTCCGGCTGTGTGGCGATCGCAAGACCACCGTCAATCCCTGTCTCGAAGTAGACCTCTACCCGCTGCCTCGGATTGATGACCTTCTTGAGCGCTTGCAGGAGGAGAAGAATTTTCCAAAATCGACCTCAGTTGAGCGTTCCAGCAGGTCGTGATGTGCGAAAGCTCGAAGAAGCTACTGAAGTTAAACACGCATAAGGGTTTGTACAGAATGAATCGTCTGGCTTTAGGCATTTCATCGGCCCCAAGCATATTTCAAACAATCATGGGCAACATGCTAAAAAGATTGAAGGGAGTCAGCTGCTATCTTGATGACATTCTGGTCATTGGCAAGACGAAGGAAGAACATTTCCGTAATTTAAAAGCCGTCTTGTCAAGATTGCTAGAACGTGGTGTGCGCATCCGGCGTGATAAGTGCTCTTTTTTCCAACGAGAGCTCCGTTATTTGGGCCATGTGATTAACGCCGATGGTGTTTGCGCGTCCCCTGAAAAGGTGTCTGCACTACTAAATGCGCCTGCTCCAAAGAACAAGCAGCAACTGCAGTCTTTCCTGGGCATGGTGAACTATTACGGGAAGTTTGTTCAAAGTCTGTCGACTTTGGCACATCCGTTCTACAAGCTACTTAAGCAAAACGCAGAGTGGACGTGGGATGAATCTTGCCAGTGTGTTTTTAGCCAGATAAAAGCAGTTATGGCTTGTTCTCCAGTACTCGCCCATTATGATCCGAAACGGCCCCTTCAACTCGCCTGCGACGCATCTCAGTACGGCATAGGCGCGGTACTTTCGCAGAAAATGGCAAATGGGTCAGTTCGACCAATGGCGTTTGCATCCCGGACGTTATCAAGTGCCGAGAAGAACTACAGTCAGATCGAGAAAGAAGCCCTTGCCCTTGTGTTCGGCGTAAAAAAGTTTCATTTCTACGTCTACGGAAGGGTCTTCACACTTGTGGCTGATCACAAACCACTGCAAGCAATTTTTGGCCCGAAAACTGGCATTCCCGCGATGGCAGCGGCGCGCATGCAGCGGTGGGCAGTGACGTTGTCAGCCTACAATTACGCCCTTGATTTCAAGAAATCAAGCGATAACGCGGAAGCAGATTGTCTATCTCGATTGCCTCTCGAGAGCAGTAAACAGAAATCGGCAGAAGAAAGCGAGACCTTCTGTTCGCTTCGTTTTGAAACGCTGCCCGTTACAGGCCAAGACATCGCTCGTGAAACAAGGCGGGACCCTTTATTAAGCAAAGTACTGGACTTCACAAGTGCTGGTTGGCCGGCGTACAAAGAGGAAAACCAATTTGATTTGCAGCACTAGAATACCAACTACGTTTTAATGATAAGAACGTCGCTGTTAATAAAGAAAAGCTTTGAAACCTAAAAAAGAGCAAAAACAGCAATGTAGGTATGGGGTGGCGCAGTGGTTACGGCGCTCGGCTATTGTTGCCAAGAACGCGGGATCGAATCCCGGCCTCGGCGGCCGCTTTTACATGGAGGCGAAAAGCGAGGCGCCTGTTTGCTGTGCGATGTCAGTGCACGTTAAAGAACCCCAGTTGGTCGAAATTTCCGGAGTCCTCCGCTACGGTGTCTCTCATAGCCTGAGTCGCCTCCAAAGCATATTCGAGAAATACCGATTACCTTACTGTAAGGGGAAGGTAGTTTTGTTCAGAAATCACGTACCCTTTAGTTATCGCGAAAAGAAAGCAGCAAAAGGAGTCTAAATGTTGGTAGCAAAGGAAAACCTGCGATTAGCGGCGCCCCTGGCGGACAGTTGTTTTGTTTTGGAATGTTTCACTTTCGGTGCTTCGTAACTATGAGATGTATGCCCACATGGTTTCTTACTTGACGTGCCTGGTTATTTCACCGGATCAGGAAAGTCCAATTTCTCCTCGGACTAAGTTCGTGGCTCGGCATGCGCTCTCCTATTGAAAGCAAATGATGTTAAATTTATTCTGGGTGGGGCATGATGACATATTTTGCAGGATAAAACTGCACGATTCTGGATGGAGCGGTTGCACAGGCTATCCCTGTATTACTAGTCGATTCTGGTTGCTTGGAGAGAAAAAGAAGGCTTGATAGAGAGTAAAAGAAAAAAAATTGACAGAAGACTGTCTGGTTGATGAATTCAGTTTTAATTTTAAGGTCTAAAGAAAAGAACCGAGGTGTGGTATACAGAATACCCTGATGTCTCCCCAGCCTCATATGTTGACGAACGAAAAACATAGCAGGAAGAATGAAACCGCATAGAGCGGAAGTCTAACAAATGCACAATCAACGCATGCACGTTGGTCGAACGCTGCGATACATGTGACCATGAAATTGACCTTGACAGAATGATTACATTGGATACCGAAACTAATACGCGCATGAGGCTTTTACTCGAGTCGTAGTATATTGAGCAAACAGCGGGGAATGATAATCGCTCTTTGGGAACCCTTCCCTCTTCATACATTCATGGAGTGCGGCCATTAACCCGGAGGTTGTAGACCCAAGGCCTTAAAAAGAGAAGCTGCGTCTGGCTGGGAGTCACACCATGATGAAGGGGCTGAGTAGACTCTGAAACGTCGTGATTTTCTGTTTAAGAATTTGGTTGAAGTCATTGCCCTTTACCCTAAAATAAAAAAAATGGATAAAGAGTTATGAGGTCTAAATCCAAGGGGTAGTTTTATGAAACGGAAAATAAAACGGAAGGAAATAGCTCATACCAAACAGAATTTGGACCTCAGCCCTTAGGTGCTGTAACCGATTTAACACCACCCTTGCGAGCTGTAATCACTGCTGTACGCTGCCCGGTTTAACTGGCCGCATTTTGAAGCGAAAGCTTCACCGGACTAGCAGCGCCGCGTTTCGCTTATATGCCGAGGTTTGACATTCAACCGACATTCAGGAGCGCTGCCTGCTTTCTGCCCGCTTCTTCATCTCACGTGTGGTGCACAGTGGGAGGCACTCGTTTCCTCTGTTGCTCCTTCTCTTCTCCTAAACGTATACCAACTCCTTCTTCACACATTTCGCAAACTTCATTCAACCCGGCATATAACACAAATATACAACATCACCTGACACAATGCCACACAGCCTTCCAGTCACCTGCCTACCCTTACCCTCCACCGCTACTGCTGCCCATCCGGCTTGCCTCCTGAAACATCTCCTTTTCAAAAATGCCTTCGATAATTTCGTGTCGTCTAGACCCGGCTGTGGTGTACTTGAGGACCGCAGAAATCCAATGAAGAGACGCGCGCTTTCGCTTTTGCCAACTTGGGTTCAACCGCGTTAAACGTTTTCTTGCCTTATTATCCTTGCAGCCTAAATGCAATTTTTAAACATGTTTTTTTTTTTTTTTCAAGCGCTAAATCGGTACCGTAATAAGGCGATAGCCTCCCCAACCATGCTGAACATATTTACTTTCTTTTACGCGGTGTTACCGATGTTCCGCATCATTATTATGCTCCTGAATTTGCAGAAGTATGTAAGAATATTTCAAAATCTGAATGTTCGTTGTTTTCTTCCTCGTATCAACACACACGAAATTCATGCGACAGCCAGAGCTATCTAGCGCATCATTTGTGAAATAACATGTAAATTATATTGACGAGCCTCGCTTAGATCAGAGATATGCTGAAGGTTTTCGGGTAAACCACTGCAGGTGTAAACACTCGAGGAAGCATTGAATGCAAGACATATCAGTAGATTTGTATTATAAATATAGCACAAGTGGAAATAAAGGAGGTGCGCAAAGAAAACCTTGTGTTCTCTCCTTTTCTTCTATTTATAAGCGCCTGTACGTATTGTCGTTGCTTGTCAGTCGTGGCTGTGTCTCGGTGATGTATTCGGCCACACCCGTAGCCTTTCTTGTTGTTGACACTGACAATTAGACATTTCTAGCATCTTGATGGTCGGGCCGCCTAAGCTCTAAAAAAAAACTGTACGCTCTTTGGGTTGCAGGCCGCTGAAGCACAGGCGGGAGCTCACCGTGAGAACATTGTTGGTGAGGTCTGGAACGGGTTCTATGAATTGTGAAAACGATATGATTGCTTCGGTTAGCGGTAGCTTCAATTTCGGCGGCGGCGATCGAGCGCAAGATATCGGAACAATAAATGCGTCTTTTTATACCATACCAGCGAGTACAAAGTCGCGAAATGCCGTGCTGTTTGATATCGCTAGCTCAAAAATTGTGATACAGCTTTTGTCGGCCTCCTTTGAAAGACGATCTTAATGTGTCCCTTCAAATGTTATTCGAAGCCTGCATGAGAAGTTTTCGTATGATAAACAAGGGAACATATTTGCCACCTGAAGCACTATCTCAATGCAGTATTTTGAAGAATTCGCTTCACCCTTGTGCAGATGGAAACACTCTTCCTTTCAAGGCGGTTTCATTAGCGAAATTAGAGTGTCTGTAGAAGAACTGCAAAGAATCTTCGGCGATGCCGACCATGACATTACTCACAATGTGAAGGTAGGAATTTGGATGTGGGTATAAAAGAGAAGCTCTTAGCCAGAATAATCACAAGACGTTCGAAGGCAGTGCCCAAACTGCTCATATGCAACCTGAAGCCGGAATAACTGAAATGTCTAACATACTTGGTCACGGAGTTGACAGAAGTTTTGATGTGTTTGAAATCAGCCCTGTTGAAGGTGACCGACTCAGGACATAAGACCTTCGACAGCCCATCATTAAAGACCTTATGGGATGGAGTAAATGAGCACCTGGCCAGAGAGCATCCACAGAAGACTGCAAGCGAGCATCTGCATGCAGATATGGACGGGGAAGAGAAGGTGGACAGAGGCCATTGAAGCTTTCGGGGACTGCAGCTTCGTTATACACGCACTGTGTATAAGCGTCCATTCTTCATGTGTTCTGTGAGGACGAACTGATGATGTGCCAAGACATGCACTGCCGTCTTCATGGCAGGCGAAGAAAAACTTGCGCAATGCATAGCCTATATGTTTCATCATTTCTGAGAGCTGTCAAGCAAGACGATGTTGCATACTATTGTGTGCACATGGAATTCCACATAGCGTGGTCCTGCATCATTGGTGCTATTAGCCTATTTATGAAAGATCTTACTAAAAATAATTTGCTTTTGAGGTTTTGGTCAACCTAAATTAGTGGATAGGGCGGCGTGCAATTGCACCTGTCTCAGGAACAGAGCTTGATATGATATGCATATTTGGTCTATGAAAAATGACGGATAGAGAGAGAATGAGTGTTATTTGGCACCAAATAAATCAGCCTCGAAAATTTAGGATTAAAAAATCTACCAGGCTGCGATTAAGGCTGATGCTAATTTCAACGCTACCTGACAGCCGAATTCCGCCTCTCCGTGGTGCTACTTACGGATTAAGGAGCTAGATAAGCGTACAGCAACCGCTGAATGCTGCAGCAGCGTTGAACATCTGCGAATGTTTAAACAAAGCCTATCGCGCTGGCGTTGAACGGATGCTCAAAGGCCTGACATTTACTATTGTCGTTTTCATGCATGGCCCATTAGGAGGTTTGAGCGTCGCGAGCGCATGCTGCCTATTTTGTTGCTGTGTTCACTAACTGCAGCTAGTACAGCCTCAAGGCGGCAAATTAGCGACTAGAAGTCGTGTACAAAAACGACTTCAGAGAGAGGGAGAGAGAGAGACAAAGTAGGAATTTTTATTTAGACCAGCGGGCGAAGGCGCTCTGGCCTTCCGGAAGAGCTGCAAACGACTAAGGAAACCCATTCACAGTTCATTCGATTATATGAACCTGTATCACAGGTTAGAAATCGCGTGTTTTATTAGGGAGATTTAGAATAGGGGCCCCCTATCGGTTATGGTATTAGTGTAATTGCGTGGCGCGAGTGCTCATACTTAGAGTATTTGTCTTACCCCCGTCAATCCATCACAGCTTTCCACATATGCATATTATCGCCTCACTATTACACTGTCCCCCAAACCGGTTGGGGAGAGGGAACGATGGGTTGTAAATGGGAAGGAGGAAAGTGAGCGAGCGAATAGTGCCGGCAACCATTCAAACCTTTATTTTTTTTTTCGAAAGCCGGTGGAATGTGGTCTTATCACTGTGATTCTAGAGGATGGATGAATTCCGTATCCGTTATTTGTTCATGCTCATTGTGACGAAACACAGCTTTGACATTTTCTGTGTCGCGGAAGATACGCCGAGATGTCTCTCGAAGATTCCAGCCAGTCGCGTGTGTATCTACAACGTTCCATTTCACGCTAACCCCGTTGGGGGCTTAATATAGATGTTTCTTTAACGCTTTTTAATTGAGCGTTGACGGGTGTGACGGGTTTTCGTAGATCAAAGCACGCTTGCTGCTATCGCCGGCGCCAGTCGCTTAGTTCTTTTGCGGGCGCAAGTCACCCCAATAAAGTGTTTATTCCAGTGAATTTCAAGCCTTCACATTTGTCGTCAATGGCCTTGTCACCACTACGCGACAATGAGAGAAGTCAAACGCCGTGAGTTCACCGGAAAGTAACAGGCTGCCGTTGAGACTTGACACTCTCAGGAAGTTGAGGAGTGTTTGAAAGGCGTTGATCTCAGATTAAACGCCATGGCCACGGTTCGAGAATTTTTATTTCCTTCAGCGAGTGTGGGTAAAGATTCTCCAGTGGACGTCGTGTGTTTCGGTACTGTATTTAAAGCATTGAAAAATAATATGTGATGTGGCTTTCTCACTCTCGTCGATAACGCGCGCATGTTCACCAGCCTTGCTGATAGTAGAGGAGTGGTGGTTTGTGAAGGCAACACCAAGCCACAGACGGCAAAGCAAGGTTTCATACCGTCATGGTATAGGCCAGCAGGAGGTCGGAGCTTCAGATCAGAATCCAAAAATTGCACACATAGGCTCGAAAGCTATCAGTAATTCCACGCGGCCGTCTTGATTACCCGCGCCATTGTTAGAAGCCTACTCGCTGCTTTCTCTAGAAAAAGGGATGGACACATTTTCGCCCTCGTGATGGGCAGTTCGTGCGGTGTGGTCCGATCGGTGATTTCCTCTGATGTGTGTGCGTCCTAGTAGCCATCGTGAGTTAACGGCGTGCCTTTTAATGATGGTGGAATGAGGCACCTGACGTTTTTCTGTAACCAGTTGTTAGTTGGACGCGCCACAAGAGCGTTTTGTAAGTCCTACAGCGCCGTTTTTAAGTTAGTGAAAACGGGTTATAGCTGGGTACGTTGATGATGGTTGCGAAGAGGGCAGTGCAGTTGTGGACAAGTATGAATCGCCAACTAGCTCAGCACCATGCTTTATTAAATGGCATGATGTATGTAGTGAATGGCGGAATGAGAACCAGTAAGCTTTTCTCCCGCTGTTGACGTCTGAAACTGCAATATTGTTGAGGTGCAGTTAAGAAAACAAAAAGAACAGGTTGGGGGTAAATGCAGCTTGCACCCTAATGCACTGACATACGGAATAAGAGGAACAAAAGAATATAGTAAACGCTGTGAGTCACGGCGTGAAGCAGGTATATATTCGTAATGCTTTCTTTGATGCTAACGGCCACAGCACGAAAACCTGGTCTTTGAGAGCCTGTTTCGAGGTAACAGCAAAAGGAAGAGTACGAATGCCGACGTGCTTTCGCATTTTTTCGGTAGTCCAACTTTACCATTATCTTCTTTGACAGAACGGTTGCTTGGCGGGCTAGTTGGTTCATATCTAACTTGTATTGCAGCGCGAACCACAAGAAGGGACGACGACAGACAGAGTGAAAAGAGCGCTGACTTCCAACTATTTATTTCTCTGATATGCCACGCATTTATACACATTTGAAGCTTCAGCAGGAAAGAGCAGGAAAAGCAATCAGCACGAAAGGCATAGGCGATAGTACAAGGCCCTAATCACCATTGATCCAAAAACTTCAGCTATTAGTTAGTGCGACTGATGGCAAGCCTACACACCTTTCCTATATACGAGCTATGATTACCGCCTCAATTATCTCCCTGACACACTGATCATTGCGTCGAGCAACGATTGTGCGTTTTTGGAACGCAGGCACGCAAGGTTTTATGCGGCGACGTGTAGACTCATCGCCACAATTACGACAGTGCGTGCTAAGATGGCCCTGGCCACCATCATTTACATTCTTGTTGTGTTCTTTCAATCTGGTATTTATACACCTGCCGGTTTGTCCGATGTATTCGCGTCCGCAGGACAACGGAACGCGATATACAACACCTTCGTCGCAAGTGACAAACCGATTCCGGTGTCTAATCATGCACAATGTTTTCTTTTTGCTATAGCACGGGTTAGGTTTCTTGCATAGAACTGATAGTTTGAGTGGGGCCGAAAACACAACGTCAACGCCTGCGCGCTTTCCAATCTTCAGGTTGTGGGAAGTCTGGTGGATATACGGAATGACTGCTACTCTTTTGCGTGCATCCGGGCCTGTCACGGCATACTTTTCAGATTGCCGGACTTGTTTAATGTGCTGGAGCAGGCCGTCGGCCACAGAAACTACAAGGGCCTCCGGGAATCCCGCGTCAGCCAGGCGTCTATTTTGCAGGGCTAGACTTTCTTTAAGCATATGTCACAGGATTTAGTCAGGGCATTTACAAAACAATATTTGACAATGCTGCGCTTTACAAGCTTGGAGTGGGCAGATACAGCGGGTAATAAACATTTTTCCCACGTGGTTCATACCCCCAACAAATATGGTTATTACAAAACTTTAGTCTTAGCTCCAAAAATGTAATGGAATGGTTGTTTCACATTTCATGCGTCAAAATTAAAGGTGTTAAGTTTCGCTTGAACGTGTCAAGTACGTCTTCAGCTGTTACATGAAAATCCGCATTGACATTGTCAATTATGACTAAAAAGTCATCTACAAATCTAAAGACTTGGACAACACTTGTACCTTCGAGACATCTTTCGATTATTTTGTCGTGCATGGCTAAACCGGGACATACATGATCCAATGCATACTCCGCGTTTTTGCAGGTAAAAACCTTTGTCCCAGGTGGCAAACGTAGATCGCAGGTACACATGAAGTAATTCTATAAAGCCACTAACATGTAAACCACAACTGTTCTGGAACGAAACGGCACCCATCCTTTCAATGGCTTGTTCAACACATGATAGCAGGGCACCATGCGGCAAAGAGTAAAAAAGGTCCTTTATGTCTATGGAAAAGGCCGATACATTCCCTATTGCAAAAACCAGCGTCTCCAGTGCGAAACCAGTAAGATTTTCGCACTGGTTTTGCACTGGATCTGCTGGGCACGCTGGAGGTCTGCGATATTCACTGGAGCACAAACGGGAAGACACTGGCTGCACTGGTGCGATGGGAGAAAAACGCTGGGATTAGCCTTTTGACGCTGGGTGTGTCGCTGGCATCCGCGATGCACTGGGAGAAGCGCTGTATGTGCGCTGGGGCCGCACTGGTCCCAGTGCCCCAGTATAGCCGGTGCGGACTTCGGCGTAAGCCGGAGTAGCATCCCTCAGGGGCCAAAAGGGCAACAGCGTACTCGCAATCGACCATCGGGGCGCGTATGAAAAATATGGATCAAGCAAGCGCTTTTTGCTGCGAAGTCGTTGCGCATTTGTAAGAAAACAAAGGCAGTATCTTTTTTCTAGAGTTTCCATGTTTTGATAGGTCGTTTTGAGCGTTTCGAGAGAGACCACGCGCGCCGCGCCTCTATCTCATGACACACTGACGATTAACGCACAACTAAAGCTGAAATTGAAATATGTGGGTTACCATGCATAACCAACTTCACAGCTGATCTTAAGGGCACTCTAACACAATGATTACTGCCAAAATGTTCTATGCGGGCTCAATCGCAGGCGAGCATAGCATGCACCACGGCGCAGTATAAACAGCAGAAAGAAAAACTAAAACGAGGAAGAGAGTAGCTTACCGAGCGATGGGCCCCATGAGAGAAAAAACAACAACATACAGCGCTTGTAATGCATAATATTTGGCTTGTTTCTCAAGCTTTTGCGCTCCTTCTTACTCTGCGTATGGAGAAGCCGCGCGAGCCCTCGGTCATCGCAACGCTTCCGGCAATGTTTACAAACAAATAAGGTTTAGTTACACGCAATATAGGGTCATCGCTGCGGCGCTTGCGGGTATTGAAGCTTGGTCGCGCTTTTTTTCCTTGAACGTTTGTACTAAAGCTCTGTGTTCAGCGAAAATTACGCCCACGGTAACAGAGCACCACCGAAGAGCCGGCGTTGGTAAATTTGCCAGCGATGTCAAACTCCACATGCTAAAATGATTCGAGTGCACAAAATAGCGCGCATAGGCACCCAGAACATTAGTTGCAAGTCGTGAGAGCAGACAGCAAGCTCCAATGAGCAAGAAGTTGTAATTGTTAGAGCGGTAGCAATAGCCTGTAGACTGCGAAACATGAAGTCCCAACCTGATAAATGCGGGTCATGACATATAATGCAGAAATGTTTCAAGGAAATCCAGGTCTAGGCGACGCACGGCCAACACGGATCTATTTTCGGGAGGGCATGAATAGATATATTGTAATCCAGAAACTTGCTCCTGAAGCTCCCGAGTGGCTCGGAAGATTGGAGCCATTAGTGGCCCTAAGAGAATTTTAGCATGACGACGCCACAACCCACCTGGATGATTGTTGTATTAATGAATGCTCATTGTGCCCTGTAAGTAGTTTTGTGTATTGTGCCGAAGTCAGGCAATAAAGAAAAAAAAAACTAGGCGTGACCGAGTGGTTAGCGTGCTGGGCTAGTAATTGATATGTGCTTTAGGGATGAGTTCGTGGCGCGCTTGGTGCACTCGTTTTTTCTTGTTGTTTACTTTTTATAGGTGTTTTTTTATGTACCTAACTTATTTCGCTACTTTCTACTTATTAATTTTTATCCCATGCCTTTTTTTTTCTCCGGGCGTACAGTGCCGCCAGTGCGGAGCGTCCCAGTATGCCGCCTCCCTGTGCGCCCAGTTTCTAGCGTCATACTGGGACCATAATCAGGTATGGCGCTGGGGCGCTGGGACCCAGTGGCACTGGTTTTTGCAATAGGGTTTGCAGTCTCATGCTGCCGCAAGTATTCAACAACCTGTTCAGAGTTCCTAACAAGGAATGGGTCTTCAATTGTTAGCATGGCCAACTTATCCTGCAGAAAAAGACCTAAACATTTCTGCCATGTTCCCTTTTCTGAAATAATCACACGGAGTAGACAGCCATCTTTATGAGTTTTTGCGGAAAAGAACATGTCTAAACAAGGTTTTTCCTTGTCCTGAATTTGCTTGACGAGTGTTTGTAATCCTAACCGCTTGCACAGTTTTTTTTTTTGCCACGGCCTTAGCTTTCTTTAGTTTTAATTTGCTCATTCTATTCCAAAAAAAAATTCCAAAAAAGGACACTCGTTGCTCGAGACAATGATCAGTGTGTCAGGGAGATATTTGAGGCGATAAACATAGCTCGTACAGAGGAAAGGTGTGTAAGCATGCCATCAGTCGCACTAACCAAGAAAGAGCTGAAGTTTCTGGACAGATGGTTATTAGGGCCTTGTCCTATCGCCTATGCCTTTAATGCTGATTGCTTTTCCTGCTCTTTCCTGCTGAAGCTTCCAATGTGTATAAATGCATGGCATATCAGAGAAGTAAATAGTTGGAAGTCAGCGCTCTGTTCACTCTGTCTGTCGTCGTCCTGTCTTGTGGTTCGCGCTGCAATACAAGTTAGATACGAACCGACTAGCCCGCCAAGCAACCATTCTGGAATACATTTCTAGTACATCGGGCTCTCTTCTGCGTTCTCTTCATCCATGTGTTCTCTCGGTCTTGGCTGCCGACGCAACGTGCCAGGCTCGCGCACTGTCTTTCTGTTACGAGGGAAGTTTTTGCCGCCCCCCATTCGCATGACCTTCGGCATCATCAATCCTTCTGTCGGTCACGGAATCCGGATACTCAAGATTCTACGGTCCGAATGGCGAAGACAGGCCCGGCTCTACAGGGAGTACCTGTTTGCGCCTCCTACTGTACGGCTGCACGTATTTGGCAGCAATGCCGTAGGAACATCGATCAGATAACAGAGGTTCGCTGGCATGGCTTACTACCTTGGCTTAGAGCTCTTCAGCCCGTCAAGAAAGAGGTGAGGCCCTGCAACCCTGTTCACATCGAAGGTGACGCGGATATTCCGGGGGATATCCTACGGACCCTACAGCTCGGGCCAAAGTGTGCTGTCGAACCTAGGAAGAATGCGCCGGAAATGTTGGCGATGGTCAGACAAATTGCAAGATTCGCACCGGAAGATCAGAAAAGCAACTGTATATCCCAGGGGGGTAGGTAGGTAGCAACTTTAATGATTCAAAAAAGAACCAAGCGAGGGGGGGGGGGGGTAAAAGGAAGTGAGGGAGCAAGACGACGATGGGCTCTCAGGCCGCTCTAGATGGCCGGGTACTTTTGAGCTTTGGCGACCCCTCGGGCCCAGCTCACTGTCAGAAGCTGTACCTCCGGCAGCGAGCTGCGCAGAGCAGCCTCCCATCGCTCCTGATGTCTTGGCCCTTGCCACGGGGGCTTGGGTTTGTTCGGGCAGTCCAGGAAGAAGTGAGTAAAGTCGGCTCTGGTGCTAGGACACAAGTGGCAGTGAGGAGAGGAGAGGTTTCGCCACGGTTTATAATAGAGAGAAGGAAAGGAGTCATGACTGTGGCCGTCTGAAGGCTGCGCCAGAAAGCCTGGTCGCTTTTGGGAAGAGATTTATGTGGAGGAGGGTACAGCAGGCGGGAATTTCTATAAAATACGGTGAGGTCACGGTAGTTAAGAAGCCGATCTCTGGCACTGCGAGACGAAGGCACCAGGTCGCTCTCAGCCCGGTTGACGAGTGCTCGGGCTTGGGAGTGAGCGGCCGTGTTGCCTGGGTGTTCGCTGTGCGCAGGGACCCAGAGGAGGGTGATGAGGTGATTCGGTGGAGGGGATGATGTTAGAATGTTTGCGGCCGGGGAGTGGATTTTGCGATGGGCATAATTACTAATTGCTGTTTTGGAGTCTGAGAAGATATACTCAGCGGAGGAGTGTGTAATTTCTAGGGCAATTGCTGCTTCTTCAGCTTGCAGGGAATCCTGCAAATTTGGAATGGACGCACTGACTATCGTGTTGTGGAATCCATCCACGACGGCTAGTGCGAAAGCTGGTCGGTTTGAATATTCGGCCGCGTCTACGTAAACTGCCGGAGCGCCAGGAGGGTAGTGCTTGTGCAAATGCTTGTCTCTAGGTTTCCGTCTCTCACGATTATGCTCCGGGTGGGTATTTTCGGGAAGAGGCGGAATGTAAAGATTGTTGCTAACAACGGTGGGAGGATTGCGCGTGGCCGAGGTATGACCGGGTAGGTTTATCCCAATTCGGCGCAGAAGAATTTGGCCGGTTTGGTCTCTAACTTTGCGGAACTTGTCCAGTCTACAATAAGGGAGTGGATATGTTCTTGAGCGCGCAGTGAGGTCAAGACGCCTTGAGCCGTTGAAAACTGTGTCTGACGTTTTGTGCAACAACCAACTTTGTGTTCTTACGGCTAACAAAAGGGGTGGTTTTGCCGTTTTTCCGCATGACCTCTTCCGGAAGAAAGGCTCCGAAGCTATCGAGAGCAATTTTAATAGAAGGAGCGAATTAAAACTAAAGAAAGCTAAGGATGCAGCAAAAAACTGTGCAAGCGGTTAGGATTACAAACACTCGTCAAGCAAATTCAGGACAAGGAAAAACCTTGTTTAGACATGTTCTTTTCTGCAAAAACTCATCAGGATGGCTGTCCACTTCATGTGATTATTTCAGAAAAGGGAACGTGGCAGAAATGTTTAGCTCTTTCTGCAGGATAAGTTGGCCATGCTAACAATTGAAGACCCATTCCTTGTTAGGAATTCTGAACAGGTTGTTGAATACTTGCGGCAGCATGAGACTGCAAATGTATCGGCCTTTTCCATAGACATAAAGGACCTTTTTTACTCTTTGCCGCATGGTGCCCTGCTATCATGTGTTGAACAAGCCATTGATAGGATGGGTGCCGTTTCGTTCCAGAACAGTTGTGGTTTACATGTTAGTGGCTTTATAGAATTACTTCATGTGTACCTGCGATCTACGTTTGCCACCTGGGACAAAGGTTTTTACCTGCAAAAACGCGGAGTATGCATTGGATCATGTATGCCCCGGTTTAGCCATGCACGACAAAATAATCGAAAGATGTCTCGAAGGTACAAGTGTTGTCCAAGTCTTTAGATTTGTAGATGACTTTTTAGTCATAATTGACAATGCCAATGCGGATTTTCATGTAACAGCTGAAGACGTACTTGACACGTTCAAGCGAAACTTAACACCTTTAATTTTGACGCATGAAATTTCAAACAACTATTCCATTAGATTTTTGGAGCTAAGACTAAACTTTTGTAATAACCATGTTTGTTGGGGGTATAAACCACGTGGGAAAAATGTTTATTACCCGCTGTATCTGCCCACTCCAAGCTTTTATAGCGCAGCGTTGTCAAATATTGTTTTGTAAATACCCTGACTAAATCCTGTGAACATATGCTTAAAGAAAGTCTAGCCCTACAAAATAGACGCCTGTCTGACGCGGGGTTCCCGGAGGCCCTTGCAGTTTCTGTGGCCGAGGGCCTGCTCCAGAAAATGAAACAAGTCCGGCAATCTGAAAAGAATGCCGTGACAGGCCCGGATGCACGCAAAAGAGTAGCAGTCATTCTGTATATCCACCAGACTTCCCACAACGTGAAGAAAATTGGAAAGCGCGCAGGCGTTTACGTTGTGTTTTCGGCCCCACTCTAATTATCAGTTCTATGCAAGAAACCTAACCCGTGCTATAGCAAAAAGAAAAAATTCTGAATGATTAGACACCACAATCGGTTTGTAACTTGCAACGATGGTTTTGTTTATCGCGTTCCGTTGTTTTGTGGACGCCAATACATTGGACACACCGGCAGGTGTATAAATACCAGATTGAAAGAACACAACAAGAATGTAAATGATGGTGACCAGGGCCATTTTAGCACGCACTGTCGTAATTATGGCGATGAGTCTACACGTCGCCCAAGAAAACCTTGCCTGCCTGCGTTCCAAAAAAGCACGATCGTTGCTCGACACAATGATCAGTTTGTCAGGGAGATAATTGAGGCGGTAAACATAGCTCGTACAGAGGAAAGGTGTGTAAGCTTGCCATCCGTCTCAATAACCAAGGAAGAGCTGAAGTTTCTGGATCAATGGTGATTAGGGCCTTGTCCTATCGCCTATGCCTTTCATGCTGATTGCTTTTTCTGCCCTTTCCTGCTGAAGCTTCAAATGTGTATAAATGCGTGGCATATCAGAGAAATAAATAGTTGGAAGTCAGCGCTCTTTTCACTCCGTCTGTCGTCGTCCCTTCTTGTGGTTCGCGCTGCAATACAAGTTCTTTGACACGTTTTTAGGTTTTTGTGTAATCTTTTCCTATAACTATAATTTACACACAAGACTATAAAATGTACAACACACCGTTCCAGAGGCATCTTACCTTTCCTTTATTTCTAAGAATAAGCCTAAATCATTTCCTACGCGATCTTAAGCCTGACATGTGGCCTTGCACTGACAAGATCTCAGTTCCCTCTTAGAAGCGAAATCTTCAGTCATAAAAAGTTCGCCATTCTTCACCCTAAAAACCACGACTGGTTCTGGTATCACCGTCACATGTATAAAAACAGCTAGTTTGCGCTTCACAGAGGATGTGCCGGGAATAAAAAAATATAAAAGAATCAGTCGTGTGGCTCAATGCTTCCGGAAAAATCTTGCTTCGAAGAAAAGGTTTTTCTTCAAAACACTAATTGTTTCGATGAGAAGCCTATTTCACTCGGGGAATAACTGGCTTCCCTATATTGTCCCTTATAATCTGAATTTGTGTGTGTGTGTGTGTGTGGAGGGGGGGGGGGGGGTGTTGTGCGCGCTCATTAAATGCGGTGAGATCGATGTGTGATATATCTAAATTTCCAACACCTACCTTTATAAGTTCTCCAGAACAGTTATGTTTCGCCACGGGTCAGTTGAAAGACGTTTCTTTGGCGTTTCGTACAGGCAAGACAATTTTCAATCTCAGTGAGCTGCTTGGAACATGTGAAGGCCTCGCCTTCAGAAAACGAGTCCGCAATCCTTGGTATCACCCGACGAGTGACAAATCCAGTATCTTTTAAAAACACCGGTTTATTTCTGGATAAACGGAAAAGCATTCAATGACAAGAAATAACAAACAAAAGAAACGCCCCTGCGCTGGAAACATGCTGTCGACGCGTACGCCAAAAGGCTGACCGAGGGTAAGGGATTTACCGCAGCAATACAAAGCATACTTCGGCGCGAATAGAGCGAGCGGTAAGGCCAAAGCACTAGCGGCGGTACAAGAAACATTGCTTCTCGCTTGGCAGCAACTCATGCAAATACGCCTACGCCATGTCTGCAGGCACTGCTTCCGTCTTCCTCTCACACGTTTTCCTTTAGTCATCCGTGCACATCCCGCTGGACCGTGACGCTCGCTGGCCGCTCGCATTGGCAGATTGGCAGCTCACTCATGCACACTCGCGCTGCCCGCGCTAACGTCAACGTGCGATTTTAAACAATAAGAGGGGCTACGGAGCCCCACACCCCTCCCCTCTCAACACGGGACACATCCAGGGATATCAAACAACAAAAGAAGTACAAAACCAATAGGTGAATTGAAGGCGGCTAACGTTTGCCGCCGCCTCTAACACTGTAGCGTTAAAAACTATAATATCCAGAGAATATGTAGCATGGAAACTTTGAACTCCACCTTTTGGAAGCAACAGAGGATTGTGAGGTTATCCTTGTTGGCTCTTAAGAATGCAATTTTTTCCACTTGTTTTAGTTAAGGGGTGACAGTTTTTCTTGCCGAATATTGCACTTTGTCTTCTTTTTTGTTGCTTATGGGCAAATTGCTGAATTTCACAGGCAAACTGCAAATTTTTACAGTATATGAGCGACATTAAGATATGATATAAGCGTTCCTGAATCAGTACTGAGCTTGCCAACTATATGTAACAGCTCCTACATACAAGATGTAGGGTCATGAGACAAAATTTTGTGGAATATGCAGCGAACTGTTTGCAGTCAGTCAAGTGTAACTTATGAAAGCAATTTTCGTTTGTGCAGTGTTCGCCTATTTTCAAGCACATGATCAATGCCGGGATTCAACTGCAAGCTTGTCAGGCCGTACAAAAGCCGATCTATGAAATTGTGTGTGTTAGTATTGTTGCTGTGCACGAGAAGTGTCTGCTTATTGTTGTTTAGCTTGCTTGCTTCTTAGTTTCGGCCAGACGATAGTGTTTTAGAGCGTAGTACTAATACCCACAATCACGGATTTCGTCGAAGTCTGTCCGAAGCCACTCAGACTCTCTCTCTCTCTCTTCGTTTACTTAATGCACGAGAAAGAGAGGGTGGCGGCGCGCGCATCGCTCAGCTCAATACTGAGGAGGCGGAGCGGCCGCATACCTGCAGCAGAAGCCGCTACCTCTTTCTCTGTCCTACCATCTCTTCATGAACTTGAAGAGGAAGAAGAGAAAGTAGCGACGCCCGCATCACGGGACTTAACACTGAGGGGGCGGAGTGGCGACATAGACGCTCCCTGTGAGAGAGGCGTGTCAGTTGCAGATGTGGCGGCTGACACTGGGCAGCGTTTCACAAACGTGTTTTACACCTGTGTGTGCATTAGTGTGTCGCTCGCGCTTCCTCAACTTCGGCATTTTTCTCCTCGCATCAGTCACTCCTCAGCCTTCACGCACAGCAGACGTGCACGCGCGGTGCTCCCTGGAGCTCGGCTCGGAGATGCTTGCCGCGTCGGGAAACAGCTTGTGCTTACCTCCGAGCTTTACCTAGCACTCGCCGTCATGCCCGATTCCCTCTTTCCTTCTCTCCCCCTATGATCCCGCCCCAGAACATTCGAACGCAGAGCAGATAATTTGAAAGAGGTACCTTGTGTCGGTTTTCGTTCATTTCTGAAGATGCTGTTTGTAAAGCGGAGGACGCGGCTGTGCCGAGCGTTTGCTTCGCGCCGCAGTGAATGAAGCAGGGCCGTCAGGCACTGAGGCCCATGCTCGCCGTGCTTGACGTGCTGAAGTACAGCGGTTAAGCAGTTCTACGCACCTACTTTGCATTTGATTAACTATGCAAATCGGGCACAAAATTGTTTCTTTCAGTTTCTCTGTGATGACTGTGTGTGCCTGTGTTTGTAGATTCAGTATGGCGTTGCCTGTCTTGTGGGAGTTATTGATTGGTGCCGTGTTGTCTGCATTGGCTTCAAGAGTTTGTCGTGCTTTAATTTAGAGACCTCCTTCTCTGCGGGCGCTTGCTGTTGTCCCGAGGTCCGTCTTGTTACACTACTTTTTTCTGGCAGTCATTGTCCACCGTACGGGGAGCAAGCCCAAGAAAACCACGAGGAACCGCTGCGTCGCAAGTGCGGGTCCCTGTTCCAATCGCGAACCCCGCCGCCACGCGACAGTGCGACGATGACGCCGATTCTCGAGCGGTCCAAGATGAGCATGGCCATGTGGGCGGTGCTCAACAGCCACATAAAGCGCCAGCGCTAGACAAAGCAAGAGCAGGAGGTAGGCCGATGCTGCTACGGGGTGTGAGCGACGAAAGCAAGAGCTTAAGCGTCGCCAGGAAATGATGACGCTTGAACAGATCTACGACAAGGTGCAGCAGTCTGAGAAGAAGCTGGTCACGCTCAAGGAGGAGACGCACGAGCTCTTGATGCATCTCAGGAGGGTGCTTCACGAGGTCGACCTACGGAAGCGAGCGCTCGTCAAGGAGGCCAGCGAGACGGCAGCGCTCAACTATTTGTACCGGCAGCAGCACCACAATGCGATGCACAACATGACACTGTGGCGGCTGCTGCCCCGCCGCGGCAGTGGCTCAGCACCTCTACATCCAGGAGATGAACCGGGTGCTGTCAATGTACATGATGATGCAGCCGATCCCTCAGAAACCGAGCGTCCTGCACTAAGCGCCACTGAAGAGGACGCTGACTCTGTCTCTGCCGCTGCCTTCTTCGCAAGTCGCGTCCTCATCCTCTCAGCAGCCGACGCCATCGATGTCGGTCTTCTCGCTCAGCAGCCATACGCAGACAAGGCGCAAATCCCTGACAAGGCGTATGGAGCCAAAAAGCTGATCCCGGCGTACACCCCGGGCCATGTACCCATGTACAACGCCCATGTACCGGGACATGGCTCTTTGTCCGCGATGGCACCCGCCGCACCCGTTCCGTATCCGGCCTATCCGATGCCGCAGTTCCCGCACCACCACGATTCCGAGGCCACAGCAGCAGCCGCTGCGGCGGCTGAGGTTGCCAAGCAACAGCAGATCGTTGCCACTCACAACTTTCATCTGGCACACCAACAGCAGCAGGGAGCCACCGCCACGCAAGCACAGCAGCAACAGGCCGCCGCCGCAGCAGTCGCTTCATCTCAGCAACAACACAACAGCACAAGGTCGCGGCTGCAGCAGCTGCCGCCGGCTGCCCCGGTGGAACCGTGGTGCCACAGTCACTGGAGCACGGACTGCAAAAGCCGCGTTTTTGCCATGAAAAGAAGTTCAATGTGTCGGAGTCTTGGATGTTTCCGATGCGCACTCTGGCTTCGCCGTCCCATTCGACGGGCACGCTCGGGCTGGCGAGCGCGCAGCCCAAGCCGTCGTCCTTCGAGGCACAGCAGCATCAGACCGCGGCTGCAGCAGCGGCCGCGCAGCGTCACCCGGGCTGTCTGGGCCAGCAGACACACTTCTAAAGGTGATGGTGCACGTCTGTGCATTTTATTGTAATGGCCCTCGCGTGAGTGTCGCACGCATTGTGGTCCCCGCGCAAGCCGAGTGATTGTTTTAGAAGAGGCTTTCTTATGATTGTGGTCGATCTCTCTGCTCCTTCCGCCGACAGCCTCATTTTGCCATACTTGATAATGCACAATGCCACTCGTCACCACTTGCCCAAAATTATATAAGAATTGCCTCTCTGATGCATGTACACGATTGCCTTGCGCCGTGGCAGACACAGCTGTGGGAAGTAGTAGAAAGTGTAATGTAGACGTCACTCTTTTGTAGAGCGCTCAAGGAATGCTCTTCGCTCCAAACAAAACCAGACCTCATGGCAGCACCACAAATAAAGGCAGAAATTGGGTCCGCGGGTCATGGTCTCGCCCGACGAGTGACTAATCCGGTCTCTTTTAATAACACCGGCTTATTTCCGGACAAACAGAAAAGCATTCAATCACAAGAAACAACGAAGAAAGAAATGCCACTGAGCTGTAAACATCATGTCGACGCGTACGACAACAGACTACCAAGGATAAAACAGACCGAGGGTCAGGGATTTACCGCGGCAATACAAAGCACACTTCGGCGCGAATAGAGCGAGCGATAGGGCCAAAGCACTAGCGGCGGCACAAGTAACATTGCTCCTCGCGTGGCATCAACTCAAGCAAATACGCCTAGGCCATTTCTGCAGGCACTGTTTCCGTCTTCGTCTTTTCGTTCCGCCCTCCGTGCGCGTCCTGCGGGCCCGTGATACTCGCTGGCCACGCAGCGTTTGCCTCCCGCTGGGCAAAAGGCCTCGAGCCTTGTTACCGACGCGCTAATCTACCCTCGTCTTTTCGCCGCTAACATGCCGCCCCCAAAATTGGCCTCATGCGCACTCGCGCTGCCCGCGCAAACACCAATACAAATAGGAAAAAACGAGGAAGACGACGAAGTGTCTCTGCTGAGGTGGCTGCTCATCGCTTGAGTGAAAACCTTACATTTCGCGTAAATACGATCCTTACATCAAGAGAATTGACTTCTCAGAGTCCGAGGAGGTTCCGACCGCTCATGTATCATCTGGTAGAGTGGCATTCATCACGTAATTCCTGCAGCTGAACTGCGCTCTGGGACTAGGCCTAGTGCCGTCCGTGGCACGCTGGCGGAGGTACCTTCGTCGGCGCCGCCTGTCTCGACGGCATTACCGACCGCACAATTGACATCCGAGCCTGGGTCCCAACTCCTGGTTCCTGCTCCTGGTCCATCGGCTGCAGCACATATCCTGCCGTCTCAAAATGCACATCAGCCCGTGAGTGATCTGTCCCGAGGGCGGAGGTCGGGAATGGCTAACCAGCTTCCACTTGGTGACGGAGTTTCCACCAATGTGAGTGAGCAGCCGAGCACGCCAATGGACGTGTCTTCAGCGCTACCCTCTGGACGGGCGGCACAGCGCGGTGCTCAGAAGCGTCCTTCAGAAGACATTGCACCGGGATCATCTACCGCAAACAACAGTTCACAAGGCAAGCGTTCCTGTACAACAACTGATCACCCGGTATTTTCAACACCCGGATCACCATGCTATAAAGTGACCATTAAGGCTCTGACAACCAAGTGCCTTACTGAGATACCGAACAGAGTTATTCAGGCGAATCTGGACGCATGTCTTGGAACCAAGGGTTTCCATGGTTTCACGGCCAGGAAGAAGTCGAATACAATTGCTGTGTGGCTCCCGAGTTTGGCTGCTGTTGAGTGTCTTCAAACACTTAAGTGTATTTCAGTAACAAGCGAAGTCTCGGTTCCAGTCCAGGTTTACCTTGTTGATGGTTCCGATCTACAACGCTGCATTGTCTACAACGTAGACGTTGACGAGGACCAGGCTACACTTCAGCGTGAGCTCTACTGCCCTACTCATCGTGTGATTCAAGCTCGTCTCATGGGAAAGGGGCGCTCTTGCATCGTCACCTTGCAAGGCCCCGTGACTCCCCCAACTCGCCTATACTATTATGGCTGCATTGTACGCCCTCGACCTTATAAACCAAGTGTCGTCTACTGTTATACCTGTTTCCGATCTGGACATATGCATAGGTCCTGTCCTTTTACAACACCAGATGACGCTATGCCAGAAGAAACAGTATCTTACCGATGCGGACTTTGCAAAGCTAATGACCATGACATCTCCTCTCCAACTTGCCCAACAAAGCAGAAAGCAACTCAAAAGGTCCGTCGTGGAATACAAAGGCAATGGTCTCAACAGGGTACTTCACCACCGATTCAGACATACAACAGATTCGAGGCTCTCCAATTGGATGACGATGAATGGCCACAGCTATCGGAGACAGAGCCACCGGCAATCTGTACACCACATGCTTACAGCGCTAATGTGAGTGCACAAGGTCGTCACAAACAGAGTACAAACGGGAAGGACATGCCAGAACCTCCGCAGGACGATGTGACAGCAGTTGACGACCAAATTGAAAGGCTTTTAGCGGAGGTCTATAAGCTCCGCAAACATCGTGAACTGCTTGCTCGTCGTAGGCGAGCAACGGAATCTCAGACCGCGAATATCAAGGCTGCCTCGCCAACGATTATATCCCACACTCCCATGCCGTTCACTGATTCCCAAAAGTCTTCTGCTGCCCTGCCTGATAACTCTTCGAAATCGTTACTGAGGTTTATGGTCACTCAATTATCTAACCTGACATCTGTGATTTTGCGACATCTGGACTCATAATCAAGATGGCGACTACAAGATATCGCG
The DNA here is from genome assembly GCF_055883805.1 of Amblyomma maculatum. Lineage (NCBI taxonomy): Eukaryota > Metazoa > Arthropoda > Arachnida > Ixodida > Ixodidae > Amblyomma > Amblyomma maculatum. The sequence continues at coordinate 19,066,015 of NW_028146738.1, forward strand.
GTGTGCTTCAGTGGAACTGTAGAGGGCTCTCCACAAAGGTTGGAGAGCTCAAATCCCGTCTTCGCATGAACAAACTTCCTGTATGGGCCATGCTACTGCAGGAGACGAACGCGTTGCCACTCATTCCTGGTTTCAGTGGATACGTGTCTCCTTCCATGGACGACCGACGTGTGCACACGGATACTCCTCCGGGAAAGGTGGCTGTGTATGTTGACACACGGTTTTTTCAGGTACGCCTTGCTCTGGAAAATTGGTGTACTTCATATCAGGAGGTTGTTGCAGTGGCAGTCAAATTTGGTAAGGCAACTGTTGTAGTTGTGTCAGTCTATGTAAGACCTGGTGGTGGCTCTCCCTCCCGCATAAACCTGGGATGGTTACTGAATGTTAGGCAACAATACCCGGGATGTCCAGTTTTAGTTGGGGGTGACTTCAATGCGCCTCACCCGGACTGGGGATACCCCACCTTAAGTCCTCGCGGCAGGTGAGTGCGAGACGCCTTTACGGATGCGCTGTTTATTCTCCTGAACCATCCAGATACACCAACAAGGACTGTGCTTCATACTAGGAGTGGAACATACGCTCCAGATCTTACATGGTGGTTAGGAACCGGCACCCCCTCGTGGCACTTAGAGCCGGACTGCTGGGGCAGTGACCATCATCCTATTGTCATCGGTCTCTATCCATCACAGGCCCGACGATTACGCCGCAAGTGTACAGTTGTCCATTGGGACAATTTCCGCGCCATTCTTCAAAACCACTCTGTGGAGTCGGCACCATCGCTTCTAGACCGCATAAAAAGAGCACTAAATGAGGCTACAACCATTACCTGGGTGGAGGTTGGTCGACCAACACCGGATGTGCCTCTGCTCAACTTGTGGGCTGCTCGTCGACAAGCGGAATTGACTGCAACCAGAGACCCAACTTCTGCGCATGCACGTACAAGACTAAATTACATTACTGCTAAGGTTCGAAGGTATGAGCGCGATCTCTCACGACGACAATGGTACCTGTGGTGCGAGCAGTTCTCCACACAGTCATCGAATGCCCATCTTTGGCGAAATTTCCATGCCATGGAGCACGGTTGTCGTCGTCCTGATGCAGCGGCCACAGCATGCTTTGCAGCAAACTTGCCTCGAATGATTTCGCAAGACAAGCAGCACGCAAGTTTTTCCCCAAGTACGACGTGTTGCCTGCACCAGTTACAAGACCTTACTTGTGGGGCATGCCAGCCCATGTCGATAAGCTGCCATCTGCTGCCGACACCGAGGGAATCGCGAGCCCATTCTCCATGCCCGAATTGCTTGCAGCTATAGATGAAGCCAACCGAAAGACAGCGCCCGGTCCGGACTCCATTACGTACGAGGTTTACAAGAACCTCAGTGGTGATGCACTTCCTCAACTCCTTGACACCATTAACAAGGTATGGCTAGACGGCGATGTACCAGACAGCTGGAAATCGGCTATTGTGATCCCTATTCCAAAGCCGGGGAAAGCCCCAACAGACCTAAGCAACTTTCGACCTATTTCCTTAACGGTAACAATTTGCAAGATTGCTGAGAAAATGCTCGCCACACGAATCTCGTGGTGGCTTGAACATCACGGTTTCTACCACCCGGCCCAGATTGGCTTTCGACCATCTATAGGCACAGAAGACGGATTGGCTGTCTTGGCGTCCTCCGTATTATCATCAACACGCAGCCACAATGTACGCACCGTCCTCGCCATGGATGTAGAAAAGGCTTACGATAATATCAGTCATGCTGCCATTTTGGATTCAATTGACATGCTTCATTTACCACTTAGAGTACGCAATTTTGTAAAATCTTTCCTTGAAAGTAGACAATTTGCAATACGATTCAATAACGAGGCCATAGGATCATTTGTCCCTCTTCGCGGCGTGCCCCAGGGATCGGTGTTGTCACCAACATTATTTAATATTGCGTTTATCTCACTCGCATGGCGGTTACATGAAATTTCTGATGTTAAATTCTTAATATACGCTGATGACATCACGGTGTGGAGCACACACAACGACCTACTGACTCAATCATCGGCCCTGCAATCAGCTTTAGATATTACGTGCACATATGCATCTTCCATTGGCCTTGAACTTTCCGCCAGTAAAACTACGTTCATATCAGTCGCCAACCGCTGGGGCCGCCGTAAACTATCGGCAACTCCTATTCGTCTACATCTATCCGGAACCCCACATCAGGAAAGTCCAACAGTAAAAATATTGGGCTTAACAATTCATGAGTCAGGAACTGAAACTACATGGCTGTCTGGCGCTAAAAAACAGGCGTTACAGACACTGGGTTTAATTAGACGCATTGCTCCAAAAATGGGCGGCGCTCGCTCAGATGTTGCGAGACAGTTGGTGAGGGCAGTTGTGCAACCGCGCCTTGTTTATCAAGCCCAATTTCAGCATTTGACAAGGGCACAATGGGATCGACTTGAGGCTATAAATCGAGAGGCAATGAGGGTCATCACCTGCCTCCCTCGCATTACACCAGTCGTGGCGCTCCAAGAAAACGCAGAACTAAACACAATAGATGAACTGGTGCAGCAACGACGTGATGCACGCAAGCTTAAGGCCACACTCTCTCACGCAACGTGCGCTCTGAAGGCTTATGCTTCGAAACATTCAATACTACCACCGCCACTGCCAGTTCCTCCTCCTTGGCGTTTTGTACAGCAGAGCGATAACAAGCCAACTGATTTACGCCGACCAAGAACACAGGAAATGGCGTCGTCACTTCGCGACCGAATTATGGAACAAGACGCCCGCTTGCCACATGGTTCCATTATAATTTACGTCGACGCAAGCATCAAAGCCTGTGAAGTGATAACAGCAGTTTACTGTCCTAGCAAATCTTCATTGAACAAGACGTCAACATTTCAATTACCGGAACCTCCATCTTCTTTTTGTGCGGAACTGCTCGCAGTGCAAGAGGCGCTTCGCTCTGTGACCGCCATTCCCATGCTTCCCAAGGCCCATATTATCATACGTACAGATGCTCTCCAGGTGACAAAGCTACTTAGACGAGTTAGTAGTAGCCCGGAAATCTGCCAGAACATACACAGTCTAGCGGCTCGCATACCAAATCCAATTCGTATTGAATGGACCCCGCGTGACCTTTTAAGTGCTCAAAGCCAAGTAGATTCTGCTACCCGCCTTTCAAACTCAACATCGACATCGCCAAACCTCATAAAATTGGACAATGCCACCCTGCTTTTAACAAGAAAGGAGCACCTCCGGCGCCGTACACGTGCTCTTATACCTCCGTGTACGGTAAGCCTCCCCCGCGGTCTAACCCGTGCAGAGGAGGTGGCGCTTCGGAGGATTCGAGTTGGGGTGGCCCTAACACCAGCAGTGATCCGAAAGTGGCCACAATTTCGGTATTTATATCCACACCCTGGGTGCCCCATCTGCAAGTCAAGAAATATAGAAGCTGACATCCATCACCTACTGTGGGATTGTCCAGCGTTGAAGCCAACGCGGATCCGGCACCTGGTGGCAGCTGGCCTCTCCCCCCATAATCCGCAGTCATATGCTGTTTGGACACTGGGACCGCATCATCGTTCACTCCTCGATTTCATTGCATCAGCCAACCTTTTTTCATTTATTTGACCACACCCTTCATCCATCATAACATTCCTTTTATGCCCTGAGGCAATAAACTTCGCAAAAAAAAAAACCGAGCACGGTTTAAAACACTTGAATTGGCGGCAGAGCCCCACATAGTTTTGCTATCATCACAGAAACGTGCGTCGACTGACTCACTGCGCCACCTCTTGAGGCAAGCAGTTCTGACCAACGAAAAAATCCCAAAAAGGCATTCTTGGCAGACGTAACTACAGCGTTACGCTAGGCAACCACGTGTTGTAAATGCGTCGTAGTGTGATGACATAGGCGCGAGGAAGAGGATATGAAGAGGGCCATAATTTGTCTAGGTGGAGTTTGCATAGTCCGGCTGATGATGATGATGACGACGATGATGCTGGTGGTGGTGATGATATGCCGGCATGCCTCTTCAACGATCTGAGATTGCGCTGAATAGTGTAATGCCGTATTGTGATTGCACTATAACCCAATGCAAGCACTCATTTTCTTTACCGACAGGGGCGTAAAACGTTTGATGGTAAACAACAACCCGGCCACTGACCTCACTTTTGAACAAATATATGGTTATTGATGATGACAGGCAAGGTTACGAACAAAAATACTCCAAGATTCCAGATATTTACCTCAGTCCAAGCATGAAGATAGGTGCACATTTACACGAAACACGGTCTGGCTTATGTAAGTATAGGACATGATAATAATAACACTAGCTTTTAGCGAACACCAAAAACAGACGAGTTGTGCTTTTTTGCATTGGCATGTCCATTGTTATTAAACCAAAGCCCTGCACTATAATTTAAAATAATTTTACAAAATTTCAATGGCTGTTTTGTAAGAAAGGTATTTTTGCCTGTAACACAATTTTATCTGCAGAATAAACACCAAACATTTTGAAATGGCCAAATGAAGTCATCAACGAAAACACTGAATAATGCAAGCGATGAAATTCACCCCTGAAGTACGCCCGCACACAGTGACAACGTAAATGTGAAAACGCCCTTAACACCGGAAACTTTTCAGAAATGTAAAATGAGCCCCGAATTACCGAAATATGCAATTTGATTAAGCAAAAATTATGCTTCATGGTGTCAAACACTCTCGATGATTCTAAAAAAAGGCGCACACGTGAAAAGATTTTGATCAAAAGTCGAGACCAGTTCACTGGAAATTTTATAGGAACAGATTAGTTCATAGAAGAAAAAAAAACCCTCCCGTCTGCTCTAGCAGAGCGAAGGGTAAGGTGAAAGCTTTTGCAGATGCACGCGCGTAACTCAGACAGCAGTACTTGTAACTAAATAAAGTACTTTTGTTAGGTCGCGAAGTTCTGTCCCCCATCTAACACCAAGAAATTCGACCACAAATATTGCCTCACAAAACTGGACCACAAATCCTGCCCACCATTTCTCACTTGCCTTCATTTTCCTCTCCCTTTAAAATTAACTGCTGCCTAATTTCTCTTCAACAGTATGGATAATCATTCCTGCTACTACACGGCTGTCGCCCGAGAAATATCACACGATTACATATATTATCATTATTTATAACCAAGTAACTGTTATTTTTTCCCGTAATAGCTGCGGAGCTTGTGGATTTTCCGTGCAAACCTGAGAACATGATCCCGTAAACAAACAAAAAGAGTTCGACCGCTGCAGTCATACGGTTTAAGCGTTTACACGAGTTTTACAGAACTTAATCCTGCAGATTCACAATTAAAATACCAACTAGTACGTCACAAAACAACGATTCATTTCGTATCAAAACCCACACGTCTCTCTAGGACAATTGGTTTCACCCGCCACGTGTCTCCGAAGGTCCCACCCCATCTCGGTTTTGAGGAATAAAGACCGTCTATGCGAATCTCTCGCAGGCTATAATTTTGCTAAAACAATCTTCTGCGTGTCAAGTAGTGCCAATTTTTATGAGACCACTCAGAACCCTGCATATCAAAAGGCGGTCATGTGACCTTAGGAAATGATGACGTTACAGTCGGTGACACAGATGGTGGACTACATTGTATTGTGTTCACATCCTAGGAAATTAATGGAATGCTGTAGCTATCATCATGTGTCTTCGCCGCCATTTTGAATCTGAGAGCAACGAAGAAACGGACAAGAGTCCGGAAAATGTAAGTAGTAAGAGATAATGTTCTTAAAACAGATAATAGGTGGCCACTAATGGATGCTGCCTTATCTACATTAGGTTTTTTCGAATGCCGCAATTGCTTCACAGCGTTCCACTTGACACTACGTGTGCTATAACAGTTGTGTGCACTGAGATAAATATTAGAAAATTTATACACTGGCTTTGTCAAAGCCAAAATATTTTGCTAGCGCAATGTCGAATAAATATTAGGTTATTAAAGTAATCAGGTTCGGACTCATTATGTGCGGACCTTTATGAAAGTGGCCTGACCTTCCATGCGATTCGTGGTAAAGTGTAAGGTTGTAAATCTTTTTATGCGCTTTTTTACTTCCTTGGATGAATAATACTAAAGGACAGGTTGGTGCCGCATAACGTCTTCGTAATTCCTTTTCACCAAATAATAGGAACCACCTGGTCTGACGATATATAGTTCCACATAACCTACAAACTATTAAATAAAAGTACAGAAAGCGTACAAAGCATAATGTACAAAGTACAAGAGTCAGGAGAAGTAACACTAATGAGCGATATGAAGTATTTAAAGTGTGTCATTATGAAACTCTGTGCAGCGCCGTATATAATAGAATATACGGAAAAGGTATGAATAAACAAGGATATTAGAACACAAATAAGCCTATTTGACTTATGCACAGGAGAGGAAATAATAAAGCTGTTGAATCAGTCAGTAACAGTAAAAAAAAAAGCTTACTAGCGCAGAAACTTGAAGAGCAAATAATGCAGATATAATGCACTCACTCACATAAAGGTTGGGCCTATTACACTGACTGCGCCAAATGTACTAAATTAGTAGTTATCAAAGATGTCACTAAAATCAAGGAATATTATAAATTCGACATGTGCTCGCTTTTGCACTGCATACGGGCCTAGTAGCTTTCGCAGACTTAAAGGTCGTTTGTTTAGAGCGCTCCTATCTCTTCAATCGCGACCTAAAATTGTCATGCACCCAGCAATGCAATAGCCACATCCTCACTTTCATGACCACGCACATGCGCTTGATAGCTGCGTTTGCTTTCGTCTCCCTGATATCATAATCGAGTGGGTGGTTCAATTTCTACCATCACAACTCTCGCAGCAGATGCAAGCAGATGCAAGCATAAATAAAATGGCAGGAATGCTCTTTAGTCTGCTTAGGAACGGTTACGGCGAAACCCACTTTGTAGCACTCTTTTCGCCGACTGCATCGTCATTGTCATCCCTACTACATCACTATCTTAATCAAATAAATGCATCCTCATTGTCATCAGTAATACCATTATTATCACTAACTACAGCACCGTTAACATCGCTACTATCTCAGTCCATCAATACCGTGGCGTTGGGCCACGGCGGGACAGACTCCGTCACAGTACGGAATTGACTTGGCTAGGACCTTTCTGGTCCACCTGGTAAAAAAGTGAAGCCTCAATACTAATCCAATTATTCCAATCTTGAACTGCATCATCATTGTCATTGCTACGATCACTTTCCCACACAAAGAGAGGATTGCTTTCTCACGAGCCTGGCGTTGAGTAACGACTTACCCCCTCTGCTGAGGATTGGAGGGGTATCGGTTCAAATTCCCGGTAGAGGCATTTTGAAGCAAAAACATCATTAACGCTACCTGGGGCAGCCGTCGCACACCTTGACGTTTTCACTTTCAAATGACGCTGACAGATACCGCACCTTTCCTTTGTTATAAGCCAATTTACATTTGAACCTACACGTTCGCTACGGTAGGTAGAGCTTCTCTTAGCGTGGCACTAAATTTGACCTTCAAGTGATCGTGACCTAAATTTGTGTGATTGTCTATCATTCTGTGGAGTCCACCGAAAGTATATTCCGCACTCCTGTGTACAATACCTAATGTACCGAACCTAAAGTACCGAAATGCTCGGATCGAAATTACTCCGGAGCCCAGCACTACCGGAACGCCTTTCTCTCTTTTCGCTTACTCCCACCTTTTACCATCGCTTACGGCGCGGGTCAGGTGTACACAAAAAGGTATGACAGATACTGCGCCTTTCCTTTCCTCTGTGCAAATTATAGGAAAAATTATGAAAAGACCGCCGATTGAAAAGCGGCGTTACAGAGGATATCGCGGCAACTCTCAATGGCTTCGCTTTATCATTAGATTCAAAACCATGCTTTAAACTCAACAATTTGTTTTCTTCATGTGTCATTTTGTCAGGACATTTCGAGCGAACATTTCTGCAGTCCATGAGCCAGGAATTGTTTTCGACTTAAATTAGGTCTATTACCTGGCTATTCTGTGGGTTGCCTTCTCTGGGCTTAAGCAGCAGACGCATGCGATTTATAGCTGCAAGATGTCTCGTCTCTGTAATAATAATCGTGCGTGCGTGATGCTAAATACGACAAATTCACTGCCTCTCGCACATTCGATAAATAATGCAAGTGTAAAATTGCATTTCTTACCGGAGCTATCCTGCCGCCTCTGCCCACTGCTCGGCTTAAGGCGTTGTCACGAAGGCGTCATTTGCTACGCACGATGCGCTGCGGCTTCCTCAAACCAACCGGCCGCAATAATACAAATACGTCCACACGTGTTGACGTAGTGGGACGCCTTGATGGACAGTGATGAACAGCGGCCTATAGCATCACGTACCGCAGCCGGATTCAAGAATTTCTAGGAGCTCGAAGTTTGTATTTCTCGTGGTTTACATGCATTCACTATTTTTATTGTCAGTATCCGAGGAAACAAAAATACGACACGCCCATTGTTCACCTTGTGGTGTCAGAAATAAGTATGTAATTATTTTCTCTTTTGTTAAATGATCAGTAGTGGGATACGCTCGTTATGTCAAGGTCTAAAACAATTGCCTCCACTTGCACCAGGCAGTGAGGTCCGCCGAACGAGCTCCCCCTATCGAAGCAAGCCATGAGGTAAAAAAAAGTGGTGGTTTGGCGTTTTGCTCTCAAAAGCGGAACGAGAGAGGAAGGCGCAAGAGGGGGGGGGGGGTTGCTTAGGCACGCAAATGCACTGGATTCCAGTAATCCTATAGTGACGCCACTGAGCTTCATTAAAACTCGCACGCTTTTATAGTCATCGCGCTTATGCAGTCGGCAATACACAACATGGTGAAAGAAATGATATCAAGACGGAAATTGTTTTCCGAGTTCTAATAGGAAATGGAATACTGGTTGCCAGATGGAGCTACAACTCCGTCATAGGAAGAATATATTACAGCGATTTGAATTTAGTCATGTAGTTAGAGTGCTGCAAAACGCGCTTTTGCTCAATTGTCATGCATAGTATGTGTTGAATACCTTTACTGCATACGCTTTTCTGCATGTAGGAAGAGGAGAAAAGGAGGGCGGAAGGCAGGGATTTTACCCAAAATAATTTCGGTTGGCTACCCTGCACTGGGGAAGGGGAATGAGGGAATAAATGGGGAGGGTAGAAGAGGAGAGGAGGTGAGAACGTCACAGTCTGTCAATCAGGCTAGTCTCTCTTAAAAAGCGAAGAAGAGCCTTGTAAGCTTCGAGCGCAAATAACTTTTGTGACCATGGTCACAAGATCCTGCCTTGGTGAGCCTCCAGACAACCAATGCAGTATGCAGCGTATGTCTTTCAGTTGCAAAAACAGGCCACTCGAAAAGCAGGTGCTTAATCATTTAGTCAATGCCACATCATTCACAAGCAGGGCTGTCAGCCATCCTGATCAGGATTGCGTATTTGTTTGTGAAAGCAACGTCAAGCCGTAGGCGGCACAGTAACGTTGTTTCACGACGTGTTGTGTGGTGAGGAATACGCAAGCGCAGTCAATACTTTGTAAGGTTCCCCTCTTCCCCAACCCCCTGTGCATTTTCGGAGTTTTTGGCCGTCCTGAGTATGATGGAAAAATATTCACTCCAAAGAAAAAACCCGGAATAGTTTGTCGCCGCTGTAAGGGTTGCCAGCGCTATTTCGACTTTCTAGTTTGGGCAGAAGGTGCATAAATGCGCACGTTAATATATTTATAAAATAACGAAGAGAAAAGGAATGCTTCAGGGGCCCGTCGGTACGGACTGTCCTGGCGTCTAATTTTTATAACGTTATAGCTTTAAAGGCCCCATTCTCCAGAAAATCCAGCGTTGGCGAAGCGAGCAGAAAGTTACGGACATGGCAACGGCATCTCCCAGGTGACACGGTTGGGCAGCGACTGGTCGTCGGGTTGTGCAACGTCATGATACTACGTGACATGGTCGAAGTGCCAATCGCTGCAAATCGGGCTTCGATTTCAGATGTGCAGGATGAGATCTAAATCTAGCCAGCCAGCTTAGTTAAAGCGGGTATTTATATCCATACCTGGGGATCTTCCCAATTATGTGGGTGTAGCGGGTTACGGCTGTATACAAATCACACTATGCTTGGGATAATAGATGCACAAATCTAGTGATATTGATCAAGCGGGTAGCAATGCGCATGTGCATAACGAGAATCTGCGTGGGAAGCCGACAAACAGGAGCCATTAGTGCTGTATGATCATAACATAAAGAGACACTGAAAGAACCAAGTTGATTGGCACCACTAGAATACCAGCGATGTTTTAATGGCAAGAATGTCGCCGTTATTAAAGAAAAGCTTAATGAGCGAGAAAAAAGCAACAACTGAAATACAGGTATTGCCGCTAAAGCCCATTTGACCAGTTGCAAGCGTCATGACGCTTACGGAATTCCGGAGGTTGAAAAATGTGATTTGCGGTTACATGTCTGTAGTGGGAAGGACATTTTGTTTAAAAATTGCTTACGCTCTTTTTATCACGAAAAGAAAAAGAACGCTGAAAACGAGGGGCTAAATATTGGAAGGTAAGGAAAACCTGCGATTGGCGACTCCACAGATGGCCAGTTTTGTTCCGGGAATTTTTCGGTTTCAGTGCTTCGCAACTATGACTTTTTCATGTCCACATGGTTTTCTTTATGACGTGCCTCGGTACACCATCGGAGCAGCAAAAGAAGTCCACGTTCTCCTCGGACGAAATTCATGCCTCGGCAAGCGCTTCACTATTGAAAATCACTTCAGTTCAGTTCAGTCGTTCAGTCGTGTCCGACTCTTCGTGACCCTATGGACCATATCACGCCACGCTTTCCCGTCTCTCACTATCTTCCTAACATCACATAACTTCATCTGCAGCGCCTCGAGGATGCCATCTAACCATCGCGTTCGCTGCCTTCCCCTTCTCCGGAGACCCTCAACCTTTCCCAACATGAAATCTTTCTCCAGCGACTCCTCTCTTCTCATCAGATGACCAAAGTAGCTCGGTTTTAACTTTAGAATTTGACCCTGCAATGAACAGTCAAGGTTTATGGTCGACGATATCGACTGATTTGATCTTCTGGCAGTCCAAGGAAGTCTCAAGAGTATCCGCCAGCACCACAATTCAAACGCGTCAATTCTTCGGCCGCCAATTGGTATTAAATTTATTTTGGATTTGGCATAGGGGTATATTGTGCAGGATAAAACTGCACGAATCCGGGAGGAGCTGTTGCAACAGGCTAGCCCTATTACTCGCCGATGCTGATTGCTTGGAGAGAAAAGGAAGGCTGGATAAAGTGTTATGACATCTAAATTGTGCTTGTATATTTTATGACATGGAAACTAAAACGAAAGGGAAATTGCCAATAACGAACACAATTTCGACCTCAGCACTTACGAGCTCTAACTGTGATTTAACCGAGCCCTAACAAGCTGTAATCACTGCTATACGCCGACCGGTTTAAGCGCCCGAATTTTGAAGCGAAAGCTTCACCGAATTACCTGCGGTGCGATTCGCGTACGCCGCAGTTTGAACTCCAGCCGACCTTCAGCGGCACGCGGCCTGTTTGCCGCCCGGTCTTCTCACGTCTGGTACAGAGTAGACGGCAATCGCTGCCTCTGCTGCTCCTTCGTTTCTACATCGCACGCCTGCTTCGTCTTCTTTACACATGCCGCAAACTTCATTCGTACCAGTATATATCGCCCCACAAATATGCAACATAACCTGAAACAGTGCCTCACAGCCTTCCATTTACCTGCCTACCCTTTCTCTCCACCTCCACTGCTGCCCATCTGGCTTGCTTCCTGGTTCCTCTTATTTTAAAATGCCTTCGACACTTTCGTGTGGTCCAGGACCGGCTGTGGTGTCCTTGAGGACCGCAGACATTCAATGAAGAGTCGCTCGTGCGCTTTCGCCTTATCTACTTAGGTTTAGTCATGTTCAAATTTCCTTGTTTTATTACCCGTGTAGCCTAACTGCAATTTTTAAAGCTATTTTTCTCAAGCTTTGAAACTGGTATTGTAATTAAGCGACTGACTCCCCTAAACATGCTGAATACCTTTACTGGATTTTAGGCGGTGTCAGCCAAGTTCCACGTCTTTTCCAAGCACCGGATTTTGTAGAGATATGTAAGAATTTTGAAGTTTGAACATTGAATATTTTTCTTACTCGTATCAACACACACGCAATTCATGCTACAGACAAACCTATCCATTGAATATTTGATGGAATAACACGTAAATTAGCTTGGCAAGCTTTGTTTAGATCCGCGATATGCTGACAGCTTTTGAGTAAGCCATTGGAGGCTTGAATACTCAAGGGATTGAACAGAAGACATAAGTGTCGATTTGTATTATGAAATACAGCACAAGTGAAAACTACAGAAAGTGTGCAAAGCAAGCTTTGTGTTCTCCTCGTTTGGTACAATTTAGGAACGTCTTTACGCAGTCGACGTTACTTTTGAGTCGTGGCTGTGGCTCAGCAATGAATTGGGCCACAGCCGTAGCCTTGCTTGTTGTCGACACTGACGCCTCGTCAACACTTCGACATTTTTGGTATCCTGCTGGTGCGGCCACCTAAGCTCTAAAAGAACTGTACTCTCTTTGGATTGGTGGCCGCTAAGGCACAGGCAGGAGGTATCCGTGAGAACCTAGTTGGCGAGGTCGGGAACGGGTTCTCTGAATTCTGAAAGCGAAGTGATTGCTTCGGTTAGCAATAGCTTCAATTTCAGCTGATGCAATTGAGCGCACGATATCTAAAAAGTAAATGAATCTATTGCTGCCATACAAGCGAGTACAAAGTCACAAAATGCCATGCTGTTTGATACCACTAGCGCAAAAATTGTGATACAGCTGTCGTAGTCCTCACCTGAAAGCAGAGCTTAATGTCTCCTCTCAAATTTATATGAGACATACGAGGTCCTCGTATGATAAACAAGGGAGCATATTTGACACCTGAAGAGCTATCTGAGTGCAGTATTTTGACGAATTCGCTACAGCCTTGTGCAGCAGCAAACACTGCTCCTTTCAAGGCGGTACTGTGAGCGGACGAGCTGCGGAGACCGCCGAGTCGGATCTTAAAGGGCCACTGTCCAGGGAAGGCCCTTTTAAGCAAAGGAGCCCAGTGTTTCGATCAGGTACCGGAGATAGTCTGTGCAAAATTCTACAGCGACACGCGCGCCCTCAAAGCATCGAAAATACAATTCAAAGCTCTCTTATGCTCTCCTCCGGGAAGCCAGCTTCCCCGTTTCGTGCGCTGGCCCGACGGGCCACACTAATGACGTACGTACCGCGAACGATGTCCATTGGTGCGTCTCGCTGACTGACGGGAGAAGGATGGGTGTCTACCGCTCGCAGCGCGCTTTTCCCTCGCCACGGCCAGACTAAATCCAGCGACGCGCGCTCCCTCGACCGTTTTTTTTTTTTTGCGCTCGCGGAGAGCCACGCCCCACCTCCCGCCAAACACGGAGGAGGAAGGGGAATTTGTATTGCGGAGGCTAGACGACCTCGGGCAGGAGAGTGAAAAACCTTTGCGAGGGAACGGAAGGAGAGAGGCATGACAGAATTGGGTGATTGCGGTGGCTGTAACTGCGTTATTAGTTACTCTTTTCAAAAACATTTTGCGGCCTTGCGTTCTAGGGGCGAAGTCTCACAGTCACCGGGGAAGAAAATATTTTCAACCGGAGGGTAGACAGTGGGCCTTTAAGAACGGCGACAATGATTGACATTGGAAGCAGGTGCCACGGAACCCCCTCCCCAAGCCAGAGCGGGGAGATTATCCTGCTATGAGCGCCAAAAATCGGCGTCGGTGAGACGCCCTTGCACCTGCCCTCGGCCGGCCGGAGGCAGCGAGCAATTCTTCACCACGCGGTAAATACCTGGGGTTCCGTCAACAAGTCGACGACCGGACAAAGGAGAGGAAATGACCGATTTCCGGTCCCTTCAAGTGTCGAATAGCGCTACGGAGAGCGGGCCTGCATTCTTTCCTTTCTTCCCGTGTTGGACCACGAGGACAGCTTTCGGCTAATGTATGTATGTATAACTTTATTAGGGAGCCGGCAAACGACGGGTTAACGCGTCGTGACGCTGGCCAAGCGTCTACCCGGGGTTAAGCCCTACTCTGCACTACCTCATTTGACCCGTTTGTGGTGGGTGTGAGGCTTGTGCTTTTCGAGCGCACCCCGAGCCTGCTGGACGGCCCATAGTTGCATGTCCTTGTCTGTATTCTGCACAGCACCTTGAAGTTCCGGCGAGTATGTCCTGGATGCAGCTTCGGTCGGGAACCTGGCACAGTCCCACATGATGTGCCATTGGTCCGCCGGACCCACTTGACATACACTGCACATATCACTCGTGTAGATGTCTGGGTGGAGGACGTGTAGCATTACCGGGGCTAGGAGTGACCCGGTTTGCATTTGCCTTTGGATGACCGCCTCCTCCCGACTAAGTGCCGGGTGAGGCGGCGGCATTGTCCGTCGAGCTAGGCGGTAAAATTTTGTCACTTCCTCGTAACTGGTCATTCTGTCTTTTGTTTCGAACCACCATTCGGAACGGTCCTTCTCGGGGGCGCGGAAGGTAAGCGCTCGCGCCGCCGAATGGGCCGTCTCGTTGTGATTCGGTGAGGATGCACAATCTCCCGCGTGCGCCGGGAACCACTTGATGCGGATAGTGTTGCCGCGGTCTTGAAGCTGGAGCTTACTGATGATGGCGGCCGCCGGCGCGCACACTCGCCCCTTGGCAAAGTTGCGCACAGCGTTCCTCGAGTCGCTGAGCACGGTGCGACACTCGGCCTCCGAGATCGCCAGAGCGATGGCAACCTCCTCGGCGTCTGTGGCGTCCGTGCACCGCACGCTCGCTGCCGTTGTTTTGATGCCGGTAGCCGCCGCAACGGCCACTGCCACGAATCCTTCTCGCTTGTATTCCGCAGCGTCCACGAACCGGGCGTGCGGGTCCTGGGCGTGTTGCTCGACGAGGACTTTGGCCCGCGCGTGCCGCCGTTCTTGGTTGTACTCGGGGTGCATGTTTTTCGGGATGGGGTCCACGTGGATGTGGGCTCACGCCTCATCGCTGATATCGCACGATTGCCGACTGGGAGCTCGGGGATTGTAACCCAGGGACGTCAGTATACTGCGGCCTGTCTTGGTGGTAGAGAGGCGCTCCATTTGCGCCGTGAGCTGCGCCTCGGCTATTTCTTCTAAGGTGTTATGGACGCCGAGCTGCAGGAGCCGAGCCGTACTCGTGGTCCCCATTAATCCCAGCGCCGTCTTGTAAACCCGTCTGATCAGCGTGTTTATCTTTGTCCGGTCAGCGGCCTGCCAGTTGAGGTAGGCCGCAACGTAGGCGATGTGACCGATCACGAACGACTGGACGAGGCGCAGAAGACTGTCTTCACGCATGCCTGCCCATCGTGTCGAGACTCGGTGTATGAGCCGGATAGCGTCCATTGCCTTGGTGGTAATCTTGTTGATGGTCTCGTCGTTGCGGCCGTTCTTGTTTAGTAGCAGGCCCAGGACCCTGATCTTGGGAACTTCGGGGATGCGCTGCCCCGATGCAGCCACGATCTTTATGTGATCGCACTCCCGAGGGGGAGCGCGTTTCCGTCCCCGTTGTAATGGTGTGAGGACGAACAGCTGGGATTTGGCGGGCCAGCACACTAGGCCTGTGCCGTTAAGGTGTTGCTCGATGGCAGTAACAGCCTCTTGGAGCTGCTGCTCAATGCTGGCGTCGGTGCCGCCTGCCGCCCACAGGGTAATGTCGTCGGCGTAGATCGTATGCCGGACGCCGGTCCCCTCTACTGCCCTCGTTACCCCGATCATGACAAGGTTGAAGAGCAACGGCGAGATGACTGAACCTTGCAGGGTACCCGTGCTTCCGAGCTTGTGTTCGGGGAACTTAAGGTCTCCGGCGTGCAGTTCAACCGTGCGGTTGGTCAAGAAGTCTTGGATGTAATTGTAGCTCGTTACCCCCATGTTGAGTCTCGATACTTGTGCTAATATGGCTGAGTGTTTGACTTTGTCGAATGCGCATTGTAAATCAAGTCCCAGAATTACTTTGCTGTCTTGTGTCTTGTTGTCGATTATTTCTTGTTTAAGTTGTAGCATGGCATCTTGTGTGCTGAGTCTGCGCCTGAAGCCGATCATCGTATCCGGATATAGGTTTTCCTTTTCCAGGTACTCCTGCCATCGGTTGGAAAGCACGTGCTCAAGCACCTTGCCCACGCAGGACGTGAGCGAGATGGGACGCAAGTTGCCGATATCCGATGGCTTGCCCGGTTTCGGGATTAGGATTGTTCTTGCCGTTTTCCACTGTCGGGGGAGCTTGCCCGAACGCCAGCATTCGTTATAGTAGCGGGATAGGGCCTCGATCGATGCATAGTCGAGGTTGCGTAGCATCTTGTTGGTAATAAGATCGGGGCCGGCTGCTGAGCGGGCGTTGAGCTCGTGCAGCGCTGCCCGTACCTCTGACATGGTAATGTCTCGGTCGAGCCACGCGTTCGGCAGCCCCCCGTATGGCGGGTGGGTTTCCGTTGGCGTGTGTGGCAGATACTTGGCTTCCAGGGCCTTGATAACGGAGTCTTTTCCTCGTTGTTGTGTGGCGGTGTGTATGAGGCAGGCCAGGCGATCGCGCTGGTGTGACTTGGTCTTAGTTTCGTTTAGGAGGTGCCGAAATAGATTCCATGTGCAACCACGATGTAGTTGCCCGTCAGCTCGGTTGCAGACTTCGTTCCACTGCTAACGGCACAGGACCTTGCAGTGATGTTGAATGGCCCTGTTTAAGTCGGCCACCTTCGTTCTCAATTTGCGATTCAGCCGTTGCCGCTTCCAGCGCGCCTGTATCGAACGTTTGGCCTCGATGAGATGGGCCAGACGACTGTCCATAGCTATGATGTCCTCGTCCGTTTCAATGGTCTTGGTGGCCGAGTGCACTGCATCGCGGAGCTCTGCCGACCAGGTTTCAATGTTTGTGATGTCTCGCGGTGTGGTTGGTCGTCCCTTATGGAAACCGTCCCAATCCGTCCATTTGTGTGTAATGGTGTTGCCCCGGAATTGATTGGGAATCGTAATTTCGAGGATGTAGTGGTCACTGCCCAGGTCAACGCCGGTGTTGCGCCATGTTACTTTGCCAGTGTGGTCGTTCTTGATGAATGTAAGGTCTGGTGTGGTGTCTCGTGCTACGGAATTGCCGATTCGGGTAGGATGATTGGGATCCGTAATCAGGGTGCAGTCGTGGTCCAGGGTATCCTGTAGTAGGTCCCGTCCCTTTGCCGTGTCTTTCACGTAACCCCACGCTCGATGGGAGGCGTTGAAGTCTCCTCCAATCAGCAAAGTGTTGCCTTTAGCTTGGGTGCTGGCTGTGTGTAGCAGGGTCTTGAATTTTTGTGTTTGGTGCTTGGGGTTACTGTATATGTTAGCTATGAACAGGCTGTTTTTCCGTTGTTTGCTTGGAATGATTTCGGTGAAGGTGTATTCCACCCTGCTGCGGCCGTGTCCGAGCTGATGTTCAATGAACGGGAGCCCTTTGTGGACGAATGTGCAGACGCCTCGTCCCTCCGCTGGGCTAACGTGAGCGCGATACCCAGCGAGGGTTGGGTTCGCCGTCAGCGTTTCTTGCAGCAGAATGATGTCAGGTTTCTTGGTTACCGTGGCGATGTGTTGTTGCAGCACTGCTCTCTTGTTGTTGTAACTGTGACAGTTCCACTGCCAGACCGTAAGGCCCGGTAGCGATCCTATTGTGGCTTGGGACTGGGACATGGTTGTGATGGAGTTGAGGCTTGCGTCTGTTTTTGGAGATATGGGTGGTTTGCGAATTGCGCAGCAAAGATGGGGCTGCATCCTATGGGCTTGAGGGTTTGTTCAATGAAGTCGAAGCGCTCCTGTATGGTTCCGTAGGACGTGGTGATTAGCTCCTCCAGCCGCGCCAGGCGTTGGTCCGTGACGGCAGCCGTGTCGGCATAGGTGTTGGTGAGCGCTTCAATTTTGGTTTCGAGCTGAGTTTCCAATTGGGTTAGGTCCTTATGTTGTCGTGATGAGGTGCGTGCTCGTTTCTTGGGGGTTGGGTCAGTGGTTTTCTCCCCTTCGGGCTCGTCTTGTGATATGTCCATTGATTGTGTACCACCTTGATGGGATGGCGTGTCGGTGTTCTCGGGGATAACGGAGGGTGCAAGTGTCTCGGGTGACTGAGCTGGGCCAATGGTTGGCTGAAATCGCTGTGCTTGTAGTTCTTTCTTGACGTCGGCTAGCTCTTGGGTAAGCCGGCGCGTGGTTTCCAACAGAGTCGCGTTGGCGACACGGAGTTGTTCGAGTTCCTTGTAGTAGGGGCTGGTAGTCCATTCCTGCCAGCTGCTCTGTGTGCTTCGGCCAGTAGTGGCGCTGTTAGAGCTTGCGTTGCTGCTTTTAACTTCGCCCTTTGCTGCGTCCGCCCAACTGATTCTGTCACGGGAGCGCGAACGCTTAGCGTCGCGTTTGTTCCTGTGAGATGAGTCACGGTCACGCGACGCGCTGCGCGACGCCCTTCGGGATCCGTTACGGGAAGCACTGCGCGAGTGAGAGCGTCCGAGACGAGGAAACGAGCTTGAGTCGAGTGCATGATTGTGATGTTCTTCGGCGTTACTGCGTTCGACTGCTTCCTTTTGCTGTTCTTCGGCGTTACGGCGTTCCCATCTCCGTCGCCGCACGACATATGGAATTTTGTATTTGGCTTTGCAGACGCGGTCCCCGGTGGGGTGTTGCTCACCGCAGAGCTTGCATTTGGGGACACATGTGTGGCCCTCTCTTGGATTAGAAGCACCGCATGCAAGGCACACACGTGCGTTTGGTGTAGGACACACGTCGCGCCTATGGCCGATTTTGCCGCATACCTTGCAAACTTCTATTTGCTTCTTGTAGAGACTGCATGGGTACAGCGTGGATCCGTATCGCACATACTTAGGAACCTTGATACCATTGAACACTATGATGACTGTCGTCGTATTTCCGATACGCTTCGCACCCGCGGCGAGGGGGTTGTACTTGTTTACGACCTGCTGCATTATTTCAGCTTCGCTGTCTCTGAGTGATATGCCCCTGATCACGCCCTTGACTGTGTCGTGGGCGGCCGTTCCATAAGCACTCACTTGGTACGTGTTGCCTTGCACATTAATAGCTTGAATTCGAGCATACTTTTCCGCCCGCTCTTCGCTCGGAGTGCTGATCACCATTATGTTCTGTTGCGCATTGGGACACGCTGTATCCTCAGCTCGATCTGGCACCTCAATTCCTGCTGCCACCATGATGGCAGTAGTGACGCATGCAGCTCCTGCCTTGTAAATATCGAGCCCTCCGCGGGGATGCACGACGATCTTAATTTCTTCGGCTGGCATGGGGGGCATGCGAGCCGCCCGAATAACTGCGGCCCTAACGCTCTTGATGAATTTAGGGTTTTTCTGGGAGCTCGGTGTATCAGGTTGAGAAGAGCTCAATGTATCAGGTTGAGAAGTAGACTCACTCGGCGTTCCTTGCAGGCGTGGTCGGCTCCTGTGCCCGCCGATGTGCAGCCATCCGGGCGAGCGTTGAAATTCCTCGGGGGTAATTTCTTCTCCTGCTACTTGTACGCTCATCGGGGAAATCTGGATGTTATGCACCGAAGTGGTGGCGGAATCCTCCATGTCGTGGCTGAAGTACGGCCGGCTAGGCCTAGCGAGTCCTGGGTTCGCTTCGGCCGAGCGTCTCCTCTTGGCGCTGAATCAGGAAGTCCGCTAATTCGAAAATGACGCACCTTTGATAAAAGTCAGGTATCGGATGATGGCGGATACCTTCACGAACACGGTGGTATTAAAAGCTTCTCGATCCAAACTAATTAGCACTGCGAAAGCGGGAATTAGCGACGGAGCTAATATGAGCACGTCTGTCCTCCATGACGATCGCAGCGCCCTCCCGCTTTCGGCTAAGTTGCCTCGTCGAATAACACCCGGCGAAGTCGGCACCGATGAGCCAGCCCAGGTGCAAACACGCAGGGTGACAACCCGATGATGCCATCTATGCTGTCTTGACGACCTCCTCCTCACCCTCAAGCCAGGACCAGTAAGAGGGGCTTGTCAACGAGTGCGAGCAGTGTTGGTGCGCGTGCGTGAGAGTGCGAGTGAGTGGGGTGACAGAGACTCCGTCATAATCTGGCCTGCCTTTCATCTGGGGAGCATAGGGAATCAACCCTATAAAAACTGGCGACAAGTGTGTGTCCTGAGTCATAAAAAGAAGACTGTTCCTCTAGTCAGTCTCCCACTAAACAAACGCCACCATGTAAATACAGTACATGAAGTTTTCTATCTTACTTCAAAGTTCTTTTCCAGCCACCTCGTCCTTGTTCCTGCTCCGACAACTAACCGGGCCTACAACACGCAACTTGGGTCCCGAAAACTCGTGGCAGCGGTGGGATATTATCAGCATTATATACCGGGATATTGCAAGATGGCGAGTCCGCTCACGGAAAGGTTGGGCGAGGGCGAACCTGTTAGAGTGAACTGGAATGCCAGCAAGGAACAAGCTTTCCTTGCGTTAAATAAAGCGCTGACCAGCCATCCCGGGCTGAGGGCTCCTTCCTATGACCGCGGCTTCATTGTTCAGTGCGACGCGAGTGAGAAGGTCATAGGGCTGTTCTGAGCCAGCCCGACGAGAATGGGGAGGAACACCCCATATTGTTCGTAAGCCGAAAGCTCACAACGCGCGAAAAAGCATACAGTGCCTTGGAGAAGGAGTGCGCTTATTTAGTGTGGGCTACGCAAAAGCTTCAATGCTATTTGGCCGGCTCCCGGTTTGTAATTTAGACGGACCACTGTCCACTGACATGGCTCCCGAACATGTCTCCGAAAAACGGCCATTTGCTGCCCTGGAGTCTCGCCCTACAGAAGCATAATTTTGAAGTGCGCAACCGTAAGAGAAAGGACAATGGGAATGCTGATGGTCTTGCCGAGGCTTTTTCCGCTATGCAAAGCGATAGCTTCCAGGCGCTCCTCTTAGTGTACACTTTTATGCTCAAAGGAGTCTAATTTTCTTGGCAATATCACATTCAGAATTCTTTTTTCTAACAGCTCTTGATCATTTGAGGTTAGTATATGCCTAGTGTAGTTTAATGATGTAGGTTTATGCGTCGATATTCATGTTATCACCCGTTGTCCGGAGATCGCGACGGCAGTTGCGGTCTTTATTTGTTATCAAAATTTGATGCAATATTGCAAAAAGTGGCGTGAATAAATCACCCGCGTAAAGGTTTCGTCAGCAGCTCTCTCCACCGGACGCCCACAGAGTGACCAGAAAGGGGAGGGAATTCTCGCAGCCTATAGTTTAAGGCTTGTTTTTTGTTTGCCTGGCACAGCTCATGAGGTGGCGGTGCTCTTGCCTTGCTGGGGGGAGGGGGGGGGGCATTGTGCAGAACACATTAATGCTCTACTTAAAACCTTTGGCCTGCAGGCATCTCACTTCTGGATAAAAGAGGGAACCGCAAAACAGCCCAAATGATGCGGCCTTCTCGGAGGACACCGATCATGTGTAGCCCCTTTCGAGGCCTCTACCTTGCGGCGGACGAGCTGTTGTGATCGGACGACCTGCAGAGACCGCCGCGTCAGATCTTAAGAACGGCGACAACGATTGAGTCTGGAAGCAGGTGCCACGGACCCCCCCCCCCCCCCCCCCCGCCCAAGCCAGAGCGGGGGGATTGTCCGGCAATGATCGCCCAAAATCGGCGGCGATGAGACGCCCTCGCACCTGACCTGGCCGGAGGGAGCATATCGTCATTCCGCGGCGATTACCAGGGGTCCCGCCAACAAGTCGACAACCGGGCAAAGGAGAGAAAACGACTGATTTCCGGTCCCTTCAAGGCTCGAGCACCGCTACGGAGAGCGGGCGTGGATTCTTCCCTTTCTTCCCGTGAACCACGGGGATAGCTTTCGGCTAACTTGCCTCGTTGAATTCCGTCCGGCGACGTCGGGACCGATGAGCCAGCCCAGGTGCAAACACACAGGGCGACAACCCGCTGACACCGTCTACATCTTCTAGACGACCCTCCCCCAAGACAGAGCGAGGGGATTGTACGGCTATGAGCGCCTAAAATCAGTGCCGGCTAGACGCCCTTGCACCTGACCCCGGCCGGCCGGAGGGAGCATATCGTCACTCCGCGGCAATTATCAGGGGTCGCGCCAACAAGTCGACGACCGGACAAAGGAGAGAAAACGGCCGATTTCCGGTCACTTCAAGTGTCGAGCACCGCTACAGAGAGCGGGCGTGTGTTCTCACCCTCAAGCCAGGATCAGTCGGAGGAGCATGTCAATGAGTGCGAACAGTGTTGGTGCGCGTGTGCGAGTGTGCGGGAAAGTGAAGTGATAGAGACACTCCCTCATAATCTGGCCTGCTTTCATCTGGGGGACATATGGAATCAACTTTATAAAAACTGGCGACAAGTGTGTGTCGTGAGTCGTAAAAAGGAGACTCCCTATAGTCAGTCTCCCACTAACCGAACGCTACCAAGTAAATACTCTATATAAAGTTTACCATCTCACCTGAATGTCCGTTTCCAGCAGCCTCGTCCTTGTTCCTGCTCCGACAACCGACCGGGCCTACAACACGCAACCTGAGTCACGACAGTGGGTCCATTAGCTTATAGAGGGCATTGCCATCTGTAAAAGAACTGCAAAGAACCTTCTGCGATGCCGTCCATAACATTACTCACAATGTAAAGGTAGGAATTAGGATGTGGGCATAAAAGACAAGCGCTTAGCCAGACTAATCAGAGGACGTTCGAAGGCAGTGACCAATTGCTGGAATTCCACCTGAAGCAGGGTATGAGTGAAAAGTCTTAAATTACATTGCCTGGAGTTGATTGCCGTTTCGATGTGTTTGAAATCAACCATGTGGAAGGCGACCGACTCACGACATATGATCTTCGACAGCACGTCACAAAATGCCTCATGGGACTATGGCAGCACCCGGCCAGAGAGCAGTCACACCAGGCGGCAAGCGAGCGTCTGCATGTGGACATGCACAGGGAAGAGCAGGATGGCTGAGGAAATTGAGGCTTTCGGGGACAGCAGCTTCATTATACACGCACTGTGTATAAGCGTCCATTCTTCATGTGTTCCGTGAGGATGAACTGATGATGGGCAAAGACATGCAGTGCCGTCCTCATGGCGGGGGAAAAAAAGCTGGCACAATACATATCCTATGTGTTTTATCATTTTGGGTTGCAGTTCTAGCTATAGGCATGGTTGCACAGAATTTCGTGTGCATGTAATTCCACCCAGTGTGATTCTGCTTCATTACTGCTATCAGCCTATTTATGAAAGATCTTACTAAAAATATTCTGCTTTTGAGATAGGGGTCAACATAAATTTGTGGATAGGGCGGCCTGCATTTGCATCTGTCTCAGAAAAAGAGCCTTCTATCATACGCACATTTAGGCTATGCAAAATGACAAATTGAAAGAGCGCGTGTTATTTGGCACCACCTTAAGCAGCCTCGAAAATTTAGGATTAAAAAAATCTCCAGGCTGCGAATAAGGATGATGCGAATTCAACGCTAGCTGACAGCCCAAATCCCCCTCTCCGCGGTGCTAGTTACGGATTAAGGAGCCAGATAAGCGTACAGCAACCGCTGAATGGTCCAGCATCACTGACAATCTGCGAATGTCTAAACAAACAAAGACTAAAGGGCTGGCGCTGAACTGATGCTGGACTTTTACCATTGCCTTTTTTATGCATGGCCCATCCGGAGGTTTGAGCTTCGCGAGCTTGCGATGCGTAATTCGTTGCCGTGTTCGCTAACTGCAGCTAGCACAGCCACAAGGTGGCAAATGAGCGACAAGAAGTCGAGTACAAAAACGACATGAGAGAGAGAGAGGGAGAGAAAGAGATAGAAAGAAAGTAGAACTTTTTACTTAGACCAGCCGGCAAAGGATCTCTGGCCTTCCGGAAGAGCTGCAAATGACTAAGCAAATTACCCATTCACAGATCATGCGACTATATAAACGAGCTGTATCACAGGCTGGAAGTCTCGTGTGTTATTAGGGAGATTTAGAATAGGGCAACCCTAGTGGTTATGGTAATAGTGTAACAGTGTGGCGCGAGTGCGCATACTCAGAGTAATTGCCGTAACCCCCGTTCATTCATCACAGCGTTACACATAAGCACATTGTCGCCCAGCTATTACACTATCCTCCAAACCGGTTGGGGAGAGGGAACGATGGAATATTAATGGGAGGGATGAAAGGGAGTGAGCGAATAGCGCCGGAAACAGTTCAAATATTTATTTGTGCTTTATCGAATGCCGGTGGCATGCGGTCTTATCATTGTGATTCCAGTGCAAGAATCAATTCCGCATTCGTTATTTGTTCCTGCTCGTTGTCGCCAGACACAGCTTTCTCATTTTCTTTGTCGCGGAAGATGCGCCGAGATGTCTCTCGAATAATCCAGCCAGTCGCGTTTGTTTCTATAATGTTCCAGTTTATGCTAACCCCCGTTGAGTGTTTAATCTAGATTTTCTTCACCGCCTTTAAACTGAGCGTTGATTGGTGCGACCGCTTTTCGTAGATCGAAGCACGCTTGCTTGGTTTAGTTTGGCTTGTGGGTTTTAAAGTCCCAAAGCGACTCAGGCTGTGAGAGACGCCGTAATGGAAGGCTCCGGAAATGTCGACCATCTGGGGTTCTTTAACGTGCACTGACATCGCACAGCACACGGGCGCCTAACTTTTAACGAGAACATCTTCGGCGGAAATGCGCCTGGTTGGGTTCTTGAAACAAGTTTGAGAAACACTATCACCAAACAAAATATTTATTAAAATCCGACGTTTCGGGACCAACACGGCCCTTTCCTCAGAGGCGAGTGAAGTGGGAGGCCCGCAGTAGCAAGCAGCGGCCTTTGCTTCCCCTTTCCCAGCACGGGGCGAAGTCCGTTTGTGTGCGCGAAGGGTAGCGTCCCCGGTTTCCTATTCACTGTTGCTGCTGTCAGCAGGTTGAGCCAAAACTCGATGCGTCGTCCTTGAAGGGATTAGTTAATATTTTGTTGGTGATAGTGTTTCTCAAAGTTTTGCGCTTAGCTTTCCGCCTCCACCGAACAGCGGCCGCCGAGGACGCGATTCGAACCCTCGCCCTTGGGCGCAGTAGTCGAGCACTTATACACGCGCCACCCCAGCGGGGTGCACGCTTCGTGGTATCGCCCGAGTCAATCGTTTACTTTTTTGTGGGCAATAATCAGCCCAATAAAGAGTTTATTCCAGTGCATTTCAAGCCTCTTCATTTGTCTCCGACGGCCTTCTCACCACTACGTGACAATGAGGGAGGTAAAACACCGTGAGTGCACCGGATAGTAACAGCCTGCCGTTGAGGCCTGACACTCTCAGGAAAGTGAGGAGTGCCTGGAAGGCGTTCGTCTGCGATGAACGCCTTGGCCACAGTTTGAGAACTTTTATCTCCTTCAGAATGGGTAAAAATTCTCCAGTGGACGACGGGTGTTTCGGCACAGTATTTATGACATTGGCAAATAATATGTGATATGCATCCTGCCACACCGGCAGGATGCACGCTTCCTGCTATCGCCGGAGCCAATCGCTTAGTTCTTTTGTGGGCTAAAGTTAGCACAATAAAGAATTTATTCCAGTGAATTTCACGCCTCTTCATTTGTCGAAAACGGCATTGTAAACACTCAGTGACAATAAGAAAATCAAACGCCGTCAGTGCACCGGAAAGTTACAGCCTGTCATTCAGGCCCGACACTCTCAAGAAAGACTGCCTGGAAAGCGTTCATGGCAGATTAAAGTCGCGGCCATGGTCCAAGAATTTTTATCTCCATCAGCGAGCCTGGGTAAAGATTCTCCAGTGGACGGCGTGTGTTTCCGCACTTTATTTAAGGCATTGGCAAAAATTATTTAATATGGTTTTCTCACTCCCGCGGATATCGCGCACAGGTTTATCAGCCATGCTGATTATAGAATATTAGTGGTTTGTGAAGGCAACACCAAGCCACAGACAGCAAAGTGAGGTTACATACCGTCATGGCAGGCCAACTGGAGGTCGCAGTTTTAGGTCAGGATCAAAGAATTGCAGGCATTGGCTCGAAAGCTGGCCGGAACTCCACGCGCCAGTCCTGATCACCCGCGCCAATGTTAGAAGTCTACTCGCTGCGCTCTCTAGAAAAAGGCATGGGCACACAATCGCCCTTGTAATGGGCACTTCATACTTTGCCGTCCGTGCGGTGATTGTTTTCATGTAATTGTGTCCAATTAGCCATTGTGGGTTAACAGCATGGCTTTTAATGGTGGTACAATGAGGTAATTGAGGGTTTTCCGCACCCAGTTGCTAGTTGGACCCGCTACAACAGCGTTTTGTAAGTTCTGGAGCGCTGCTTTTGTGTGGGTGAAAATGGGCTATATCTGGGCACTTTGATGATAGTTGCAAAGAAGGAAGTGCAAAAAGGACGAACACATTCCTTTCTTAAGAAGTATGACTCACCAGCTAGACCAGAACCTTGTTTTATTGAATTTCATGATACATGTAATCGATGCCGGCGTGAATAGAAGTTTTGTCCCCATCGTTGACGTCTGTTACTCCGATCCTTGTGACACGTAGTAAAGAAAACAAATAGGACAGCTTGTGGGGTAAAGGAGGCTTGCACCCTAATGCACTTATATATGGAATAATTTCAAGGAACAAAATAATAGAGTAAACCCTGTGATTAACTGTGGGAAGCAGGTTTATATTCGTAATGCTTCCTGTGACTCTCACGGTGATAGCACGAAAACCTGGTCTTTGAGAGCCAGTTTCGAGGTAAGAGCGAAAAAAAAAAAAGACTGTCTACCGGCGTGCTCTCGCATTTTCTTGGTTATTTCAACTTTACTATTATCCTCTTTGACAGGTGTTTAGATTTGTGTGAATTCATTTCTATAACTATAATGTGCACACAAGACTATGAAATGTACAACACACCATACCAGAGGCACCTTATCTTTCCTTTGTTTCTAATAATGAGCCTTAATCATTTTCTACTCGATCATAAGCCTGACAAGTGGCCTTGTACTGACAAGATCTCCGTTTTCTATTAGAAGAGAAATATTCAGTCACAAAAAGCTCGCTATTCTCAATCCTAAACACCACAACTGGTCCTCGTATCGTTCTCACATGCCTAAAATCAGCTAGTTACTGCACTCCACAGAGGATCTGCTCGGAAAAAAAGTTCAAAGAGTGATTCATGTGCCTCAAAGGTTCTGGAAAAACGTTTGCTTCGAACAAGCACTGTTTTTTCTTCATAGTGGCATCAAATCATCATCCTTTGTAACTGCGATTCTATTTAAGAAATATGCTTGCAGGGGCTTGTTCATTTCATTTCATAATTCATAGAATCATTGCTTTTAGGCCACCTTTTCCCTATCTCTAGACATTGAGAAAATGTACAATGGCCTCATCATCATTGTTAAAAGTGTAGTTGTCAAAGTTGAGGCTTTGCTGTTTGCTAAGGAACTCAGCTCCTAATTCCTACGCTACGCACATGTCATACTGTAATATCGTGAAATCAGTTATTAGAGATTTCAATCGCAAATTGTATATTGTAGTTGGCCATTTAGACTAGTTTAAATATTCGGAGAAATACTAGACAGAATTTTAAAATTGACTTGTTATTGGGGTTCCAAATGCATATATCTACCGAAGAAGTTAAAGAGAAGAATCGAAGAAACATTCCTAATCCCTGAGTAAAGTACGTTCATTTTCGTGATGGATTCTCTGAGGCTCAAAACGACTGCGAGGACACCAGGTCGGTGATAGGCTCAATCTGAGGTAGCGCCATAGGCCAAATATGGCTATATCATACTGTCGCATTTTCTTCGATATGCCCTCCATACGTTTATGAAAAATGAACACGTTCTTTGTCCAATATTCCTCCAAATTTCGTTTTAATATTAAGAAAAAGATTTCTCAACCTGAAAAAATTTTCACAACTTCAACATGTACAACCACGAGCGCTAATGCTGCAAAAAGGGAAGAAAAGCTGCTCTTAATTTGACCGAATGCGAAAAATTGGCTGCGACCAGGAAAAGAGTGCTTAGCAACCAGGAAACCTTCCTCTGACCA
Organism: Amblyomma maculatum; assembly: GCF_055883805.1. Classification (NCBI taxonomy): domain Eukaryota; kingdom Metazoa; phylum Arthropoda; class Arachnida; order Ixodida; family Ixodidae; genus Amblyomma; species Amblyomma maculatum. Next base: position 19,094,115 of record NW_028146738.1, read on the forward strand.
TCTGATTTGTAAAAAGACAGTTGGCGCTATTGAAAGCTTTCCATGTGTCTAGAGAAATAGCAAGGCTCAGGTAAATTTTTAATCCTGGGAGCCGAGGATGTGGATGCGGCGCACAAGCGCATCTTGGAGCGGGGGCCGAAGTTCTGTGTCCAACCCGACATTAGACCAGTTGACCTTTTGGCGATGTCTTGAAGCATAGCCCGCCATATTCCAGACGTTGAAAAGAGCCGGTTTTTGAGTGAAGCCACGGACGTATTAGGGGCACGAAAATGTCAGCAGAGGCCACGGTACAAACGGGAACTCGTGCGTGACTACTTGGTTGACAACAAGTTATGTCTGCTGGTGTCTGATAAGGAAGGCGGCTTTGTCAAGGCACCTAATGGCGTTTTCTCTGAGAAAGCGTCAGCGGCTATTGCCAAGAATTTTAAGAAGGTAAAGGCAAAAGCATCATCATATAGGAAGCAGGCTATTGCGTGGCTCGATGACAATAACCTAAAGGCATTGGGCTCAAGGGTAAAGGCTGCCCAAGAGACACATCTAGATGTCTTCTTCACAGCAAAAACACACAAGCCAGGTGTTCCGTTCTGAACTATTGTCTCCGAGAGTCATACATGGCAGCACGAGATCTCCGGATTTCTTCAGAGGCACCTCAATCCGCTGAAGGTTCGGGATCCGTTTTCGATTCCAAGTTCTACAAAGGTTTCTCATGGGCAGTAACCCGGGAGAATGTTCCGCTATGAGCATCGACGTAGAGGACTTGTTCTACTCACTCCCTCAGGACAAACATTTGAGTTGCGTGCAAGCCTGTATCACTATAGACAACAATGAGGGGGCATTTACAAGTGCTTGTGGAATTTCTGTTGCTAGCTCTGTGGATCTGTTATCTTTTTACCTCAGCTTAACCGTCGGTAGTTGGCAAGGCGCGTTCTACGTCGAGAAATCAGGTGTATGCATCGGTTCTCAGGTCGCACCTTTGCTCAGCGACATTTTTCTAGCTAAAGTGGACACTGCAATACAACCGTATTTGGAAACTCTATGCATGGTACCATTTCGTTATGTTGAAGAATACTTAATTTTTATGGATGAGGGGGGCTCCGACAAGTCGGCATAAGATGTTTTGCCCATCTTTAAGGCAGAAGGTCAAGCCCTCTCTTTTACTTGAGAGCTAACTAAGCAAGACCAAATCCAGTTCCTGGATTTAAACTTGTGCTTTGAGAGGGACCATGTGCCTCTTCTTGGTTTTGATTCGGATCACTCGAGGTTGGTAAGGACGGGTTTGCATTCGGCATCATCATGTCTTCTTTAAGAAAGCCATGCCATCACCTTGTAGAGGAGGCATTGTCGGGACAGATTTCAAAGTTAATGGCAGCCGGTTTTCCAATCACTAATGTCGCCAGCATGTCAGAGCGTCTTTTGAGTCGGTTTGGCCACGGGAACAAACTATCTGAGCATGATGGTGTCGGTACACAGTATCAAAAGGTGGCCGTGATTCCTTATCTGCATGGTATTTCGCACCACCTTAAGAATGTGGCAAAACGTGTAATGTTATGTGGTTTTTATAGCTTCGCGCTGCGGTCAAGAGGAAGCTGGAAAAAACCGGGAGATCAAGATCACAGTGCACAGTGTCCCACAAATCTAGATTCACCACACGCATTAAGAACGTAGTTTACCATATTCCGTTGAATTGTGGTAAAACTACTACGGGCTGACAGGCAGATGTCTAAACGCGCGCCTGAAATAGCGCTCTAACTATGGCGGGGAGGCCAATTCCAATCTGGCATTACACTGTCAGTCTCGGGAATGCAGGCCGGATGACGCGTCTGTGTGTACATCTGATTTGCATGGAACATCAGTTGTGTATAAGGGTAATCAAAAAATCTGCCGAAAGATTGTCGAGGCTTACTATATCAGTAAAGTGAAATACACGTGTGTAGCGAAGCCGTCGGTTAATCTTCACAAGAAAGAAGTTGCATTCTTAGATAATGTGTTAGAGATACGGTGAACAATATTTGATGTCCGCCCTCCCACTGCTGGGGGTCACGTGCGCGCACCTTCGTGTAAGTCTTCTTTTATCCCTTTCCGTCCATAAAATATTAGTTGCTTGTCCAGCCTTCGTCCTGTGTGCATCTTTTTTCTGTTCATCCTCTTTTGGCTGGTTCTGTTAAAGATGGCGACAACGAGACGAGCGCGAAAGCTGGCGCTTTCAACCATCGAGACAAGAATTCCCCACTGGAAAGGAACGCGGGGTGTTCGGCCGGACGGCGACAGCAGTCCAAGTCGGGCCATCGGGAAACAAAAAGGTTCAAGTGGATCCCGGCGTCTCCCGCATGGGTCAGCACCCACGAGGCAGACACATGGTCATCCCCTTCGTCTGGCCGACAGCGCGCGGCGGCCCTTGCGATGCCGGCGGGGTAGCCCAGACCAAAAGGTGCCGAGCTCCTCGCTTGCCATCTACTTTAAGCTTCTCCAATTCGTCTTGCCGACGGCGCGCAGTGGCGCGTTCGACATGGTTCGACGCAGGAATGCCACCGACAGTGAGACGCAGACAGATGCCGATCGACGCAGGTGTGTGCCAGACTGTGAGACGCCGGTAGTCAGCGAGCTCCTCGTGTGCTGCTCTCTACACCGCCACAACGGTTTCCTCCTCACCTTCAAGTCCAAACTTTCGAGGGGGCGGGTCTGCAAGAGTGAAAGTGCGCTAATGTGTGTGACATTAAAGCGATAAGGGCCCTCTTTCGACGACGAGCCCGCCCTTCACCTAGGGAACCTAGGGATCACGGACCCTTAAAAACTACGTGTATGAGCGGGCATCATTAGTTCTCTGTAGTTCTTCTCCGGAGTTCTTTCCTACTACTAACAATGTAAATAAATTAAGTTTTCGTCCTTCTACTCCCAACTCCTTCGCTCAGCGGCATTTCTTTCTGAGGTGGAGCGGGCGTCGATGCGGCCGAAGTTCAGTCCAGCGGCACCCGAGTCCGACTTCTAACAACTGGATGGCGGCGGTTGGATCAACCATGTGACCTGGTACTGCTTCTGCAGGTGAGTGCTTGGACTTTGCTTGAGATTCACCAGACTTCAAATTTTGGGTTATTTAATTTGAACTGCTGGGAATCAAGGGAAGTTGTTAAGTGAGACGCGTGTGAAAAGCTCACGACAACAGTGTGTCAGCGAAGTCAAAACTCAGAGCAGCAACCATGGATTTTATGAGATGGGTTGAGGCAGATTTGTTGGCGATGTGCGACAAGATGGGTGCGGAAGTTGATGATCAGATGAAGAAATGTGATATTTGTAGAGCTCACTTGGAAACTGGGGATGAAGAGGTATTAAGCTTTACATGGGAACTCCTCAAAGCTGATCATGAGAAAGAGAAAGAACACCGGCTAGAAGCCGAAGAAGAGGAGCTAGAGCGCAGGGAAGCAGCAAAGAAGCAGCAAGAGTGGGAATCAAAATTAGTGAAGCACCGGAAAGAAATGGATAGGCTAGACGCTGAACTAGAGGTGCTGGAGCTCAGACTTGAGATGAAGCGAAGGGCATTCCTGAAAGGCAGAGCTGTAACCTCGGAGGACGAAAAAGGCGAGAAATTAGAGCGCCAGAAAACAGGGAGACAAGAAAGTAATCGTAATCAATCAGATGAGAAGCAGAAATGCTACTCAACAGGGTATAGTGCTCAATTGGGGCGCTTCAAAGTTAAAACCGATGACCAAAATTGCAGGACTCGCTTCTATGCTAGAGGAGAGCGCGATTCGACCCCTGTTCAGCTGAGACCCGCTCCGTTTCAGACTGTCGCCGAGTTACCAACTTCAAAAGCTGCGAATAAAACAAGAGCTCCTAATCGTATCAAATGGAAAAGAATAACGAAACTCCTGAGAGGCCGTTGAGGTGAGAGAGACCATGGTTCAGCCACGTAGGCGCGTTGACAGTGTAGGGGATCCCATGCAAGTGTCCAGCGGAGAGAAAGCTGGGAAATGGGAACGTGTGACCCCAGTCCGAAGGAAGGCGGCAAGCGAGTCTGAGTTGGTTAAGAGCGAAAGTGTGAGAAAAAAGCTAGTGCAAGCATCCAACCAGCATGATTACAGAAAAGAAACAGGTTGGATGCCCCCATATGCAGGTCGCGAAGTTGAGCGTAACCTTGGAAAGTGTGCACAATGCAGTGTTGAGCAGTGCCAACATTATTTGTGATACAGGGAAACCAGGCGAGCAAAACGGCAGCCAGGAATATGCGCAAATGGCCCAAAGCGACCCTCAGGAAAGTGAGCTTGAGGTAGGAATCCATTGTTGAGTAGCGGCTCTAGAATGTGCCCTTAACTGCAAGGCCAGTGAGAGCGTTGTTCGTGAACCGGGAGAGCAGTGTACCCGCAGTGCCTATGAGAATACCGGGGATTTCGTTAACGAGCACGAGGTACACGTGTAAGGCACGCAGCCGCGAGAAGGGGAAAGAGCAGAGTCTGCCGGAGGTAGAAGAGAATAATGAGCGTTATCTCAAGTTAGCAGTGCTAGTGAACACTGATGACGGCAAGGGAGAGGTTCTTGTTTCGAAACCCCAAGAAAAACATCCGCATGGCATATCAGAAACAAGAGAGAGTAAATTCTGATCGTGCGACGCGTGCGGATTGTTTAGAAGCTAAGTCCAGAAAGAGTGGTGGGCAATTGTTTTCTGAGGGCAATACGTTGGCAGAAGTAACTCCTAGCCAGTGTGAGACAATCGCGGAATTCTGCAGCAGGAGCGTGCCGAATTTGAGCCACACGGACGCTGACAGCGAAAGTTCATTACTAGTTGAGCTACAGGAGCCAGTTAAGCTAGCTGTGGAGGACTGGGCAGCAGATGTAGATGTATACAAGTGCCGACATAAGGTGCAGACGGGATGTTTAAAGTGTGAAGTTCAGCCAGGTGATTCAAAAACGGTCACGCTGCGCTGCGAGAACATAGAGGCCATTTTGAATACTGAAGTAGAGTGCTCACGCCGTGCAAGTCAAAATCCGCAGGAAGCTGATTTTGTTGGCGAAACGCGCAAGAAACACTCTAAGCGTAAAAGAGCTAGAGCCAGTGCAAGATTGAAGCAGACTAAGTGTCAGGCTCCAAATGTGCTCTCTCGAACGACTGCAGGTAGCTGTAGTAAAAGAATGCTGGACTCTCAAGGAAAAACCTTTCAGGGCGCCTCAGAAACGCGCGAAAGCGGTTCGTGATCAGGTGACTTTTGTGAGAGTTCCCAGCGCTAGCGCTAGCCAAGGAAACGAAAAAAAGCGCTTTTACGATCACCACAGGACGCAAAGTCCCTGAAAATTCGGCAGGCTCTGGAAGGACTAAAAGGCTGCCGTCCAGAAACAAAGGCTATGGGATCGCAGGTAAAGCAGCCTGAGATGTCTAGAACAAATAGGCGGCCCGAAAGTCAGCGTAGACGGGCACGAAATTCAAGAGGGAAAGAACAAATGCCTAAGCAGGTTCACCAAACGAACGAATCGCACTCAACACGTGCAGAGCGGCATTTTCGAAAGCAGTTGGGGAAGAGCTCTAGCAAAGGTACAACGCGACGGGGGAGGCAAAAGACTCGTTTGGCTTGCGCTTCATTGTTCGGCCCTACTTTTCGACTTCATGCACAGGGTAAAACTATGAATGACGCCGCGAGTGCGCAGGGAGACGGTGGTCAAGTAGAGACTTGTCGCGACGCTTTTCGTCACGCCACCTTTTGTCACGCCTCGACAGAGGTACAAAGAGTCAGGCTGCGACCCCGCAGGGCGAGCCTGGCTCTCACCCCCGCGTAGCATTTCTGAATAGTTTTTTTTTATCTTTTTAGCTTTTGAATTCATGGAAGGAAATGCCACTTTGTTTTGCGCTATTGCTTCGAAGTTATTCAGTCCTGTGAGATTCATCGCCAAATTTCAGAAGGTATGTGTCTTTCAGATGCTAACTCCAAGTATCCGTAATGGTGCCGCTACCAAGAAAAGAAAGGAAAAGGCACTCAGAAGAGTTTGTAAGTCTCACGTAGACGAGACGCATTCAGCAGACGTTTAAACCCAGTTTGAGGCACATAGTTGGCCAGTTTTAGTTACGGTGTCCTTTAGCAATCGTTACACCGAAGAGCACAGACCGCTGGTAACTGCCTAATTGTTCTTCTTAGCTAATGCGGCAATGCTTCAGGAGCAAGCTTGCCGATCATGGACTGCCGTCTTCGGGTCATCTTAATTTTGAGTATTTTTTTTTGCTGCTTCAGTGAGCGCTCCGAAGTAAGCCTGAACGTTGAGAAAAAAAAATAGGAAGGCTGTTTCGGTTATTGAGATTGTAGGGAGATGAGAGTGGTGGTGATGAAAATTTTAGTTTTGATTTTCTAGCTCTGTAGAACACCCACCCACATTATCGTATACAGCATGTCGGACTTGCCTTTGGGTGCCTCATACTGGACATGGGAGCTTCCTCTGACTCGAAATTCGGGGAAAATTGAGGTGATCAGGATGTAAAAGCCTGGTGCATCTTAAGTGGATTCCGAGCACTTGCGCGCGTGGCAATGCTCTGCTGCGTGAAAAGTTTGAACTATGCTTTCCTTTGTTTGTGTTGGTTGGCTTTGGGTATTGTTACCTGGGGAGACGATCCCATTGAAGACAGGCCGCCAGAGCGAACGCAAGCCCATCGCTTTTCGGCAAGCTATTGCGACCACTAGCCGATCGAGATTTTCCCCGGCCGCAGAGGAGCTGTTAAGGATGGCGACAACGAGACGAGCGCGAGAGCTGCCGCTTTCAACCATCGAGACAAGAATTTCCCACCAGAAAGGAACGTGGGGTGTTCGGCCGGACGGCAACAGCAGTCCAAGTCAGGCCATCGGGAAACAAAAAGGTTCAAGTGGATCCCGGCGTCTCCCGCATGGGTCAGCACCCTCGAGGCAGTCACATGGTCATCCCCTTCGTCTGGCCGACAGCGCACGGCGTCCTTTGCGACGCCGACGGGGTAGCCCAGACCAAAAGGCGCCGAGCTCCTCGCTTGCCATCTACATTAAGCTTCTCCAATTCGTCTTGCCGATGGCGCGCAATGGCGCGTTCGACATGGTTCGACGCAGGAGTGCCCCCGACAATGGGACTCAGACAGACGCCGATCGACGCAGATGTGCGCCAGATGCTGAGACGCCGGCAGTCAGCGAGCTCCTCGTGTGCTGCTCTCTACACCGCCACAACGGTTTCCTCCCCACCTTCAAGTCCAAAATTTCGAGGGGGCGGGTATGCAATGGTGAAAGTGCGCTAATGTGTGTAACATTAAAGCGATAAGGACACTCCCTAGATGCTGAGCCCCTCCTTCACCTGGGCAACCTGGGGAACACGGACCCTTTAAAACTATTTGTGTGTGCGGGCATCATCAGTTCTCTGTTGTTCTCCGGAGTTCTTTCCTACTACTAACAATGTAAATAAATCAAGTTTTCGTCCTTCTACTCCCAACTCCTTCGCTCAGCGGCATTTCTTCCTGAGGTGGAGCGGGCATCGATGCGGCCGAAGTTCCGTCCAGCGGTACCCGAGTCCCACCTCTAACAGTTCCTACTATAAACCGATACCAACTCGCCCATTCGACAGCCTTGCTGAACAAGAGCAACTTAATTGAACAGATTTGAAGATTCTAAGATGTAAGTGAAATGAACGAGCTCCTCAGTGCATTTCCTTGAATAAAACTGTCCTAACGAAGGGCAATGACATAGATGATCATTAGAGACAAGTATGCAATAATTAATGTCGGCTTATTTCGAAACAAGCTCTTTACCAGGTCTTTGAGGCGTACGGAAGTACTTATATAACAATATGCTTGTTATTTTTTTATTTTGCGTGGGCACTTTGTGAAGTGCAATAACTAAGCTGGTTCCATACCTGTCATAATGATACCAGTGCAAGTAATAGTGTTTAGAATTGGCAATGTTAAAGTTTTTATAATATCAATCCTTAGACTGTTATTCGACAAGGAGATCTCTTCCAGAATATCTGTCAAGCTTAAGGCCGAGTATCAATAAATGATTTCTGCTAACTGAAACAAAGATCAGCTTGTTCGAGCGCTCTTTGTTGCGCACTGATTGCGAGCGGGGGGAATTAATATGGCCGAAAGCAATAGAAGATAACATCTGCGACGCTATAGCGGTAAGGTGGGCATACCGATAAAAATGCGAAAATATGGCGGTAGTAGTCATATTCGCCCCTTTTTTGATACATCTGGAAACACGCTATCAATTACCAGCTTCAGCTTTCAGTGTAATCGCCTTGGTTCAGTTCAGTTCAGTCGTTCAGTCGTGTCCGACTCTTCGTGACCCTATGGACCATGTCACGCCATGCTTTCCGGTCTCTCACTATCTTCCTAACATCACATAACTTCATCTGCAGTGCCTCGAGGATGCCATCTAACCATTGCGTTCGCTGCCTACCCCTTCTCCGGTGACCCTCAACCTTTCCCAACATCAAATCTTTCTCCAGCGACTCCTCTCTTCTCATCAGATGACCAAAGTAGCTGAGCATTAACTTTAGAATTTGACCCTCCAATGAGCAGTCAGGGATATGGTCGACAATATCGACTAATTTGATCTTCTGGCAGTCCAAGTAACTCTCAAGAGTCTTCGCCAGCACCACAATTCAAACGCGTCAATTCTTCGGCGGTCAGCCTTTTTCACAGTCCAACTCTCGCATCCATACATCACAACTGGAAAGACCATAGCACGAGTTATACGAATCTTGGTTGGCAGACTAATATCTCTGCTCTTTACTAGGCGGTCAAGGCTAACCATTGCTCTCTTTCCCAGAAGCAGGCGTCTCCTAATTTCATGGCTGCAGTCTCCTTCCGAGGTAATCTTGGAGCCCAAGAAGAGAAAATCTGTCACAGCTTCCACTTCTTGTCCATTGATGCTCCAGGACTTGATAGGGCAAGACGCCATTATCTTTGTCTTTTTAATGTTCAGTTTAAGCCCAAACTTCTCACTCTCTTCTTGTACGCGCATCAGAAGTCTCTTGAGTTCCACTTCACTTTCTGCCATTAAAGTGGTATCATCCGCATATCTAAGGTTGTTGATACGTTTTCCAGCAATCTTCACTCCAGCTGAAGACTCGTCCAGACCGGTCTTCCTCATGATGCACTCGGCATATAGGTTAAATAGGCATGGCGACAGTATGCAGCCTTGCCTCACTCCTTTCTCAATCAGAAACCAATCAGTAAGACCATGCCCAGTTCTGACTGTGGCCTCTTGCCCTTCATACAGGTTCCTGAGGAGACATGAGGTGAATTGGAACTCCCATCTCTTGGAGAGCTTGCCACAATCTGCTGTGATCTACGCAGTCAAACGCTTTCGCATAATCAATAAAGCAGAAGTAGATGGGTTTCTGGAACTCTCTTGCTTTTTCCATGATCCAGCGAAGGTTGGCAATTTGGTCCCTAGTTCCTCTGCCCTTGCGAAACCCAGCTTGCACGTCCGGAAGCTCCCGATCCACATACTGCTGCAGCCTACCTTGGAGGATTTTCAACATGACCTTGCTAGCATGCGAAATAAGCGCGATCGTGCGGTAGTTGGAACAATCTTTGGCACTGCCTTTCTTTTGAATGGGGTGTAAACTGACCTCCTCGAATCCTGTGGCCACTGCAGGGTTGTCCAAATCTTCTGAAATAATGTATGCAGAATGTTAACAGCGTCATGGTTGAGGCAACTCAGCTGGAATGCCATCAATTCCGCTAGCTTTGTTCTTAGCAAGGTTGGCTAAGCCCATTCAATTGCCATGGGCTTCACACAAATTGTTGCAAAAATAAGCCTGGTTCCCTCGGCCAATCACTGGGTTCCCTTGATTATTCCTTATAATTTGAACTTGTTTGGGGATTTTGCGAGGGCACTAAAATGTGGCGAGGAGATATATTATCGATCTAAAGTTGCATCACCTACTTTTATAAGTTCTCGAGAACAGTTATGTTTCGGCACACAGCAGTTGAAAGGCTTATCTTTGGCGTTTTTCGTACCGGCAAGGCAACTTTAATTTTACGAACTGCTTTCAACTTGGTTTTTATATCATCACAGAATCGTGCCTCGGCAGACTGACTGCGCCACCTCTTGAGAAAATCCGTGCCGACTAGCGAAGCAATCCCAGAAAGGCAGTCCTGGAAGCTGTAACTACAGCGTGATTGCTATTCAGCCACGTGCTGTACATGCGCCTATTGTTTCCTGGGGCAGATCACATTCAGGCACCCGGTCTGTTGCACGACCGCTTCTTAGCCGTCTTGCTCGTGCAGACGCCATGCGGTTCGAAGCTGTCATATCACATAGATAATCCCCCTTTGGTTGTGCAGTACTGAGATATTGCTCGCCAACACGACGCCCTAATCAGTGGCTCACAGCATAAAGAGAACGTTATAGGCACGCGTAGCAGGACGGAATCTACAGATGCCCGTTGCGAAAGGGCGTGACAGAGGTTGGGAGACATTAAAACATGGTTATGCACTTTCGGATGCAGTGGACAGCGCTTTGATGCACAGGCCTTACAGAAAAGCAAGAACAAAATAAAATGAAAGGTAAGTCTGAAACAATTGCTATATTCATTGAAAATGAAGGTGCAGGAAAAAATGTTCGGAAGGACCAAGCATCAAATTCTAGGCAAGGCACGCACCTCTTGCCAAAGAAGGAAAAAAATTCTAGGGCACTTTGAACCACTAAAGTGCAATGAGGCGAAAACCAATATTGCGCGATGGACCGTAGCCCTCCACTACGGCACCTCTATCTCCTTCTCTTATTTACTCCCACCTTCCTATCTTCCTTAATGGCGTGGTACATGTGTCGTCGGATAATTCTAACAGATACTGCACCTTTTCTATCCTGTAAATCAATTTCAAACGCAGCTGATGGCTGCTGTGCCAACGCCTCTTAGACATCTGGGTCTGCATGTGTTTGCTGGGGGTGTGGCTGTCGAGGAAGCGGCAAATTAAAGGCGCCGCACGGATGCCTGGATCGGACTCCCAGCTTCGTATATGCATTAATCCCCTGGTGGCGTTATGACCTGTCGTGACGGTATATCGCGCGCCCCTTGTCGGACACAACCAGCATTTCATTGAACGCAACAAAGTTCAGCGACGTTCTATAAGTCGTTTACAGGAAAGGAAAGGCGCACTATCTGTCAAACGCGGAATCCAACTATTATCCTCATGGTAGACAAGGGGAATTATGAAGACCGTTTGTAGGGGTTCATGGGGATCAATGTCGATTCATTATGCTTTAATTTAATGGTCTGGTGTGCCCCCTAATAAAATACCTAGGTGTTCCGCTTCATGCATTCAAGTCTAGTGGACGCTACTGAAGAGAGCGGGTCCCAGCCCTTTAAAGCTATGCTCAGTCTTTTGTTCTACACCATCTATCAATTTTTGGTCGTGCGCAGGCCTGCAACATGTTTCTGGCGACAAAACGTTATTATGATTTGCAGGTACTTCTGCGTGAGACACTACATCCAAAGCTTTCACCGAACGTTTGCGACATTCATATGGTCCTCCAGTTTTGAACCGATGCGGCGGGATAAGCTATTCGGGCCTGTTTCTGCTGGCGGACTAAGTTTGACACATCCGTATGGCAGAGAGGTAGTGTCTCGTTTCTTCTTCTTCCGTAATAGCACCTACCCAATTAGCAGAGCATCCCTACAAACTAACTTTGTGAAACTTCTTCCCAACTTAGTGGTCTCCAATTCTACCGATCGACCCTTATTTGGTTTTATGAGGACGTTTATGACCCAATGTGTTTTCTGGCAGTTCGCTTTTCTTAAGAGCCCTTATTCTCTATTTCAAGGAAAAATTTATACAAGCTGTAGGATGGGGGACTGTTAAAGGTACTGGGACCCGATCTAGAACCACGGCATGTACACTCCGCGTACAAGCCGGTCCAGCGCACACACAGATAGCGATGTCACTGGAGGCAGCGCACGGAATCTTTTTTACCTTTGCACGTACATTTTCAGCTTAACAAGGGTCCCCGGAGAGAACAGGAGCCACCCTGGCGACTTACGGCATAGGCATAATGGCAAGGTTGTAGTATTGCTTATTGTGCTAGACGTGGTCAGTTTCGCGGCCGCGTCGGCGGAGATCAGCTGAAGGCATCAGGGGTTCCACAATGCAATTGACAGGAGAGATGCGCTCCAGGTCACGAAAGGGACCGTGATACTCGGACATAAATTTATAGGATAGTCCGGGAGTACTTGAAGGAATCCAGGGCCATACAAGACTGCCAGAAGAGAATTGCTGGGTCGTCTGATGATTGTCGAGGCGGGATTTCTGGTGTGGCTGGGTTTAAGTCATTACAGTCCGGCAGTTTGGCGACACTCCTCTGCGTGTTGGGCAGCTTCAGAAGCAGGATTATGCACAGATGCGTCTGGTTGGTACAGAAGAATGGTATCTAGTAGAGCAGAAGGGTGACGGCCGTCAAGAAGATAGAACGAAGAGAGACCGGTAGTTGACTGAGTAGCAGTATTGAATGCGTACGTCATATATGGAAGGAGGAGATCCCAGTCAGAGTGGTCGGAGGGGACGTACTTAGAAAGCATGTCACCAGTTGTACAGTTAAAGCGTTCGGTTAGTCCGCTAGTCTGCGGATGATAGGCGCTAGAGGTTCGATGAATTATGTGGCACTTGTTCAATAGAGCTTTAACTATGTCAGAGAAACAGACACGTTCTCTGTCAATGCGTAGTTCGCGAGGTGCGCCATAGCGAATGACGAATCGCTGCAAAGTGAATGAAGCTACGTCGGATGCTGTGGAAGATGGAAAGGCGGCGTATTCAGCATATCTCATCAGGTGGTCTACATCATCGATGGCCTAACGATTTTCAGCGGCAGTATATGGGAGCGGACTGTATAAATCAATACCGACGCGATCAAATGGGCGTGGTGGGCAAGGTAACGGCTGCAGCTCGCCAGCAGAACAATGAGGAGGAGACTTGCGACATTGGCAGGCGAGGCATGAGCGATCATAATTGAGGACGAAGTTGTACATGCCCCTCCAGTAGTATTGCAAGCGTAGCCGATGGTATGTCTTGAATACTGTCGCATGACCGCATGAGGGGTCAACGCGGAAGCAGTCGTAGACTTGCGAGCATAAGTGGCGGGGAATGACTAGCAACCATTTGGAGCCATCAGCTCTGTAATTTCGGCGATAAAGAAGGTTGTCGCGAATGGCGAAGCGTAATGCTTGTCGGCGAAGCACACGCGATGGAGAAGCAGCCGATGGATCGCAGAAGAGATCCAAGGGGTCTCTCTGCTGCGTAATTCCGTCTACTCAACGGTAGGGTCCCGAAACTTTTTCACTCTCACTGGCTGCTTCTGAGCAGGTTAAACGCCACCTAAAGGTAACATACACTCACTGGAGGCAGAAAATGATTACGGTGAAGCTAACTGAATAGTGTTGTCGCCGTCACCTTATGGTTCTGTTCACAGCTGGTTTTGCGGCTATTAAGAATTAAAATATCACACGATGCAACCTAAAGGAAAACAGCACCCTGGAAAAATCTTGGTAACTTATTTTAACGTTGCGTTTAAAAGAAATCTGAAAATGTTACACTTAAATGATTCGAAAAGATGTTTTATTCGCTCAGTGCTAAGGTAAGTAATGTCAATCCATTGCGCCATTGAAGCAACGAGTACGGCTGGGTTTAAATTTGCTCTTATTTATTTTTGTAACATTTCCGCTATCTGTCGCCAGGTGACACTGGACAGAGGACCCTACCGTTGAAGGAACAAGAATCTCGCCTATCCGCTGCTCAGAAGGCATGTCACTGATGTGAAGTGATGTTGGCGCGGTGTCCGAGGTGAAAAGGCTGGCGACGTCAGCTGCTAGGCGACAGCGAGAAAGGGCATCAGCGACTTGACGCTTGCCGCCAGAGGGGTAGACTACGTTGACATCAAATTCCTGTATACAAAGAGCCCACCTGGCAAGACGGCCGGATGGGTCTGTCGAGGAGGAAAGCCAGCACAGCGCATGATGGTCCGTCACAACTTCGAAAGGGCGGCCATACAGGTAAGGGCGGAATTTGGTGAGAGCCCAAACTATTGCTAAACACTCTTTTTTCAGTTACCGAGGTATTGACTCCGCCTTCGTGAGAGTTCGGTGTGCATAGGCGACGAAGTATGCAGCAAATACTGATTTCCGCTGAGCGAGTACAGTGCCGAGACCAACACCACTGGCGTCAGTGTGTACTTTAATAGGGTCCGTCGGGTCGAAGGGACACAGGATGTGCGGTGTTGTGAGGATGCGGCGCAACGTATTGACGGCGTAATCGCATGACGGTGACCAGAGCGAAAAGTCGGAACTGCCCGACAGAGGTTGTGTCAAAAGGGCAGCAATGGAGGCGAAGTTTCGTATGAACCGACAAAAGTAGGAACACAATTCAAGGAAGCTGCGTAGGTTTTCGATGGATCTCGGCTTGGGAAAGGCAGTGACAGCACGATGTTTGGCCGGGTCTGGAGAAACCCCTTTCTTGGAGACAACGTGCCCTAAAATGGTCAGTTGATGGGCGGAAAAACGACACTTCTTTAAGCTTAGCTGCAAGCCGGCATAAGCTAGGCAGGTGAAGACATGCTTCAGGTGATAGAGATCAATGTCGAAGTTAGGAGAAAGACGACAATGTCGTCGAAATAACAGAGACAGGTCTTCTATTTTAGTCCACGTAAAATGGTGTCCATCATTCTATCAAATATTGCACGAGAATTGCAAAGGCCGAAAGTCATGCAGTAAATTCGTACAGGCCGTCGGGAGTGACAAAAGCGGTTTTAGAGCGCTCAGCCAATTCTATTGGGACCTGCCAGTATCCAGAACGTAAATCTAGAGAGGAAAAGTATTCAGCACCTAGCAAACAGTCGAGTGCGTCGTCTATGCGCGGAAGAAAATAGACGTCTTTTTTAGTAATCTTATTAAGTCGGCGGTAACCTACACAGAAGCGGTTCGAACCATTCTTATTTTATCGAGCACAACAGGTGAAGCCCAAGGGATGTTTGAGGGCTGAAAGACGCCATTTTGGAGCATCTGGTCTACTTGCTTTTCAATAACCTGGCGCTCTGTTGCTGAAACAAAGTAGGGCCACTGTCGCAGTGGTGCGTGGTCTCCAGTGTCGATCCGATGAGTGACAGTTGAATTTTGGCGCAGAGAATTTTGATATCAATTACTGATATTTATGGTGCTCCCGCCTCCATTATATCGTTTTTTCTATTCGAATTGTACGGGGCATGATGTGTTGAGAAGAGTACGTAAAATGCCAATTTCGCCTTGTACTAAAACATTTTTCTTGTAAACCTGAAGCCAAAGTTCTACCTGTGCAAGTGTGGCTTCACAAAAAAAAATATTTACGTTTCTTCTGTTAATTGTCGGCTATGTGACACACCTGAAACCATCGAACACTGTTTTATTGCCTGCAAAGATGCGATATTATTTTGGGATGTTCTACAAAGAACACAGAAGAAAGACTTTGTATTGAATTCCCACAGTGTGCGGCACCTAATGGTCACCCAACATAACCATGAACCATTTGACATGATTTTCCTCATTGGAGTGCCCAGCCTGTAGAAAATGCGGATGTTGGACCGGAATGCTGAGCCTCTAGTTTCCCCTATCACTCATTTCCGCCAGATGGTGCACCAGCTGAGTGATAGTTATGGAAATAGTTACTATCAAACGGACTGGCTCCCATTATTGTGTTGTTTTTACCCCCGTTTTAGTGTGGTCGTGTTAAAATTTGTTTTAGTTATGTGGTGTCGTATATTAGTGCTAGTGTTTTGTACTGATGTGTTTTCTTAGCGACTGTATAGTGTAGCGCTAAGATGTGTTTTAGCTTTGTGGTATTGTATATTTCAACTAAATTTATTCGGCTACAGGCTGGTTACTTTGTAAATAGTGTATATAACTCCCTGCTCTATATAAATGTGCGTAATAAATATTATGCTGGAAAAAAAAAATCCGGGGCGTAGCGCAGTTGGCAAAGTGCTGGGCTGGGGATCCAAGAGACGGAGGTTCCATTTCCGGTGGAGACAAGAGTCTATTCATTTACTTTTAACTCTCGCTCTCGAAAGCGTGACACCTCTGCTGACAACCTTCTGCTAACAACTTTCGTTCGACAACAATGAGGCATTAAAGGCTTTCGCCGTAAAAAAGAACGGTGAAATGAAACGCCCGGGTCCGGTTTCTTAACCATTCGACAATTCCCGTTGGTGGGGTAGGAGGACATTGGGGAACGGATTGGGGCTGTTGACAAGCATCACATTTCGGCGATCATATTTTGCGAACATTATACCACATTTCTGAGGTAAGAAATCTCTAAAGTTGTCCTCGACCCTTATTTCTTTGGCAGCGACATGACCGGAGCTCTATATCTGGGAATGATTCTAAAGCGGGAGCATCGTTAGCAGACTTGTCTTAGGAATGGAGCATAATTCTATTGTTGGCAAGGACGGAAAATTTTGTGTTGTAGTCCGTGTCACCAGACACTCTCCGTCAGGCCTGTTGCACTCCTGACGCCTCAATGGCCCATCGATGTGGGTGATGACGCATGTTCGTTCTCTTTCATGCCACCCATTCTGCGTCTATCGCTTTATTTTAATGCGAAAACATATTTTGCGTCATGAGTAGGGTGAACAATGTCTGAGCAGACTGTGTCCGCAAAAAAATTCAATCAATAAAATAAAACTTCTGTCCATGCCACGAATCGAAGCAGCATCCGTCCCTTCCTTAGCAGCGCGCCATCTACAACTCTAGGCCGATTTCCATACTATGCTTCTGCTCTAAAATTTTAAAGAGCTGACCTCGAGTTTTGGTTATGCATGGAAATGAAAGCGTTTACAAATCTGTGCATTCAAAATTCAGAAGGAAAAAATTAGCTGAGATTTAGTTCTCGTTAAATCTAATTGAATGGCGAAAGCAACGGCGGACGCTTATTTTGCCTGCTACATTATTCCCCTATGACGCCCTCTCAGTGTCATATCCTACATTATTGGAGACACTTAAGCGCGATAGCGCAAGCTACCAGCCCACATATAAAGTCATACTTCAACGAAACCGTAGGGACGTGCCTGCGTGTCGTAGGGGTAACGAGAATGCAAACAATTCTGGCAAGCTGATTTTGATATCATCCTGCCATATGAAAGGAACGACTCGAGTTGGCAAGCTCCTGCCCATGGCATAGGGGTACGTGAATTCAAATGTCATGGCAGGTTGATTTTGTTTATGAGGAGACCGTAGCTATGCCTCTTCACGGCGTAGCTGCGGCCACCCGAGGTCACGCTTTGGATGTCGTAGTATTACTTTGGCTATATAAATGCAGTGAATGTCTCGTTGTAGGCGATGATTGTGTTGGCCAGTCCTTTAACAGTGGGTCTACGCCAGGTCACTACCCCTGGTGGAATAAATAATAACAATTATTAACGGTTGCACAGGAACGTGTTGCCATCTAACTAGGTAAAACCACAGCGCAGCAATCCCAAGCCTCAATCGCCAGGGAAATGGTTTGGTTTGGTTTGTGAGGTTTAACGTCCCAAAGCGACTGCGGCTATGAGAGACGCCGTAGTGGAGGACTCCGGAAATTTCGACCGCCTGGGGATCTTTAACGTGCGCTGACATCGCACAGCACACGGACGCCTCTTCGTTTCACCTCCATCGAAACGCAGCCGCCGAGGTCGGGTTCGAACCCGGGTATTCCGGACAGTAGTCGGGCGTCTTACCACTGCACCACCAATGCCAATGAGCCTAGAGCTTCGTTAACGCTTGCTTTAATCACATCGTAGGCTGCGCATTTGAACGCGACAGGATCAGAAGTAAAACTTAAATCACAAAGCCAGAGTGGCCAGGTCACAAAAACATAGCCTCGGTGCGCTGGAGTTCTTTCCGTTAGATCTCCCAGTGAAGACCGAAGAGACACGGCAGGATCACCTTCGAGCAGCTCCACATTTACCATCGTCGAGGCAGCCGTTTCGTGGATGGGTATTCCGCCTTCCACCATGGTAGAGTTGAATGGCCTCATGAGCAGTGGATCTAGACTACTGCTCTTGCCTGGAGCAGCGGGTTCAGCACAAGGTTCCTGAAGGCTGAAGAGGCCGCATCCGGTGCTCTCTTCTTACAACAGTTCGCCACTGCTAGTTGCGCTGCCCCGCATGGTCTCAATCACTTTCATTCCCGAACTGGTAGAAGCTGCACTAGCGCCTAACTCAGAAAATGTCGATCAGAGCACAAGCGACAAGTCTCCACTTGATGACGAACGCTCAGCGGATGTGGACGCAGAAGGTTCAGGCGGGTGGATAGTGGAAGTCTCTTCCTCAGGCTTCGTATGAAGGCGCGGTGCTCACGAACAGAATACCGGGTGAAGTGGTCTGCATGTGCCTCTAGCTGGACGCCCGCGTTTCGGGACAGAGCTCTTCGGAGCAGGTCGAACGGTGATGATGATTACGATGAACGCCGTCAAAATGGCACATACCCACGATGCGGGATTGGCCAATTCACATTGTAAACTCTCAATACCTGAATACCACAGTGCTTCGGAGCCATGCGTTGTGCTTCTTCATCTTCTACCTTGATAAATGGCAGATACCCACGAAGGGGAATTTGCCAGGGTTCAGTGTGGACTGCCGTTGATGATGATGGATGATGACCTGAGACAAAATGGCACATACCCACGGCGGGGGATTGGCCAAGGCGCATTGTAGATTGTAAATATTTATGTTCAAGGACTGGAGTATTCAGATAAATATGGATCTTTAACTAGAATTTGGAAAAAATTAAAATGGAAAAAAATGGTAATGAAATCGTACCTAACATAGGAATCTACCGGTTGAAATTATGTAATCATGAATAAAATCGCAAACTGGTTTTAAGGCATATCCCTTGACGCTTGCTCCGAAGGAGAGGAGAACTGGAATAGATAGTGGAAGGCCTAATCACGAATGGGGAGTTGCTAATTAAATTTTGCGGAGGGATGCGAACCTCCGGCAGAAGAGAAAAAAATGATCTGTGGATTCAATTTCTTTGCAATAGTCACAGAGGTTAGTAGTGGATAGCCCCGAACGACAAACATGCAGATTTAGTTTCGGTAATCTGCAGCGCAAGAGAGTCATAGACACTTCACATAGCCTTGAAACACACATGCGGCCACGCCAAGGCCATCTGCATCTGAGGTGTTGGTAACCTGGTGCAGAAAGGAGAGGCTCGTTACTGAGGTGATGGAGACATTGGAAATTTTGAAATCGTGCTAAAGTCAAGTGAACGGTATTAGGTATGAATAGAACAAGAGGTCCACTAAGAGCGGATTTTGCTAAAAAGTCTGCCCTTTCATTATATGTAATACCACAGTGGTCTGGGACCCATTGAAAACGCAAATCTGAAATGTGAGGAGGAAGGAAAAAATAAAGTGAACGGCAAATCAGAGTGTCCTTCGAATTTTCGAGCGATGACAGCACGGATAGGCTGTCAGAAAGAAAAATAAGCTTAGAAATATTACTAGGCATTTTAGTCAAGGCCAACTCAATGGCCAGAAACTCAGCAGCGAAAATTGGCGTATAGTCTGGGACCCGAAATGAATAACTCCAGTCAAGAGCCTGGGAGTATATGCCAATAGCTGCTTTTTTATCCTGCTGAGACGCATCTGTAAAAATAGCAATATGGGTCGGAAAATTGTCTAGGTAATCCTCTATAAAGGCATTTAATACATTGGCAGACAAATATTAAAGATTCCCTGGGAGGGTTTCAAGAAATGAAATAGTATCAGGCCATCGGTGGTCAACTTGTACTAAAGAGGTTACTGATACTGAAAGTTTCGACAGCAGGGAATTAGTAAACACAACCTGAGGGAGCTTTGACTTAGGCCAAATATTACCAAAGAAGTATGATGGGATCGAAGTAAATATGGGGTTAGCCACTCCAGGGACTGGCTCCAAAGACCTTAAATTTGTTCACACATTTCGAAGCTGAAACCGCGAATTTAGATTAGGTATCCGAGCTTTCAAGTATAGCAATGCATTGGCCACTGATTTGGGCAGACCTAAACAAAGGCGCAGAGCTCGTCGGTCCAAAACAAACAGGTATTTAAGCTTGTACCTTGGGCATACAGAAAAGAGAATGGTCTTACGTAGGTCTTATAAGGCAAGAGCAGGGTGTCCCGACGCATACCATATTTCTTATTGCTGATTCTTAACACCCGGGAAAGGGCACGTTCACCTTTAAGCACAAGGCTTCTCATTTGAGGTCTCCAGTCTAACTGTGGGTCGTATAATATACCCAAATATTTAATAGAATCAACCTGCGGGATTAGGACATAATGATATGGCACGAAAATGTTAACCGGGGATGTCTGGGGGAATACTAGGACGGCACATTTGTTGACATTTAAAGTTAGCCTTAGGCCATCCAGCCAGACCTTCAGGGCATTTAGATAATCTTGGAACAATTGATATAGGGTTTGAATATTTGGGGCAGAAGCAAAAAAAGCTATATCGTCTGCATACACATAAACTTTGACGTCCGAGTGATTAGGAATGTCACGCATTAATATATTAAACAATAAAGGCGACAGGACTGCTCCCTGAGGTACACCTCTTGACTGGGTGTATGTGTTGGAATTTAATGCACTCTTTGTGCAGAAGAATGATCTATCCTTTAAAAATTCTCTAATCCACGCAAAGATGTATAATGGAGGATATAGATCAGCTAGCTTATGAACCAAAATGCTGTATTCTACGCAGTCGTACGCCTTGGCAATATCTAAAGTAACTAGAGCTCAAACCTCTTTTTGCCTGATGGCAACCCTAATACGACTCTCCAAGTCTACGTGTGCGTTCCAAATCGAGCATCCCTGTCGGAATCCAATCTGAGCCTTGCTAAAGCCTTGGAAGGAATGAACATGATCCGTGGGACGAGAGCAGACTATCCGTTCTATAATCTTAACTAAATTTGAAGTGATAGCAATCGGCCGAATGTTGTCGAGATCAAGCCCTTTCCCCTGATATTTAAGTAGTAAAATAATTTTCGATGTTTTCCAAGCTCGTGGAATCCAAACTTTTTCCAAAAACCAATTCAAAATAATCAAGAGGTCCGAGGCAAAGTCTTTGAGGCAACAGATATTCTGTCAACTCCAGGGGCAGCAGATGGCAGGCAATTAACTACAAACATTAATTCAGATATAGTTACCTCAGTGACGTTTATACCAAACTGCAATTGGGCGCAAGAAAAGGCAGTGCAAGCTTTAAAGCGCGCTGCGAGGCCTTGGGCAATTGATTCCAATTAATCTAATTCATCTTTTTTAGACAAAACAGTGGACTGGGTGGTATGAAAGGAGTGCAAAACTTATGTACGTTCCATGTATCTAAAGAGAGATTTCCAGTTGACTGGGTTAGACAAATAGGCATTCAGATTCGCATTATATTCTTCCTTAGCCTTGGACATTGTTCTTTTAAACGAAGCTGCAAAGAATTTGTAATTAATCCAGTTTTTTGTGCACTAATTATGAGCTAGGCGCTTCCATGCGGCTTTCCTCTGACGATAGGCTTTTTTGCATTCTTCATTACACCAGTTCGAAGGAGCCTTGTTCTTAATGGCAGACTGAACTGTAAACTTTGATCGCCGAGTTGCATCTAAAACTGAAGACAATAATTCAGAACCGCGATTCGATTTCTCAGAAGAGGCAGATGACCTGAAGGCCTCTCCTAGACATTTCTTGAACAGGGTAATGTTGACAGATTTACACGATGTACCAGTTGATCTAATCGGATTACATGCAATGTTGAAAGTGATAAGGCACTTGACGTACCGAAGTCTATTGTAGACCACGATGATACTCCAATACCATTTGTAGCTAATGTTAAATCAATAGCTGGATGAGAATTTGCTTTCATATAAGTATAGGCGCGCCTATTATAACATTGAATATCATTTCTAGACAACCAAGACCAAAGTAACTGCCCACTATAGTCTGTTCTGAAACCCCACTGACATGATGGAAATTGAAGTCCCCAGCCAAAACTACATTTGAATTAATTGCCAGCAAAGCTTCTAAACAATCTGTCCTACGGACGTCTCGCCTATGGGAAAGTAGATATTTACAATTATGATAGGGACACACTGCGGGACAATTAACTCAACGGACGGTATCTCACAATCAGGCCCAATAAATTCATGAACCACTTTAGAACGATGAACTAGATTTGTTGAAAGCAATGTTAACAAGCCTCCGCCCCTGCCGTGTGGGCGATCAGCTCTAAAAACACGGTAATTTTTAACCGTAAAAGGACGATTAGGAGAGAGCTAAGTTTCTTGGAGTAAGATAATATCAGGGGCAATTTTAAGAATAAGGTGCTGTATGTCGTCGAAAGAAGATAAGATAGAGTGACAATTCCACTGGAGTACAGAGATTCCCGCCATGATTATTGCTTTAAAAATGAGGCAGCAACAGGCTCTTTCAACACATCCGTTTTCTTTGCAATTCCTTGGGTACCTTTCGTAGATTTCACATGCGGATGGTCCGATGTATTAGGAGAAGAGGAAGCACGACGCTTCTGAGATGCGCAGGACATCTCAACATCTGACTGACATGCGGTAGAAATAGGGATTGAGTCAGTATCGTTTGCTTCCACAGGCGTGGACGCAGAAGAGGAGGTAGGTTGAATGTTATCTAATGTTTTATAGAAAATTGAGGAGGTAGACGGGGTTATAGTATCTAAGGACGACGATGCAGCATGTGCGGAAATTACTTGCTGCAAAGCATCGCTGAATGTGTTAATCAAGCGATCAATTACCCAAGCAACAGCCTTCTCTACTACAGCAACAACCAAATTTGTTACGCTTGCTTCAACATCAGGAGTTGAGGTGCGGACAACATTTGCGTATGCACTCTGTTTTTTTGCTACTAGGACATAAGATTTTGCCCGCGAGCCCCTGTCGCGTTGAATAATGTCTAGGACACTGTTCATCGGCCCTCTTTGGACAAGTGGGATCATCAGCTGTGTGACTGCATTGGCAAAGGCAGCAGTTAATAGACTGAGATGTGCAGTGCTCTGAAGCATGATCACCGCTGCAAACGCGGCAGCGCATTGCCGACTTGCACGTTTTGGCACTGTGCCCAAAGCGCCAGAAAGTTTTGCATTGTAATGGCCGCGGATGCAAAGGGTCAACACGGTATATAATTGGTTAAACTTTAATTTCACTCGGGCAAGAAGACCCTGCAAATGTGGCAATTACTGATTGCGTTGGTACGCGTGAGCCTCCAGCCTGTCTGCTACAACAGTACACTGACATGATACCAACACCGGCCTCATGAAGGTCCTCAAGAATCTCTGCTGGCGTAGTGGATGAATCAACCCCGCTTATTATTCCCTTCACGCATGCAAGCTGTTCTGGAATAAATGCCTTCACAGGCAATGAGGCAAATGTAGTGCAATGCAATAAGTCAGCAACGCAGTCCAAGTCATCAGATTTGCATAATAAACCTCTTCTACCAAATGCTCGCACCTCCGAAATCTGCAGGTATCGGCTAGTTGCAGCTTTTAGTTGATCTTGGATTAGACGAGGATTTGTTACTTTAATTAATCTATCTCCAGCAGGAATAAGTGCCACAGAGATATGTTTGACACCATGTGTAGAAAAGCATTTTAGAGGTAGGTTATCTGCCGGCAAACTAGCGAACCAGTTTGCCGGACCTGAGCCCGGCGAAGACAATGTCATGACCGTAGCCCTAGCTAGGCATGGGACCTAAACCATAATGGAGAAACGTGGCAAAATCCCCTCCTCGCGGAACGGCCTCACTAGTTCACAATCAGAAGAGTCCAAGACAGGCAGAGGACCAAGCCGCAGTGGGTCAGGCAACATGAAAACAGGCGGCAAGGCAGAGCAAGGCGCCGGACACAACCGACGGGCACCTGCGTGATCGAACCTTTTGTCTTGAATACCGGCTGATCAAGAGATTAATGGTCTTTGTTGTCTTCCTTTTTCAAAAAAACTGTGCAAGAACGCCTAGAACGAAACGTCATATATCAGCACCCGCTCAGATTGGACCACTAGGGGAACGGAAGTGACCCGCATACAATTTCACTCGCAAAATTACTGAGCGTAATTTCAACCACATATAGCCCATGAGTGAACTCTACTAAGCCACCATCCAAGTGGCGCTTGTAAGCAATGTTATAGATTTAAGATTAAATGGTCATCGTACAGATACAACCAAACCTTTCTCAACAGCACTTTCCTGGCGGTTCAGTTTTTGGATTATTATTGCGATAGCAATACTGCGCCAGTTTTCATGCCGTCGCGTGGTCCCGGCGGAGGCCACGCTTGACCTTGAAGAGCTGAAAAGGAGGAGGAGGAGGCGCAAAAGAAGAAGAAGGAAAAGAAAAAAATGACAAGAATTCAACGCTGCTGAACAAATATTGAGCGAAAGCATTAGCTGCGGGTGACCGAGCGTTCTTCTTCTCTTTTTCTTCTTCCTCAGCCCACATATAAAGCCCCGCTTTTACCAAGCCGTATGAACATGCCTTAGTGGTCTATAGGGGTAATCGATCGAACATTAAAATTTTGTCTTCCGCGTGATATCCCGCGTCATCAGGCATGCTTGCTACATAGGCTTCGTTTAAATGTGGCTTTCACGCGCAAGTTAGTTACATTTAATTGGACAGGTGGACTCGCCGGAATGTTAACTTATGGCATCCCATAGACTGTGGACCAAATATTATTGGTGAGCCCAGCGTATGCGTGCGAAAGAAGTGTGCAGGCCGCTTCCTGGAAGCGTTTGGACAACAGGCCTCTGTCGGAGGAACTGCTGCTGGGCGCTTGGCAGGACAAGGGGAAGGGTGTCCAGGCAGTGCGTGCTCTTTGCCGTTTTTTGTACGCCAGCGGATTTGATTCGCGCTTGTAATGCAAGCCACTGAGCCTGTAGATATATACTTCATATGCCTTCTCCTATCATGATCTTTCTTCTCTCTTGCCCCCTCCCCAGTGCTAAGTAGCAGGTCAGATTTGAATTATTCTGGCCAACCTGTCTGCCTTTTCTTTTCAATAAATCCATCTATCTATCTGAATGCCAGGGTCCTAGCAGGCTGATTCTCACATAACCGTCGATTCTCACATAACCATCCCATGGGAAACTGTGAAACAAGAGACCCAAGTTCGCAGCTCCTGCCAACCCACATATAAAGCCCCGCTTTAACCAAACCGTATGAACGTGCCTGACGCCGACCGCTTGAGTTGGGAGCCCATCTCTCGCTTTTGTGTCCCGTAGGGTGTGACGTCACGCGCTGCATCGTGGCTGCGACCGCGCTACGCCGACCGCTTGAGTTCGTAGCCCAGCTGTCACCCTAGTGTCATATGGGGTGTGACGTCACATCGTCACGTGGGTAAGACGTGGCTACCGGCCGCGCTATGCTGAAGACTCGAAACCGAGAATAGTATTGCTTTCGAGTAAAAAAGAAGACTGGTAATTTATGCTCACGCGTCATACTCTTAAATTCAACTATTGGGTTAACGAGAGCTAAACCATAACTAATTTTTATGAACACTATTCATGAGCTTCATATAAATCTGCGATTTATCATCATCACTCTCCAGCTGGTTAAAGCAGGGATTTTTATCGATATACTAAAGCCTTGTTTAAAAATGAAGGGCCCTCGCGAAGCCGCCGGACACTGGGGGTGAAAAGTAGGCGTAAGACTCATAAGAATACTAAGAAGGGTAAGTTTTCACGGCAATTTTCGAATTTTCCAGGGTACCTATGATGTCATTTTTTACTACGGAGCAACATGCACACCGTAGAATAGGTCGTGAAAATATGAAATGTCATTTTGACAATGGAGTTTATTTTAAACACCGCAAAAGGCATAGAGGTGGCCAACCCCTAGAAGCACATGTAAACAAAACTTACTTTAATATTTTTCTTGTGCAGCACTGAACCAGTATAACAGCCGGTCGTTAAATATTGGAAAGCACTTTAAAGTGTTTGGCAAAGCATGCTATGTTTTTCTGAAGGCAAAGTATTTTTAAAACACCGCTCAAAATATTTTGTGAAGCCACACACAGGCTCGCTATCCACTGGGTGTTTCTTCCGATCGCGCAAGCTTCTCAGGTAGCTTGAGATGATGACGGATGAACTAATACCAGTAGTTTAAAGTAATCAGCATCGACAAACTTCATTCAAAAAGCACTTGGAAGCGAACGAAAGAACATAACCCACTGTAGCAGCAGGCTGTGCGGCGACGCTCAATTCGAGCAAATACAGAAGTCGCAGACGACGCCGGCGTCCACGAAGGCTACAGGTGTAAGCAGACGGTAGATTTTGATCGTCTGCTGCTAATCGTCGTTCGTTTATTGCGCTAAGTGAGGGCTGGTTTCAGCTTGACCGTTTGTATTATTTAGGATGGAACGTGCTCGGCAGCATGACCAGCTGTCGTAATTGCGCTAAGCACACAGCGGATAATGATATTTCTGAGGCATGACGGACTTTATAATGCCCATATATCGAGTCATTTAAATATAGAATGGCTTTAAAATGAAATAGCATACTTTTTCAATTTTTCTTCAGAACTTTCGGTAGCGTTTAAGTATCCTCCACATTTATTGGCGTGCTCTAAAACAGGAAGATTACTTGCATTTTACTTGCATGTGCTTTGATGGGCCGTGTTCACGACTAGTACCTTCGTCCGTTTCACTGTGTTTTAAAAATGCTCCGCTTATTTGATGACAAGTCACTAATTTAACAATCCATCCAACGATGTTCATAGTTACTTTGCACTGAATGACGACATAGCACACTTAGAAAAAGGTAGTAGAGAAGTAGTAACGGCTGCCATTACTACCTTTTTAACCATTACTACATTTTTACTACTTTCTCAGGACCCTTGTTTCTGCCTCAAAGGCAAATGAGGTAGAAAAAGATACACACTCGAGTTGTTAATACATTTTTTACCTCATAACTACCTCACTTGGAGTAGAAGTAGCTAATGGACCTTAACTGTTACTACCATGACGAGTATACAAATATACACTAGCTGTAATACTCCTGATCTCGTTGCTGCTCTATTTCATAGGGTTTTTAACGAAAAAATGGAAAAATGCCAGGGCAGGGTTCTTATTGTGTCACGAACCCCCCTCCCTTAACGGTAAGCAGAGGCGCAGGACTCACTTTACGGCTACCCATCGTCCCTCTATTAGATTTGACAACAGAGTTAAATGTTAGGCAGGTCAACCCGTGAAGTACATTTGTCGGTGTGTGATTGGGGAACAAGTGCAAAAAGACTGCTTCCTTTATGAATAATTGGATATTTATAGCTAGTAGTCTAAATTGCACCGAATAATAATTACAACAAAAGACGCCACGACACGAACGTGATAAACGACGACTCGGTAAATGACAAGTGGGAAAACCGATAATGAAAAAACACTGCGGTAAAGATAACAAAGCAAGTATTCCCGATATAGTAAGTAGGGGCAAGAGTTACACAGGAAACATAGCCTAAAATAGTAAGCCAGTCCAATGTTTAAACAAAGGCGCAAACAATATTCATTTAGCCGACAGTCTGTGGCCCCCAAAAAGGAATTCTCACTGCTTTCTTGTTTGGCAAAGCGTCGTAGTCGCAGCAATGTTGCTCGCTACGACCAACAATGAGATGATCACTTTCCTAGAGTGAGTGACTGCCAGAGGTGCTCGAGAGACATCTTTCCAGAGAGCATTTCGTTCACCAGTCCTGTCCCGGACGCCAGTTATGTCTCCATCCTTTAGAGGGACGACGGTAACGGGATCCCTCGCGTCTGTTGACCATAAAGTAAGGGGTTTGTGACAGTTTGTTTGCGATAGCATAGTATATTACGCGGCACCTACGAGTTCTTTTGCTTGCCTTCATGCATCGATTTTTTTTTCGCGCAGCGTGATCCCTGCGCACGTTTAAAAGCCCCCTTGTGATCCCTATAACTAGGACTAAGCTTAATCCGATTAATCAATCTCTCTTTTCCTTAAGACAGTACAGAACCAGACCGTGCCTTCTTGACGGCGGAAGATGCGTGCAAAAAACTTTTCCCGAGCCTGCCAGCTGAGTGATTAATGGTAACCCCGGATGCAGGCTATACGCTACCTATCAAAACTAAATAAACAAATATCGCCCAAGCTAGCTTCCGAAACCGAAAATCCCTCTCGAAAGCGGCACTAAAAGAAGCCAGGAAAGCTACCGAAAGCTCTCCTCAAAAAGACCGCGCCTTTTTCTTGGGGCCCTGGTAGCCCACGCCATCCAAGCGCTGATTTCGGCCCTCACCACTCCACCTGTCTTGGCTCAATTCAACCCTTCGGCCCCTACTGTGGCCATGGCATTGGCGCTGTTTTTTCCCAGTTCCAGCATGGCGTCTCGCGTGTAATTGCCTAAGGCATCCGCCTGCTATCTCCATCTGAGCGCAACTATTCAATTACCCAAAGGGAATGCCTTGCACTTGTTTAGACGTCGACTGAATTCCGCCCTTATATGTTTGGGAGGCCCTTTCGCGTAGTTACAAACCATCATGCCTTGAGGGGTAGTTACTATGAGTAGCCGAGGTTTCGGAATACGACGAGGATGTTTTGCATGCTATGTCGAGCGACGTCTGTTGTCTTTGTGTGCTCTGGTGTTGAACTAAGACCCTTACCGCTTGGGAACGCCCCGTAACAATATTTGGTCATGATATTTGTAATTATATAATCATAATAAATACTTACGAGTGACTTTAGCGACTAAAGCAGTGAAAAGAGAAAGCCTGTGCCGCATTCTGCTACTGACTTTAATTAGTAATGAACTATTAATTAGTCAATAAGTGTTTATTTAGTCATTGGGTATGTAATAACTAAGTAGTATATTATTTATTAGGGAATGATTGAGTTACCAAATTAGTCATCAATTATTATTTATTATAATCATCAATTAGTCATTGTTTAGTAATTGGTCATGGATTGACTTATAGCCATACAAGGCACGCATTCGCTTATACTGTGGCCGTGCTCTGTTATTGGTCAAGACCTTTATGACGTCATCCCGCCTCGGCCAATCAGAGCCGCCGCAAAAGCGGGACACATTTTGTCCACGACGGTATGAGCAAATAAAGGCTTTCGCTTAATACACCCTTCCTGCCTAACAGGGCACTCGACTGCTATACCAAAGAATGCAGGATCGAATTGCGGCCGAAGCGGCCACTTTTCGTTGAACGAGATACGCGAGGCGTACAAGCACTGTACTAAGTCAGTGCACGTTAAAGAACCCCAGGTGGTCGAAATGCCCGAAGCCCTCCACTGCGGGGTCTTTCATAGCCAGAGTCGTCTTTTGACGTTACCAGTAAACAGAAATAAACTAAACTCCTGTCCTGTACCAGCTGCCCATTCTATCTGGTCGCCGCACCTTTTTTTAATTTCATGCAGTGCAGTGCGCTTTTGTGTGCCCAGTATATGCCGCTCTGGAAGAACTCCCTGACTGACTGCGCTGCTTCGATGCCTGTCTGTGCCTCCAAGAAATTTTATAATATGCAGTGAGGGGGTACAGCGAGCTTGCTTTATCCAGCTTGGCGATTAGAGGTAAGGGCAGGTGATGAATTTTCAATGTCTGGTTCTGTTCCATGCAATAAAGAGAGAAATTGGCAGTGGCTTAGCTGTTCTATGCCAGGATATACGTAACAAGAGCTTGGTTTATCTTAGCTTGTCCCGGCTTTTCCTTAGTTTTATCTTAATTTATCTCGGTTTTGCGTGATTGATGAGCGCCGGTTTGCGAACACCGGCGGGTTACGAACGCCGCTAGAAACGCCGAACTACTCGGTAATGGCCCGGTTGCTCTCCCTTTGTCTCTTTCTCTCGCTCGACACACCCCGGTAGAATGCCTAAGCTGCGCCTTTAAAAGTTCAGCGCGAAAGCTTCTTCCCTTCTTTCATCCATGTTACAAACGCTGGTGTGCGAGCGCCGGTCAGCGAACACCAGTGGTTTACGAACGCTGATCTACAAATTACGAGCTAGGATCGCCGAACTACTATGTCCTGGACACGGTTGCGCTCGCTTTCTCTCTCTCTCGCTTGACACGCCCCGGTAGAAACAACACCCTCCTCTTCTCCTAGGTGGCGTTGGTAGAATAAGCCATGCCTTTAAGAATGGAACGCGACAGCCTTCTTCCACTTCTTTCATCTCTGTCTACAAATGACGAGCTAAGAACGGTGAAATAACCTGTCATGGGAACATTTTCTCTTCCTTTCCCTTTCTCTCGTTCGACTCCCCCCCCCCCCCCCCCCCCCCTTGGCCCTATCCCTCCTCCTCCTTCTTATCTATACTGTCATGACCATGGTTGCCCTCCCTTTCTCTCTCTCTCTCGCTCGACGCACCCTGTCTGCTTTTCTTTCGCCGGGGTTGCGGCTAGAGCGGCGGCAGCATCTCCCTGTGACGTAGCGTACTTCTCGCGCATGCGCAGCTTGGTTGGCGCAGAATAAACGCGGAACTCCGCCCAACCTGCGCAGTGTAGCTCACGCTACAAAAGAGCTCGACCACTGCAGGCATACGATTGGAGCGCTGACATGACATTTACAGAACCTAATCCCAGGTTCACATTTCCAATAGAAACAAGTTGACGAAACAACGATTCGTTTGGTACCATCACCCACAAGTCTCTATAGGACAACTGGTTCGCCCGCCACGTAATCCCGAAGGTATCATCCGATCTCAGTTTCGAGGAACAAAGGTCGTCTGTGTGAATCTCTTGGAAATGATAGGATGTTGCTAAAAAAATAGTTCTGTATGCCAAGTAGTGGCAATTTGTATGAGACCGCTCAGATTCCTGTATAGCAAAGGCGGTCATGTGACTTAGAAATTATAGAGGCCACATTTGATGAAACAGATCGGACTCCATTGTATTGTAATCACGTCCTAGGAAATTATATGCAACGTTGAGGCTATGATCGTGTGTTTTGGCCGCCATTTTGAATCTGAGAGCAACGAAGAAACGGACGAGAGACCGGAAACTGGTAAGAGCTAATCTTCTCAAAATAGATTATAGATTGAGACTAATGGGTGTTGCCTTATCACATAAGGTTTTTTCGAACATCGCAATGCTTCACAGCGTTCTACTTGATACTGCGTCCGCTATGACTGTTGTGTGCACTCACATAAATATTAGAAAATTTATATTCTGGCTTTGTAATAGCCAAAACATTGTATCGCTAGCGTGATGTCAATTACATATCTGCGCTGTACTGTCGCCAGGCTCCCCTGCTCGGCTTATGCAGCAGTCCTATACGTATTTATTTATTTATTTACATTAATAATATAGAGGTTGGTACCGCATAGCTGCTCCGCTATTCCTTTTCACCAATTAATAGGGACCACCTGGTCAAATCATAGTTAGTTCCACATGACTTATACACTATTCAATAACATTACAGAAAGAGTACAAGCATATATACAAAGTACAAGCGTCATAAGAAGTAACACTGACGAGCGGTATTAAGAGTATAAATTTGTGTCAACGTACGGGCAACGCTGTGCAGCACAGTACGTAATAGAATATACATAAGAGATATGAATGAACAAGTACATAAAGAGTAAAATATGCTTATTTGACTTATACACAGGAGAAGAAATAACAAAGCTGTAGAATCACTCAGTAACTCTAGAAAATGATAATAAGCTTGCTTGCGCTGAAAATTGAAGAGCAAATAACACAGATATAATGCACTCATTCACATAGAGATAGAATCTGCAACACTAAGTGCGCCAAATGTAATAAATTAGTAGTTCTCTAAGGTGTTACCATCCTCAAAGAATATTATAAATGCGACATATGCTCTCTTCTGCAGTGCCTTCTGCAGTGCAAAACACCCTTAAGTCTGTAGTTTTTATAGACTTAAGGGTGTTTTGTCAAGAGAGCTCGTCTCTTTTGAATCACGACCTAAAGTTTCATGCCCCCGCGGCATTGCAATAGCCACATTCTCATTTTCATGGCCACACACATGCCCTTTATGGCTGCGTGATCTCTCAAATCCCTGATATCATAATCGAGTGGAAGGATTAATTTCTACAAAAAATACTCTCGGATTCGTGAGCAGGTGCAAGCATAAATAAAATTGCAGGACTTCTTTAAGTCTGCTTAGGAACAGTAGCGGCGAAACTCACTTTGCGGGACTTTTTTCACTAAGTGTATCGTCATTGTCATCCCTAGTACATCACTATCTTTTTCAAATAAATGCATCCTCCTTGTCATCTCTACTACCATATTTATCACTGACTACAGCACCATTAACATAGCACCTCTCATCATTATATTTAGCTGCATCGTCATTGTCATCGCTACTATCATTTACCTGTCAGACAAAGAAAATTAGCTTTGCTTTCTCACTACCTTGGCATGGAGTAAAGGTTTCATTCCCTGCTGGGGTTAAAGGGGTATTGGTTCAATTCCTAGTGGAGATTTTTGAAGCGAAACCTTCATTAGGCTACCTGGGGCAACCGTCTCAGACCTTGAAGTTTTCACTTCAAAGTGACCATGACAGATACCACACCTTTCCTTTCTTGTAAGCCAGCTTATGATTGAAGCTAAAGGTTAATTATGGTAGGTAAAGCTAGTCTTTGCGTGACACAAAATTTTACCTTCAAGTGACTTTGACCTAATTGTGTGTGGTTGTCCATGATTCTGTGGTGTCCTACCAAAGTATTCTGCGCTTTCCTCTCTCCTAACACTAAAGTACCGAACCTAAAGTACCGAAGAGCTTGGATAGAAATTACTCCTTAGCACTCCATTTCGGCACCCCTTTCTTTCTTTCCGCTTTCAGTCCCACTTTCGCCCTTTCTCTTACGGTTCGGTTCAGGTGTCGAAAGAACAAGTCTGACAAATACTGTGTCTTTCCTGTAAACATAAGGAAAATAAAACTGCAGCAGGCACAGGACGGAGGGGGGGGGGGGGCAGCGAACCTGTGAACCAATTATTATTACACAAGTGCATGGGCCCTGCCTGGGTAGTGCAATGGTAAAGATTACCGACTTCTGTGCAGGAGTACAGGGGTGGAACACGACCGCCGGCGGCTGCGTTTCCATGGAGGCAAAGCGAAGCGCCACGTCCGTGTACTGTGCATTCTCAGTGCACATTAAAGATCGCCAGGTGGTCGAAATTACTACGCAGCCCGCCACTACTGCAAAGCGAACTTTCCACTTTCACTCCATCTTTCTCCCATCCAGTACTGTGCGGGTTCATATTTAACCAGCCAAAGGACGAGACACAGGGAAGAAGAGGCCAGGACAAGGCTGGACTAGCAACTGAATGTTTATTGAACGGAAGAAAACAACGAAGACTCCTTCCGGGTCAGGTGTAAAAAACTAATATGACCTATACTGCGCCTTTCCTTTCCTGTGCCCCATTTCTAAGAAAAAATTTGGAAAGACCGCCGACTGAAAAGCGGCCATACAGAGGCTATCGCTGCAACTCGCAGCTCTCGCTCTAAAAGAAGGTTCAAGCCATGCTTAAACCCCCGCGATGTTTTTCCTTCAAGCGTCAGTTTGTGCAGACATTTCGAGCGAACATTTCTGCAGTCCATAAGCCAAGAAAGACTTTCTACATAAAATAGGTTTATTACCTTTGCTATCCTGACGGCTGCCTCCACTCGGCTTAAGCAGCAGACGCATGCGCTTTATAGCGGCGAGATTTCTCGTCTCTGTGGAATCATAATCGTGTGTGTGGCTAAATACGACAAATTCACTGCCTCTCCCGCATTCGAGAATAGACTCAAGCATTAAATTGTGTTTAATAACGGCGCTTTCCTGTCACCAGTCTCCACTGCTCGGCTTAATGTGTTGTCACGAAGGCGTCATTCGTTACGCACGATGCTCTGCTGCTTCCTCGAACCAGCCGGCCGCAATGATACGGATACGTCCACACGTGTTGACGTGGTGGGACGCCTTGATGGACAGTGATGAACTGCAGCTTATTACTTCACGTACCGCAGCCGGATCCCAGTATTTCTAGGAGCTAAAAGTTTGCATTTCTCGTGGTTTATCAGTGTTCCCCTTTTTATTGGGTATACTATCCAGGGAAGAACAAATACAACTCGCCCATTTTTCGGCTGGCTTACACAGAAATAAATTTGTAATTATGTTCTCTTTTGTTGAATGATGAGTCGAGGGGTACGTTCGTTATGTTAAGGTCTTGAAAAATTGCCTCCACTTGCACCAGACAGTGAGGTGCGCCGAACGACCTCCCCCTATCGAAGCAAGCCATGAGATCATACCATGAGGTCATATGGTATGACCATTCCTCCATGAGGGCTGAATGGTCATACCATAAAGGGACACTGCCGAGGAAAACCAAGTTAACTTCCAGTACTACCATACCAGCTGCTTTTTAATGACAAACATGTTGCCGTTATTAAATAAAAGTTTTGATAAGCTAGAAAAGAGCAAGACGTGATATACAGGTATCGCCGCTAAAGCCCATTTGAGCAATTTCAAGCCTCATGACGCGTATGAAATTTGGGACGCTGAAAAATATGCGTTGAGATGACATTCCTGTAGTGAGAAAGACTTTTTGTTTAGAAATCGCGTACGCCCTTTTACCACGGAAATAACTAAAAGGGAGCCTAAATGTTGGAAAGCAAAGCCAACGTGCGCTTGGCGGCGCCACAGGCGCCCAGTTTTGTTTTGGAATGTTTTGCATTCAGCGCTTCGCAACAATGAGATTTCCATACCCACATGGTTTCTTTTATGACGTGCTTCGTTATTCCACGAAATCCCCACAAGAAGTCCAAGCTCTCCCTGGACAAAGTTCATGACTCAGCAAGTGCTTCCCCATTGAAAATATTTGGTGTTCAGTTTATTCTGGATTGGGCATAGCGGTATATTGTCAGGATAAAACTGCACGATTCCAGGCGGAGCTGTCGCACAGGGTGGCTTTGCATTGCTCGCCGATCCCAGTTACTTGAAGAGAAAACAAAGGTTGGATAAAGAGGTATGAGATCTAAACCGTACAGGTATTTTTTATGCAATAGAAAATAAAACTGAAGGAAATCGCCAATACCGAAAAGAATTTCAACCTCAGCCCTTGCGAGCTCTAACCGAGCGTTAACCGAGCTCTTACGAGCTTTTATGACTGCGCTACGCCGACTGGTTTAACCACCCGAATTTTGAAAAGAAAGCTTCCCTGGGCTTGATGCGATCCGTTTCGTGTACGCCGCAGTTTGACCTTCACCCGAACTTTAGCGGCAGCGCGGCCTGCTTGCCGCCCGCTTCTTTTCAGGTGTTGTGCACAGCGGGCAGCACTCGTTTCTTGTGCTGCTCCTTCACTTCTTCTGTATCACACACCTGCTTCGTCTTCACATCCCAGGTAGCACAGAATGTGGGGCCCCAGTAGGTCCGATGTAGGCAAGTGGGGCTGGGGCAACCATCATAAAACCTGCATCGGCCCCCGATGGGGCAAAAGTGGGCAAGCCCCATTTAGGCTTACCCCTGTTCCTCCTGCATGGGTCCCATAGCGGCGTTTCTTGGGCTAATGCAGAGCACATTCCTGCATCCAGACCACAAGGGTTCCTTGCCGGATATTTGAGGGCAATCCAACCTAAATGTGGGCTTTTTATGGGAAAGCCCTCGTAGATCCGAAATGAGGCCACCCCCATTAAATCTTTGTGGGACCATCATCGGCCGTAGTGGGGCAAGAAAACGGACATACCCACATGCTGCCCCAATCGGCCCCTTGTAGGCTACTTCAGGGCAGGTGAAATATGAATAAGGGCTCAATTTGGGCAAGCCCTCGTGAAGCCCAAAGGAGGCAGCCTTAGCTAAACCGCTTTAGGTCCCACATAGGCTGTAATGGGGCTGGAAGGCGCGGTCCTTTGTGGGGACTTTGAAGGCCCGTGCAACAGCAGGTGGGATCTAGGTTCAAAAACAACGTCCAGCCCAATTGGGGCTGCCCACATAAAACTGTTTTATATCCCACATGGGCCGTAATGGGGCTGGAAGGCGGGAGGGCCCGCATGATACCAAAATTGGTCCCTTGTGGGGAATTTGAAGGCACGTGCAACAGCAAGTGGGCTTTAGGTTCAAAACCAACACCCAGCCCAATTGGAGCTGCCCACACACAACCACTGTAGGTCCCACATCGGCCGTAATGGGGCTAGAAGGCGTGCGTGCAATTGCGTAATCACTGTTTCCAACCTTTATTTGCATTAGATGTCGCCATAAATTACTATTATAGATGATTTATATAAGAGTTGTTGCCATGTTTAGTCGATTAGAAATTTACATGGTTTTAGTTCTCGCGCTCATGCAAATTGCGGTACAAATACTAAAACAAACTGATTGCTAACTGTTGCCTCTTATGTGGTTGCTTTGGACAGCCTGCAACTCCAAGCACAATATTGCTGTTCAGAACACACATCTCCATAGCCTGAACGAGATGTACATGAAGTCATTTCGGCTAGATGAATGTTATGAATTATTGTAAAATTTAATATTGTGGCTATTTAGAAAGTGCAGACATGTATAAAATAATTACTTAATTATGTGCATAAATATATATTGGTAAAACTTGGACTAGGGCTTGCCATCAATTTCCTGCGTCGGACCCCTATGAGAATAATGTGGGCAAGCCCAAGTGCGGCTAGCGCTATAGAACCCGCATTGGTCCTATGTCGTTGTCTGAGGGGCTAACTGAAATTAAAAAAAAATGTTCCTCCAAAGCGGCTGCCCAAATCGGTCCAAAGAAGGACCATTGAGGGGAGTTGGCGGGATGTGCCCTTTTAAAATGCCGGAAAAATGTGGGCAGCCCCCCAAGGGCTGCCTGCATCGGCCCCTAGTAGGGCCCATTGGAGCTTTGTCGACAGCCTGCTTCGGGCCTACGTCGGCCGCTCTTGCAGCACCCACATTGAGCCCACCGGGGCTGTCCTGCATTGCCTACATCGGGCCCACCGGGGCCCACCCTTCATAGCCCACTTTGTGCTACCTGGGATACGTCGTAAAGTTCATTCGTACCGGTATATATCGCTCCATAAATATGCCACATCACCTGGCCCAGTCTCATAGAGCCTTGCAGTCACCTGCCTACCCTTTCCTTCCACCGCCTCGGCTGTCCAGCTGGCTCGCCTCCTGGAAACTCTTTTAAAATGGCTTCAACACCTCCGTGAGGTCTAGACCCGGCTCCTTGAGGACCGCAGACATCCAATTAAGAGTCACGAGCTTTCGCTTTGTCTACTTAGGTTTAACCGCGTTAAACGTTTATTTGGTTTTTTGCCCTACCGTACTGGTATATTTAATGCAATTTTTAAAGGTATTTTTCTCAAGCGTTAAATTTGATATCGTAATTAAGCGATTGACTTCCCTAACCGTGCTGAATATACTTACTTGCTTTTAGGCGGCGTCACCGATGTTCCGCATTATTATTATGCTCCTGAGATTCCAGAGGTATGTCAGAATATTTCAAATTCTCAATGT
This sequence comes from Amblyomma maculatum, assembly GCF_055883805.1. NCBI lineage: Eukaryota > Metazoa > Arthropoda > Arachnida > Ixodida > Ixodidae > Amblyomma > Amblyomma maculatum. The sequence goes on from NW_028146738.1 coordinate 19,131,487, forward strand.
TCGTCAATTTCTTCCTCGTATCAACACACACGCAATTCATGCGACAGACGGAACTATCTAGCGCATCACTTGGAGGAATAACAAGTAAATTAGATAAGAGATATACTCAAAAACAGAATGTTTAAAAATTCAGCTGTCAAAGTTGAGATTTTGCTGGTTGCTAAGGAAGTCAGCTCCTGATTCCTACGCATCACACATACACTGTACTACAGTGAAATCATTAACTTGGAGCTTTCAAGCTCAAGCTATAAAATGTAGTCTGTCATTTAGTCTAGTTTAAATGTGTGGTGAAATACTAGACAGAATAGTAAAATTGGCTTGGTATTGCGCTTCTAAACGCATATACCTACCGAACTAGCTAAACGGAGGAATAAAACAACGTTCTGAATCACCGAGTGGAACACGTTCGCTTTCGTAATGATCTACCTGAGTCTCAAAATGACTGCTAGGACACCAGGTCGGTGACAGGCGTATTCTGAGGCAGCGCCATCGGGGAAAATGGCTGCATTCATGCTGTCACTTTTTTTTTTTTGGTATGCCCTCCATACTGTTATGAAAAGTGAACACGTTTTTTATCAAATTTTTCTGCTGGTATACAGATCGTCAGAGTCAACTTTGTTTCGTTTTATTATTGACAGAAAGCCTTTTCAACCTCAAAAAATTTTCAAACCTTCAACATATGCACAACCAGGAGCCCTAAGGAAGAAAAGAAACTGCTCTTAACTTGACCGAATGCGAAAAATTGGCTGCGACCGTTAAAAGATCGTGCTTAGCAACCAGGACACCTCTTGTCTGACAATCGGATTTGAAAAAAAATCTGTTGTTGTCGCTTTTGTTGTTGCAAGGTGTCTAGAAAAATAGCAAGAGCCACTTAATTGAACCGATTTGAAGATTTTCGGAAGTGTAAGTGAAAGGAACGAGCTCCTCAGTGCTTTTCCTTGAATAAAACTGTCCTAACAAAGGGCAATGACAGAGATAGTCATTACATATAAAAGTGAAAAATTTAATGTCGGCTTATTTTGAAACAAGCTTTTTTTTCGCATTCTTTGAGGCACACGTACGGAATTATTATTGTAGGAATATGCTTGTTATTTTTTTATTCCGCGCAGTTACTTTTTGAAGAGAAATAATTAAGCTGGTTTCCTACCTGTCATAATGATACCAATGCATGTTATGTTTAGGACTGCCAATGTTAAAATTTTTAGAATATGAGTTTTAGGCTATTATTCGACAGAGATATCGCTTCCAGAATATTTGTCAAGCTTAAGATCGATTATCATAATGGAATTATGCTAAATGATAGGAAGATCAGCTGGTTCTAGCACTATGTGTTGCACACTGATTGCTAGCGGGGGGATTAAAATAGCCGAAAGCAATAGAAAAAAACGTCTCAGACGCGATAGCAGTAACGTGGTCATATACCCAAGAATATCTGGATGTATGGCGGTAGTAGTCATATTCGCCCTTTTGCTGATATATCTGACACCAGGCTAACCATTACCAGCTTCCGCTTTCTGCGCAATCACCGCGAGCATCAACAAGTTGTTGCGAAAACAGACCGGTGTTAATGGGGGAATCATAAGGTTTCTTTTATTATTCCTTATAATTTCAATTTGATGGGGGATTGTGCGAGCGCACTAAAATGCAGCGAGGAGAGGTGTGACCGATCTAAAGTTCCAGCACCTACTTTTATAACTTCTCCGGAACGGTTATGTTTCGGCACAGGTCAGTTCAAAGACGTATCTTTGGCATTTAGTACCGACATGGCAATCTTGAATGTCAACGAACTACTTTCAGCATAGTTTTTCTATCATCACAGAGACGTGCCTCGATAAACTGACCACGCCACCTCTTGAAGGAAGCTGCGCTCACTAATGAAACAGTAGCAAAAAAAGGCAGTCCTCGCTGCCGTAACGGAAGCGTGATATTAGGCAGGGACGTACTGTACATGCGCCCATTGTTTCCTGGGGCAGATCACATTCTGGCATCCGCTTCATCACGTTTCCTGCTCGTGCAGGCGCGATCCGATCCGAAGCTATCGTATCACATAGCTACTCCCTCAGTGGCTGTCCAGCAGTATCGAGCTGTTGCTACACGACCCGACGCGCCAATCAGCGGCTCGCAGCATGACGAAAATGTTAGGTAGGGGTAGCAGGACGGCATCGACAGATGCCCGTCGCGAAGGGGCGTGACAAAGGTGGGAGACATTCATACATGCTTATGCTCTGTAGGATACAGTGGACAGCATTTTAAAGCACAGGCCTCAGAGAAAAGTAAAAACAACAATGAAAGGTAAGTCTGAAACAATTGCTCTTTCACATTGAAAATCAAGGCTCAGGAAAAAGTGCTTGGATGGAGCGAGCATCAAACGCCCTTCCCTACCCGCCCCCCCCCCCCCCCAAGAAAAAAAGTTCAATGATGAAATGAAACGCTCGGGTCGAGTTGCTTAATCGTTTGCCAATTCCCATTGGTGGGGTAGGAGGTCGCTGGCAAACGATTGCCGATGTGGACAGGCATCATATTTCGGGGATCCTATTATGCAAATATTATACCTTCTTTCTGAGGTAAGAAATGCCTACACTTGTTCGCGAGCCTTGTTTATTTGGCAGCAACAAGACCGAAGCTCTATACCAGGCAATGATACTAAAGCGGGAGCATCGTTATCAAAGACTTATCTTAGGAATGGAGCACAATTCTACTGTCGACAAGGACAGAGCATTTTGTGTTGTTGTAGACCGTGTCATTAGACACTCTTTGTCGGGCCTTTTGTTCTGCGGATGCCTCAGCGGCCCAGCGCTGATGAGAAAATCAAGTCGGCGATGACGCATGGTTGTACTCTTTCACGCAACACCTTCTGTTTCTACTGTGTATTTTTTAAACTCGAAAGCATGCTTTGCATCATCTGTAGAGTGGACAGTGTTTTGACCGACAGTGTCCGCAAGAACTTGCAGTCATTAAATTAAAACAAAATCACGTCCAAGCCAGGATTCGAAACAACATCCATCCCTTCCTTAGCCGAGCGTGTCATCCACAACTCTATGCCGACGTCCTTACAATGCTTCGTCTGCTAGAAAATTTTAAAAAGCTGACCCCGAATTTAGGTATGGAGGAAAACGAAAGCAATCTGCGCATGCAAAATTGAGAAGAAAAAAAGACAAACAACGACTAGTTGTAGGCGATTATTGCGTTGGACAATCCTTTTACAGTGGGTGTACGCCAAGTCGTTACCCCTGCCGAAAAAATAACAAGAAAGAAACGGTTGGACAGACGCTTGATATCCCCTAACTAGGTAAAACCACATCTCAGTAATCTCGTGCGACCCTTGCCATGGATCCACAAATGACCCTAGAGCCTCGAATAAGCCCTGATTTATTCACATTGTAGGCTGCGCATTTGAACGCGAAAGCATTAATAGTAAAACTGATGTTGAAGACGCCGGAAAAGCAAAAAAAAAAAAACGCAAAACAAGCTCATAACGGAACTCGCAATGATTTCGCATTTCCGCACGGAAGAAGATTTAAGTGCACCAATATAAATTTCTTATGTTTCCAGAATAGTGTGAGCAAGGTGTAGCACACGCCGACTTACCAGACGGATCCTAGCCTAAGGGGGCTCGCGTAACGACAGCGGGACGGTGGTCCGATTTCGTGGATGGGTATTCCTCCTTCCACCATTGTAGAGTTGAATTACCCGATGAGCAGCGGAGTTAGACCACAGCTCTCACCTGCAACAGCGGGTTCAACCCAAGGTTCCTCGTGCTGTCTTCTTCGAACAGCTCGCCACTGCTAGTTGCGCTGCCCTGCATGGTCTCACTCTCTTGCATTCCGGAGCTCATAGACGCTGCTCTAGCATCTAACTCAAAAAACGTCGAGCGGGACACAAGTGACGAGTGCCCACTTAATAAACGCTCAGCGGATGTGAACGCAGAGGGTTCAGACAGCGGGATAATGGAAGACTCCTCTTTAGGCTTCGTATAAAGGAGCGGTGCTGGCGAACACAATCCCGGGTGAAGTTGTCCACATGTGCCTCAAGTTGGGCGCCCGCGTTTTGGCGCAGAGCTCTTCGGAGCAGATCGAATGCTTGAGCGCTTCGGAGCCATGCCTATTTCTTATTCTTCATGTTTTTGTACCTTGATATATGGCACATATCCCCGAAGGGGGATGGGCCAGGGTTCAGTGTGGACTGCCGTTCTTAGCCAAAGGATTAACTATCGTCATTGCCTTCCTTTTCCAACGGTGTGCTTGGCAAAAGGTGTACTGGTGCGCTTCCAACAAAACGACATAGGCCAGTGCTCGCTCGATAACTACACTACTAGGTGAACGCAAGTGACCTGCATGAAGTTTAACTCGCAAGATTACGAACCACAATTGCCAACCACACATAGCCCACCAGTTAACCTAGCTACTAAGCCACCGTCCAAGTAGCGCTGCTGAACAATCCCAGTCGAAAAAAACTACAGACCTGTGTCAAAAATACGACAAAAATTCCTGTAGTTCTGTCGTAACCATCAGACTTTTCTGTAGTTCTGTAGTACTTTTCTGTAGTTTTGTAGTTTTTCTGTAGTATATTTCTGTTTTCTGTAGTTCTGTAGCACTTTTCTGTTGTAACTACAGAAATTTCTGATGTTACTACAGAACGGCTTGTTGTCACAACCTGTTGTCACAAAAACCGCACAGAAATTCTGTCGTAACATCAGAAAATTTTCTGTAGTTTTTTCCGACAGGGATGTTATAGAATTGAGTTGCGTTGTCTGCTACAGGTGGGAGTAACCTTGCGCATTCAGCCGGCAACTGCTCCACCGTAGCGTACCTTATGTGTTCAAAAAGTTCTAATATCTGCGAAATCTGCCCCACTATGCGCACAGTCACTTGTAATAGTACATATTCCACTCCAGCGGTCACCATCTATAGACAATTTACTCCATTCCAGCTACCATCTATACACACAGCCATCATCATCATCAGCCTCACTATACCGACTGCAGTTTGAAGGCCTCTCCCACATTCCTTTAAATAACCCGGTCCTGTGCTAGCATGCATCCACTCGATCCCCGCGAACTTGACCTCATCCGCCAACCTAACTTTCTGCCGCCCCCTGCTACGCTTTCCTTCCATTGGAATTCAGTTTTTTACCATAAGCGACCATCGATTATTATTTTTTTTCGAAGAGTTTGCCACAAGGCATAAGTTGAGAAAGGGGGAATGGGATGCAGGAGATAGAAAGTTAAAAGAAGGAGTGAAGTCCAGTTGTGCTTATGTTTTCGAGAAGGTTGGCAGTATAGCGATTGTCCATTGTCCATTTCTCATAATCACTATCGCAATTCCACCATCGATTATCTTCTCTTCGTGCTATATGTCCTGCACCCCATGCCCCTTCTGTCTTCTTCTTCTTGATTTCTATTAGAATGTCAGTAACTTGAGTTATTTCTTTGACCCACGCTGCACGTTTTTAATCTCCTAATGCTTGTCCTACCAATGTTTTTCGATACCCCAATGCGTTGTCTTCAACTTAAGTAGAACCTTATTTGTTAGCCTCCACGTTTCAACCCCATAGGTGAGTACTGATAAGATGTAACTGTTGTATACTTTCCTCTTGAGCGATGCCGGTTAGCTGCTAGTCATAATCTGCGAGTTCTTGCCAAATGCACTCCATCCCACTCATATTCTCCATGTTCACTCACACATTCACTCCCAGTATAACATAGTCCACTCCAGAAGTCACCATCTACGCACACGTTCACTCACTGTGAACAGGTTCCATTCCAGCTGTCACTATCAAGAGTCAAGATCAGTGTTCTGCAGAATTTGTATAAGAAGACGTGATTCCTCCCTTCTGCATGTCTGGTTTCCACTGGGTACACAATGCCCTGAAGTGGAATGTGAACCGCTCCTCTCTTCCTGAAAGAAGCGAGCATCACACACCTTTCCGCGTTGTACTCTGGACAGCACATAATATAGTGTTCTATATCCCCGCACACCTCATACACCACATAGCGGAGACGACGCCATGCCCGTCTTGTGCATCCAGCCAGGAATACGAGCAGAGCCCGTGCGTATTCGATGTAGTAGAGTGGCCTGATGTCTTCTCAGTCCTTTGGTCCCTTGGTCATAGAGTTAAGAATAAATGGTCATCATACAGTTACAGGGAAATATTTCTCAAAAACACTATCCCGCCGTTTTAGTTATTGGATAATATGAACACTTTTCGTAAACTACATTTAAATCTGCGATTGCTTATCATCACTCTACAGCTGGATAAAGCTGGGATGTTTATCGATAGAACGAAGCCTTGTTTAAAAATGAAAGGGGCGCTCGCAAAGCCACCGGACACAGAAAAGTAGGCTTAAGACTCCTAGAATTACATGGAAGGGAAATTTTTCACGGCAATTTTTTTATTTCATTGAGTACCTATGATGTAGTTTTTTTGCTACGGAGCAGCCATGCACACCCCAGAACTGACCTTGAAAATGTGAAATATTATTTAAAAAGTAAAGTATATTTGAAACACCGAGAAACAAATGGAGTGTGTGAGTTGGTAGGCCAAACCATAGAAACACATGTAAACACAACTTACCGCAACATTTTTCTCGTTTCCAACGAAACCAGCATAGGCATCCGGTCGTTAATTATTGGGGAGCGCTTTGAAGTGTTTCACAAAGCATGCATGCCATGTCTTTCCGAAAGCAAAGTATTTTTAAAACGCCGCCCAAAGTATGTTGTGAAGCCAAACATAGCACCGACAGGCTCGCTATCCACTGGGTGTTTCTCCCGATTGCACGAGCTTCTCATAGATACATATATGATGCTGGATGAACTCTGTCTGTTAACTAGTACCAGTAGTTCAAAGGAAGCATCCTCGACTTCATTCAATAAGCACATGGAAGCGAATGAAAGAGCACAGCCCACTCTAGCAGACGACGGCGAAGGCGACGCTCAATTTGAGTGACGACAGAAAGCGCAGACAACGCCGGCGTCCGCGAACGTTACTTGTGTGAGCAGACGGAAGATCTTGATCGTATGCAGCAAAAGTGGTTCGTTCATCGTGTTGACTGAAGAATGCCTTCAGCCTAAGGGTTTGTATTATTTGAGTGGCCCTATTTAGGAGGAAACGTGCGCGGCAGCATGCCGGACAACACGACCACATTGCGCTAAGCCCTCAGCGGATAATGACTTTTCAAACGTATGTCGGACTTTACACTGAACATATATGGAGTCATGTAAATATAGATTGACTTTAAAATGACGTAGCATACATTTTCAGTTTTTCTTCACAACGCTCGCTAACGTTTACCCATCGTGTACGTTTATTGGCGCGCTCTAAAACAAGAAACATTTTTGATAAATTTTACTTGCATCTGCTTTCATGGGTAGTGCTCACAACTTTTACTATCGCGCCTTCGCGGTGTTTTAAATCTACTCTACCTATTTAAAGAGAAGTCACTATTTTAATATCCGTCCTATGATATTCATAATTACTCTGCACCGAATGACGATATCATATCAACTTAAAAACAAAATGGCAGTAGAAATTGGTAGTAACGGCTACCGTTACGATCTTTTTAGCCATTACTACATTTGTACTACATCTTGCGAACTTGTTGCTACCTCAAAGGAAAATGAGGTAGTAAAAAGATAGCACCTTGGGCTATTACTACGTTTTTTAACTGCAAATACATTTGTACTACCTCATAACTACCTCACTGAGAGTAGAGGTAGCGAACGGACCTGGTACCATGACAAGAAAATGTCTGGCAGCATACGCAGCATGAGTATTCAAGTATAAACTAGATGTAACGCTCCTGATAACGTTGCTGCTTTATTTCGTATGTTTCTTTAAGACAAAAATAGTTTCCTAAATGTCAGCAAGGTCTCAAAAATACGAGAACAGTGCTCTCATTGTGTCGCAAACCCGCGCGTTTATGGTATGAGTTTTGAGAACACTTTTAGGGTTAGGCCCGTCAACCCGTGAAGTAAGTGTGTCGGTATATTATTGAGGAATAAGTTCAAGAAAGTCACTTTGTTACAAACAATTGCATAATTTTTAGCTAGCAGTCCAATTTACGCTGCATAAATATCGAACACAAAAAAACGCCACAGTACAACAGTGACAAAACACGACCCGGTAAATGGCAACAGGGAAAGCCGATAATGAAAAAACACTGCGATAAGAAGACTATAAAGATCACAAACCAAGTATTCAAGGTATAGTAAGTAGCGGCAAGAGTTACACAGAAAATACACCGTAAAATAATAAGCGAGATCAAGGTTTAACCAAATACGAAAACAATATTTTATTTATCGACAGTCTGTGGCATAAAGGAATTCTCATAGCTTTCTTGTTTCATGAGGTGTCCTAGTCGCCGAGTTGATCGCTAGCGGAGGCCGTACAAAATGCGGAAGAAATGATCAGTTGATCGCGGGCTCAGAAGAAAAGTTAACGTTTTCCCAGAGCGAGCGATTGCGAGAGTTGCTCGAGAGACTACGTCTCCCCAGAGCGCACTTGACTGACCAGTTCTTTCGCGGATGCCAATTATGTAAGAAAACTCATAGAGGGAAGACGGGTAACCGTAAAGGGGATCCCGGGCATCTGCTGACCATAAATGCGGAGGTTTGTGACACTTTGTTTGGGATAACATCGAATAGCTTCGCGGCACCTACGGGTTCTACTGTTTGTCTTCATGGGTCGAATATTTTTCGAGCAGAGCGATTTATGCACACGTTTAAATGTCCTCTTGCAAGCCCTATAAACAGCATTGAGCTTACGTGAGCCTAAAATACTTTCACCAAGCGTGCCAGCTTTGTGCGTAATTTTAACTCTAGATGCAGTCTGTACGCTGCCTTTAAAAATAAATTACACAATATAGCCCCAATTGCTTCCGAAACCGAAAATCCCTCTCGGAAGTAGCATTTAAAAACTCCAGAAAGCCACCAAAAGCTCTCCTAAAGAAGAACGCACCTTTCTCTTGGTGCTCTGATGAATCTCACGACTTTCATGTCCTGATTTCCGCCCTCACCGTTCCGCCTGTCCTGGCCCATTTCTGCCCTTAGGCACCTACAGAACTTCACACCGACAATTGCGGCCACGACACTGGCGCTTTTCTTACCCACTTACAGCCTGGCATCTCTCGAGTAATTGCCTATGGCAGCCGCCTACTATCTCCATCTGAGCACAACTAATCAATTACAGTACGGGAATGCCTCGAACTTGTTTGGGCATTGGCTGAATTGCGCCCTTATTTGTTTTGGAGGCCCTTTCGCCTAGCGACAGACCACCGTGCCTTGTGTTGGCTGTCGTCAATTAAGGACACTACTGGCCACTTGAGCACCTGGACATTACTGGAATACACATTTGATATTGCCTACAAGTCAGGCCGTTTGCATCAAGACGCAGGCTGTCTGTCCCGCTAACCCTTCGATCCTCCTGAATTACTCGACTCTACTGCGGAGAAATAAGTGTTTTCCATCACGGACGTTCTGCACATCGGCGCCAAACAGTCTGGACCCTTCTCTACGACCTATTATCCGCCAGCTGCGCACCGACGACAACTATCCTTCCGGCAGATTGTTCGTGTTCCGTGACGATACATTGTTAAGGTGCAACATGCGCCCAGATGGTGCGGACCGTTTGCTCATTGTCCCTACTCATCTCTGCTCTGCTGTTTTAGCCCAACTTCATGACGCCCCTACAGCAGGGCACCTGGGAGTGTCACGCACGTACAATAGCATGTGCCGTCGGTTTACTGGTCTGGCCTTTATAGCTCTGTTCTGCGGTGCGTTGCAGCTAGTGACCTGGACTAGCCACGGAAGTAGCCGAAGCTTCAGCTCAGTGATCACCTTCAACTAATAGAACTTTCTCCTGACCCATTCTCCCGATTCGGTCTCGACATTCAGGGGCCTTTTCCGACATCGACGTCCGAGAACAGATGAGTTGCAGTCACCACTGATTACAAAACGCGGTAGGCTATCACGCGAGCTATGCCGCCGACCAGCTGTGTCTCTGACATCGCTGATTTCCTTCTTCACGACGTCATCCTGCTTCATGGTACTCCCTGTCAACCACTTACAAATCGAGGCCCGTGCTTCATTTCTAAAGTTGTTGACGACTTGCGACAGTCATGCTCTACCCGCCACAAATTTACGACAGCCTATCATTCCCAAACGAATAGCCTTAGTGAGCGCCTTAACCGGACATTTTAGTAGCGCAGATTCTTGGACCAGTTGGTGGATCTACATAATCAAGAAAACTGCGCAGAATGCGACAAGACACAAAGGGAGACACACACACACACACACACACACACACACACACACACACACACACACACACACACACACACACACACACACACACACACACACACACACACACACACACACACACACACACACACACACACACACACACACACACACACACACACACACACACACACACACACACACACACACACACACACACACACACACACACACACACACACACACACACACACACACACACACACACACACACACACACACACACACACACACACACACACACACACACACACACACACACACACACACACACACACACACACACACACACACACACACACACACACACACACACACACACACACACACACACACACACACACACACACACACACACACACACACACACACACACACACACACACACACACACACACACACACACACACACACACACACACACACACACACACACACACACACACACACACACACACACACACACACACACACACACACACACACACACACACACACACACACACACACACACACACACACACACACACACACACACACACACACACACACACACACACACACACACACACACACACACACACACACACACACACACACACACACACACACACACACACACACACACACACACACACACACACACACACACACACACACACACACACACACACACACACACACACACACACACACACACACACACACACACACACACACACACACACACACACACACACACACACACACACACACACACACACACACACACACACACACACACACACACACACACACACACACACACACACACACACACACACACACACACACACACACACACACACACACACACACACACACACACACACACACACACACACACACACACACACACACACACACACACACACACACACACACACACACACACACACACACACACACACACACACACACACACACACACACACACACACACACACACACACACACACACACACACACACACACACACACACACACACACACACACACACACACACACACACACACACACACACACACACACACACACACACACACACACACACACACACACACACACACACACACACACACACACACACACACACACACACACACACACACACACACACACACACACACACACACACACACACACACACACACACACACACACACACACACACACACACACACACACACACACACACACACACACACACACACACACACACACACACACACACACACACACACACACACACACACACACACACACACACACACACACACACACACACACACACACACACACACACACACACACACACACACACACACACACACACACACACACACACACACACACACACACACACACACACACACACACACACACACACACACACACACACACACACACACACACACACACACACACACACACACACACACACACACACACACACACACACACACACACACACACACACACACACACACACACACACACACACACACACACACACACACACACACACACACACACACACACACACACACACACACACACACACACACACACACACACACACACACACACACACACACACACACACACACACACACACACACACACACACACACACACACACACACACACACACACACACACACACACACACACACACACACACACACACACACACACACACACACACACACACACACACACACACACACACACACACACACACACACACACACACACACACACACACACACACACACACACACACACACACACACACACACACACACACACACACACACACACACACACACACACACACACACACACACACACACACACACACACACACACACACACACACACACACACACACACACACACACACACACACACACACACACACACACACACACACACACACACACACACACACACACACACACACACACACACACACACACACACACACACACACACACACACACACACACACACACACACACACACACACACACACACACACACACACACACACACACACACACACACACACACACACACACACACACACACACACACACACACACACACACACACACACACACACACACACACACACACACACACACACACACACACACACACACACACACACACACACACACACACACACACACACAAGCGCTTGTGCGTTTGTGTGCATGTGTCCCTTTGTGTCCTGTAAAATTGTGCGCAACGTTTTCTTTATTAACCGGACACCTACGGAGATACTGTCTGTATACGTTTCTGACCATCATTGTGACTGGGACGTCCATTTGCATCAGCCATATTTGCATACAATTCGTTATGTCTAGATACCACCGCTCCTCATCATCATCATCAGCCTGACTATACCCACTGCAGGGCGAAGGCCTTTCCCATATTTCTCCACTTAACCCGGTTCTGTGCTAGCTGCATCTACTTGACCCCTGCGAACTTCTTAGTGTCATCTGCTCACCTAACATTCTGCCGCCCCCTGCTACGCTTTCCTTCCCTTGGAATCCCACCGCTCCATCCGAGCACTATAGTTCCAATGCCATAACACGCACCGACGCCACCAGAAATATTGCTCTGGATCGCCCTGGGGTTTCCTGAACGGCACAAAAACATCATTACTATAATCATCATCGAGATGTACACTATCCACCTGGCTCACTCGTCCTTCTTTCGCTCCCGGTCCACCGTGTGGGGGCTGCGCGAGAAATGCATGTCCCGTTACGTGGCTCCCTAGTTCGTGTTGTAGCAACTCAGTTACGTGACCTACAAGAACACGCCTCAGTCTCTCACGCCAGACTCCACTGCGCCAACTACACACACTGTTCACGACGGTCGTCTAAAACCCTGCGATTCCGGCCCATTGATTTAGCATACACCGGGAACGTGCTTGCCAGGCGAGGGGGGGGGGGTGGCTACGATGTATAGCCAAGATGACATAAGACGACGAGGATGTTTTGGACGCTGGGTTTCTGAATGACGACGACACTGAAGCTCAGGCTGTTGTGTTTGTATGCCCTTGTGTTCCGGAGGTGCTCCAGACGTTGAACTCAGATCCTTACCGCTTGGAAACGCCCTTTAAACATATTTGTTCATGATATTTATCATCATATAATAATAATAATAATAAATACACCTACGTCCCCCCTAACATGCACGGCGCAGTGGTTAGGGCGCTCGACTGCCGTACCCAAGGATGTACCCGCAACCCCGTACCCAAGAATCCCGGCTTCAGCGGCCTGTGTTCGTTGAAGGAGAAAAGCGGGGGGCGCATGCACTGTACGAAGTCAGTGCACGTTAAAGAGCCCAAGGTGGTCTAATCTTTCGAAGCCCTTCATTGCGACGTTACCAGTAAAAAATATAAACTAAAACCCTATCCTGTGCCAGCTGTCCCAAGCATCTGGTCCCCGCTCCTTTCTTGACTTCATGCAGTGCAGTACGCCTTTGTGTCCCCAGTATATGCCGTGCTGGAAGAACCTTCTGACTGGCTGCACTCCCTCGATGCTTGGATGTGCCTCCAAGAAGTTTGATAATGTGCAGTGAGGGGGTATAGCGGGCTTGCATTGTGCAGCGTGGCGATTTGAGGTAAAAACAGTGTTGAATTTTTTGTCTGCTCCTGTTCCCATGCAATTAAGAAAAAAATGCGCGTAGTGTAGGGTATCTGACCCTAAATCTAAAGGTCCCGGGTTAAATACGGGACTGAAGGTAAATTTTCCTTTTATGGTAATACAAATATACTACCGCGCTCAGTATGACTTACACCAGTGAGCGTTAGGAAGAGGGCCGTACAGGTCGATTCTAACGCGCTCAAAGGGCTGAGCTGGGCAGGTCAGCGGCTGCAGAGGAGTGGCGGGCTAGCGAGGTGGGCGTTTTCGGCGTTGACACTCTGGGCAGGACAGGACGAACCGGCGAACGTAACGGTACATCCCACGCCAGTAGTACCGCTGCCTAGGCGAGTGAAGGTTTTCAATAAGCCGGCGTGGGCACACTGGGGATCGTCCTGGTAGTGGGAGCAAATCACAGTGCGAAGATGGGTCGGAATACCAAGCAGCCACTTTTGAGCATCCGTAAAGTAATTCTTATTGTAAAGGAGCTCGTCAGTTGGCGAAATGGTGAGATTGGTGACAGAGAGCGCGGCAAGGAGGTCGTGACGCGCGGCCAGATAAGAAATTCAAGAGTGAAGCGATCCATGTGTCTTTGCGTGGCTCGGAAGACATATCGGTGGGCATGCTGATGGGATGTAGAACGGATATAGCAGGAGTGGCTTCAGACGGCAAGGGAAAACGAGAGAAAGCATCAAAATCGGCATGTTTACGGTCAGAGCGATAGATGACGTTAATGTCGTATTCTTGGAGCCTCAGAGCCCAACGGGCCAGTCGACCAGAAGGATCTTTCAAAGAAGACAGCCAGCAGAGGGAGTGATGATCGGTGACGACATCAAAAGAACAGCCGTACAAGTAGGGGCGAAATTTTGCTATTGCCCAGATGATAGCGAGACACTCTCGGTGACGGAATAGTTTGCTTCAACTTTTGTTAGGGTCCGACTGACGTAAGTGACAACGTACTCATCAAAGCCAGACTTCCGCTGAGAAAGTACTGCACCGAGGTCGACGCCGATGACATCAGTGTGGATTTCCGCGGGAGAAGAAGGGTCGAAGTGATGCAGGATTGGTGGAGTCGTCAGAAGGTAGCGGAGTGCCGCGAAGGTATCATCACAGTGTAGAGACCAGGCTGAAAGATCGTGGCTGGACAGAAGCTTGGGGAGAGGGTCAATGATTGTGGCGAAATTGCGAACGAAGCGGCGGAAGTTAGAGCAGAGGCCGACGAAGCTGCGGAGTTCTTTCACATTAGTGGGCTTAGAAAATTCTGCCACAGCGCGCAATTTTGCAGGATCGGAAAGAACGCCATCCTTGGAGACGACATGTCCAAGAATGGTTAGCTGCCGTGCCCTGCAACGACACTTTTTAAATTTAATCGGAGGCCTGCGTCGGTCAGTCGTCGCAGAACTGCCTCAAGGCGCTGAAGGCGAGATGGAAAATCCGGGGAAAAGAAGAAAATGTCGTCTAGGTAACAAAAGCAAGTGTGCCATTTCAGCCCTCTGAGTAGGTTGTACATCATGCGTTCGAATGTGGCAACACTAGTTTTAAGCGGACAGCGAAAACAGACGAGTTGTGCTTTTTCGCATTGACATGTCCATTGTTATTAAACCAAAGCATTGCACTATTACCGTCATTTTACAAAATTTCAATGGCTCTTTTCTAAGATATTTTTGCTTGTAACACAATATTATCTACATAATAAAGACCAAACATCATTAAATTGCCGAAGTGAAGTTAGCAATGAAAATAATAAATAATATATGCGATGAAATCGACCCCTGAAGAACACCCGCAAAAAGTGACAACTTAGATGTGAAAACGCCCCTAGCAGCGGGAAATTTTCAAAACTGTTTTAAAATGGGCCCCTGTTACCCAAATATGCAATAACCGAAATGTGGGTAATTACCATATATTACAAATTGGAAATTACCCCTGATTACCTAAGTATGCGAGTTATGGGACATGGCTCAAGCGCTTCGAGCCCCTAAGAAAGACGCACATGTTTGAAGATTTTAATGTCGTGAACAGTTGACTGGAAAATTCATAGGAACAGAAACAGTTCATGAGAAACAGCCCCCCCCCACCCTCCCCCCCTTGTGGAGTGAAGAGAAATGTAAAAGTTTTTGCAGATGCACGCGCGTGACTCAGGCAGCAGCTCTTGCGATTAAATAAAAAATTTCCTTTAGATAAC
Organism: Amblyomma maculatum; assembly: GCF_055883805.1. Classification (NCBI taxonomy): domain Eukaryota; kingdom Metazoa; phylum Arthropoda; class Arachnida; order Ixodida; family Ixodidae; genus Amblyomma; species Amblyomma maculatum. Next base: position 19,147,669 of record NW_028146738.1, read on the forward strand.
GAAGTACTGTCACCCATCTGACACGAAGGAATTCGGCAGCAAATTTTGCCGCATAATCCTGAACCAGAATTCCTGCCCATCACTTCTCACTTGCCTTCATCTTCCTCTCCTTTTAAAATCACCTGCTTCTTAATTTCGCTCCAACCGTATGGATAATCAGTCCTGCTACTACACGGCTATCAGCCGCGAAATATTTCACGCTTAAAAATATTATCATTACGTATAACCAAGTAACCGTTATTTATTTCCGTAAAAGCTGCGGCGCTTGTTGATTCGCCGTGCTAGCCCGAGAACGTGATTATGTGCCAAATAAAAAAACGAGCTCGGCTGCTGTAGGCATACGATTGTAGCGTTCGCTCGAGTTTTACAGAACTTAACCTCAGGTTCATATTTACGGTACCAACGTGTACACCACGAAACAACGGTTCGTTTGGTACCATCCAAATATTTCTATAGTACCATGGGTTTCACCCGCCAGGTATCTCGGAAGGTCCCATCTCATCTCGGTTTCTTGGAATAAAGACCGTGTGTGCGAATCTCTCGCATACGCTAGGAGTGTGCTCGGAAAACTATAATGTGTGCAAACATACTAAAAACCCCGTATATCAATCGAGTGGACGACAATTTTTTCGCAAATGTTAATTGTGAGTGGCGACACAAACAGCCAATCTCCCGTAGAGTTGATATGGCCTTTCGATAGTGTACTAGGGATACCAGCGGTGCTGAGGGGAGGGCTAGATTTTGTGACTTTAGGGAACGATGACGTCATTGTTGATAGCGCAGATGGTTTCGCTTCGTTGTATTGTGATCATGTGAAATTTAAATTTTATGCGATGATATATAGCTATCATCATGTGTCATGGCCGCCATTTTGAATCTGAGAGCAACGGAGAAACGGACAAATGACCGGAAAATGTAAGTAGTAAACACTATATTAACGCCCTATAATTATATTTTAGATCGCCACTACGCATGATGCCTTATGTACATTCAGTTTATTTTTTCGAATATTGCGATTGCTTTATAGTGTTCTACTTGGCACTGCGTCCGCGATAGCAGCTGTGTACACTGATATAAAGATTAGAAAATGTACAATTTGGCTTTGTCAAAGCCAAAACATTTCACTTGCTAGCGCGATGTCAATCAACTATTATTATACAAAAGTAATCAGGTTAGGCATCATTACGTGTGGACCTTTATGAAAGCGGCCTGGCTTTCTATGCGTTTCGTAGTAGAGTGTAGGTTTGAAGATAATTCTATTGCCTACGCTGTCCTGTCGCCTGGCTCCACTGCTCGGCTTAAGCGGCAGTTCTATGCGTTTTTTATCTATTTTGCATGAACAGTAAAGCAGAGAGGTTCGTGTCGCATAGCGACTCACCTATTCCTTTTCACAATTTAATAGGAACCACCTGCTCTGACGATATATAGTTCCACATAACCTATACACCATTAAATAACAGTACTGAATGAGTACAGAGCTTATAGCACAAAAAACAAGCGTCATGAGAAGTAACACCGATGAGTGATATCAAGACTTTAAATGTGTGTCAGTGTGCAACTCTGTACAGCACAGTACATAATAGAATATACATAACAGATATGAATAAGTACATAAGAACAAAAATAAGCTTATTTGATTTATGCACAGGAAAGGAAATAACAAAGCTTTTGAATCAGTCAGAAACAGTAAAAAAAAATAACGCTTGCTAGCGCAGGAACTTGAAGGGCAAATAACGCAGATATAATACACTCACTCACATATAGGTGGACCCTATAGACAGACTGCGCCAAATGCACTGAATTAGTAGTTCTCAAAGATGCCACGTTCCTCAGAAATATTATAAATGCGACATGGGCTCGTTTCTGCAGTGCACACGGGCCTAATAGCTTTCGCAGACTTAAAGGTATTTTGTAAAGAGCGCTCGTCTCTCCTCAATCGCAACTTAAAGTTGTTGTGCGCCCGGCTATGCAATAGCCACATCATCACTTTCATGGCCACACCGATGCGCTTGATAGCTGCGTGATCTCTCGTCTCCCTGATATCATAATCGAGTGAGTGGCTGAATTTCTACAAAACTCTCTAAAATTCGTGAGCAGATGCAAACAAATAAAATTGCATGACTTGTGTTAAGTCTGGCCAGGAACGATAACGGCGAACGCCACTTTGCAGGATTTTTTAATAACTGCTTCGTCATTGTCATCTACATCCCTATCTTCATCCCCTAAATGCACCCTCATTGTCATCGCCGCTACCATCATTATTACTAAATACACCGACATAACATCGCTACTGTCGTCATTATATTTAACTACATCGTCATTGTCATCGCTAAAATCATTTTCCCGCTAGAAAAAGAGAGTTAGGATTGCTTTCTCACGAACCTGGCGTGGAGTAATGGTTTGCGCCCTCTCCTGGGGATAAGAGGGGCAGTGGTTCAAATCCCGGTGGAGGCATTTTGAAGCGAAATCTTCATTACGCTACCTGAGGCAGCCGTCGCAGACCTTGAAGATCTCACTTTCAAGTGACCCTGACAGATACTGCGCCATTCCCTTATTATAGTCAGTTTGCAATTGAAGCTAAATGTTCACTACGGTAGGTAGAGCTGGCCTTCGCGTGACATCAAACTTGATCTTCAAGTGACCTTGACCAAATAAAGTGTGGATGTCCACGATTCAGTATTGTCCACCGCGTTAAGATAGTGTACCAGGATAAGAGAGTAGATCAGCAGGAAAAAGCATGACGAGAAGTGCAAGATCAGAACAAACGTTTGCGCATAATAAACATCAACGCGCGTAGTTTAGTTAATAAGACAGACTTGTTCGAATTAGCGCTATTACACCATGATCCGCACGTTGCAGTGATTACTGAGACATGGCTTCACAGTGATGTGAATGATGAGGACGTTTTCCCTCCCTGTTATACTGTATTTCGAAAAGACAGGGAATCTAGGGGTGGTGGAGTGGCTGTCCTAATTAAGAAACAAATTGAAGCTGTTTTGCAAGATAACGTACATGATACTGAATGCCTGTGTGTGAAACTCTCCTTGGGGACAAAACTTTGTTTTATATGCTGTTTATAGACCCCCTAGTTCTGGAACTGACTACTTAACTAAACTAGAAAATCATCTCTTACAGTACCAAAACAGTAAAATTTTATTGATGGGTGACTTCAACTTACCAGGTGTGGATTGGGAACTTCTTGAGTGTCTTGCTGCTTGCACAAAGCAAGCCAGCTTATTGTTTAAAATAATGCTTACGCACAACCTGACGCAAATAGTTCATAAACCAACCCGTATTGTCGGTCCCACGAATTCATTGTTAGATTTGCAGTTCGTCCCTCGCGACATCGGGAATTTTACGGTTTCTGTGGAACAAGGCCTGTCTGACCACCACTTGGTTAGTGCTTCTTTTCCTCTAGTACGGCAAACAAAAAAGAAACACTTGTTTTCACGTTACTTTAAAGATTATTCGCGTGCCAATGACGCGTCTATCATTGAACATCTCGAAACGTCCCTTGTTGATTTTGATGACACCGATGTCTGCGCACTCTGGGACAGTTTTAAAAAAGTCTGTTTGTATTGTATCAATACTTTTGTACCTAACAGGCACAAAAACGAAAGAAAGGAAACCCCATGGATGACACGCAGTATAATTCAAATGAGGTGAAGTGTAAAACGGCACAAGAAAAAACGCGCAGATCCTGATGTGCTGAAGGAATTACTGGACAATCTAGCACGTGCCTTACGTGATTCAAAAGACTATTTCTTCAACACATACCTTCAAAACTTTATAAAAACCGAGCCAAGTAAGTTTTGGAATTACATTAGTGAAAAAAAGAAAGCAATCACACAAATTTTGGTGGACAACACTACGTTATGTGATCTAAATGCTACTACTGAACATTTTAATAGTTATTTTCAAAGGGCATTATCTGCCCCGAGCCCAGGTACCGACAACAGCCGAGTGTATTACCCCGGCGAAGTGAATTTTATTACTTATCCTGGTGTCCTTTCCATGTTGCTGAACTTGAAAACCAAAACGTCATGTGGCCCTGACAACATTCCAAACGCATTTTTGCGACGCTATGTCGAAACTCTGGCTCAATTGCTCGTAATAATTTTTCGCGCTTCAATGTCATTAGGTAAAATACCCTATGACTGGAAGACAGCCCGAATCATTCCCGTTTATAAAAAAGGAGACCGTCTTCTTTTGCAGAACTACCGTCCCATATCATTTACGTCCCCATGCTGTAAACTATTAGAACATATAGTTGCACATTGTATGAACGAAGTTTTAAAAACAAATCGCGTGCTAACTAAATTCCAGCACGGGTTCAGAAAAGGGCTCTCGACGGTAACACAGCTAATTACAGTAATAAATTCATTTGCTTCCTATATAGATAATAACAGATAATATAGATAATAATTTGACAAAGTTCTTCGTGATAAACTAATTTTTAAAATGAAAGAAATTGGCATTCCTGATATTTTAGTAGCATGGAATAATGCATACTTAAAAGACCGCAAACAGTTTGTTGAAGTGGGGGGACAACGTTTGGGCTCTCTCCCAGTTTCATCCGGTGTTCCCCAAGGAAGCGTTCTGGGCCCTCTGCATTTCCTTTTGTATGTCAATGATATTGTTGAAGTTGTTAACCCACCAGTGCATATTCGATTGTTTGCTGACGATTGTATTCTATACAGAGAAGTTACAAATAGGGAAGATCAATGTGACCTGGACAGTGCCTTGAACAACGTTTTCGAATGGTGCGACCGATGGGGCATGATTCTGAATGCTGATAAAAGTGTTTATATGCCGATAACCCGAAAAATCATACGTCATAGCTACACATATAAATTAGGCTCTCTCCCTGTTCAACAAGTATCCAACTACAAATACCTAGGAGTAACCATAAGTAGCAATCTATCGTGGAACTTGCACATAAACAATATCTGCTCTTCCGCATTTAGAAAATTGTGCTGCTTAAGACATAAACTAAAAAATGCTCCTTCTAACATTAAGCTATTTTGTTATTCTTCATTAATTAGACCTAAACTCGAATATGCATGCATAGTGTGGGACCCGTATACTAAATCTAACGTAAAAAATCTGGAAACAATACAGAGAAGAGCTGTCAGGTTTATCTTCAATAAATATGCAAGGTCTGGCTCCCCAACCACTTTAATGGAGACAAATAAAATTGAACTACTTGAACATCGAAGAAGAAAGCTTAGGTTGGAATTTATTTATCAGTTATTACATAACAACTCGGTTTGGATCCGTCATCATACTTAACGCCGGCACCAACCAGACAAACTTGTCAAGACCATCCTAGTTCCCTAACCCCTATATTCGCTAAAACAGACACAAATTTTCGTTGTTTCCACGCACAGTAACAGATTGGAATCAGCTAGTTAATCCATTGTCCCATGAGTTTTAACCAATTGTTGCTATACTGTGTTGTCTTTTTTGAAGTGTTGCGTTTTCTTTTGTGCCTTGATTGAGTTGTTCATCCACTCTGCTTGGACTCAGTGTCCGCAGTGTTTTGTAAATAAATAAATAAATAAATAAATAAATAAATAAATAAATAAATAAATAAATAAATAAAAGCATACTGTGCCTTCCTTTCCCCGAAATCTAAAGCACCGAAGTGCTCAGGCCCCGCCGCGGGGGTGAAGTGGTTAAGATGCCCGACTTCTGTGCCGGAGTACTCGGGAGCGCCACAGGCTGCATATCGATGGAGGCAGAACAAAACGGCGTCCGTGCGCTGGGCAATGTCAGTACACGTTAAAGATTACCAGGGGGTCGAAACTACTCCGTAGCCCTCCACTACGGCATTTTTTCTTTCCACTTTCACTCACACCTTCCTCCCATCCCTTACAGCGCGGGTCAGGTGTACCATAACAAGTGCGACAGAGACTGCACCTTTCTTTTCCTGTGAACCAATTATAAGAAAAATTATTGAAAAACCGATGATTGAAACACGGCGTTAAAGACTTTATCGCTGCTACTCTTAAAGCTTTCGCTCTATCACTAGGTTCAAGCCATGCTTACCCCCGCAATTTTTTTCTTCAAGTGTCAGCTTGTGCGGACACTTCGAGCGAACGTTCTTGCAGTCCATGAGTCAAGAAAGACCTACTTAAAATAGGTTTATTACCTGTGCTATCCTGTCGGCTGCCTCCACTTGGCTTAAGCAGCAGACGTATGCGCTTTATAGCTGTGGGATTTCTCGTCTCTGTGGAATCATAATCCTGTGTACTGTTAAATACGACAAATTCACTGCCTCTCCCGCATTAGAGAATAGATGCAAGCATGAAATAGTGTTTATCACCGGCGCTATCCTGGTACCCGTCTCCACTGCTCGTCTTAAGGTGCTGTCACGACGGCGTCATTTGCTACGCACGATGCTCTGCGGCTTCCTCGAACCAGCCGGCCGCAATGATACGGATAGGTTCACACGTGTTGACGTGATGGGACGCCTTGATGGACAATAATGAACTGCAGCTTATTTCTTCACGTATTGCTGCTTCTGGTTCATGGGAGCTCAAAGTGTGCATTTCTCGTGATTTATCTCCGCCCTCTTTATCTATGGTCACGCCCACTTACGGTCGCACCCAGAAAATATACGCCTATTTTTCGGCTTGTCTCAGGTATAAATATGTAATTATATGCTCTTTTGTTGAATGACCAGTCGTGGGGTACATTCGTCGGGTGAAGCTCTTAAAATCTTCCCCCATTTCCACAAGGCCGTGGGGTCCGCCGAACGAGCTGTCCCTGTCGAAACAAGAGATGAGGTCAAAGAAAGTTGTCGTTTTGCGGCTAAAAAATTAGAAGGGGCGGGGTGAAGGGGGTGGAGGGGCAAGCATGTGCACTGGACGGCGGTGATTATAGTGACGCCACTACGATTTATTAAAGCTTCCGCCAGATGTAGCTACGATTACGTCAAAGGAATAATGTACTACAGCTTTTTGAATGAAGTTATCTAGATAGAGTGTTGCGAAACGCGCTTTTGCGCAATTGTCATACATAGTATGTGTTTAATACCATGACTGCATAGGCTTTTCCGCATGTAAATACTTTGTAAGTTTCCCCTCTTCCCCAACCCACTGTATGCACTGCTGCATTTCTAGGATGGAAAATAAATAAAATTAGTTGTGGTTTAACTCTGATTAACTCTAGTTTAATTGCGATAGCAACTGCGGGAGCTTCTTTTGCCTGCTACATTATTCCCCTATCACGCCCTATCAGTGTAAGGTGCTACATTATTGGGGACACTAAAGCTCATATCCTTTAAGAGTATGATGCGAGAGTAAATTACCAGTCTTCTTTTCTCCTCCTCCTCCTCCTCGGCTGTTCAAGGTCAAGCGTGGCCTCCGCCGTGACCACGTACGCGACGGCTCGAAGCCTGGCGCAGTATTGCTATCGCAATAAAACAAGAACAGTAGCAATCCCAGCACAGGAAAGCGCATTTTTGGAAATTGTTCGCCATTCTGAGGATGATGGAATAATCATCATTGCAAAAAAATCCAGACACTGACATCAGTTTGTCGCAGCTATAAGGGTCACTCAGTCCTATTTCGACTTTCTCGGGTGGGCATCAACTACATGAATTAGCACAATACCATATTTATGAAATATGACAGAGAAAAGGAATGATTCAGGAGCCCCTCGGTAAGCACTGTCCAGGCGTCTAATTGTTATCAACGACACAGCTGTAAAGGCCCTGTTCTGCAGAACATCCAGGTTCGCGCTGCGAGCGCAAAATCACGGACAATGCACTGGCATCTCGCAGGTGACGCGGCTGCGCAGCGACCGGTCATCGGGTTGTGTGAGGTCATGATACCACATGACATGGTCGAAGTGCCAGTCGCTGCAACTCGGCCTTCGATTTCAGATGTGCAGGATGAGATCTAAATGTAGCCAGCCAGCTTGCTTAAAGCTGGTATTTATATCTACACCGGGGGATCTTCCCCATTATGTGGATCTAGTGGTTTACGACTGTATGCAAATCAGAGTACGTTTGGATAATAAAGGCACAAATCAAGTGAGAGTGATTAAGCGGATAACAAAGGGCATGCGCACAAAGGAGAATCTGCGTGGGAAGCCTGCGAACGGGAGCCATTAGTGTAGTATTTTAAAACCATAAAGGGACAATGACGAGAAAAACTCGGTAGATTTTACAGCACTAGAATACCAACTCCATTTTAATGACAAGATGGTAGCCGTTATCAAAGAAATATTTTGATAAACGAGAAAAGAGTAAGAACAGAAATACAGGTATCGCCACCGAAACCCATTGGAGCAATTTCAAGCATCATGACGCGTATGGAATTCCGAAGGCTGAAAAATATGCATTGCGATCACATTCCTCTAGTGGGAAGGACGTCTTGTTTCGAAACCACGTACGCACTTTAATCACGTAAAAGAACTAAAAGGGAGCCTAAATATTGGAAGGCAAAGAAAACACGCGTCTAGTGGCGCCGCAGGCAGCTAGTGTTGCTTCGGAATGTTTCACTTTCGGCGCTTTGCAATTGAGAGTTCCCTGCACACGTTGTTTCTTTCTTGACGTGCCTCGTTATTCCACGAGATCTGCACAAGAAGTCCAAGTTCTCCTCGGGCAAAGTTCATGGCTCGGCAAGCGCTTCCCTATTGAAAATAATTGGTGTTATTTTATTCTGGATTGGGCATAACGGTATATTATCAGGATAAAACTGCATGATTCCGCAAGGAGCTATCGCACAGGCTGGCCCTGTATTACTCGCCGATCCTAGTTGATATGATGAACAAACAGCGCTACAGACTAGGACGAAGATCAAGCGGCAAACAGGACGGGCGCTGACTCGCAACTGAAGTTTATCGAAAAAACACACAGTATAAATATCCAAGCCAAGCCGCACTAAACCACACAATAAATAGAAACCAAATCATGATGACCCAGCACACACACCACGTCTCTCGGTAGTCTTGGAGATGGCATTTTCTGCCTTATTCTTCGCGGTGTTTCGCTTTCCGAAATTCGACCAGCCATGGGCCTCCACATACTTTTCTGCCCTTGGTACTGTTTCTGCGAAGGATGTGTCCTTTTCTTTCAAAAACATTTGTAGCAGATGGGCGCAGTTAGAAAGAAACTTTTTCTTTAAATCAGGTCAAATAGATCTGCGTACTCTTTTATTGTGTCCGACAGCTCTATCCATCTGTCTTGGAAGTCATGAAGACGCATCACGAATTGTGAACACGTTTCCTCGTTTCGGGGACTAGCAGACCTGAATTTTTCTCTGAACTCTTCCTTTGTCATACGGAAGCAAATCATGAGCGCCTGCCGGAGCTTATTGTAGTCCAAGCACTCGGACGCAGACATGCGACTAAACTCTGAGCGCTTCGGTGCTTAAACATAGACTAAGGGCTGTAGCCCACTGGTCGCGAGGCCAACTCTGACTCTCAGCGACACACTCAAAACGCATGAAGTAAGCGCCAAGGTCGTCCCCCCTGCCCTCATTAAAAACCGGCATCAGTTTGTGCGGGCTTATGCGTTCGAGCTGAACAGTTTGACCCTCCCCCGTCTCTGACCTTGTCTTTCTGGTGCTATTAGCCTCAGTGGCTGGATTATTAGGTAAGTCTCGTCGGACCATCAGTAACTCCTTTTCATTCTCCATCTCCGCTAACCGGAGTTGGGCTTTCTGCGACTCTAGTTCCTTTTCTTTCTCTATCTCCTCCATCTGTAAATCAGACTCCTCTTTCCGCCGAGCACGTTCGTCATTGCGTTCTCTGCGACGAGCTCGCTCCTGATCTACCCATTTGAGCACTCTTGACCCTCAAATGCAAAAGTTCGGTCATACTCAAGAAGTCGCTCTAACTCTGCATCGGCCATTTAGGGGTGGAGCGTTATGCAGTGCTAGGACACAACACTAAAAAAAAGAATTTGCGCCTACTCCTCTCTCTCTCACCGACACTTGGTTGACCACTCCTGTTAGAGGACGCCAATTATGTCACACACTCCTGCCTTTACGGTCAAAGGTGGTGCGGGATCCCCTTTACGGTTAACCGTCGTCACTCTATGAGGTTTGAGAACACATTTAAAAGTTAGGCCGGTCAACCCGTGAAGTACGTGTGTCGGTGTGTGATTGAGGAATAAGTTCAAATACGTCACTTTCTTTTACAAACAATTGAATGTTCATAAAATAGTTGTCCGAATTACACTGCATAATGAAAGAGTACAAGGGAAAAAAATAAGAAGCCATGGCAAGATATTGATAAAAAACTAGTGCTGTGCGATGTCAGTGCACGTTAAAGAACCCCAGGTGGTCGAAATTTCCAGAGTCCTCTACTACGGCGACTCTCATAGCCTTAGTTGCTTTGAGACGTTGAACCCCACAAACCAAACCAAACCAAACTAGTTAAACGACAAGAGAAAAAAAAACGACAATGAACAAAACGCTTCGATAAAAAGAAGACTATAAAGATAACAAAGCAAGTGTTCTAGATATAATAAGTATGGGCAAAATTCACACAGAAAACACAGCGTAAAATATTACTAAGTCAGGTAGAGGTTAACAAAACCGAAAATAATGTTTGATTGAACAACAGTCTGTGGCGAAATGGAATTCTCGCGGCTTTCTTGTTTGTTGCGGTGTTGAAGGCTGGGTTGCTCGGTAGTGGCGGTTATACAGGTGCAGAGAACGATGCGTCGTTCGCGGGCCTGAAGAAACACAAAACGCTCTCCCGGAGCGCCGCGAGAGTGGCCGGAAGTCGTAATCTCCCCAGGCGCAGTGGCGCGGGCGGTCTGCGGTCTGTCATTTTATACACTACGGCTTGTGCGCCGCGCCCGCGTCAAAGACAGTCGGTCGCTGCCCCTGCCGGCATGCTGGATCTTGCCTAAAGGAGCGACGGGGTCCCGTGAATTTCGCTCTATATCTGAGGCAAAAGCTCCCGCAACTTCCGCTGTATAATAGGTGAGGCAGCTTGTGGCACAACCACCGGCCTAATACTTAAAGACTCACGTTGGAACGGTTCTGTCCTCGAAGCAATGTTCACTCATTCCGAAATGAAGCAAGTACGTAAGCTGTCTTTCACCAGCGTGGCCAATCACCTGACCAAGGCCACCTTGTCAGCTTTAATGAACAACTATCTAAGCTAGCGAACGCAGGATTTCCGGTTCAAGTCATACTAAAAGCATGTGATAAACTAATAAAAAAAATCGTGCGCAGGTTCTCGGGAGCAGAAGAGTGCTGGACAGAAAGATACAAAAGGATATGTGGCCCTGCCATATGTGCATGGTCTATCACATAATTGGAAAAATGTAGCCAGAAGCTTTGATGTCAGTGTGGTTTTCTCAGCACGTCATAAGCTGTCAAAAATATTTAGCATAGTTCAGAACAAAGCAGCAAAAAAAGTCTGGGAAAGAAACACGGGTCGGGTGAAGCATGAGTTTTCCAATGTTCCATGTAAAGTAGAAGTGATATAGAGGATTCCGTTATCTTGTGATAAAGTGTATGGGGGTCAAACGGGCAGGTGTAATAATGTTCGATTACGAACCCAACCTGCTTTTGTTTATCTTTGCATGCTAAACTGCACAAACGTGCCAGTTTGCAGAGTGCATAGAAGAGCACCTCAACCCCGAATTTTCCGCCAACCTCCTTCAAGCTGTAGGCGACCCTGTGAACATAGGGAACCACATTAATCTTCCGCCTCTCTTTTAAACCAACCTCCAAAAATTTAAGCTTGGGGGTTAAGGCCAGCCACTGCCCGAAGAAGGGCCGGCAGAAACACAGCAGACCGTAGACGGAAAGCTTGAGCCTGGAAGCTATCCTGAGCCTTATGGAAACAAGACTTGCCTAGCGAAGCCCTAAGGCAAGTAGACACAATGCCCCTCTTAACCAGCTTCGAATGGTGCGAGTCAAAGGGCAGCAGTGCCTATTTTTGTCCTGGGCATGTAAGCCCCGCAGAGGTAGTCAGGATCAATTAAAAACAATTTTAGATCTAGGAATTGCAAATAATAGTTATCAGGAAGTTCAATGGTAAAATAAAACAGGAAAAGGTGGACTTAAAATATTCTAAAACCTCACTCGCCCCCCGTGTCAAGTTATCGTTGTCGTCAATGTTTAACATGATTAAAAAGTCGTGGACGTATCTAAAGATCGAACAATACGGTCGTCAGTAAGTACCCGCGAAAGCGTGCTATCGAAACCTGCAAGAAAAATCTCTGATAAAACAGGGGCAACACACGATCCAATGCAGCTGATGCCACGCTTCTGACCGTAAAAAGCATCTTGAAAACTCCCAATTGTCGAGGTAATATATACCTTAAGCAATTCTAAAAAGCCCTCTATCGAAATTCCACACGCATTTTGAAAAGACACTGCACCAGAACTTTCGATACAGTTACGGACCACCCGAAGCAAGTCATCGTGGGGAAGGGAATAACACAACTCTTCTATGTCAACCAAGACACCCGAGTTTGCAGCAGCCAAATTATCCCTCAACACTTCCGCCACTCGGTCCGAGCTGCTGACCTTGTACAGGTCGTCAGGTGCGAGTCTCTCCAGATGACGCTGAAGGTACTGACTGACCACAGCTTGCCAGGTTCCCCTTTCTGTAACTATGGCCCTAAAAAAGCACTCAAACTTGTGGCTCTCGGCGCTGAAAAACACAGTGAGCGCAAGGGCCTTGTTCTTTTTCACTTCATTTTCAAGCCGATCGAGTTTCAATTCCCTCAAAAGGGCAACAACTTCAGCCTTATCCATGGATGGCTTCATAACAGTGGTTACGAAGTTTTTTAAAACGGCAGCCGGCCTTCTCACCAAAAAGCGTCTCTGGCAAGACCACAAATCCGCCCTCTTTGTCGGCCATAATTAGTAATTAAAGGTCCGAGAATCGTGATGAAAACAAATGTATCCCGCTCTTCGGGCAGACTAAGATTATCGGATGTGCGCGGAGAAGAAATGAGCGGGAAGTTCTTGAAGCTTTTGAAATCGCGCGATTAGGAACCGATAAATGTGTAAGCGAGGCTACCATTCACTTATACCGCAAGGAGCTAGAATTTCTCGGGCTGACCAGATGATTTTGTGTTTTGGCTTTGTGTGTTGGTACGCATGCGCGTTGGTGTTGAAGGAAGAAGGCGTCGGTGCAATAAACCAGTTAGCCTGCGTTTGTCCTCTGTTCTTCTCTGGTCCCGTCTTTTTCGCGCAGTTAAGTTTTTCAATAAGGCATTACCAACTAGCCCCCCTTCGCACTCATTTATTGCTCTTGACCGAATGCGAAAAATTGGCTGTGACCAGGAAAAGAGTGCTTAGCAACCAGGTAACCATAATATGACAATTTGATTTGTAAAAAGGCAGTTGTTGGCGCTTTTGAAAGCCTTCCCTGTGTCTAGAGAAATACCAAGAGCAACTTAATTGAACGGATTTTAAGATACTAAGAGGTAAGTGAAAGGAACGAGCTCCTCAGTGTTTTTCTTGAATAAAACTATCCTAACAAAGAGGAATGATATAGAGGATCATTAGAAATAAACGGGAAAATTAATTATCGGCTTATTTCGAAACAAGTACTTTCCCAGGTCCTTTGAGGCACAAGGCAGTATTGATATAGGAATATGCTTGTTATTTTTTATTCTGTGCGGGTACTGGTGCAATAACTAATCTTGTTTCGCACCTGTCATAATGATACCAGCGCAGGTTATAGTCTTAAGGATTGTCAATGTTAAAGTTTTTGGAATGTTAATTTTAGGCTATTATTCGCACAGAGATCGCTTCCAGAATCTCTGCCAAGCTTAAAAGCGAGGATAAATAATTTAAATAATGCTAAATGAAAACACGATCAGCTGGCTCCAGGACGATGTGTTGCATACTGATTGCGAGCAGGCGGATTACAATTGCCGAAAGCAACAGAAGAAAACATCTCAGACGCGAAGGCTTTAAGGCGGGCATACCCACGAGGATGCCAAAATATAAGTAAAATTGATATTCGCCCTTTAGCTGATACATCTGGGAACACGCTATCAATTACAAGCTTCAGCTTTCTGTGTAATCGCCATGAGCTTCACACAAATAGTTTCGAAAATCAGCCTGTTTCTTTCGGGGAATTGCTGGGTTCCGTTTATTACTCCTCATAATTCGAATCTGTTGTGGGATTGTGCAAACTCACTAAAATGCGGCGAGGAGATGTGTGACAGATCTAATGTTCCAACACCTACTTTTATAAGTTCTCCAGAAGGTTTTGTTTCGACACACGTAAGTTGAAAGAAGTATCTTTGGCGCTTCGTACCGGCACGACAATCTTCAATTTCAACGAACTGCTTTCATCATGGTGCAGACCTCGCCTTCAGAAAACGGGTCCGCGATCCGTGGTATTATCCGACGAGTTACAAATCCAGTCTCTTTTAAAAACACCTGTTTATTTCCGGATAAACAAAAAAGCATTCAATCAAAAGGAACACCAAACAAATGAAACTCCACTGCGCTGGAAACATGCTGTCGACGCGTACTACAAAAGACTACCCAGGATGAAGCAGACCGGGGGTCAGGGCTTTACTGCGGCAAAACAAAACACACTGCGGCGCGAATGGAGCCAGCGATAGGGCCAAAGCACTAGCGGCGGTACAAGAAACATTGCTCCTCGCATGGCAGAAACGCACGCAAATACGCCTAGGCCATTTCTGCAGGCACTGCTTCAGTCTTCGTCCCGCAGGTTTTCCTTCAGTCGCCCGGGCACATACCGCTGACCCTCGACGCTCGCTGGCTGCCCCGCGCTGGCCTACCGCCGGGAAAAAAAGGCCTCGATCCTTGTTGCGACGCCCTTAACTACTCTCGTCTTTTCGCCGCTAACATACCGGCCCCAAGATAGGCAGCTCACTCATGCGCATTCGCGCTGCCCGCGCAGCTCCTCAAGACAGGACAGCTTCCCATGCGTCAAACAACGAAAGAGAGGGTACGCGGAGAAGCACAAAAACAACAGGTGTATGAAAGGCGGCTAACGGCTGCCTCCGCCGGATTTTCAGTAAACGCAGCCTTGAACGCTGTCGCATTAAAAACTGTAAAATGCAGAGAATATGTGGCATGGAATATTTGGAATTCAACTTTTGGAAGTAACTGATGATTGCAAGTTTGTCATTGTTGCCTGTTTAAAATGCAATTTTTTCTCACTTGTATTGGTTTAGGGACGACATAATTTTTATTGCAGAATGTTGCTATTTGACCTTTTTTTGTTGCTTACTAGCAAATTGCTGTTGTGTAATTTTTCCCCCTAACTTCCCAGGCAAACTGAATATTTTACAGTATATTGATGTTATTTAGATATGTATAAGCTTTCCTGCGTCATTGCTGTGCTTGTCAATAGTGTGTAACAGTTCCTGCTTACAAGCTGTAGGGTCATGAGACAAAATTGTTTGGAACATGTAGCGAACTGTTTGTAGACAGTCAAGTGTAACTCATGAAAGCAGTTTCTATTTGCGCAGTGTTCGCCTAGTTTACAAGCACATGATCAATGCTGGGATCCAACAAGATACTTATCAGGCCGTACAAAAGCTGATAGATGAAATGAAGTGTGTTAGCATTTTTTGGTGTACGCGAGAAGTGTCTGCTCATTGTTCTTTAGCTTCCAATACACTATAGCGCAGCAAAAGACGAGGACACGTGGTGTTCGTCTCTCGCTCTTGTGTCCTCGTCTTTTGCTGCGCTATAGTGTATTGGAATCATGTACCAACAAGCCCAAAAAACCACGCTTCTTTAGCTTGCCTTGCTTCTTAGCTTCGGTCAGACGATAGTAGTTTTGTTTGTCATTTTCCCTGTGATGACTGTGTATGCCTGTGTTTGTAGATTCAGTGTGGTGTTGCCTCTTTTGAGGGAGTAATTGACTAATGGCGTGTTGTCTGCATTGGCTTCAAGAGTTTGCCGTGCTGTCCATGTTGAACCCTCTTTTACTGTGAGCGTGTGCTGTTATCCCGAGCTCCGTTTTGCTACACTTTTTTTTCTGACAGGGGCTGTCAACCGTACGGGAAGAAAAACGAAGAAAACCAGCGAGAAACTGCCGCGTCGCAAGTGCAGGGCCCTGTTCCAATCGCGGAAACCAATGACACGGAGCCGTGCGACAATGCCGGGGGTGGTCGAGCAACCCCAGATTAGCATGGCTATGCGGGCAGCGCTCAAGAACCACATAATGCGCCAGCGCGAGAAGAAGAAGCAAGAACAGGAGGCCGACAGTGCCGCGGAGCAGGTGAGACGAGAGCAAGAGCTCAAGCGTCGTCAGGACGCGATTGCGCTGGAAGAAATCCGCTACCAGGTGCAGCAGTCTGAGAAGAAGCTGGCCGCGCTCAAGGAGGAGAAGCACCAGCTCTTCGTGCAGCTCAAAAAGGTGCTTCAGGAGGAAGACACACGCAAGCGAGCGCTCGTCAAGGAGGCCAACGAGATGACAGCGCTTAACCAATCGTACCTGCAGCAGCACCACCACAATGCCATGCAGCAACATGCTTCTGCGGTGGCTACCGCCGCCGCGGCAGCGCCTCAGCACCTCTACATCCAGGAGATGAACCGGGCGCACTCCATGGACATGATGCCGCAGCCGATCCCTCATAACCAGAGCTTCCTGCACCGGGCTCCGCTGAAGAGGCCGCTGACTCCGTCTCTGCCGCCGCCGTCTTCGCAGGCCGCGTCCTCGTCCTCGCAGGAGCCGACGCCGCCGCAATGGGGCTTCTCGCCTCAACAGCCATACGCATTCAAGGCCCAAATGCCTGGCTCGGCGTATGGAGCCCCAACGCTAATCCCGGCGTACGCTACGGACCATGGGCCCATCTACTACGCGCACGTGCCGGGACAGGACGCGGGGCTCGCGATGGCGCCCGCCGCCCCCGTTCCTTATCCGGCCTACCCGACACCGCGGTTTCCGCACCAACTCGAGTCCGCGGGCACAGCAGCAGCCGCTGCTGCGGCTGCCGTCGTCAAGCAGCAGCAGATCATTGCCACACACAACTTTCACCTGGCACACCAACAGCAGATGGCAGCCACCGCCGCGCAGCAACAGCAACAGGCTGCCGCATCAGCCGCCGCTGCTCAGCGACAACAGCAGCAAGCCACGGCTGCAGCAGCTGCCGCCGGCTACCCCGGCGGACCCGTGGTGCCGCAGCCACAAGAGCACGGGGTGCAGAAACCGTACTTTCATCATGAGAACTTCTATGTGTCGCAGACTTCGATGCTTCCGATGCGCACTCTGGCCTCGCCGTCCCAGTCGGCGGCCGCGCTCGTGCTGGCGAGCCCGCAGCCCAAGCCGTCGTCCCACGAGGCGCAGCAGCATCAGATCATGGCTGCGGCCGCGAAGCGTCACCCTGGCTATCCGAGCCAGCCGACACGCTTTGTCTGAAGGTAGCGTTGCACGTTTGTGTGTGTGCCATTATAATGGCCCTCGTGGCCGAAGGACGTGTGTGTCGCACGTATTGTGGTCCCCGTACAAGCCGAGTGATTGTTGTTTTAGGTTTTTGTTGTGAATGTCGTCGACCCAGTGCTTAAAGTCTGACTCCGTCTAAGAGGGGTCTCTAGTGAATCGATCACAGGTGGAAAAAAATAAAGAGGGAGAGAGATTTGCGGCTGGTACCTGCTTCACACGTTGTTTTATGCAAAGGCAGAAATTATTTTTATTCTTCTCAGATGTTAGAAAATATCTTAATGGTTCTTACTAAACTGACTGTGAAATTGACGAGACAACAGAGAAGACATGTACTGGCAAGCACTGACAAGACTAAAAGATGGCAACCTGCTTTGTATTCATGCAATCCTTACACATTTCAGAGCGGAAGGTCTCAGACCCCCCTTAAATAGTGGTATGGGGGGGTCTAGAGACCCCTGACTTTAGGCCCTGTGTCTGCCTCTCTGCACATAGCCACTGGTCACCACGTTATGCATAATTAAATACGAACTGCCACTCTAATGCATGTGAATGATTGCTCTGTGCAGGAGCAGACACAGCTGTGAGAAGTAGTAGCATGTGTGTTGTCGGCGTCACTATTGTGTAGAGCGCCAAGGAATGCTCTTCGCTCCGAAAACAACCAGACCTCATGGCGGCACCACATATGAAGGCCTCGCTTTCATAAAATGGGTCCGCGAGCCATGGCCTCACCCGACGAGTGACAAATCCAGTTTGTTTTAAAAACACCGGCTTATTTACGGAAAAGCATTCCATGACAAAAAAACAGCACACAAAATAAATGCCATTGAGCTACAAACATGTCGACTTGTACTACAATAAACTACCAAGGATTGAATAGACCGAGGGTCAGGGCTTTACCGTGGCAAAACAAAGCACACAGCGGAGCAAATGAGGCGAGCGATAGCGCCAAAGGTCTAGCAGCGGCACAAGAAACATTGCTCCTCGAGCGCAGAACCTCACGCAAACACGCCTAGGCACTTTCTGCAGGCACTGATTCCAACGTAGATGCTGATTCCGTCTTCGTCTGGCTGGTTTTCCTTCCGTCGTCCGTGCACACCCGCTGGCTCGTGACGCTCGCTCGCTGCCCCGCGCTGGCCTCTTGCCGGGCAAAAAGGCACCGAGCCTTGCTTCCCACGCGCTGATCTACCTTCGTCTTTTCGCCGCTAATACCCTCTTTACACGGTCAGAGTTAACCATGGTTAGCGTAGCTGCGGTTAGGTGAAACCGTGGTTAGCCCATTTACACAGCAGACCAAACCATGGTTACACCCCTAACCGCGGTTATCGCAAACCGAGTTTGGCGACCTCGTTTTGCGTTGTTAACCGAGGTTATGGCGTCGTCTGTTGGCAGGCTGCTCGTCGGCACCCGAGTGCGCGAAGTGTACGAGCGTGTCTGCTTCAACAGTGTGTACTCCTTTGACCGTATTGAATAGGCGGTGCATACTGTGCCACCCGGCGTATTCGGTTACGGCCTACAGCCAAGTGTCTGCGTACTGAAGCCTCGCCCTGTGTCTGCAATATCGTTTGCGCGGCTTGGTACTGAGCGCGGAACGTCAAAAAATGTGCGGTGTTAGCTTTATCATGAAAGTGCACAAATTCGCAACACTTGCAGCGCGGGATGCTGAGAGCAGACTGAGGTAGGTTGTACTTACCAACTTACCGCGGCGGTGAAGCGTGCGAGCGCGGCGAACGACGGCGGGGTGAGTAACCCCCTAGTCGTCGATAGGCCTAAATTACTTCTCTTCGAAGCCGCGGCAGTCGGCGCTTTGTAACTTAACGCCTTCGAAATGGTGTACTCATGAAACTTCCTTATTGTGAATACTATTCTGCCACCCTAAAATATTGATATGATTAACTTTGGCGACGCAATAATCGCAGAGCTAGTATAAACAGCGGTGAGCCGCAATGCACCGGCGGCAGCTGGCTTCAGCAGAAACTTGATAGTGTCGCGGTTATCGGTCTTGCCAGCAATTTGCCGCTGGTCAGTGATCCTCAAGAGTGATTCATTCCTGATATTCGGTTCAGTATTCCAGATGCCAATATAATTAGCACGTTTTATTTCTGATTATTTCTGACATCGGCGCTAGCAAGCCGCCATGTCGTTCGCGTACGGTCTACGGGAGGAGGGACCAACGCAGCGGTGTTTACGGTGGTCGATGAGGTGCTGCCATCGTGCGGGGCTTGACCGCGCTGACGCCTTGTCGGACGGCACTCCGGAAACTACGTTATAAATAAGATATTTGTAAATGCTGCTTCGTTCCGCAGATCACCGCATCGCTTCGGTTGTACACTTTATGGGCAATGGCGGCCGTAACCGAGAACGACGGCGAGCTGTGTAAGCACAGCTAACCGCGATTGGCGGTTAACCATGGTTAATTTCGGTAACCTCGGTTAAGCGTAGCCGTAGTTAAGCCGGCCGTGTAAAGAAGGTATAACACATAGAGAAACATACTTACGTATATAGCGGCCGCTCTTGTAGTGCCCTTGCTGCTTAGCCCCGAGCTGCTGGTCAGAACGCAAATTTCGTCCTCCGAGATTTTAGGATCATGCTTTCGCTCTGCCTCGGTTTCGATAGCAATGCTTTCGCAACTGATTTACATTTGGCTATCAAAATATTCAACTTCTTCGTCTAAAGTGGAGCGCAAGGACTTTAATATGTCATTCTAGGCATGCCATAAATATCGGCACAATAAAATCGCGCATCGCAACCTTTATACGGAAGATGCCGCCAAGCTTCTTGAAGAATGTAGTCAAGGATGAATTCGTTTATTCAGGTTGTAAAATGCGATCAGAGCTGTTCTCATTGTTATTTTTGCCGTTATTGAGCCGCTTTTCTCGCACAGAATAAGAGGCAGAGGTTCCAAACAAAAAGTTTATTTTTCTTGGTTACACTTTGAATTGCATAAAAAGAATACTGGGTAATCTTACGAAATGCATCATATTACAAAGAGCAGCAACAAAAAAAAATCACAGCAAGAACTGGATCTGGAAGCCTGGAACAACCTGAAACAGTGTAAAAACTGACGCGAAAGGCTGCAATCATTCTATATATTTCTTGGCCATCTAGAGCGACGGGGAAATTATAGACCCTTACTCGGTGGCTTGAGCATGCACAGAGCAAAAATACTCGCGGCATTGCTTAGATCATTACGCGAACTACAAGCAAAGTGATAAGGCCATATGTCTTCAGCTCTTCGCAGCAGATAAGAAAGGTTACAATAGTTCGCGTCAGTACTACCTAGAGCTTACTGTAGAAGAATGATTTAGTAGTTGCAAGCAACACGTTAAGTTGAAACAGGCGCTTGATCGTTCATATACAGCGGGGAAAACAGCCTTTAGAAAACAACTTCAAATGCGCATTACACTGTTCGAGCCCCGCCAAATAAAACGATTATGTTACAATACGGATGAACAGCAGATAAAAAATTGTGTTTTAAATGGAAGGTGATGCAAATGATTTTTCGAAAATTATGCTTTGGAAGTACATCTGATGCTCTTCCGTAAAAGACGGCGCAAGAACAAACGGATGGATGCATGGTAAATCTCCTTCATGACTCATATTTTATGTCAAATGTGCAAACTTCATTCACACAGCATAACAAATAATCTGCTAACTTGTTCTTAGCTCAAGAAACACAAAAATTATTTCTACGAGCAAAAGAAAACAACTTGCCGGAAAGACGAGGCGACGCGTTAAAAAGCACGTTGAGGTGTACGGCACCGCCAGCGTATGACTGGCGCAACACCGCTGTTTATATAGAAACGGGACGCTTGGATACAATCTGGTGGACTTATGATGAGCTGTGTACCTTTGAGGTGAAGTGGAAGCACACATCGTTACGCCGCCTGGCGAATGGTCAGATCATTACTTGCTCGGCGGCGAGACGGCTCGAGTGTCCGCTCTTTACGTATGTTTCTCTATGGCGAGCATGCCACCCCAAAATTGGTAGCTCGCTCATGAGCACTCGCACTGCCCGTTCAAACACCAATACTAATAAGAAAAAACGCTCGGTTTGAAACACTGAAAGGGGCTGCGGAGCACCACATGGTTTTGCCATCATCGCAGAAACGTGCCTCGACTAACTGACTGCGCCACCTCTTGAGGCAAGCCGTTCTAACCAACGTGAAAGTCCAGAAAGGCAGTCTTGGCAACGTTGGTCTTGGCGGCCGTAACTACAGCTTGATGCTAGGCGGCCACGTGCTGTACATGCAGCCACTAATTCCAAGGTAGATGCTGATTCCGTCTTCGTCTGGCTGGTTTTCCTTGCGTCGTCCGTGCACACCCGCTGGCTCGTGACGCTCGCTCGCTGCCCCGCGCTGGCCTCTTGCCGGGCAAAAAGGCCCCGAGCCTTGCTTCCGACGCGCTGATCTACCTTCGTCTTTTCGCCTATAATACCCTCTTTACACGGTCAGAGTTAACCATGGTTAGCGTAGCTGCGGTTAGGTGAAACCGTGGTTAGCCCATTTACACCGCAGACCAAACCATTGTTACACCCCTAACCGCGGTTATCGCAAACCGAGTTTGGCGACCTCGTTTTGCGTTGTTAACCGAGGTTATGGCGTCGTCTGTTGGCAGGCTGCTCGTCGGCACCCGAGTGCGCGAAGTGTACGAGCGTGTCTGCTTCAACAGTGTGTACTCCTTTGACCGTATTGAATAGGCGGTGCATACTGTGCCACCCGGCGTATTTGGTTACGGCCTACAGCCAAGTGTCTGCGTACTGAAGCCTCGCCCTGTGTCTGCAATATCGTTTGCGCGGCTTGGTACTGAGCGCGGAACGTCAAAAAATGTGCGGTGTTAGCTTTATCATGAAAGTGCACAAATTCGCAACACTTGCAGCGCGGGATGCTGAGAGCAGACTGAGGTAGGTTGTACTTACCAACTTACCGCGGCGGTGAAGCGTGCGAGCGCGGCGAACGACGGCGGGGTGAGTAACCCCCTAGTCGTCGATAGGCCTAAATTACTTCTCTTCGAAGCCGCGGCAGTCGGCGCTTTGTAACTTAACGCCTTCGAAATGGTGTACTCATGAAACTTCCTTATTGTGAATACTATTCTGCCACCCTAAAATATTGATATGATTAACTTTGGCGACGCAATAATCGCAGAGCTAGTATAAACAGCGGTGAGCCGCAATGCACCGGCGGCAGCTGGCTTGAGCAGAAACTTGATAGTGTCGCGGTTATCGGTCTTGCCAGCAATTTGCCGCTGGTCAGTGATCCTCAAGAGTGATTCATTCCTGATATTCGGTTCAGTATTCCAGATGCCAATATAATTAGCACGTTTTATTTCTGATTATTTCTGACATCGGCGCTAGCAAGCCGCCATGTCGTTCGCGTACGGTCTACGGGAGGAGGGGCCAACGCAGCGGTGTTTACGGTGGTCGATGAGGTGCTGCCATCGTGCGGGGCTTGACCGCGCTGACGCCTTGTCGGACGGCACTCCGGAAACTACGTTATAAATAAGATATTTGTAAATGCTGCTTCGTTCCGCAGATCACGGCATCGCTTCGGTTGTACACTTTATGGGCAATGGCGGCCGTAACCGAGAACGACGGTGAGCTGTGTAAGCACAGCTAACCGCGATTGGCGGTTAACCGTGGTTAATTTCGGTAACCTCGGTTAAGCGTAGCCGTGGTTAAGCCGGCCGTGTAAAGAAGGTATAACACATAGAGAAAAATACTTACGTATATAGCGGCCGCTCTTGTAGTGCCTTTGCTGCTTAGCCCCGAGCTGCTGGTCAGAACGCTAATTTCGTCCTCCGAGATTTAGGCTCATGCTTTCGCTCTGCCTCGGTTTCGATAGCAATGCTTTCGCAACTGATTTACATTTGGCTATCAAAATATTAAACTTCTTCGTCTAAAGCGGAGCGCAAGGACTTTAATATTTCATTCTAGGCATGCCATAAATATCGGCACAATAAAATCGCGCATCGCAACCTTTATACGGAAGATGCCGCCAAGCTTCTTGAAGAATGTAATCAAGGATGAATTCGTTTATTCAGGTTGTAAAATGCGATCAGAGCTGTTCTCATTGTTATTTTTGCCGTTATTGAGCCGCTTTTCTCGCACAGAATAAGAGGCAGGGGTTCCAAACAAAAAGTTTATTTTTCTTGGTTACACTTTGAATTGCATAAAAAGAACACTGGGTAATCTTACGAAATGCATCATATTACAAAGAGCAGCAACAAAAAAATCACAGCAAGAACTGGATCTGGAAGCCTGGAACAACCTGAAACAGTGTAAAAACTGACGCGAAAGGCTGCAATCATTCTATACATTTCTTGGCCATCTAGAGCGACGGGGAAAATTATAGACCCTTACTCGGTGGCTTGAGCATGCACAGAGCAAAAATACTCGCGGCATTACTTAGATCATTCCGCGAACTACAAACAAAGTGATAAGGCCATATGTCTTCGGCTCTTCGCAGCAGATAAGAAAGGTTACGATAGTTCGCGTCAGTACTACCTAGAGCTTACTGTAGAAAAATGATTTAGTAGTTGCAAGCAACACGTTAAGTTGAAACAGGCGCTTGATCGTTCATATACAGCGGGGAAAACAGCCTTCAGAAAACAACTTCAAATGCGCATTACACTGTTCGAGCCCCGCCAAATAAAACGATTATGTTACAATACGGGTGAACAGCAGATAAAAAATTGTGTTTTAAATGGAAGGTGATGCAAATGATTTTTCGAAAATTATGCTTTAGAAGTACATCTGATGCTCTTCCGTAAAAGACGGCGCAAGAACAAACGGATGGATGCATGGTAAATCTCCTTCATGACTCATATTTTATGTCAGATGTGCAAACTTCATTCACACAGCATAACAAATAATCTGCTAACTTGTTCTTAGCTCAAGAAACACAAAAATTATTTCTACGAGCAAAAGAAAACAACTTGCCGGAAAGACGAGGCGACGCGTTAAAAAGCACATTGAGGTGTACGGCACCGCCAGCGTATGACTGGCGCAACACCGCTGTTTATATAGAAACGGGACGCTTGGATACAATCTGGTGGACTTATGATGAGCTGTCTATCTTTGAGGTGAAGTGGAAGCACACATCGTTACGCCGCCTGGCGGGTGGTCAGATCATTACTTGCTCGGCGGAGAGACGGCTCGAGTGTGCGCTCTTTACGTATGTTTCTCTATGGCGAGCATGCCACCCCAAAATTGGTAGCTCGCTCATGAGCACTCGCACTGCCCGTTCAAACACCAATACTAATAAGAAAAAAGGCTCGGTTTGAAACACTGAAAGGGGCTGCGGAGCACCACATGGTTTTGTCATCATCGCAGAAACGTGCCTCGACTAACTGACTGCGCCACCTCTTGAGGCAAGCCGTTCTAACCAACGTGAAAGTCCAGAAAGGCAGTCTTGGCAACGTTGGTCTTAGCGGCTGTAACTACAGCTTGATGCTAGGCGGCCACGTGCTGTACATGCAGCCACTGGTTCCTGGGGCAGATCACATTCTGGCATCCGGTATATTGCACGCCGGCTCATCACGCGTCTTGCTCGTGCCGGCGCTGTCGGGTCCGAAGCTATCGTATGACATAGCTACTTTCGATTTAGCTGTCGAGCTGTACCGAGATATTGCTCGCCAACACAACAAGCCGATCTGCGGCTCACTCCTCAAAAACAAAAGAAGAAATTAATGGTGAAATAAAACGCCCGGGTCTAGTTATTTAACCGTTCGTCAATTCCCGTTGGTGAGGTAGCAGGACGTTGGGGAACGAGTTGGGGCTGCTGACAGGCATCATATTTCGGGGATTATACTTTGCAAGCATTACCCGATAATTGGGAGGTAACAAATGTCTACACTTGTCCTCAAGCATTATTTCTTCGGCAGCGACACGACCGGACCTTTGTACCTGGTGATTATTCTAAAGTGGGAGCATCGTTAGCAAAGACGTGTAGAAATGGAGCATAATTCCATTACTGACAAAGAAGAAACTTTTTCTGCTGTTGCAGACCGTGTCACTAGACAGTCTGCGTCGAACCTGTTGTTCTGCAGACGCCTCAGCGACTGAGCGGTGGTGAGAAAACCAAGTCGGCGATGACGCATGATTCTCCTTTTTCATGCCACACCTTCTGTTTCAATTGCTGTATTTTTTACCCTAAAGCGTTTCTTGCATCATGTGTAGAGTAGACTGTGTTTTGACCGAAAGTTTCCGCAAGAACTTTCAATCAATAAATAAAAACGAATCCTGTCCACGCCACGAATCGAAACAGCATCTTTCCGTTGCCCAACAGAGCGCGCCATCAGCAACTCTGCGCCGACTTCCTTACAATGGCTCTTGGGGTGTAACATTTATAAAAGTTGACTTCCAGTTGGCTTGCACCTGCTCCGCCCGCATGTATGTCCAACAGGAGCCACTACGGGTGCATTTGAGACTACAACTAGGCATAATCCCCACTACCTGACCAACATCAGTAGCGTGCGTCCAGATGCATCTTATTCGAAAGCTATCAGGACGCAGTGGAATGTAATGCCTGCAAACTACATGCCCCACCAAATTTCGGCAGTGCCATTACGGACAATTCTGAAACCTAACGTGGGTGAATATATTCCAGGTATACCAAAAAAGTCGCAAATTGCAACAGTTGGACTCAAACAGTTGGCACTGTTATATATCTCGTATATGCATAATGACTGATTAGATGCTTTTGGCGACGGATTAGTGACGACCACCTTTTCAGCAGCTGCGTTTCTAGTGCCTGGAAGCTCGCGCCGCCACCGCTTTAAACTTATGCATAAACCATCATCCATGGCAACTAAACTGGCAGTCATAAGAGAGGGCATCCGCTACATTGGTCAGCAGAACGCAAATCACTGGACAATATTCTGCGACTCAAGACCTGCACTACACACTATAAAAACATACATAAAGCCAAGTACATATAAGTAGCTAGTCGAGCAAGTTGTAGTTCTGCTTTCTGAGGTCTTCCAGCGTGTCCACGTCGTCAAGTTTCAACAGATCCCCAGCCATTCCGGTGTGTTGATGCAGAAGCCAAGCGGACTCATGAAGACCAGCCTTGCATACACCTCTCCTTCTCAATGAATGACACCGCAGCCTTACTGGCTCATTCAATGAAGTCCGCTATGTATCTACACTGGGACGATGCAAGCCATCAGCAGGACCGCATCTCTCGGCTAGATGCAGGCTCGCGACTTCACGTACCATCTAAAGTTATACGACGTGAAGGAACTCTGCTTCATCGGTTATGGCTTGGAGTCGCGTACACCAAAGGCTACGTCCACAAAAGTGGAGTTGAAGCAAGCCTTAATTGCTTGAACTGCAATACTCCAGAGACAATTTTTCATGTTATTTGTGAGTGGGCTACCTATAGTGACGCGAGGAGGGCCTCGGAAAATGCTCTCAGCAGTCAGACAGTCTTCCTATCTGAGTAAAAAACTGCAGGAGCTAGATCGAAACAAACGGATAACTGGTGCATGATGGAGGCTTTGTTCGAGTTTTTTAGGTGGAACGGGCCTAGATTCCCGCCTGTGACATTTACGTGTGCTGTGAAGTGAGTAAGTATCACACGTTCATACGCGCTTGTGCTGAAACACGTGCCAGTGACAGCTTTTTCTGCTAAAGTGACTCGTGTGCGTGCTTCCGCGTTTGTGCCGGCATATATGTTCAGTGGCAAGCGGTGCGTGTCCAAGACATATGCGGCATGTTTAGTTATGCGAGTGTGCATGGTCTCCTCAAGTGCGCGGAATCACACGTGTATGTGGCACTTTGAATTTTTCTGGTGAAGTGCATCGTGAGCGTCTTTGTGCGATTTTGCTGGCATGTGAGACTGCAGAGTTCTGTGTAATTGTGGTCGTGTTTTTTCAGTGACAAGTGGTGTGCATCGAAGACATGTGCGGCATGTTGCGTTTCACGAGTGTCATTATAACTATGTGCATGGTCACCTCAATAATTCGGACCACAAGTTTAACATCACTGTCACATAACATCATCACCCTTCACTCATAGCCTAACTCTCTTTTACTTCCTGTTCCACCCTTCCTTTGAGTGTAGTTGCAGGCCAGGTTTATTTACCGTCAGCCGATCTCTCCACCTTTCTTCTCATTGAATTACTCTCTCTCTCTCTCTGACCTCAAGTTTAGATCATGGGGGGCATCAAAAGAGTTTAGAAATCTGCGCATGCAAAATTCAGAAGAAAAAGAAAGGCAATGAATGTCTCTTTTTAGGCTATGATTATGTCGGCCAGTCTCTTTATTAGGGGGCGAGCGACAGGTCGGTACCCCTTCCGGAAAAATATAATATCAAGAAAGAAACAGTTAGGGAGGCAGGAGGTGCCATCTATCAAGGTAACACCACAGCGCAGTATTCCCGCGCGGCTCTCGCCAGAGAGCCACCAGTAAGCCTAGAGTTGTGATAAGCCCTGATTTATTCGCACTGTAGGCTGTGCATTTGAACGCGAGAGCATTAAAAGTAAAACTAAATTTGAAGACGCCGGAAAAGCAACGAAAAGAAAAACGAGCTCATATTGGAACTAAGAACGGTACTCGCAGTGATTTCGCATTTTGTGGACGTTAGAAGATTTTAGTGCACCGATTTAATTTTTTTGTTTCCAGAACTGTCTGAGCATGGCGCAGCAAATGCCGACATACCAGACGGCTTCTGGCCTAAGGGCGCTCTAAGTAACTGTGGTGGGACGATGTACTAACTTCAGCTTAAACCAAAGTTAAACTTGCTGAAGAGACAAATCCTAATGAAAGAAGCAGCCTCGGTGAGCAACCTTCCGGAGGGTAGCCTTAGGAAGGGGCATACACTTGGTGTTATATCGAAGTGATTTTGCGGTTTGTACTGCACGCTAAAAAAATGATAAAGCACTACATAATCTGCACTGGAGTAATGCGAAAGCACGGATGCTGCTGTTATAATTGCTTTTGGTTGCTTCTAGTTGCTTAATTCCCTTCTTGGTTATTCATTTTAGTCTTATGTACTTGCAAATAGGGCCTCAATCCCTTCCTATAACCGTTTTCGGCTCTATACTTCCGGTTGCGTGACGTCACATTCTCTACGTCACAGTAATTCACTTATTTACCCATTTAGACTTTGGTACTTTTATATTGCGCGCCAATCTCTTCTTATGCCCTGTCACGGCTCTACTTCCGGTTGCTAACATCACATCCTTGACGTCACAATATTTCACTTCTTGTTTACCCATCCAATTCTTGGTACTTTCAAATTGCGCCCCAATCCCTTTGTCACGAAATCGGCGCACATTTGTGTTATGCCGGAGCGGCACGAAGCCAGAGAGGCGCTACATCGAAGTTCGACAACTTTCGAGAAACGCCTCCTTCTCCGCGCGAGAGATCGTGTAGCCTTGTACGCATCGGCGTCACCCTCTTTCCCATCACCCGGCAGCGACGGTGACAATCGGCCAGAAAGCGCTAGTCTTCTCTAGATTTTTCGAGGGCGCGTAACCAATGACGACGCGCGACTCGGCGGGAGGAAAAGGGAATGCCTCAGCAAGCGAAGCTGAGTGTGTGTGCGCGCTAACCTTGGCGCGTCTTAACAGACAGACGCGATGCGCCCTATTTATGGAGGTCGCGTCGCTTGAGTCAGTCAGTCAGTGTGTGAGCTAGTACTGCTAGTACTGCGGCGTATTCGCAAGTGCTACTGCTCCTCTCCCGGGCTTCACTCGCTGCTGGCAAGCCCATAGATTTGCGAAGGGGCGGCGGTCTGCAACAGTGCCCGTTGAACAATTTGGTGTTTTTTTATTTGACTCTCTCGTGTATTGTTCTCTGTTGTAAGCCTCTGTGTTATTAATACCTCTTTAGTTGCATGCTTTGCGTTGCTTTCTGTGAACCACTTGTCTGGCCATTTTTAGTGCTCAAGTGTATTCCTCTGTATCATCTCACGCTGTTAATAAAGTTTGTTTGTTACTTCTCACTCAGACCCTTACTCTGGCTTGAACCGGCGAAAGGGCACCAAATGGCCACGCTCTTCTGTCACTGCAAGGTAGTCGAATTCCGGCTGATCTTGCCACGCATGTCGAGGACATCTCTTTTGCGACCGGAAAAGCTACCCCCACACACTCTAAGGGTGTCTGGGAGAGTGCGCTCCATTAAGGGCGCATCGTTAATAACCTCTAAATATTAACGGGTGAAACCCTTCCTATGCCCTTTCCGCCTCTACATCCGGTTTCATGACGTCAAATTCTCAATGTCATCTTAATTGACTGATTTATTTAACTATTTAGTATCTGACACATTCAAATGTGGCGCTAATCCATTGGCTAATGAGACACTTCCCCTTCATGGATCACTGCCTTGTCGTGGCGGAGGGGCATGCGAAACTCGATGAAGTCGTAAGCTCTGCTGTGTAGAGCCACCCAAGATAGGCAGGTCACGGCAGAGAGTTCTGACAAAATGTGATTCACTGGAAAGGGTAATGGCAACCCACTCCAGTATTTCCTGCCAAGAAAACCCTATGACCAGTCACAATAGCATTAATGGTATGGAGCCGGATGATGAGCCCCCCAGGTTGGAAGGAGTCCCACATGTTAATGGGGATGAACAAAGGGCTATTCCTAGTAGCTCCAGGACGAATGAAGCGGCTGGGCTAAAGCCAAAAGGACGCTCAGTTGTGGATGTGTCGGGAAGCAACCGGAAAGTCCGATGTTGAAAGGAGATATATCACATAGCAACATGGAATGTAAGATCTATGACGCAAGGTAAACTGGGTGTCGTCAAGCGAGAAATGGACAGATTGAACATTGATATCTTGGGTATCAGCGAGCTCAAGGGGACCGGAATCGGAGAATGTAATGCCGGCGACCATTATGTCTTTTATGGTGGGCACGAATCCAGGAGAAGGAATGGGGTCGCTCTCATAGTAAACAGAATGGGCAAAGCAGTGCTAGGGTACAACCCCCAAAACGACCGAAAGATTTCACTTCGGATTCAAGGTCGCCCTTTCAACAAAGCAGTTATCCAAATCTATGCACCAACCACTACTGCTGAAGAAGCTGACGTTGAGAGATTTTATGCTGACCTGCAATGCCTTTTAGACCGCACTCCATCATCAGACGTCCTTTTTCTCATTGGAGACTGGAATGCTAAGGTGGGGAGTGAAGAAATATCCGGAATTACAGGCAAGTTCGGGCTTGGTGAGCCAAATGAAGCTGGGCAGAGGCTAGTAGAGTTTTGTCAAGAAAACAACCTGACCATAGCGTATACTCATTTTCAACAGCACAAGAGGCGCCTGTACACGTGGACTTCACCGGACGGTCTGTACAGGAATCAGATTGATGATATTCTTTGCCGGCAGAGATGGAGAAGCGCTATACAAGCAGTAAAAACAAGGGCTGGGGCCGATTGTGGCACCAATCATCAACTTCTTGTTGCCAAATTAAAGCTCCGATTGAGGAAAACGCAGAGAACTAGAAGGCCTTTCAGGTATGATCTGGATCAAATTCCATCAGAATATGCTGTGGAAGTGAGGAATCGATTTCAAGGATTAGATCTAGAAGAGAGAGCCTGAAGAGATGTGGACTGATGTTCGTGATATAATACAAGAAGTTGCTACTAAGGTAGTTCCAGAGCAAAAGAAATGCAAGAAAGCAAACTGGTTATCTGAAGAGGCTTTTGCAAACAGCTGAGGAAAGGAGGATGACAAAAGTTATGGGGGAAAGAGAAAGATACAAGGTTCACAATGCGGATTTTCAGAAAATAGCAAGAGATAAGAATGCCTTCCTGAACATACAGTGCCAAGCAGTTGAGGACAATAGCCAATTGAGGAACACAAGAGCTCTGTATGAGAGAATCAAAGATATCAAAGGAAGCTTCTGTGCTAAGCTGGGCGTGATAAAGGACAAACAAGGCAGGGACCTCACTGAAGCCTCAGAGATAAAGAAGAGGTGGCAGGAATACACAGCAGAACTGTACAAGAAGGACCCGGATGTGCAAACACAACATAAGACTGTTGTGATTACTGATCTCGAGCCGGGCATCCTGAATAGTAAAGTTTAATGGGCCTTAGCCAGCCTTTCTAAGAACAAAGCTAGAGGAATTGATGGCATTCCAGCTGAGTTGCTTCAAAACCTCATCCATGACGACGCTGTTAACGTTCTGTATACATTATCTCAGCAAATTTGGGCAACCTGCAGTAGCCACAGGGTTGGAGGTGGTCAGTTTACATCCCCATTCCAAAGAGAGACAGTGCCGAAGATTGTTCCAACTACCGCACGATCGCGCTTATTTCACATGCTAGCAAGGTGATGTTGAAAATCCTCCAAGGTAGGCTGCAGCAGTATGTGGATCGGGCGCCTCCGGACGTGAAAGATGGGTTTCGCAAGGGCAGAGGTACTAGAGACCAGATTGCCAACCTTCGCTGGATCATGGAAAAAGCAAGAGAGTTCCGGAAAACCATCTACTTCTGCTTTATTGATTATGCGAAAGCGTTTAACTGCGTAGATCACAGCAGATTGTGGCAAGCTCTCCAAGAAATGGGAGTTCCAAATCACATCATCTGTCTCCTCAGGATCCTGTACGAAGGGCAAGAGGCCACAGTCAGAACTGGGCATGGTCGTACTGATTGGTTTCCGATCGAGAAAGGAGTGAGGCAAGGCTGCATACTGTCGCCCTGCCTATTTAACCTATATGCAGAGTGCATCATGAGGAAGGCCGGTCTGGACGAGTCTTCAGCTGGAGTTAAGATTGCTGGGAAACGTATCAACAACCTTAGATATGCGGATGATACCACTTTAATGGCAGAAAGTGAAGTGGAACTCAAGAGACCTCTGATGCGCGTACAAGAAGGGAGTGAAAAGTTTGTGCTTAAACAGAACATTAAAAAGACAAAGATCATGGCGTCTTGCCCCACCAAGTCCTGGAGCATCAAGGGACAAGAAGTGGAAGCTGTGACAGATTTTCTCTTCTTGGGCTCCAAGATTACCCCGAAAGGAAACTGGAGCCATGAAATTAGGAGACGCCTGCTTCTCTGAAAGGGAGCCATGGCTAGCCCTGACCGCCTAGTTATGAGCAGAGACATTACACTGCCAACCAAGATCCGTATATTTCGTGCGATGATCTTCCCAGTTGTGATTTATGGTGCGAGAGTTGGACTGTGAAGAAGACTGACCGCCGAAGAATTGACGCGCTTGAATTGTGGTGCTGGCGGAGAATCGTGAGAGTTCCTTGGGCGGCCAGAAGATCAAATCAGTCGATATTGTCGACCATAAACCATAACTGCTCATTGGAGGGTCAAATTTTAAAGTTAAAGCTCAGCTATTTTGGTCATCTGATGAGAAGAGAGGAGTCGCTGGAGAAAGATTTGATGTTGGGAAAGGTTGAGGGTCACCAGAGAAGGAGCAGGCAGCGAACGCGATGGTTAGATGGCATCTTCGAGGCGCTACAGATGAAGTTATGTGATGTTAGGAAGATAGTGAGAGACCGGAAAGCGTGGCGTGATATGATCCATAGGGTGATGAAGAGTCGGACACGACTGAACTGAACTGAATGAGACACTTTCGCCTTTGCGTTTACATTTGTGCCTCTAAAAAGTTACCTATTGAACTTATGTCCTAAATATTTTTTCGGACACAACATTACACCACCCTCTATCGATTGACATCATTCAATAAACTCTACCATTTCTCAATTACTCAAAACTGTTGCGCACACGATTTTGCGTGTTTTGCTTGTCATTAATTGCCTTCTTAACTTATTGGCCTAATTATTCCTTTGAACACAACATTATATCACACTCTATTGATTGACACCACTCATTTATCCCACAAAATTCCCATAAAGAGAGGTGTTAGGCAAGGAGACACAATCTCCCCAGTATTATTCACAGCTTGTTTAGAGGAAGTATTCAGAGACTTGGAATGGGAGCAGTTAGGGATAAGGGTAGATGGAGAATACCTCTGTAATCTGCGATTTGCTGATGACATTGCCTTGCTAAGCAATTCGGGGGATGAACTGCAAATAATGATTGATGACCTAGACAGGAAAAGTAGAAAGGTAGGCTTGAAAATCAATATGCAGAAGACTAAGGTAATGTTCAACAGCCTCGGGAACAGCAGTTTACATTAGGTAGCGAAATACTGGAAATAGTAGGCGAATATGTCTACTTAGGACAGGTAGTAACCGCAGATCCGTACCATGAAAAGGAAATAACAAGAAGAATAAGATTGGGATGGAGCGCATTTGGCAAGCACTCGCAGATTATGTCTAGCAGCTTACCGGTATCGCTCAAGAGGAAAGTATATAACAGTTGCATCTTGCCTGTACTCACCTATGGGGCTGAAACGTGGAGGCTAACCAAGAGAGTTCTACTTAAGTTGAGGACAACCCAGAGGGCTATGGAACGAAAAATGGTAGGGGTAACATTAAGAGATAGAAAGCGTGCAGAATGGGTCAGAGAAATAACTCAAGTTACCGATATTCTAGTAGAAATTAAGAAGAAGAAATGGACATGGGCAGGACATGTAGTGCGAAGAGAGGATAACCGATGGTCGCTGAGGGTAACAAACTGGATTCCAAGGGAAGGAAAGCGTAGCAGGGGGCGGCAGAAAGTTAGGTGGGCAGATGAGATAAAGAAGTTCGCAGGGGTCAAGTGGATGCAGCTAGCACAGAACCGGGTTAAGTGGAGAAATATGGGAGAGGCCTTCGCCCTGCAGTGGGTATAATCAGGCTGATGATGATGATGATGATGATGATGATGACTCATTTATCTCTACCACTGCTCAGTTACAACTGCGGCAGACACGACTTTGCTGACTCGGTCTGCGGACAGAAATCTGTGAACATAGCTAAGTATTGATTTCGCAATAATGATGTACTAAACATGCACGCACATGCCGATCATGATGCCGCACCTAAAGCCGGGCCCGAACATGAAGCTAGAGGCTTTCCCAAAGCCCGAACTGGGACCCCTCATTCTGTGCCTGCCCATCTGTAGCTCTGGTACCCTGTCATTGGTCCCTGTGGCATAGCCATAGCTTTCATGCGATTGGGGAATATGACAGGACCATTGGCTTGGTTAGTGCCAGTGGCCGCTAAACTCTATCAACAAGTGTCAACTACATAGCCTTCGCCTCCTGTGCTCAATAAGGTATTCTTTGAAGTGCCCAAAAGAAAAGAAAACAAAACAAATAATAGGAGTCATGCATAAATAAAAAAATATTAAAACGGTTGCACCAGAGCGGGAGTACGGCACCGTCACAATGCTAGACTTATCAGGTCTTATAGACTTAGCCCCGGCACTCTGGAGGTCTTTCCATTGCATCTCCCAGGGAAGACACAGAGGACATCCATCGGCAGACTGCCGTCAAAGTTTGTGTCTACGCGAGACCCTTTGGGGAGCTGCACATTTGCCATTTTTTGGGGCCGCCATTTCGTGGATGAGTATGCCACCTTCCACAATGGTAGAGTTGAATGGCCCGATGAGCAGTGGAGCTCGACCAATGCTCTTGCCTGGATTAGCGGGTTAACGCAAGGTTCCTGAAGACTGAACAGGCCGCGTCTGGTGCTCTCGCCACTGCTAGTTGTGCTGCCCCGCATAGTTTTAATCTCTTACATTACTGAGCTGGTAGACGCTGCACTAGCACCTAACTCAGAAAACGTCTAGCAGCACACAAGTGGCGAGATCCCACTTGATGACAAACGCTCAGCAGATACACACGCAGAGGGTTCAGGCGGTGGGGTAGTGGAAGTCTCCTCTTCAGGCTTCGCATGAATGCGCGGGGCAGGCGAACACAATACCGGGTGAAGTACACCACGTGTGCCTCTAGCTGAGCGCCGGCGTTTCGGTGCTGAGCTCTTCGGAACAGGTAGAATACCTGGGCTCTTCGGAGCCATGCCTTGCGCTTCTTCTTTTACCTTGATAAATGGCCGACACCCACGAAAGGGGATTGGCCAGGGTTCATTGTAGACTGCCATTCTTCTCCAAGGAATTAACGGTCTTCGTTATCTTACTTTTCCAATGGTGTGCTTGGTAAAATTGTACTGATACGCTTCCAACGGAATGCCATATGCCAGCGCTCGCTCGAAGACTGGACCGCTAGATGTACGCAAGTGACCTGCATCAGGTTTCATTTGCAAAATTATCAACCACAATTGCCAACCACATATAGCTCACCAGTTTACACTACTAAGCCAGCGCCCAAGTAGCGCTGCTAAGCAATGTTATATAGTTAAGTTTAAACGGCCACCGTACACAAACTGGCAAAAATTTCCCAAGAGCAATTTCCCGTGATTTAGGTTTTGGATAATATGAACACTTTTTATGAAGTTCGTCTAAATCTGCGATTTCTCATCATCATTCTTCAGCTGGTTAAAGCTAAAGCTGGAATTTTCATCTATGGATTGAATTGTTGTTTAAAAATAAAGGGGGCGCTTGCGAAAGCACCGCAAAGAGGGGGTAAAAAGTATGCTTAAGGCTGATAGGAATACATGGAAGTGAAAATGTTCGCGGCAATTTTCTGATTTCACAGTGTACCTATGGTGTCGTTCATTTCTCACAGAGCAGCCATGAACACCCTAGAATAGATCGCGAAAATATGAAATGTCATTTCGAAAGTAGAGTACATTTTATACAGCGCGAAACGTATGGAGGTGTGTGATTTGATAGGCCAACCCATAGAAACACAAGTAAATGCAACTTTTACTGCAATAATTTTCTCGTTT
Organism: Amblyomma maculatum; assembly: GCF_055883805.1. Classification (NCBI taxonomy): domain Eukaryota; kingdom Metazoa; phylum Arthropoda; class Arachnida; order Ixodida; family Ixodidae; genus Amblyomma; species Amblyomma maculatum. The sequence continues at coordinate 19,183,723 of NW_028146738.1, forward strand.
AGCACAGAACCAGTATAGGCAGCGGGTTGTGAAATATTGAAGAACGCTTTAAAGTGTGTGCCACAGCATGCTATGCCTTTTCGAATGCAAGTTATTTTTAAAACGCCGCTAAACATGTGTTTTGAAGCCATAAATACAACAGACAGGCACGCTATTCAATGGGTGTTTCTCCCTATCGCGTGAGCTTCCCGCGTATACCCTGATATGATACCGGATGAACTCCATCTGTGCACTAATACTAGTAGTGCATGGTAAGCAACCTCGACAAAACTACATTCAAAAAGCACATGGAAGCGAACGAATGAGCATAGCCCACCTAGTGGCACGGGCAGAGGCACATTTTTTTTTTTTTTTGGGTAGCCTCACCATAATATATATGTAGCAGACGGCGTCGCAGGCGACCATCAATTCGAGCGGCGTCCGCGAAGGCTACTTGTGTGAGCAGACGGGAGATTTTAATCGTCTGCTGCTATTCGTAGTCCCTTTATCCTGCTGACTGAGGGCTGCCGTCACCTTAACGGTTTGTATTATTTGAGCGGCACTATTTTAGGATGGGAACGTGCGCGGCTGCATTCCGGGCCACACGACCAGCTGTTCTAACTGCGCTAAGCACCCAGCGGATAGTGACATTTCGCAGATATGTCATGCTTTGCAATGCACATATATCGAATCATTGTAATATAGATTGACTCTAAAATGACATAGCATAGTTTGTAATTTTCTTCAAAATGTCCGCTAAAGTTTAACTATCGTCCACATTTATTGGGGCGATGTAAAACAGGAACATTATTTTCGTAAATGTTACTTGCATGTGTTTTGATGGTCCTGCTCATCATACACCCGTGCTTTTCGTGGTGTCCCAAAAATACTCTACTTGTTTATTGAGAAATCACTGCTTTAAATATCCGTCCTACGATGTTCACAGTTACCTTTTAGCGAATGACGACACCATATCACCTATAAAAAATGGTAGAAAGGTGGTAACGGCTGCCGTTACTACCTTTCTTTAACCATTACTACATTTGTACTACTTTCTTAGACCTTGTTACGGCCTCAAAGGAAAATGAGATAGAAAAAGGTAGAAACTCCTGCTGTGATTACGTTTTTTGAATGCAACTACGTTTGTACTACCCTATAACTACCTCACTGGGAGTAGAGGTAGTGAATGGACCTTAACTGCTACTACCATGACAAGAAAATGTGCGAAAGCATATGCGATGTGTGTATTCAAATATACACTAGCTGTAACGCTCCTTATTATGTTGCTGCTCTGTTTCGTATGTTTTTTATACAAATTGGTTTTTTAAATGGTAGCAAGATCTAAAAATTGCCAAGGTATTCCTCCCTTTGGGTCACAAATGCCCGCCTATAGGGTCAACAGAATTGCGGGATCCCCTTTACGGTCACCAGTCGTCCCTTTATGAGGTTTGAGAACACAGTTAAAGGTTCCGCCGGTCAGCCCGTGAAGTACGTGGTCGGTGTGGGATTAAAGAATATGTTCAAGAAATTCACTTTATTTTTTCAAATAATTCGATATTTTTAGCTATTAGTCCAAACTACACTGCATAATAATCGAACACAAAAAAGCCACGACAAGATAGTGATAAAAGACGACTCAGTAAATGACAAGAGGGAAAACCAATAATAAACAAGCACTGCGATAAAAGGAGACTATAAAGATAACAAATCAAGTATTCCAGATATAGTGAGATGTAAGTAGGTGCAAGAGTTACACAGGAACCACAGCGTAAAATACTAAGCCAGATCCAGGTTCAAACAAAGGCGAAGAGAATATTCAGTTAACCAACAGTCTGTGACAAAAAGGAATTCTCACTTCTTTTTTGTTTGATGAGGCATCGTAGTCGCAGAGTTGATCGCTAGCGGCGGCCGCACAAAACCAGGAAAAAACAATTAGTCGACAGCGGGCTCTAGGGAGAAAATAACATTTTCCCATTGCGAGCGACAGCGAGAGATTAGCCAAAAAGGCCACCGAAAGCTTTCCTCAAGAAGAGCGCGCCTTTCTCTTGGGGCCCTAATAAATTTGGCGCCCCTCAAATTCTATTTCAGAATTCATCGCTGAACAGTCTTGACGCTTTATTACGACCTATTATAGACCAACTGCGCACCGACGACCCCTATCCTTCCGTCAATATGTTCGTGCTGCGTGACAATGCATTGTTGAGACGCAACATGAGCCCAGATGGGGCGGACCTTTTGATCGTTCCAAGGTAGCACATAATTTGGGGCCCCAGTAGGTCAGCGGCGTTGCTTGGACTAATGCAGAGCACATTTCTGTATCCAGACCACAAGGGTGCCTTGTCGGATATTTGATGGCAATCCAACCTAAATGTGGGCTCTTTATGGGAAAGCCCTCATAGATCGGAAATGAGGCCGCCAACAATTAATCTCTGGGGGACATACATCGACCGTAGTAAGGAAAAAAAAACGGGCATGTCCACGTGCTGCCCCACTCGGCCCCTTGCAGATTACTTGAGGGCAGGTGGAATATGAATAAGAGCTCAATTTGGGCAAGCCCTCGTGAAGCCCTTAGCCAAACCTCTTTAGGTCCCACATCGGCCTAATGGGGCTGGAAGGCTGGCGTGCCCAAATGGTACCAATATCAGTCCCTTGTGGGCAATGTGAAAGCACGTGCAACAGCAAGTGGGCTCTAGGTTAAAAAAAACACCAAGCCCAATTGGGGCTGCCCACACAAAACCGCCTAGGTCCTACATTTGCCTTGGCGGGGATAGAAACTAGAGCTTTCGCATGTTGGTCACATTTGATAAGAATGATTGCTACGCAACGTAAATGCGGGCTTTTTTTGCAAGACATGGGGCTGACGAGTTAATGCCACTGTGGATCCAATATTGGTCGTAACGGGGCTGAACACACCGGCGTTCCCACACAATATTGTTGAAGCATTTTTTCCATCCTTTATTTGTATTTGACTTTGCCTTAAATTACTAACATAGATGATTGGTATAACAGCTCTTGGTATTTTTAGTCGGTTAGAAATAGTACATGGCCTTAGTTCTCATCCTCAAGCAAATTGTGTTAAAAATACTGAAACATACTTATTGCTAACTGATGATCATTATGTGGTTGCCGTGGACAGCCAGCAACTCTCAGCAGAATATTACTGTTCAGAACACACATCTCCACAGCCTGAACAAGATGGATATGGGGCAATTTAGGCCAGCATAATGTTACGAATTATTGTGAACTTTAATATTGTAGCTGTTTAGAAAGCAGACATGAATAATATAAGTGCTTAATTATGTCCATTATTATCTATTGAAAAAACTTGGACTAGGGTTTCCCGTCAATTATTTGTGCCGGACCCCTATGAGATTTACGTGGGCAAGCCCAAGTGCGGTTGCCGCTATAGAACCCGCATCGGTCCTATGTCATTATCTGAGGGGCTGACAGACTAGGGCTTCCAACCAATTATCTGCATCGCACTACTATAAGAATAATGTAGGCAAGCACAAGTGCGACTTGCGTTATAGGACCCGCATCGGTCTTAACTCATTATTTGAGGGCTGACCGACTAGGGCTTCCCAACAATAAATTTGCGTCGGACCCCAGTGAGAATAATGGGAGCAAGTCCAAGTGCGGCTTGCGCTTTAGAACCCACATCGGTCCTATATCATTATATAAAAGGCTGACCGAAATAAAAAAAAATAAACATTTATCCATTGTGGCTGTCCAAATCTGTCCGAAATAGGACCTTCGCGGAGAAATGGCAGGATGTGCCCTTTTGGCAATGCGGGAAAAAAGTGGGCAACCTAGCGAGAGCTGCCTACATCGGTCCCCAAGTGGGGCCCATCAGGGTTTTGTCGACTGCTCCTTCAGACCTATGTTGGCCCTTCTTGCTGCACCCACATTGAGCCCACCGAGGCTGCCCTGCATTGCGCACACGGCCCACCGCCCCCCCCCCCCCCTTCATAGCCCACTGTGCTACCTGGGTGGTCCCTACTCATCTCCGCTGTACTGTTTTAGCCCAACTTCATGACGCCCCTACAGCAGGGCCTTGGGAGTGTCATGCACGTACTATAGCATGTGCCGCCAGTGTTTCTGGCCTAGCCTTTATCGCTCTGTTCGCCGATACGTTGCAGCTACCGACCTGTGATGTCCCCGGAAGTAGCCGCAGCTTCACCCCAGTGGACACCTTCATAGAACGTTCTCCTTACCGATTTTCCCGCGTCGGTCTCGACCTCCTTGGGCCTTCTCCGACATCGGCTTCCGGGAACAGATGGATTGCCGTCGCCACTGATTCCCTACCTTACCGCGTCTCTACCAGGTCTTGCATTGAACAACTTAGTAACGTGACGTACAAGATCACATCCCTGGCTCTCACGCCAGACTCAATTGCACCACCAACACACACTGTTCACGACGCTCGTCTAAAATCCTATTTGCCTATTTCCGCCCATTGGTTTAGCAAGCACCGGGGCTTTGCTTGTCCCGCTGGGGCCGAGGGAGGGGGTTATGTTACGATGTACAGCCGAGAGATCGGAGGATGACGAAGATGTTTTGGACGATGGGTCGAATGACGGTGACACTGAAGCTGCAGCTGTTGTGTTTTTCTGCTCTGGTGTTGTTGATGTGCTCTGGGTTCTTTTGTTTGTGTCCTCTGGGTTCTTGAGGTTAGACACTGATCTCTCGGGAACGCCCCGTAACAATATTTGCTCATTGAATGAAGGAGTACTGAACAAGGGTAAAAGGGGGACGCCTCAGTTCACACAGTTCGCAGGTCGAGCCAACGTTTCGACAAGTGGACTTGTCTTACTTGTCAAAATGTTGGCTCGATCTGCAAACTGAGGCCCTTTGCCCTTTAGTAGACTGGAGAGCTGGGCCAGTTGGTACATATTGGTAAGGATTAAAACCAGCGGAAAGACGCAGACAAAGAGAGAAGCACACAACACAATGCTGGACTAACTACTGAGTTTATAGCTAAGAAACTGACATTCTTATATATATCCTTTAGCGAAGAAGCAACACATGCGCACGTGGCAAGAGAAATAATCAAAAAAACAATCACTGGGAAAGTTACCTTAACAGCACGCTATGTGCGCTGTAAAGAGCTTAAAAACTGAAATTATTTATCGTAAAAGGTAACAGAAGTTTCGTTGACACAAGTCTCATCATTTTTATTAATGTGAAAAGGGTCCGGGATTTCGCGTTGGCTCTGTTTTTCCCCGCCCCAGAATGACTCTTTCCTTAAGCAGCGGTCTGCATTTGTGCTGCCGGCAGTGTTTCGGCAAATTGGTTCGTTCGTCGGAAAGTAGGGATCTTTCATGCTCACGAAGTCGGGAATTTAAGCACCGACCTGTCTGTCCGACGTACATATTCCCGCATGATAATGGAATGCAATAACCAGCTTGCGTTGGACAGGGTACAAGGCAAAAAATGGTCAGCCAATTTCTAAAAACCAAGCTTTCTACGCAAAATCATGTGACCCATTTGCAATAAAAAGTTCCCTGGATTTCACATCTGCACTCAAGAAAGGAATTCAAGATTCTAAAACCGCGATATCCGTTGACATCGAGGAACTTTACTACTCTGTGCCCCATGATCACCTATTCGACGCAGTGCGGGACTTGATCGAAGAATATGGTGCAGTTCAGTTCCAAAACCTGTGTGGATGCTCTGTGACTGGCTTTTGGAACTTCTCAAGGCCTATCTGTCTTCTACGATGATTGACTTTAATGGTGACGTGTTGGTACAAGAGAGGGGAATATGTATGGTATGCAGTGTAGCGCCCGTTTTAACCAACATTTATCTAGCCCGTTTTGACACCCTACTTAAACGACGATTGGAAGTGACTTGTGTGACTAAAGCCTTCAGATATGTTGATGACGTTTTGGTACTTTTAAATATTCCTCCCAATGACAATCTGCATGATGCAGCCACCGACATTTTTGACTGCTTTAGATCTTGTTCTAAAGCACTAACGTTCACTCACGAACTACCAGACCGCAACAGTATTAGGTTTTTAGACATTGTTCTGACATCATGACAACAGGCTCCTTTGCTGGGCCTATGCTCTACGTACAAAGAAGGCCTTGCTACCATACAGCTCATGTCATTCAAAGTTAACTAAAATGAGTATAGCTAGCCTGTGTCTTAAGAACGCGTTGCAGAAAAGTTGCTTTCGCACCGTGCAAGATAGCTTTCTGCAAGAAGAGAAACGTTTAATAGAGTCGAGGTTTCCCGTACATGTAATTAAAGGGATCTCTGAAAAACTGTTGAAGGCAGTAAAGACGAAGCAAATGAAACTGACAGATAAAATGGAAAAAAGAAAGATCGAAGTCGTGCCTTACGTGCACACGCTTTCACACAGCATAGAGAAGGTCGCCAATCATCAAGGTGTGCAAATGGTTTTTTCCGCTCCACGTAAATTGGCTAGTTTGTGCAGAAGAATTAGCAATAAAGCAAAGTCACAGTGCATGGTGAACCACGAGAAGAAGTTTGTACCCTGTGCAACTCAACCTGTTTATCGGGCCAATTTGCCGGCAGTGTTTCGGCAAATTGGCCCGTTCGTCAGAAAGTAGGGATCTTTCATGCCTGTCTGTCCGACGTACATATTGCCGCACAATAATGTAATGCTTTGGTTTGGTTGGTTTTGGTTTGTGGGGTTTAACGTCCCATAGCCTGAGTCGCTTTGGGACGTTAAACCTCGCAAACCAAAACCAACCAAACCAAAGCATTCCATTATCATGCGGGAATATGTGCGTCGGACAGAGAGGTCGGTGCTTATATGCCCGACTTCGTGAGCATGAAAGATCCCTACTTTCCGACTAACGGGCCAATTTGCCGAAACACTGCCGGAAGCATAAATGCAGGCAGCTGCTTAAGGAAGCAGTCATTCTGGGGCGGGGAAAACTAAGAGCCAACGCGAAATCCAGGAGGCTTTTCACATTATTAAAAATGGTAGTTCACTTCAGGATCCCTTGGAGGCCGAGATGGGGCGACTGAAGCGCGACGAGGAGCACCACGAGGCACATGTCATCCCCTAAGATCAATAAGAACACTAATAATGTGATGACATTTCAAATGGTTCAGTCATATTTTTTCTCCATGTATTTATTTATTTATACAGAATACCTACAGCGCCCCCACTCGGGTATATTTATAGGGGGGAAACAGAATAAAAACAAACAGGCGTACAATACAACAAATTGGACAAATGATGCAATCAGAGCCAGGGAAAAAAAGAAGGTAAAGAACGTTGCAGAAAACTAAACATGCGCACGACACACTAGAGAAAATAAAAATTTCAAACTGCAGCACTCCTTTGACCCTACAATAAATTGGGACAATGATGCAATGTACTAAGACAAAGAATGAGAAAAAAAGCAGAAATGAAAAGAAATGTCGCATAAAAACAAGCACGCGCATGACATACGCAGAGGAACTAACAAATAACAGAACAAACACATAATGATAATAAATAATGCTACACTGATAGTCATGTTAAGAATTATGTTAACAGTAATAATAACACTCATATTAATGTATTATCAGAATCATAATAGGAGGTGATTTTGTAAGGTGGTACGTGAAAAACTCAGTGGAAGAGGAAGCAACAATTTGCGCTGGCAGTCGATTCCAATCGCTTATTGTTCGTGGAAAAAAAGTATTTTTGAATGTATTTATTCGAGCATATAACTCGTCCACTTTTAGTGGATGGTCATTGAGGACTGAAATGTAAGTTGGTTCAGATACGCAATTTTTGTAATGCCAGTTTTGCCATTAATAACATTATAAAAGAAAGAGAGTCTCAGATATTTAAGCCTCTTTTCGAGGAAAGACCACCCCAATTTCGCTCAGAAATCTGGAGACCTTTCTTGGAAATTGAAATTGCCAGAGACAAACCGGGCAGCCAGTTATTGTATGCGCTCCAGTTCCTCAATACTCCGTTTTGTATGGGGGTCCCAAGCAGTGCAGGCGTATTCAAGTATAGGACGTATGTTAGTTGTGAATAAGGTCTATGAATTTGGGCGGAGCATCCCTACAATTTCGTCGGATATGTAATTTATGTGTGTATTCCATGACAGGCCGCTCGAAAAAAGGCTCCCAAGTACTTATGAGTTGAAACAGCAGATATGTCCGCACTCCCAAGAAAATAATCTATTCGGAGGAATTGTTTCTTCATTGTAAAGCGGATGAGATTGCATTTGCAAAGATTTAGTGGCATATTCTACTCTTCACAACAAGAAAACACGGAGTTGAGGTCATGTTGCAAAATACTTGCATCTACTTCCGAAGAATATTTGCGGTAGATACAGCAGTCGTCTGCATAAAGTCTGATTTTGCTTGAATTATTGCTAGTGAGATCATGTATAAACAACAATAAAGAAGACCTAACACTGAGCCCTGCGGAACACCTGATGTCACACCCACACTTGCTGAACTGATTCCGTCATAAATACACTCTTTCCTTCCCACACCATATGATTCCATCGAGGTCAGAAGTGTAGCAGGGATATTTAAGAGTGAAAGCTTCTGTAGTAAAAGGCTGTGGGCCACTAAATCAAACGCTTTTCGAAAGTCTAGAAAAATACAGTCGACCTGGCCAGTCGAATTTAGGGAAGCGGAAATGTCATGGATGAATTCTACAAGCTGAGTTTCACACGAGAAGCTAGACCTAAATTCATGTTGTGTCGAACAGAAAAAGTTATTGGCTTGTAGATTGTGCACTAGTTGGGTATATATGACATGCTCGAGCGTTTTGCTAGATACACTCGTCAGATGTTGACCGATAGTTACAAGTTTTAGTTTTATCGCCATTCTTATATATGGGAACTATATTTACATTTTTCCAGTCAAGAGGTACACCGCAGTTTTCTAACAACTTTTGAAACAAACCCACTAGGTACAGGGCAATAGCAGCACCACAATTTTTTTAAACATAATTGGAAAGGTTGTCAGGTCCCGGTGCTGATGTGACTATTCCCCGTTCATAAATTTCAATTATTCTTGTTTGGATGCTTCAGACTGAAAACTGTCTGCGTATTAATACAGTCAGAAAACACCGATTGGAAATAACGATTGAAAGTGCTAGCTTTGCTTTTAGAACCTTGGTCAAAATTATTTCCATCGAGTTATCAGGTAGAGTGGCACTGGCATTCTTCTTACTTCTAACATATTTCCTAACTTCCTTTGGGTTAGTTTTAGTTTTTGCCCAAGGTTGTTTAAGTATGCTCTTTTAGCCTTGCATATATCTTTGGATAAGCTCTTAGTTTGTTTTTCCATTTTGGAATACAGCGCAAGCGCAGGCATATCGCATTATCTACGGAACAGGCATTTCCGTATGTTAATCATAGCTCGCAGCTGACCATCATCCAAATGCTTACCGTCAAGAAGCTTGTCTGAAATGGAGCGGGACGGGATGAAAGTGTGCGCCAGTGATAATATTATAGTTTTAAATAAGTTCCATAATGAATCTATATTCAGAGACAGTCCGTGCGAAAGAAATTCATGATGTAACATATTGAGTTCCTGTGATAATGAAGCACAATTCCATTTTTCATAAAAAAAACGCTTGGCGTGCTTGCTTGTGCTGGCGCTTCATTTCATCACAGGATAGCCTTTGGAGAACTGTATCATGGTCACTTATACCTGGCAAAGTTATGGCAGAGGAGACTAGGCTCTGGTCATTTGTATAAATCAGGTCTAGTACGTTGGCACTGGTAGAGCTGACTCTCGTAGGGGTTTGAACAAACTGGAACAATGAATGGGCGCTGGCGACTTCCCGTAAAGTATACAATAAAGATGTAGCGTTAATTACTGGTTGGAAAGAAGACGATTCTATGCAAGGCATATTAAAGTCCCCGCCAAGAATAATGTATGTTGCATCTAAAGCTAGTAATGTGTTGCTAATTGAAAAAATCGATCGGGATTGGTAGAACCGGGAGGTTTATAGAAAGAACCGACTGCTAATGAAGTATCATCACTAAGTAGAATTTTGCACCAGATGGCCTCAGAAAATATCATGTTAACCCACATTCATCTCAAACTGCTATGCAAAAATGTGAACAAATCCCCACCGCGTGCGTTGCGATCTTTCCTATAGGAGGTATATACGTGACGTAATCCGCTATGGGCGCTAGCGGCCGGTGCAGCATTCGCCATATGCGCGGTCGTGCGTGCGGGCGCAGCACCAAGCCGCAGTATTCAACTCGTTGTGATCCGTGGGGTACGCCTTTCGTGCCTTGACGGAATTTCTTCGTGCGTGAGCGAAAACCATGCGAGCGAGTGGATACACCCGCGGGCTTCGTGGAACAAGAAAAACGACGATGCTTCCGGTACCTAAGGGTGGTACCGGAAGCGGCCGCGTGACGGCGACACTGTACGTGAAAGTTGCGAATACCTTACAACAAATACGCACAAATACAGAAACACAAGGCAGCTCCAAGCAGCTTATGCAGGCACACACGCAGAAAGATGTACGGTCGCGGAGGCTGCGAAGCCATAGAGAAACTTAAGTAAAGAGCGGGCACTTCCATAGGTCCCTGCGGCCGAGCAGCGCCAGCGCCCCGAGCGGCTGGTCAGACCGCTAATTTCGTCCTCCGAGATTTTCGGCACGTGATTTGTTCTGTTTCGGTTGCGCTTTCGATAGAAATGCTTTCAATTCTGACCTTCAGATGTTAAAATATTCAACTACATCGTCTAGAGTTGCGCGCAAGTGCTTTAACGATGTCATGCATACGGACGTATTAAAGTCGCGAATCGCATTGCGACCTCTTTACTGGAAATGCCGGCAAGATTCTCGTAGAACATAAGCGTGGCTAAATTAGTTCATGCAGGTTAGAATAATGCGATCAGAGCTGTTATTGTAATTTTTTTTCCGTTATTGAGCCGCTTTTCTCAGTGGCACACAAGGAGGCAGTGGTTCCATACAAAAAAAGTTTATTTTCTTGTTTACATATTGAACGGCACAAAGAATACTGGATCGCACACTTTATAAAATACATCATATTACAAAAACAACAAGAGTGAAGGTATGGTAAAGCACGCGGAACAGTGTCACGATGAAGAAATTTTGCATACCGGCTGTGTGTCTTTCCTTTAAAACATCACCCGTGAGAACAGAAAAGGAGTTGTGAACTGGTAGACACAAGTAAGGAGGAAAAAATGTAGGCACAGCCCGCACGAAAATTCTATAAATCAGCCTTGATCAGTAGGTTGTTCAGAAATTTAAACACACCACACTGAATACATAAAGTAACCGAATGCTATGCTTATACTCATGGTCGCGGACAAAATTGCCCTCTGCCCGCATGGCAAAGGTATTACAGGTAATCCACTGTTAGCGACTAAAAGCAGTATATGTCAAAATGCAGGCCCTGAACAGGCAGCAGCGCTTAATGTTTAGACCCCAACGACAATGCTTTAGCCATGACGAGAAATTCGGCATTTAAAAATGGTGCTTACGAAGCGGCAAAAGCCCATGCATTTTGCAAACACAGCGAAGTAAACATCACTCACAAAACGATCCTAAATGCGCAACACATAGTTCTTGTACTGCCGAATAAAAGTTTGCATTAAAATACATCTCAGCCACCGAAAAATTATTTATCTTAAAGCTGCCTTAAAAAATTACGCAATCGAAGGAATGTACATGTTCTTCAGAAAAACACGACCCAAAAACATACAGTAACTGCACAGTAAAAGTGCGTCACGGCTCCTATTCTATGTTACACGTGCAAAGTAAGTTCACGTTGCGCAACAAACGACTTGCTAAAAGCGTTCTTAGCTCAAAAAAGAGCAAAATTATTTCTGTAGACAAAAGGAAATAAGTTACTGGCCAAACGAGGGGGCGCATTGAAAAGCACGGTGAGGTGGGCGTAACCGGCGGCACATGACCGCTTCAGCCTTAACGTTTATATGGAAGGAGCAAGGAAAACATACGCTTTGATGCAAGCCGGTGTACGTATGATAAGCTATCTACCTTTGAGGTGGAGTGGAAGCGAACCTCACTACGCCGCCTCGCGGGTGGTCAGACCCTTACTTGCTCGACCGCGAAAAGGCTCGAGTGTCCGCTCTTTACGTAAGTATGTTTCTATATGGCGAAGCGACGATCACCAGTTTTGACGTCACCACTAGGCGGTTTCTGGTTTAGGCTCGCATCGTCAGGGTCATCAGCAGCGCTCGGAGGACGGCGGGGGGCGGAGCTACCGCGCAAACTTAAACGGCGATTACGTCGCTCCTAAGTAATGAATCTGCAAAAGAATTTCACCCGCATGATTTATAGGGATCCCACATCCACACGTGAGCATCTTAATGAATTCGAAAAACTATTCGGCTTCCCTTTAAGCCCATATGAAGCTATTTTACTCCTCTTGTTAGAAACAATGAGTATGCTCAACAGACAGTACAGACGAAAAGGGATTTTAATTATTCTAATGGACTACCAGTGCACATTGATCTACGTGTATTATGTAATATTTAGGATAACAGGTGGTGGAAATTATTTGTTTCAAACCTTCGAGCATTTCTCTAAAGCGAAATGTGCTCACTACCACTGTTACGAACGCGCAGAATCCTTCAACAAACAAAAGGAAAAAAAAAATGCATATATGGGTTTAACGCGCCATGCGACATCGGCTATATGACGGATGATATAGGAGCGGGCTTCGGTTTCGTTTACCACATGGGATTGTTTAACGTGCAGTGAAATCCCAAAGCAGAGGAGCACCTTTCAAAACGGCCGGGATCGAACTCCCCGTTCTCAAAATCAGCAGTCGGGCACCATACCACTAAAACATCGCGACAGAGGTCTAACAGCAAAAAAAAAAAAAGTACTCGGACAACTCTATCGTAGATACAGAAGGCACAGAGTGGCTTGTTCAAACTGGATTTTGCTATGCAGCAGTATGTGGTCGCATGTTTCAGTAGTTACGGTATTCCAGACAGAAACGGGAATATATGAATTCTAAGTGCTTTCATGAAGTTGTATTGACGGCAGCGACCTGTTTTGCTTTGACTCGGCGCCTAACAATAGCACCGCTTCGTTTGAGACACCGCTTTCAAAGAATCTCAAGCGCCGAACACCGCAGCTGATGAGGTCGTTTTCAGCATGACATACTCGATATGGAGAAGTATTTTTTTTTTCATTGGAGCGTGGGGTGATAGCCTGTTCATATTGCTTTTGCAAGAGGCAGATAGGTAAGCAAAAGCGCACAGGAGCGGCGAAACAAACAACAATCACTTGTCTACACGCCGCACGCGCGCGCGTAAATCACTGCGGACTGGCACACGACGCGAACACGCATCCACACTGAGCAGGGTTCGCCGCTATGTCGCTAGGTGGCGACTCTGCTCGATCTTGAGGCCAATAGGAAATAAAGGGGGATTCTTTGGGCATGGTTGAGAACAGGTTAGAAAATAAAAGGCAGACCTGCTGAAGGAAAGGAGATTGTATTGACGTTTCGGCCGCGGCGATGGGCTTTGTCTGAAGAAAACAAAGGCAAATTTCGAACATATGCATGCTGTACCTGAAGTTTTTATAGGTCCAGTGATGCCGGGATGAATTAAAGCATGTTGAAAAGCGAAGCCTTAGCCCTAAATTTGTCTTCGTTACTGCAAGGTATTATGCACGTTTTTATTTTTTAGTGCGACAGCACATCTGCCTATTGAGGTTTCGCGGATGACAATGTAACATGAGCGTACAGTTGAACTTGGTGGGGGGTGAGTAGGCATGGCAACGAAGCTAATAATGCTAAGTTTAGCAGTGGCCTTGAATAATATGGACAGCAATGCATAGACCATCCTAAAAACTTACCTCCACTCTAAGAATCTATGTGGCCCACCCTCAATATGGACTTGACTCCCCCCCCCCCCCATGTTCACGGCACACCGCCAAATATGAAAAAGTGGTATGTTCATGCTAAATTTCGACCACTTGGACTTATCATGAAAACGTGGCAGATATTTTGGCGACCCCGGCCACAGCCATTTTCTGCCAACTAGTGCGCCGCCGCGCGGGCGCTTCCTTAGGGTGTGGGGCCGCGGTATCGCCGCGGCCGTGCCTGCATGGCAGCCGCTTTTAGCTAGCCTTCGGGCGCTAGAGACCATCGCCAAAATATTTTCACCGCACGGTTGTGTTGGAGCAAGTTTCTTTGCTTTGCCGTAGAGTTAAAATCGACTTGTTGTTTGTGGGATTTACTTTTACGTTCACGTTAACTTTGCTGGTGCTCGACACACTGCGGCGCTAATAACGCCGTGCCGGTCCCTTACTGACAATAAAACGTTTGTGAACAATTGCAAACATTACTCTTGCGTATGACTCGCACATATACTTCCACTTCCATTGCGCTCTTCCTTCCTGCCGGTCATTTCGAACCTCAGCAATTAGGCTGTGTTCTCGTTCGCATGGTGTGTGCCAGTCACATCAACAAATTATCGATTTGTGTTCATCTGACTTGACAAGCTAACGGCAGGAAAATTTTGTTGCGCTTTATATAAGAACGCTACCTCATTAGGATCTTTTTCTTTTATCCGTGGAACTTTATAGCGTCTATCAAACTTTTGCGCCTGCATGTCAAACAAAATGCATATTATTATATCCTCACGTACCGGTGCGGACGAAAGTAAACGGAGCACGACTTTTTCTTCTACCATTTTTCACACGTTCCATAATTGAAACTGGCAGTATTGGTATATGCGATCCGGTAGTAGACGTCAGTGACCTTTCACTTTGGCAATATTGTTTTCTTATCTCCTGTGCAGAAGGCATGATTTTAATTGGAACGAAAAAGCGTGCTCCGCTTACTTGTGCCCGCACCAGTACATTCTCGTGCATGCTAAACAGCAGCAAAAAATGCTAGTTGGAGTAATGCAACTCGGTTTTCATATGGTATATGAATATTAGCAACCAAAATTGCCATCGGCTGAGATATGCCGTAGTGGAGTGCTCCGGAAATTTATCGACTGCCGGGGGTTCTTTAACATGCGCTGACATCGGACCCCACATAGGCGCTTCAGCTTCATTTTCACCGAAGCGCGGCCGTCGCTTCTGGGACCGAACCTATGTCTTCAAATGAGCAGTCAAGAGCCCTAACTACGAAGCCACCGGTGGAGGGCACAACACCGTTTCGTTATTTGTATTAAGCCTTGAACAGGTATTTACACAGCAGCCAGCTCTCCCAAGATTTGCAGTGACAAGACAAGTATATTTAATTCAGAAGCAATCGGTGTGTGTTAAACCGCTGCTTAGCCATTTGGGCCAGGTCATAACAAGTAATTAAATTGTGTTGCGTCCGAGTTAGATACTAAAAGAAAGCTACTGCGCTCAACGGTTTTGCACGCCCCCTTCTCTCTGAAATAAGGAAATAACAATTGGGAGGCCTGGTTGTCGTAAATTCCCTTAAAGGAAAAATGAAAGCCAAAGACGAACCACTCTTCGCCGAAAAAAATACGATTCGCCTAAGCAAACTTCAGCGCGAGACACGACGATCCAGTTAAATCTATCATCATGGAGTCAAATTTAAAATTCTACATCCTCTCGCGAAAAATCAAAAAGTACGAAAAAGCATGTGGATTTCTCACATGTGAACGGCAGCACCCCCTCCCCCCCTAAAAAAAAAAACACAAATAAAAAACACTGCACTGCTGCGCATAAACAGCGATTTATAGTTTGTAACCTGCATGGTAGACTACCTTCGCATATTACATGGAAACAGCGCGCTTAAAATTGCTGAGTACTCTCTAGAATAGGGACAAATGTAAGTAGCGATGCACTGCATACACCAACATGCGTAGGTGGTAGAGCGCGTTAACGACAAAATTGAAGAACGCTCACTCACAAAGAAGTATTCAACGCGGAGTGACCGCTCAAACCGCAGTCCTCTGGTGGCGTGCGCCCGTCAGATGGCGCCTGGTGTCGAGAGTAGGAGCGCGCTTGCAGCCTGCGTGCGAAGGGTAAAAATATCTGTCTTATCAGCCCATCTTATCAGCGGTGCCTCCTCCTCTGCGTGTCGTCTGCTTGTTGTCTGCTCGCGGCTTGTGCAGATATCGGTGAAAAGAATTTAAATCGCTGGAGACTACTACCATAAGTGAACACCGCAGCTATCATGAGAGACGCGCGCGCTGTCGTTTTACGTGAAGACGAGAGCCTGCGGTCACGAGCTAGCCACCTCGAGGACAGCCGATACGAATGAGCACGCGCATTACGGTTTTATTGCACCCCAGTCGCACGGCCTTGACTGTAAATGTGGCTTATGGCGCTAAAGGAGCAAAACCAAGGAGCAGCGGCGCCACTCACGGTGAGCGCAAAGAAGATAGAGCGCAGCCTCTGTGCGTGAATGCAACCGGTCAGCCAGCAATCACGACGGCTGTCAACCGCTGGCCGTGAAGTGGGGCTAGTATAGAAAATTGAAGCGGACAATATCTTTTCAGCTTAACAAGATTGCTCTTGTTTATGCAGACCCGTCATGAAGCGCCAGTGGGCGAAGCCGGCCAAGCCTAGCGGCGACTACGCAGGCGGGGAGCAGCGCAGTTCGTTGTCCGGTGCGCCCGCGGTAAGCGCCGTTGCCGAAAGCTGCACATTTGTGCAGGTATGCTGCTGTTGCACGAATATAGCAGGCAGTATTTCTGACAACTCTACTGTTTTTGTTTGCTGGTACGAACGTGAAGTACAAACCAAACAGAGCGCAGACGCTGTTGTTGCGCCGTCCGACCATTCCGGTCTCTGCTACGGCGACCGGCATCGCCGTCCGCCGACCATCGACCATCGACGGCTTAACACGTTTTAGTGAATGAACATGGCCGTCGAGTTTAGTTTTGGCTGCAGTGGACTGAAATTGACAATTGTTTTCATTACTGAATGCGTGCACCCCCCGTGCACGCATTCCCCACGAAGCGCCGGTCTGTCCCGGTCGCCGATTACGCATGCAGGCGACCGGTTGGAGCGGTCGTTTGGGCTGCTCCTTGACAGAAACAAAATGACAAATAGAGGTCAAATTTCATCAAATTAGCTTTGTTTTGCGCGCCAATAAACCTACAAACTCTCATTAAAAGACATCTAAGTATATGACGCGTCTCTGAACAAGAAGACTTATTTTAGAACTACGTCCCACAGATTAAGGACACCGCCTCAGTACTCCTTGGTAATACTGAAGTGAACAACTAGGAAAGAGTATAAGCTTGTATAAGGCATGAACGAGTGACCAGTGACCGCTAGTGTAAACCCGGTTGTGACATACGAAAGTGGAATGTGATGACAGCCCGTGAACCTGGGTTGTTGACAGTACTTTCTCACGCAGTGAATAATTCCACCCTTCCTTTCGCTTTTCTTTTTTTTTTCTCTGTGTCTTTTTTTTGTGCCATATTCAGCTCAGACTGTGATCACCCGTTTCAAAGGGTGCGGCCAGGTTGCCAGGTTGCCAGGTTGGGCTATTATATCTAAATTGGGCTACTTTTTGTTCGAGTTGGTTTCAAAGTTTCCGCTTTGCTGTGTGGCTATTTTTGTTCTACATCTTTTTCTTACAAAAAAAATAGAAACAATAGCTATATACAATGAAAAGAATGCTGAATTCAAGAAGGAGGAATCAACATTTATTCGGCCCGAAATAATTAGGTGGTCCATGCCGGCATCAGACGGGGTAGTTCCCTAGTGGCGAGATCCATATGTTCCCAGCAGCTCCTGGCCCCTGTCCGTCAGTGCGAGCTGAATCGATAGGACGGTGCTGGATAACAAGGTCTCCCATCGCTGAAGGAGTTGGGGATTGGGGTTATTGGCGGGAAGGGGAGGAGGGGGGTCTTGAGTTTTGTGCATTCTGCCAAAACTTGTGGCAGGATGCCTTTTTCGTTTTTGCAATAAGGACAGAGCTTATCGTGTTCCGCGGGGTACATGCGGTTCATCAGTACGGGATGCGCAAGCGATCCCGCCTGCGCTCGACGCAGGATCGTCTATTATTGCTGGTGAGTTCGGGGTGCGGTTCTGGCAGTCTGCACCTTTCCTCTAGGTACATCCGGGAAATCTCCCGAAAGCAGTTTTTAGCAAAAGGCAGCTGTGGTGTCATCTGGCGTTGCTGGAGGAAAGCGCTGCGGTTCAAAAGCGCATTCGTTCATTCAAAAACCTTTATTTATGAGGATGGCCTGAGGCCTAGAGGGGAAGGGGGTGGGTTAGGTGAGGTTGAGGGCGCCAGACTCCGATATGAAGTCTAGCAGTGCACTAAGCTTGCGCTCGGCGTTGGTATTGGGGGCTGTCCAGTCTTCGTAACTCTGAATGTGGTGAGCAGGTGTGCAGCGTGCGCGGAGGCCAGCCGTGCCAGGGCAGGTCCAGATCAAGTGCTGCAGGTCAACAGAGTCAGCAGAGCAGTTGGGGCAGCTGATCTTGGTTCGGCGCCATTGACTCTGGATGCCCGGTGTGTACGCTGCACCGGTTCGCGTCTTGTGAGTTAGAACTTGGGCAGGACAAGAGATGCCGGAAGGGATCGGAGAAATAATATCGGGGACAAGGTCCCGCAACAAATTCCTCCGTTCATGTTTAAGCCGCGTGATGACAGAGTCCGGTATGATGGAGACAGGAGAACAGTAAGGGTGGTCCGAATTGGACCGGCCCATATCAAGGCTATGCCGGCGGTCTTCCTTCCTTTAGCTGCACGCCAGCGGCCTCGTGGGCCATTCTGTTTCCAGTTCCTTGTGCGTGATGTCCAGGTGTCCAATGAATTCGTACCGAGACTTGTGAAGTCTTTCGCAGGTAGCGGCAGCGCTCTTTGATGCGGTGTTGCACGAAGGCCTTGTAAGAACGGGCTTGCAGGGTTTTTATAGCCTCTTACCTGTCGGTGTAGATGTGGATGAAAGGATCTGTTCCTTTAGTGCAGTGTTAAAGGGCCTCGTCGATGGCCGTTAACTCGAGTTCAGTTGCGGACCAGTACCTGCGACCACTGTGGCTCGAAGCGTGCAGCTGTGAACCCTCCCGGTAGTAAGCGGTGGTTGCAAATGTAATGCCGGTGTGATCGTCATGATATAGGGCGGCGTTGGTATAAATGCGGAGACCGATTTGCTGGTCTTGTGTATCAATTATGTGGCGTTGTCGGTGATCTCTTCCTGGCCATTTGGTGTTGACTGGAAGGGGTTTTGGATCCGTTACCAATGTTTTTGTCCATGGTGCTGTAAGGTGGTCCAATATGGGCAAGTGTAGGTTTGCTTCGTCAAATATTTCAGTAAGGAGGCGATGCCCGTTGGGTGTGGGACGCAGGCGAGTTTCATGATTGGCTCGATGCGTAGCAATAAGTGCATCCACTGGTGCTCCCGAGTTCCAAGTGCCTTGTAATTGGCTGCGGTCAAGTCAAAGTAAGGGGCACCGTAGTGCAGCTTAGCGAGCAGAATAGCAACAGTGAGGCGACGCGCTACCTCCGTCCCTGCGCCCCCACTCTTGCTGCTGAGCCGTTTGATTAGGTGGAGCGTTGGCTTCCATTGAGATTTTAGCTGTTGAATCCAATCCTTAGCAGTACCATGTTGATTGATGGGAACGCCCGGAGATGACCTCCCGGGGGTTGTTCGATGCTTTGAGCGCCGAAGTGAAGGTTGACGTACACGCCGCCAGGCGGTGGATGTATAATCAGAAATTTAGTTTCCAACCGGAGGCTTATTTGCGCTGAAACTCCGCACAAAGCTTGCGAGTTGTCCCCTTCTTGACGAGGTATGTTTGACCATGGTGCTTACTTCGTTTGGCCATGATGATGAGAAACCAGAACCATCTGCGACGAGACTGAGGAGCAAAAGACGCAAAAATTTTCCGCCGAAGGCCAGTGGTGGCGCCATCTAGCATCATTACAGGAACTTCCCATGCTTGCTCATGGCCTCCGGGATCACCCTCGCGCGCGTGTTTCTCTCCGGCCGTTCCAATCGGCGCTCGCCCCAGCCAAACGTTGTAAGTTTGTCAGTTCCTCCAGGCGCCACCAGGCAGCAGTGAGCGCCTATGCGTCGATGCATCGTCCAGCCCGCTCGCGGTTCTCTCGTTTTTTGCTCGTGTACATTGACGAAAAATTTGTTACGAGCGTGTCAGGTAGCCTTTCATATTTAGCTGGTTTTCCAGCAAAGACTGACCGCAAGGTGTGTCCGAGATGTTTCACAATTTAAGTGCTGTGTTTACTACCGAAGCGGAGTGTTGA
Organism: Amblyomma maculatum; assembly: GCF_055883805.1. Taxonomy (NCBI): domain Eukaryota; kingdom Metazoa; phylum Arthropoda; class Arachnida; order Ixodida; family Ixodidae; genus Amblyomma; species Amblyomma maculatum. The sequence continues at coordinate 19,203,852 of NW_028146738.1, forward strand.
TGTTCTTGCTGCGTTCACATAATGCGTTCCGTTCTACTTAGAATTTACGCATTGTGCTCGTGTAGATAGTTTTCTTTGCTTGTGAAACAATTGCTCATCAAGACTACCTCGTGTAGGTGGTAGTCTTTGAGTGCTCAACGATCACTCGTGAAGCCGGCAGTCAATCAACGTTACGAGTGTATGCTCGAGTGGTCAAAGGCATCTATGTTTCTCAGCTGCAAGGTCTTGTTGCAGTTTGGTGAACTGATGAGACATTAGTTTTCCTCCCCATTTTTAATCTAAGGCTTCTGCGCTTGCTTGCAAATGAGCGTACATCGCTACATGATGTGTAGCGTACATGTCGCTAGCTTATGTTGCTTACTTCGAGAGGTGCTCTCTTCTAGATTTGTGCAGCAAGAAAGGACCATGCCACTGAAACAACCAAGATAATCATAGAAACGTTGCTTAGGCCACAGCTTATCAACGCAGGAAAGATAGTAATTGATAAAGCAGCTTACCGAAAAAAAAAAACTGCTGAGCAAGATAGGAGCTGCGTGTTTAGTCTGGCGAGTTTTATCTTGGCGAATAGAAAACTACGCAAGTAGTCATCATGTGGTGATTAAACTTTGTAAATAACGAAATGTTTGTGTGTACTTCTTTATTGTGCTTGCCCATATTGTTTTTCTCTTTGTCCACCTCATGAGTTTTGTAAATAAAGAAACACCCATGTCTTTTTTAAATTGCTCACAGTGTTTACCTCGTAATTTTGTTCAGAAAGTGGCTAGTAACATTACAACCGGCGGATGTTTAGTGTCAAAAATGTTCTCATAAGTTCCGCATATCGTTGAAACTTAATGAAAAATTGCTAACTAGTGTGGCAGGCATGTATGATAGTGCCATTCTATAATCTATTCATAATTCGTTCGAATTAACCCATTTTCTCGGCTTGGCCCTCTGCGTGTATGGGCATAGGAGTAAAAATTAAAAATAAAAGAACTGCACCCAGTCTATAGCATATTCAAACAAGTGAAAACAAGAAATAAGCTGAAGCTCGCGTGGTAATTGCGCACATTTATGCTATGGCGGGCAGCGTAGTTTACAAACGAGGTGAAAGCTTCTCCTCACTTTCGATCGTATAAGCTGACCCGTTTTTAACGGGATCGCTTCCGAAAACCTCGCATATACTCATATGACGGCAGAGGTGCCTGAATGTGCCCCCATTACCCTTCACCTTTATCGAACTTTTTTTTTTATTCCGCAAGCTTGCCATAAGGCAGATTATAAAAACCCATGTAAATTGTTTTTCGTAAGGACTCTATAGAACTTGCGTGCTTACGATCTTCCAAGGCTCCTTTAAAACCGTGCGAGAAAAAAATAGCTATCGTGACATGCATCTAAGTAATCAATAATCATGTGGCTGCGGCCGAACCATTTAGAGAATTGCATTCGTGCGATGGATGTTTATGTAAGTCGCCGCACTCGTAAATACTGAATTTAGCGAGTTAATGAACTCGCAAACGTACGGCGTGTATATACACACTGACAAAAAAAAAAAAAAAAAGGACGCGGAACCTCAGCAGAGAGCGCCAGAGCACGCATGCATGCTTCGGGCAGGCATGCAGCTTCGGGTAGTCGCTACCTAACTTTGCGCATGTGGGCCTTATATTATTAGTACTTTAGCGATAGCGAAATTGTTGGCTGCCGTCTTGCCCATGGCATTTTAAAGCTGACAGCTCGACTGTGGTACGAGCGCAAGCTGAGGAAACTCCTGTTTTATAGTTTGTGCCAAGCTGCGGCGGAACACTTGATGCATAGGTGGCGAGCGCCGCGGTGCGGCGAAAGATGCTGCCACACCCCCCTTTCCAACTTACGCTCTCTCCGGCCGATTGGAACGGCCGGAGAGAAACGTGCGCGCGGAGATGATCTCGGAGGCCATGGCTTGACTCGGCGCTTTTTAACCACGGCTCGTCGTTCAAAAGCGCCGAGTCAAGCATGGAACGTTCCTGTAATGGTGCTAGATGGCGCCACCGCTGCCCTTTGGTGGAAAATTTTCGTTTGCGTCTTTTGTCCTTAGTCTCGTCGCAGATGGTTCTGGTTTCTCATCATGTGCGGCCAAACCAAGTAAGCACCACGGTCAAACTTACCTCGTCAAGAAGGGGACAACTCGCAAGCTTTGTCGGAGTTTCAGCGCAAATAAGCCTGCGGTTGAGGCGGGAGTGTTTTTCAAAGATAGTAAAAGTTGCAAAACATTATATATATGGACGAGTCATAAATGATCGCCTTTTGATTTTTCTTGCGTAAGCAATACTGCGCCAGGTTTCGAGCCGTCGTGTACTAATTGAGCCGCAGCTGCATCGACACCTGAACCGCGCCGTAAGGGAAGGGAGGAAGGGGGGAGTATTAGCATTAGAACGAAAAAAGCGATGTAAAAGAAAAGACTGGACACACAAATAAAATACGAAAAAGAAAACTGGATGACGGTTACACTTCCTTGTTTCGCACACGCACGTTCGCGCACAGTTTTCAAGCGTCCGCTCTCCGTGCTGACGTACCGCTCACTCCTGTCCTCACGTACTTCGAAGTTCGCACTCCTGGCGTTCCCCGGATCGCACTCTCTCACCGCATGCGATGTGAGCAAGGTCCGATGTTGCATGCGCGCATCAAGTCAAAATCCAGGCACGTGCGCCAAAGCAATGGTCGGGACGCACCACTCAGGGTCCAAAGGGCGGGCGGCCGCCGCGCCGGGTAAGAAATTGCGCAGTAATAGGAAAGACAGTCGCTAACGGGAGTGAAAGTGGAAAGAGAGAAATAGGAGTTCGCGTCGAGGTAAATCAGTTGCTATGCGGTCTTACCGTAAGGAGAAGCATCAGCAATGCGCCGTAGCCAGAAAACGGCAACGGGCTCAAGAGACTGCTGAAGAATGTGAACAACAGCTCGCAAAACAGCGAGCGCAAGACGCTGCTAGAAGAACGAAGATGGATACGTGGTCAGTCGAGTCGAGACCAAGTCTCACTTCTTTACTGACCACCGATGTGCTTTCATCGGTGTAAATGAAGCCAGTAAAGAACACTGCTCCGACGACCTCCGGCGCTGCATGGTTTACACAAAAACAATACACACACAAGAGAATTAAACCAAGACATTAACACAGATAATGCGTCATTCACTCATTCATTGTGTATCATGTCTTTAATCGTGCTGAAATACGTCAAGCTACACCCGCAGCTACACTATATGCCGAACCTTAAATGCAACCATTGCAGTATTGCTTTTGCAACTTGCCAGGTTTAACCAGAGCTAAATACTGCTAATTTTGTTTTTATAACGTGCTGACACTGTGAAAGCTGTTCTCCGAAAACACATAATGGCTTCGTCTCCACTTCATCTGCGAACTTCTACCTCCCATTGACAAGGTGTATGCAGTTCATGGTACGCGAGGGACCGGGGTACGGACTTCGGCACCAGAACACATGGAAAACACCGCGCTGAACATAAACTAAGTCTTCCAATTATAGCGTGTTGCACTGTATGCAAAGAAATTGTCATCAGCTTACTGAACGGCTGACAGTCACGACCGAGTTCACTGCGCGATGCTATAGTGTGTTGTTCTTTTATGATTTTTTGTTGCTCAAAGAAAATTAAAGCAATTCTTTTGTGATGAAAACCGATGTTTGCTTCATTACGAAATCGATTGAATACCTACGTTCCTTCATGCTTTAGAACACTGAAGAACCCCATGTGGTCAAAATTTTCAGTGCCCTCAACCAATGTTACTAGAACAAACTAGTAACGTTTGTTCTAGAAACATTGCCCTCAACTACGGTGTCTCATAGCCTAGGTACTTGTGCAGCAACTGTTTTCTGTGACGCAATGGTGTCAGAGACGCCGTGGTGCACGCGGCACCGAAAAAAACGAACAGAAAAAGAATGCCGTGCGTCCTATCTCAGAGGTCATGAGTGAAAACAACTAATGTATGCTGCTATTCTTGCCAGGAAGTAATTAAATATGCTTAAAAAATGCCCTCAGAGAGAAAAAGTTTTTTGGCTACATTTGGGCTACCTTGAATTTTTGGCTTTTGGCTACATTTGGGCTATTGCGGAAATAATTTGACCACCTCTGGTTGGGGCTACCTGGCAAGAAGCGTTTAGGGGTAGATCGGCTGGAAACGCTGATTGGTGGACACGCCGCGGCCTGGCGTGACGTTTTTTGCGTCGGGCTGAATGCTTAACCGGACGTGACGTAGTCAAAAACTGGGTTTGCTTGTTTTTTTTCGTCCCTAGACGCTCTAGGGAATCGCTAGGAGCCCCCGCTCTGGCAACGCGCGTGATTCCGGCATTCGGTTCGTGGATCTCGCTGCTGCATGACACCGGCGCGTTCGGTCACCGAGGTGCTCGACGATGGCGGGCCTGCGCGTTTACGTCAATGCGCTTTCGGCACGCCGATCCGTGCTGTACGTTGGGCGGAATGACGTTGATAATGGCGACGACCTGCGGGAGATCGCAAGCACCGTCAAGGTAAGTATAAATTGCGCAGAATTGTCTCTCATTTTGCTTATTTATAAGTACTGTGTCGCTTGTCTCTCCCCACGTGCTTCCAGGACCTCGTGCAGCAGCAGCTCGTGGCATGGACGCTCCTCGTGTTCAAAAAAAAAAAAAAAAATCGGCCACGGCTATGGAGACCTCCACGAAAACATCCGCCGTCGGCAACTAAGCGCTGCCTGACTGCTATGCTGAGGCGCACGTCTGCCGTGCGCATTCTCAACCCTGATTGAGGTACAAAAACGCAGATTTCTTTGTCGAAGGTTTTGTAATATGTTGCGCATTCATCAAATCGCTATGTTCATAATGCAACTTTTTCTACTCTTTTACAGCACCGTTTCCTGTATGCTGCGAAGAGACCGAGGATTTTCTTTGTACGCAGCAGCCCATGTCAGGGATCGCGGCATCGATCAGCTCTCCAAGATCATCGCCGCAACCCTCGTAAATGTCTACAGTAGAAGCATCGCGACAGCATCCAGGGCAGCATATAACCATGGCACTGTGTACGACGTAGTGCACCGCTGTTGACGGTGCACGGCAAAGGGCCACGGACGAGTGCAGGGCGTTGTGTTCGCCACGCCGTCACGTCGCTGCGCATCCAAACGGCCCTTTTCAGGGCCGCCCCAATGTTTCCTGGCAGACCGCACACCTGCACCTCCCGTACTCCTCTTCCCTCTCTACGTTGCACGTGGCTTCGTATCAATCGTCGCGGCCACCAAAATAACTTGCGCGCTAGGCCTCTTTACCAGGCTATACGTAAATACACGCATGCTTAATCGTGTCAAATTTGACTTAATAAAGTGCTACAGTGCTTATTACCTGCTTCCCTCACGCATTCTTCCGAGTCTTCGTGCAGCAGCTGCAGAACACGTGGCAAGCGTCACTCTACTGCCGCGACGAACGCTAACTAAGCCCACACAACAGGCTTAACAGCTAGAGTATTCTGCGGCTTTGTTCAGCGATGTTAATGGAAGTATCGACATTTTATATAACAACTGCATAATCGTCTTGAATATTGCTTCATAAAGTACTGTACTGCTTAATTCTCACTTACCTCGTGCATTCCACAGCTGCTGCAGCTAGCACTTGGCCAGCGTCGTTCTCTCCAGTGCTGCAGAGACGACAAACTAGGCCTCGCGATAGGCTACAATATACACCGCGGCTTTGTGCCGCTGTGTATTTTTTTTTTTTTTATAAATGCATCACATTTCGAAGGTTATAGTCGCCATCCAAGGATCACTTAACTCGAGAGCACGGGAAAAGGCAGAAGTGTACGCACCTGGATTCGATGCCATGTACAACGCCGGTTTTTTTTTTTTTTTCTTTTTTTTTTTTTCACGAAAGCATCCTACGCGCTAGGCGTCCTAGACAAGGTTCAAGTGCAGTGTGCCTTTGTATAGTAACCATGTATGGGGTGAGCAGTTGCCATGTTTTCAGTTCACTTTTGTTGGCTGTTTCTTAATTAAAAATGGTCTCTGTGTCTGTCACTGTGTCTAAAGAGCTGCTCTAGCCGAACCACGTACGTAGCGATGGATTGCACCGCGGCAGTATGGTTTTGTTCCAAGTTTAACAAAACAGTTGAGGCCAAATCAAAATCGGAAATGACCATTTCCAACTGGATATTGGCCCCCAGTCAACAATTTGGAATCCAATTCAATGGCAACAGTTCAGCTCTGTGCCAACATTTCGTACAATTAAGGGAGTCGAAATTATGGAAATGGCACGCATTTGTGAACATCAAACATGCTTCACATCCAATTAACATGTCATGCAATGCTAATATAAAAGCTCAATATTCTATCGGGGAACTCTATGAAATCTGCTAGAGCATGGAGCACACGTTCGTGGAGATATTTTTTTTAATTACCAGCACTCGCAAAGGTATTGAAAATAATTGAATCAAGTCCCATTCAAGGAATCAGATGAACAGTAACAAATCATCCTTTATATATTTTGTTTAGTACCTCAATGAAGAGTATTAGGCACACTTTTGCTGAATTTGTACATAAATGACATAATTCATATTGACAACAGTGCTCAGCTCATCATGTATGCTGATAATAGTGTGTTTATTACTGGCTTTGATCTCAATGAGACTGTTTTACATTGAAATTATTTACTTGAAAAATCGTTTGCCTGGTCCAATTTCATGAAGAAATAAACACGGAAAAACTATTTTATTTTGAGTATGAAATAAGAAAATGATGTAAGAGATGGCTACCGATCTATAATAAAAATATTGACCTTGTAGAAACTCGCATAAGTCTTGTGTGATTTTTTTTCATTTGAGATAGGAAATTCATATAAACAACACTGCAAAAAAAAAAAGATTTCTTCAATGAGTGAGCTTTACCTTGATGTGGTACTGTCCTTGCCTTTAATTATGCAAGTCCCCACAGATAAGGTATTGCAGTTTTATGTGGGCAAGCACCACAAGAGCATATATCAATAAAATGATAATTCTCAGTAAATTAAATGTGTGTTTCTTACATAACAGATATTGACTGCCGGTTTACGACATGACACCTCCGTGCAGAATACAGTATAATTACCTTTAACTATGAATGCCACTTGTTGCATGTTTCCTATTTTTCTTGGCGGGACAATAAAAGCTTTCTTTGCTCGATGGCACTGCTGCAATTTATAGCCACTCCGTTTTTAACTCAAAACTCCAACCTCTGGTTTCTCCCGCACTTTCACACTTGGTGCAACCTGCAATCAATAAAACACAATCTAATGGTCTCACTGAATGAACTTAAACAGGTATTGCTGAAATTGTGAAAACAGCTATGAATACACTTTTTAGGGTTGTAAAATCAGAAATGTTGCAAAGTTAAAGAGCACTGCAGAATCTGCATTGGAGCAATGCAAAAGAACGGATGCTATTGCAACATTACATCACCCTCCGTCGATTGACATCACTCATTAACCTCCACCACTTCTCAATTACTCACAACTGCTGCGGACATGATTTTGCAGACACGTTCTGCGGACGTGGTCTGCGGACAGAAATCTGTGAAATCTGTGCGTTTGCCAGCGCTGTGTTAATGTATTTTATGTTATCACTTATACTACTTGAGAATTCATTTAGTGTTCTATCAGTGTGTTGTGTTACCTTGCTAACAAGTTTCCTTATATCTTCTTTGCATGTGTTATTGTATGTAGTTGTATCCCCCCTACAATAATGCCTCGTGGGCGCTGTAGGTACTTACAATAAATAAACATAGCGAAGTAATACTTTCGCATTAATAGATCTTCTAGACATAGGGTCTCTAATTCTTGCACTTTTTTTTTAATAATGTGTAAATTTTTTTATCCTACTCTGCAGCTACTCCTTTGTAAATGGGTCCAGGACCTAAGTGCATGAGTTGCTCTCTGAAACATTTAATTTAGCTCTCGAGACTATCTAATATGCTCGAATTGAAATCATTGACTCCAGATTGGACATTGAAATTAGTTGCAAAATTTTTAACTGCAAAGCCTATTGAAATCTAATATGTTTGGGTGTATTTTTACTAGGGAGCAAAATGCACCAGCTTCCTTTAACATCTTAGCCAGCGCACACACAATGCATCATTGAAATGTAGTTTGAATTCCAGTTTCACCATGCATAACAATTGTCCATTCAGTTTGGATGTTCATTAGGAATATCAATTCTAATCCGTAAGATGACCATAACTTAGCAGCCCATAATAAAAATAAATTGCTTCTTTATAGAGAGTTAAAACTATGCAGTTGGGACTAAGTACTTATTCCAGCTGGGAGGTCATCTGGAAACTGGAAGACATTTGATTATGGAAATTCAATTAGGACTAAAAATTCTAATTGGAAAGAATGAAAAGATGCCTAAATGGAATGAGGGCTTCTAGAGAAAGTGTAAATTCTGGAAACTCAATTGGATAATACAAGACTCTTTAGCAGGATCTAGAACACATCTTTTACAAATGAACACTTGAAACTTAGAGCACTGGCTGATGCTCACCGCCGCAGCTCTCAGAATAACTGACAGCATGGGCAAAACTACAGTAGGTGTTAGTGCAGTATACACCAGTGTTGTCACTGCGAAGTGAAGAGCCACAAAGCAGAGGACTGCCATCCTTACTACTGCCAATATAAAAGTCCTTCTCAGAGCCACCCCATTGTTTCCTGGCAGATCATGGGCCTTCAACTTCATTGTCATGTTTCCTCGTTTTTAGTCTTTTGTAGGATGTACTGGGCCTTCTGTGGTCTCTCATGCAACACTGCATGACTAATCCACTGAGTGCAAAGCCGTTAACCAACAGAGATATCTTTTCACTTCATGTGCGGCACACAAACATCATGCATAAAACAGGCCACATGTCACTATTCCATCTTTCTTTACACTTTCTTTCTTTAGCACACTCTAAAACCATTCCTGTAAAAAGCTAGAGCTTCTTTTACGCAAAGTGACATGGCAAGTATTGTAGCTTGAAACATTTTCAAAACGGAAAAATAAATGCATGAGGTGGCTCACAACCATTGTTTTTTTGTAAAATTGTGTTGCTTCATAGGCAGTAACTTGGACAACACTGACAACATTTCTACATTACTTTGAAACAACCCAGGCAAAAATCCTAACTGATGTAAATGGTTTAAGGAACAAACTTCCAGTTCATACCAGTTGGATAACAATGGATCCCTAACTGGAATTCAACTGGGATCAACATTAATGCGTATAAGGTACCCGTTGCATGCGAGCCTTGCTACCTGTTGATGGTTTACAACTCCGAAAGAACACAAAAACGAGGGCACAAGTGCAGATAAGGCGCATGTTTGCAGTCTCCATGACCGGTTGTATTCGTTCCTCTGTATCCCATGAAAGCACTCCATTTCTAACCCCCAATGGCGTAGGTCTGCGACATCCGGTGCAATAATGCGGGGCAACTGCCCCCCCCCCCCCCCCCCTTCTTCATGAACACACCTGAGCGCAATACTATCAACTACTTTGTCGTCAAGGCTTTCTTCGATTGGGGAAGTTCGTTTTTTGTATCGCACAACATTGTGCAAGCCGAGGCATTTTTTTTCCTTCATTTCTTAAGACTTCAACGTAACAAGCATACCCCACAACTGATAATAGCTATATTACGAGGGGCATATGTCATATTTTTTCTTTTCTTAAGAAAGGTGCATTTGTGAAGAATTAAGTAGAGGTTTTTGACAGATGAATTTCTAGATTGGGACCACTCAAATAAAAGGGCATATAAAAACCACAAGAATTGCAAACTTTGAGCATGTAGAAATACTTGGTAACACGTACAGTAACTAAAAAGTGGCAAACTGGCAGATGCGACCAGGATTATAACACGGTGCCATTGTGAACAATTTCGTTTACATCAGGCATAGCGCAGTGCCAGCAAAAGCCTTGAGAACTGGCCAATGTGCTGTATTGTAGTTCATAATTTTTATGCTTCCACAAACTCTCCATAAGGACTGTTGAAAGCTTTGAACATGCACAAGACAACTGCAATTACATCGGCCACAGTGACAAAGAATAAAGTAAATACCAACCAGCTAGAATGTTAGACTGAGCGTTCACATGCAAATATGGGCGTAGAAATGTCATTTGAGAAGTAAGCATGCTAATAGTGAAAGGACAACTCGAACACACAGAAGAGAACTGAAGTTACAAAAACAAACAAGCAGTCATAATTGAGGCCTTCAACAACTGCGCTGTAAAAGACAAATTTTGCAGAGGGACAAGTGCATAATTAATCCTGCCGCACAAATGAAATAAGCATACCCCTCGATCAATTATAGAAATCGCTTGTGTACAAAAAGTGGGAAACACTGAAGTCATCTTGCTTTGAGCAACTAATTTCAGATATTATAAATTGTCGTGACGCTGGGGCTACGTCGACCCGGCCTTCACTTGGTAGCGTGCAGAGACTCGGGGTTGAAGAAGGACTGAATCTTCGAAGTTGGTAAAATATATACAAGCAGGTTTACTGGCACTTTGAGAAAACGTATTTACAAGAATATTTACATGAAAAAGAAGGGTACATCAGCAAAATGACAAGCGTTAAGAGTTCATAGCGAGAAGCGACTGGATGAGCCGTTTACCCAGGGCCCAGAGCGACATTTCGTGCTCTGCAGCGTCCTTAAAACCCCCTATGTCCAGCCCCTCTCTGAAGATGCTGACCAACCAAATCCAGGGCACGCCCCTCAGGTATCGGCATCCAATCGAACACATCACTGCACTGATCGTCTGAAGCACTGACTGGTCCGGCATTCATTCGTTGGGCGTGATCACTTGTTGGCGGGAAAAGCTTGGGAACGGCGAGGAGAGGAGGTACATTTCTATTCTTCAGCAAAGAAACCACAGGCTGGTTCTGACAAGTGGTTTTACTTCTCAGAAACCCGAGTGCACGTGGCGCCGCATCCGCTCCCAGCATTGTCCGTTTTCGACAATTGCAAATCTTTCCTGCATTCCTGGGAAATCACTTAATGGCTGTATGCGTCATGCTCCTTTCTTGTCCTGCACGTCAGCGGACATGTCACTCTGTCGTCTCCTTTGGAAAGTAAGCATTCCTCACTGGACGATAGGGCTTATCGACTGGAAGGGTGAACAAAAGAAAGAAAGCACTTCCTGCATTTCCCGCAGGGGGACGTTTCTTTGTGTTTTTCCAGACGTTCTCTTGGCAGGGTCAATTTGGCATTTGCAGAGTGTCCACAAAGCAAAACAGGCTTACAAAACAGGATTCCTGGAAACAGGCTCACTTAGAGCCATTGGACCATCACCACATATTCACAGCACTTATCCATGCCCACAGGCGAACAATAGAGCGCGCAAATGCGGATGCTTGGTCGTAACAGCCTCCTCCCCCGCCAGAAGAGTCTCGGAGGGCAGCTGTCCCAGCTGCTGCATGAAGAGACGACTTAATGGCCTGCACGTGAACGCTTGAAGCTCGCTGTTGCTTGTCGCGTTGTCTTGATTGTTGTAGGCCAAATTGCTCGAGCTGTCTGAAACTCAACCACATGTCGAAGCAAGCACTCGGCTCCCGTCTGAAGAGACCAGGTTAAAAGAAAACTGCCATTGTTGTTCGAGAAAAGCCCACTCTCAAGACGTTCAGGACCCACGTATTCCTAGAAAACCAAACGTGCTGCTTTACATAGCCACACATATACAAGCGCACGAAAAAAAAAAAAAAAAAACCTGATTATCAATTTGGATACATGGTGAGGAACATCTCGGACCGCTTAGAAAGAGCGGCTAAGCGCGTCCGCATTCCCATTTAACTTCCCCTTTTTGTATCTTATTTCAAAATTGTACTGCTGTAAAATCAAGCTCCACCTAAGAAGGCGACTGTTCTTCGATGTCGCAGTTTGCAGCCAAGCCAGGGGACAATGGTCCGTCTCTACGGTGAATTCGGCCCCTCCAAGATAGCACTGCAATTTTTGAATGGCCCATACAATGCAAGCGCAATCTTTCTCTGACGCGCAATAAGCCCTCTCTCTAGTACTCAGTTTTCTGCTCAAGTAGAGCACGGGGTGCTCATTACCGTCGTCATCTCTCTGGCAGAGAACAGCACCTAACCCTCGATCACTGGCATCACACTGGACCGTGAATTCTCGGCCATAGTCTGGAGCTCGCAATACCGGACGGCTAATCAGCACAGCCTTCAGGTTTACGAAGGAGGCTTCCTTTTGTTCGTCCCAGACTACATTTGTCGGTTCTGTCTTGCGGAGAGCGTCGGTCAGAGGGCTAGCCAAAGCTGAATAGTTAGGGATGTAGTGATTGTAGTACCCAGTCAGACCCAGGAATGCTCGAATTTCCGTCTTCGTGCTCGGCCGCGGGTAGTCTGCTACCGCAGAAATCTTAATCTCGCTGGGTTTCCTGAAACCTTGACCTACATTGTGACCCAAGTAGTCCACGGTCGCCCTTGCCAGGCAACATTTCTCGGCCTTTACGGTTAGTCCAGCTTGACGCAAAAGGCTCAGTACAGCTCTTAGATGTACCATATGGTCCGCCCATGAGTCGGAAAAAACCGCAATGTCATCTAAGTAAGGCACTGCGAATGTTTCACACCCCTTTAAAACCCTATCCATGAGTCGGGAAAAACAAAATGGAGCATTTTTGAGCCCGAAACTCATCATTGTTGGCTGGTAGCTGCCCGTCGGAGTGACGAAAGCCGCGTATCTGCTGGCGCGTTCAGTGAGCGGTACTTGCCCGTATCCTCGAGTAAGGTCCAGCGTAGTCACATATGCCGCTCTACTGACCTGTTCTACTCTCTCCTCAATATTCGGAATAGGATACACTTGATCCCTGGTGAGAGAATTTAGCTTTCGGTAGTCTACCACAGGCCTAGGGTCTTTACCTGGAGCTTCTACTAAGATCATAGGCGAAGCATAATCGCTTTCCGAGGGTTTTATCACTCCCAATTCCAGCATGCGAGTTACTTCCCTATCCAGAATTTCTCTTTGCCTTGGAGAAAATCGGTAGCACCTTGATCGCACTGGCACGTCTGAAGTCAGCTCAATATCGTGCTCAGTCAAATCAGTCCTGCCTGGCCTGTCCACGAAGCAGGCCTCAAACTCTGTTATTAGCTCGCCCAGATCGGACAGCTGAGATTTCTTTAGTTCTCCTATCTGCTCCGTCTTTTTGAGAAGCTCCTGTATCTTAGGATCATTGGCTTGCTCCATAGCTAAGTCCTCTCGGGTTCCACTTAAAAGTCTCGTGAGATTACTAGACACTGGCGGCAAGAGGTTACTCTCAAGAACGTCCTCATTCCGCGTCTCATCAAGCTCACTTTCAAGTTGACTTATCTGAGATGCCTCGCTCTCAAAGTTTTCTGACCCGCTATCTTCCGCTTCGACCACTGTTTTAACTGCCGCTTCCTCCGCTGTGGAATTTTCTGGTATGAGCAGTGTAGCTAGTTCTCGCGCCTTTGAACGTGTTAAGGCTTGCACAACTCTGTCTCCGAACAGGATGCCCCTCTTTCGCAGTAGCATGTCCGATTTGTTGGAAAACAAATACGGATAGCTTTTAGGAAGCTTTCCTGAAACGGCAGCCTCGGTTGTTAACTTGCCGAAAGGGCCCTCGATGACCACGTTCGCGATTAGCAAGCACACACTCTGTTCCTCCACTACCTGGCGGATCCACGCACACTGTCCTGTATAGTCGGAAGGCGACACATACGCCGGATGGACAACATCCATCGTTGCGGCCGAATCGCGCAGTACCTTGCAAGGCTTCCCGTTGACTACTAGGTCATGCAGGTAGGGTTCTAAAAGCTGCATATTTTCATCGCAGTCCCTGACATACGAGAAAGCAATCTTTTCTTTCCGGCAGTTGACGGCAATGTGACCCTGCTCATTACACCTAAAGCATGTGAGCGGCTTCCTAGCCTCAAGCTTTTTCTTTGTGTTCTGCGCGTTGGTCACTTCCCCACTTTTCTCACTGCCGTCCTTTCTAGGGCGTTTGCCTGAAGAAGCCTTCCTTTCTTCGTTTGCAAATCTAGCAAAGTGCCTTTTCTGACGGTTATTTACACTGAACGTGGGATTGCGGAGCCTATCTACTGCTGGGTTGCTGAATTGTCGGCGCGAAGCGTACTCCTCAATGAGTTCGGCAGCTTCAGTTGCCGACTTAATTTCGCCTCGGTCCTGTAACCAATTTCTTTCTTTTTCTGGGAGGCAGCTATAAAACTGCTCCAAAAGAATTCGCTCGACTACAGCGTCCCTATCACGGTAGGAATCAGTGCTCTTTAGCCACTCGCCCAAATTGACTCTTAAATTATACAGGAATTCAGGGTAACTCTCGTCCCTGGACTTAGTAGCGTTCCGAAAACGTTGTCTGAACGCCTCGGCGCTAAGCCTATACTTTCTCAGAAGGCAAGCTTTGACCTTCTCGTAGTTGTCCGCGTCCTCCTTGCTTAGCCGCGCGACAACCTCCGCTGCCTCGCAGGGCAGAACCGTCAATAATCTCTGAGACCAAGTGTCTCGCTGGAAGGACAGTTTTTCGCAGGTTCGCTCAAAGTTAGCCAGATACAGACCGATATCCCCTGATATCACATATGGCTGCATGTACTTTGACATCTTGAAATTTGCCTCCTTGTTGAGACGAGGTACCGCTAGCTGGGGACAATCGCCCGACCTCTTGCTCAACTCTAGTTCTAATTTCTGGAGCTCAATGTCTAGCTTCTTTTCCTCTTTTTCCCTCTCAAGTTCACGCTCCGTTTCCTCTTTTTCCCGCTCCTTTTCCTCTTTTTCCCGCTCTTTCTGCTGTCTGAGCTGCTCCTTTTTTTGACCGATGAGGTTCCATGCTTCACTGAGCTCCTCATCATCGGTTCCCAAATCTGTGATTGCCTTTATAATAAAAGGTTTTCGTGCCAAACCACTTGTATCAATTCCCAATTCCTCACACAATTGCAACAGTTCCGGTTTCTGCAGCTTTTGTAGGTCCATGATCGCTCCGAGTGTCGGCTACTTCCAAAACAACAGTGCAAACTACCAAACCTAAAGGCGTTTCAACACTTTTTACCAGTTCTAAAATCTAACCCTGTTCTAGAACCTGGTCCACATCAGAAGAAAAGCCAAGCACTCACCCACACATGCGATCGATGTTCCGAGCTGCTTTCTTGTTGGCCGATTGTTGCTCCTGCTTGTTGCTTGAGATGCCACCTCCGATCACAAGATGTGGCTTGTAGATTCTGATCCACCTCGAATCACCAGTTGTTGTAGCTTGTAGATCCAGATCCCACCTCCAGTCATCAGATGTTGTGGCTTGTAGATTCAGATCCCACCGCTGGTCACCAGTTGTCGTGCTTGTAGATTCAGATCCCACCGCTGATCACCAGTTGTCGTGACGCTGGGGCTACGTCGACCCGGCCTTCACTTGGTAGCGTGCAGAGACTCGGGGTTGAAGAAGGACTGAATCTTCGAAGTTGGTAAAATATATACAAGCAGGTTTACTGGCACTTTGAGAAAACGTATTTACAAGAATATTTACATGAAAAAGAAGGGTACATCAGCAAAATGACAAGCGTTAAGAGTTCATAGCGAGAAGCGACTGGATGAGCCGTTTACCCAGGGCCCAGAGCGACATTTCGTGCTCTGCAGCGTCCTTAAAACCCCCTATGTCCAGCCCCTCTCTGAAGATGCTGACCAACCAAATCCAGGGCACGCCCCTCAGGTATCGGCATCCAATCGAACACATCACTGCACTGATGGTCTGAAGCACTGACTGGTCCGGCATTCATTCGTTGGGCGTGATCACTTGTTGGCGGGAAAAGCTTGGGAACGGCGAGGAGAGGAGGTACATTTCTATTCTTCAGCAAAGAAACCACAGGCTGGTTCTGACAAGTGGTTTTACTTCTCAGAAACCCGAGTGCACGTGGCGCCGCATCCGCTCCCAGCATTGTCCGTTTTCGACAATTGCAAATCTTTCCTGCATTCCTGGGAAATCACTTAATGGCTGTATGCGTCATGCTCCTTTCTTGTCCTGCACGTCAGCGGACATGTCACTCTGTCGTCTCCTTTGGAAAGTAAGCATTCCTCACTGGACGATAGGGCTTATCGACTGGAAGGGTGAACAAAAGAAAGAAAGCACTTCCTGCATTTCCCGCAGGGGGACGTTTCTTTGTGTTTTTCCAGACGTTCTCTTGGCAGGGTCAATTTGGCATTTGCAGAGTGTCCACAAAGCAAAACAGGCTTACAAAACAGGATTCCTGGAAACAGGCTCACTTAGAGCCATTGGACCATCACCACATATTCACAGCACTTATCCATGCCCACAGGCGAACAATAGAGCGCGCAAATGCGGATGCTTGGTCGTAACAAAATCTTGTTTTGAAAGCTGGTATTGATCTAAAGAGCATAAAGCAAAAAAAAAAAACCGACATGCCAACATTTTCATTTTCCGGTCTTTAAGGCTTCAAAGCTGCTACTCGATTTGTCAAAATCAATGTTTTTTGCCAGCTCACCTACGAGAGATGATAATGCCAGATCTGAAAGCGTCCACTGACCCATCATAGGTCCTCTTCCTCACAGGACACAGCCTCCTCCTCTCACAGGATACAACAGATACTCATATATTAGGAATAGTTGCAGGCTGGGAGAGGCTCTAGAAAATCTCAATCTGGGGAACTTCAATGCTGCCCAACCGTTGGCCTCTTCGAGTCCAATGCTTGCCACTTTAATTTGAGGTGTCTCCTCAGCCAAGGCATTTTGATGAAATGTGTTCTATCAGACAGCTTGTTGTAGAAGGATGTAAGCTTCGGAATACATACTTTAAGGCTTGAGAGGTCCCTCAGTAGAATAAAGAAATCTCTTCACTTCAGGACCAGATATGTTCTGCGGCTTCTAAAATCGCTTTTGATTTAATGCAGAGCTCGGCATAAAATCTACCAGTGCAGTCAAGCATCGCCCCTTTTATTTTCTTCCTGCAATGAAAACCCTGAACCTCAGACACATTCTCCTACCATACTCTTTTTGAACTTCTGGTGCCTGTCTACTGATATTCTGAGCTCATTTGATTTTATGAATTTCTGCTCAATAGCCTTGCACACTGTGGCCACACATCATCTTTGAGAAAGAGCTTTAAATCATCCATCTCTGCCACTACTTTGTCAAGGTATAGGTGCTTTGTCTGCAAATGAAATTGTGCAGCATTTACTACTTCAGGTACTGCATGCTATAGGTGCAAGCAACATAAAAAAGCAATGGCACAGACTACCGTAGCCTCCTTGCAAATAAAAAAGGTACCAATGAGCAGTGATGCCTTGCTAACAGAATACATTTAGTCTCAAAGTGGTCTTCAGCAGCGGAGTGATAGTGGGGGTCGTCAGGTTTGATTTCATGATGGACTGACGTGTATCTCTCATTTTAACAATAACCTTCTCTTACAGCAACAAAAGAGAGAAAGCATTCTCTTGAGGAAAAGAACTTAAGGCCCACAGTATTGCAGCATGTGAATTGCCTTGCATATATTTCTCTAACTGCACTCTTTGCATTACCACCCTCTCCCCCCCCCCCCCCATTCCCAGCCACACTTTCCTGAGCACTGCACCCAGTGCAGTCCTCACACCCCTATAGGGCCCGCAAGGTTTCTAACCCCTCCTTTATGCTAAAAAAATGCCTTTTTATATCCTGAAAAGCAATCCCACAATGTCTGGACAGCCCGAAATTCAGCAAATACTCGTTTTACTCATCTTTGCACCTTAGTAATGTATAAGAAAGGGTTTTCTTTTTTTTTTTTTTACTGTTGACATATTACAGGCATAAAAGGTGGCACATGCCCAGAAAATTTTGTTAAAAATTGGCTATAGTGCATGCTACCTTTCTCTTTCATAAGTTTTTTGCAAACTGAAGTGGTGGACCACATTAACTTATTCTTCATTGCATTATGTCATCATTGTGCAATTAAAAAAGTGTCCACTTAGATATATTCACAAGTGCTGTTTGATAAATAATTGTCTTTAAACTCTGAGGTTGTGTGAAAGAGATACTAAATGGAAGAAAAAATAGTGTAGCACATATATAACTTTAAATGTGTTTATAAGTGTAAGGTATAGCCAAATAAGAATGTAAAGAATTTCTGGACTGCAAGCAATCAATGTAACGAATGACAAACATTTACTCAAGGCAATGAAAGTTATTAAAGCATTTCAATGTTTTTATGAACAAAAATAAATGCAGCGTTTGAATATATAACAAACAGATTTGTGATGGCAGTCAGCAGTCTGTTTCAGGCTACAGGTCCAGTTAAAAATCACAATTGACACATATGACGGATGCAAAACTTGTTGCTGTGAAAGAAATGCAGAAGACGTAAGATGCTGCTTATTACATATTAGACATGCGAAGGCATGACAAGCTTAAATGGTCCATGCGTTGCATTAGAACAAGCACTAAGTCATTAAAAGATGCATGCATCACATGGATCTCAATTTGACAGCAAACATATGCTGACACTTAGAAAACATACAATGCCATTACTCTTCATGTGATATATACGCTGCAATATTTTCATGTTTTCTAAAGGCTACGCACAGTTCTGTACTACTTAAAAAAACACATCTTATAATGCTCCTATAGTTACCCATATATAACATGACCTCCTTAGTAACAATGTAGTACAACATTTCTTCTTGTTGGCCTGAAATCCTGAGGCTGAATGATCTGAAATCCGGTTGTAATAATTGCGACTTTATGATATGCTCCATCAACTTTATTTGAGGTATGAAGGCATTATGCTCCAAGTGCAAGATGGGGATTTGCTTTATTAAACTTAATCTAAAACAAGCCCTGATCAATGTGAAATGACTTACATAGTTTTATAATAATCATAGCCCAAATGAGAATAGGGTATTCATTAGGCGCCTAATTGTTTTTAACAACAGGGTAACCAAAACAGTGGGAGGTCATCCTTTAATACTACAGCTTATTTAGTTTTTTTTTTTTTCCTAATCAACATATCACTCCCAGCACCACAATTCTGACCTAAAAAATTTGTAGAGTCGAATGACCTAGTACGCATCTCTATTCCCTTTGTCCTCAAAGCTTTTTCTTTTTTTTTGCCCCCTACAGTCATCGACTAGCTAGTTATTGCAGCTAGGATGTGCTTATAATAGCGCCGGCGCCGCGGTGTTGCCGGCCCGCATCATTTGCATTCGCCGGCGCATTAGTTTGGAGTGAGGAAATTAGGCCCTTTTTAGCCAATAAGAGCGGTCACCGAGCGCATTTCTGGTTAAAACAATTCATAATGAACTATTTCGCTTAGAAAAAGACCGAATTATATCGGGACGCGTGGCAACGGGACGGACGACCGTTGCCGACAGCCTGCGCGCCTGAAAGACATCGCACCGAGAAAGCTATTTTGCAAGGAAACGTGTTGCAAATATACGAAATGTGCAGAAGAGCGGAATCACCGCAAACATGGTGTGCAGTTGTCACTGGAAAATTCGCCCGGCCAGCCTACGAACAGGTCACACTGCGTTGGCGAACCTCGATTGTTTTTGTCGCCGAAAGGTCTCACACAGATCTAGATAAAGAAAAAGCAGTTAAACTGTGATTTCCCCGGCAATTCGTGTGGTGCGACAAGCTGGTTCGGAAACCTCTTCGCGGCTCGAAGCGTGCATAAGTTATTTGACGTCGCTGCCGTTTCCACAGTGTCCGCACTGCATGCAAGCTAGGCCTCGTGCCTCTCCGCCGACGGCCATCGACTAGGCAGCTGCCGTTTGCTTGCGGCGCGCCGCCGACACCGTGTCACCGTCGACCATGCTGCCGAGCCCGGATCTGAAAAGCATGGGGAATCCAGGGACAGTCTAGGGAAAACACGTGCGCCCTACATCCGGACATGACATCATAAAATATCACGTGACCCATGACGTTGTTTGTGACGTCATATATGACTGGGCCAATCAGCGTTTCCAGCCGATCTACCCCTAAACGCTTGTACCTGGCAACCCTGGGTGTGACCCCATTGCTAGGCACTATACCATTGCCATCGAAAAACCTGTAATAAACTACGGCCGCACAGCGATGGGTCCAAGGCAGAAGAAGAAGAAGAAGATGGGTCCACATTCCTGTAACCGGTAAATAAAGCAGCGGTTTATTTCTCCCGATTGAAGCGATGAACGCACTTTGAGAAAACGAAATCGCGTCGCGTGACTTGCGTCAGGCATGTGCACCGAGCGGCGCAAAGAGAGCGCGAGCAGCCCGCCAAATAACAGTCATCGGTACCGCCATTTTGATAAGGCAGAACGGTTCTGCATTGATGACGCTGATTTGGAAATCCACATTTTTTATTGCACCTGCAGGTAGGTCGCACTGTTTTGACAAACTTCATCGCGCGATGACGCATTGGAATGATACTGTGTGCGTGTGTGCTCGTGAACAGTAAAAAAACATTTCGTCTCACTGGCGCGGATTTTGTTAGCTCGTTCGCATCACTTGTACACTACCCACGAACATATTTTCTTGCTTTGTGCTTGCGCCACTGTATGCATTGTTTTGCGTAGATGTGCGTCGACTTGCTATGCAATATTATTTTGTTCATGATGTGGCAGTACAAACTCCATTTGTACCCATGCGTGTTAGTTGCAAGTTGACATTGTGCGGATATCGGTTGCCATTGTTGAAATTGTTCTCCAACTAGAATTGTACAAAGCTGTTTACCTTTTCGAGTTTGCTGTTTTCAACTGCCGGATAGTTGTGCCCGGTGAATGGTGTAACAGCAGCGTTAGAAGGGTTCATGTTCACGAGTGTTAGCGGCTGCCTTAGCGTTCCGGGTTCGCGCTGTTATTATTTTTTTTTTCAATACTAGCGTTCTCGCTTGTGTTGCCTCATCATCCGGAGACAAACTTCTGTACCGGTTTGTGTTGGCACTCCGAAGCTCCATGCGGGCTTTTGAAGAAACTTTATTATATCGACATCAAAAACGTTTTCTTTGTCTTTTTTTGCTGCCAGTTGCCATGCAAGCATGTTTTCCCCCCAAATCGAAATGTGGCTGCCGCATTGGATCTCATGACTTGTTCGTACACGAATGCCTCATAAGCATGCGATACGTATACAGGGTGTCCAAGTTGGTTTGGGCTAATCGCTGTTTAAATAATCACTAATGTTAGGTAGCGAAGCACATTGCATATTTTTGCATTTTGCATATGGTTGTATGTTGCATACTGTGCTCTTAAGCTATATTTTTCTTTTAACGAATAATTTTATCTATGTATGCATTGTACCAAAAACTCACATTGTAAAATTTACTGGCTAGCCACGTTTTTTTTTTTTTGCTTTTTGATATTTGAAGGTGGAATGGGGCCGTGCATTGCAAAAATAAATCTAACTAATAAATGTTGCCACGGATTTCATACCCTCTACTTTCGTTTGAACGAACAGAAATCAGGATGTTTGCTTTGACCATAAATTAGGGCAGTAGATAGGTAGGCTATTGGGTGAGACATTGGAAAATTACATACTGCAGCAGACATCGCCCTGCTGTTACCGCTTTGTGTCGTCACCTCCCTCTGTCCTTTGTATGCTGCGATTTTTAATTTTAAAATTGCTTTGCTCCATGCCCACTAAATCAGCTGCAGAGCACAAGACAGCATCACCAGGTCCCAGTGGCTGCGTACACATTTTTAGCAGAAGTGATGTAGAAGTGTCTGTATTTTGTGCAGAATTAATCCAGAGTATTTTGTAATCACCTTGTCTTCTCTCATACACCTCTAATTATTTTTGCCTTATTCGAGCTCCTCACCCGCTCTGCATTTATTGTGCTATGTGTACTATAACATTGTGTCTAGATGTCTTATAGTCAGTACAGGTATTCTGGCTGGAGTGCAACCTTTGTGTAAAGCACATACCTTAACCTGAGGTGCACTGGTATATAGTAGGCAGAGATGCCTCACAAATTATGCTTCACATTTGCTAATGACCTTCACAATTCTGTTGCAGTAAATTAATTCTGTTCTTTCATTTTTGCAGGGCTTCCTTTTGCTTCGCAGAGAAAGTTCCATTGAGGGCTGCCTACTTTTCAGAATAGTTTTTTTTTTCAGGACTTATGTGATTGCGGACGCCAGTATGCGCTGCAGCAGCAGTGAGTTGTTGGAAGGCCATTTTTCAGCTGTGTACAGGGTTACAATTTGTTTACGGAATTCCAAACTAAATCAATTTTTAGTTTGTTGGGAAGTCCTGTGTTTGCATGCAGAACATATGAATTAGAATCTGATGTCCCTTGCTGAGTCTCCAATACAAATTTATGAAATTTGGCTGCCTAAAGCCATGATAGTACTATAGTGTTCATTCACTTGCGTTTTAGTTGCATCTATCTATTTTACAATAGAGCACACAGGGCCTGTTTACCATCTACATGCTTGAATGATCAATCTTAATGCATATTTATTGGATGAAAAGTTTGTTAAAGTTATCTATAAACAAGCTAGATGATTTCTTCACGGTAAAGTGTGACCAGGATGTTCAGCTTTTGTTTTATTAGAGAGTTTAATAAAATTGATGTTTTTATTACAGCACAGAATGATATTTGTGCAAAATGAGTGCACCCTATTTGAGTACAGTAAGCAGAGGAATACTCAGCTTTTATGGAAGCTCCTAAAAGGTGAGGAAAACTCTTCAATGCAAACTGATCATAATACTTCAGGCCATGTGGGCATTTTTTGTGGCACTAGCATGCACATTTCATACAGGAGTGAAGTCAGTATGTGCAAATTTCTTAATTGAGCTTTGTTTAGGGGATGTAGTGCTTACATAGCTACCAGATGCTTACATCATGTGCTTCCGACTTCGGTGGCCGCTTTTTGATACAGGCAAAAAGTAAGGCACCCGTGTGCTGTGCAATGTCAGTGCACGTCAAAGAACCTTAAGTGGTCGATATTTCCAGAGCCCTCCACCATGGCGTCTCTCAGCCTGAGTCACTTTGGGACATTAAATCCTACAAGCCAACCAAACCAACCAACATCATGTTCTTCCTCAGGTCCTACAGATGATGGCGATTTTCGATGCTGCCACCTTATCTACGTTCCTGCTTTGAAGGATGATGCTGCTACCAAGCAAGTCTGTCCTGCTGCTCTGGGTTTCTGGACCGACGTTTCACCACTGGACCTTACAGCACTACTGGTGCTGGAACCCTTCGTTGACTGGCAACCCTGGAACAGCCTGCATGAGCATGACCTACATAAGCAGCTGTTGCACCCAGCCCCTCTGGGATCTGGCATTGACAAGGCAGCCGGATGCTTACATCATATTCTTCCTCAGGTTCGTTATTCTTACCTTTCTGTTAAGAGAAAATCATTTGAAGAGTCAGCGCTGTATCCCAAAGTGGCTGTGTGCATGCTTTTACACCTTCTGTACGATGTTACTATGATCTATTCAGAATAAACACACTTAGTTCAGACAATGCTATTGCTTCCGGGAGACATAGAGCAAAACCCAAGGCCTTTGTCTTCCAAGCAGTAAAAGCAGATGCTCGACACTACCATGACTATTCCAGTGATACGGTAGCAACAGTCAAAGATACTGGAAGACCTACATTTCATTCAGCTTGAACAAAGATGCTTGAAAAAAAACTAGCCAAACTTGCCAATAAAGTCAAGCTCATTGAAGACAATGTGTCGCTAGTTCTTCTGCTAAAGACTGAAGTAGAGCATTTATCACAAAATTTTCAAAAACTTGGTGTCACGTGCCTGGCGCTACAGTCATCCCATGCTAATTTAGAGAACCAATTCCGAAGGAACAATTTATTTGTCTATGGTATCCATGACAATGAAAGTGAATTGTGGGAGCAATCTGAGACTAACATCACCTCTTTTTGCTCTGAAAAATAAATGTTTTTGTGGATTCAGTGGCTATTGAAAAGGTGCACAGACTAGGGCAATATGCACCAGACAAGGAGAGACCTTTTATTGTTAAATTCTTGTCTTTTAAAGACAAGAACCGTGTCCTTTGAAATGCTAGAAAGCTGAAGAATACCAACTGGGCAATGAGTGAAGACTATTCTGCAAAAGTTCGGCAACAAAGAAAAAACCTTAAAAAGTTTGCTAAAAACATGGAGGAAACATGAACTGTGGTTTAATAAGCTAAACTTAGACTACAAAACTTTCATGTACAACACTGAAACAGACACTATTACTTATGTAAACCAGTAGCCATCTCTGCGCCCCTAGGTAACCAACAAAATGCTGCTAAAAGGGAACTTGTCTGCATTGTCACAACTGCCGTAGTTTAAAAAAACTGATCAATTCCTCTCACTCCTGGAAGTAACGAATACAGACGTGGTAATTGGAACGGAATTATGGCTGAGTGATAGTGAAATATTTCCTACGTCCTATACCACATATAGGAAAGACTGCAATGCACGCAGTGGTGGTGTGTTCATACTTGTGCATAGCAGTTTGAGAATCGTGTCAGTTAATATAGATAGTTTCTGTGAGGCTGTCTGGTGCAAAATTCTACTGAGTGATGGTACTTCATCAGCTGTCGGTTCTTTCTATAGGCCTCCCAGTTCTACCAGTCCTGATCCATTTTTTCAATTAGTAACACATATTAGCTTTAGATGCAACATACATTATTCTTGGTGGGGACTTTATTATGCCTTGCATAGAACTGACTTCTTTCCAACCACTAATTAACGCTACATCTTTATTGTATACCACATTTTGGGATGTCGCCAGCGCCCATTCATTGTTCCAGTTTGTTCAAACCTCCACGAGAGTCACCTCTACTTGCCAATGTACTAGACCTGATTTATACCAATGACCTCAGCCTAGTCTCCTCTGTCATAATGGTGCCAGGTATAAGTGACCATGATACAGTTCTCCAAAGGTTATCTTGTGATGCAATGAAGCGCCAGCACACACAAGCATGCCAAGTGTTGTTTTATGAAGCAGGGGATTATGCTTCGTTATCACAGGAACTTAATGTATTCCATCATGAATTTCTTTTCCACGGACTGTCCCTGAATATAGATTTATTATGAAACTTATTTAAAACTATAATATTATCGCTGATGCACACTTTCATCCCATCCCGCTTCATTTCAGCCAAGGTTCGTGACGATAAGCATTACATGAATGTCAGCTGCGAGCTATGATTAACAGATGGAAATGCCTGTTTCATAGATTCTGCGATATATATGCCTGAACTTGTGCTGTATTCCAAAATGAAAAAACAAACTAAGATCTTATCCAAAGATATACGCAAGGCTAAAAGAGGATACTTACACACACTTAGGCAAAGACTAAAAACTAACCCAAAGGAAGTTAGGAACTATGTTAGAAGTAAGAAGAATGCCAGTGCCACTCTGCCTGATAACTTGATGGAAATAATTTTGGTCAGGATTCTGAAAGCAAAGCTAGCACTTTCAATCTTTATTTCCAATCGTGTTTTCTCACTGTATTAATGCACAGACTGCCTTTCAGTCTTCAAGCATCCAAACCAGAATGATTGAAATTGAAATTTATGAATGGGGAATCATGCTTTTATTATAGAAAATTAATGTTACATCAGCACTGGGACCTGACAATATTTCCAATATGTTTTTAAAAAATTGTGGTGCTGCTATTGCCCTGTACCTAGTTGGTTTGCTTCAAAAGTTCTTAGAAGACTGCAATGTACCTCTTGACTGGAAAAGTGGAAATGTAGTTCCCATATATAAAAATGGCAATAAAACTAAAACTTGTAACTATCAGTCAATATCTGACGAGTGTATCTAGCAAAATGCTCGAGCATGTCATATATACCCAACTAGTGTACAATCTACAAGACAATAACTTTTTCTGTTCGATAAAACATGGATTTAGGTCTGGTTTCTTGTGTAAAACACAGCTTGTACAATTCACCCATGACATTTCCACTTCCCTAAACTCGGAAGGCCAGGTTGACTATATTTTTCTAGACTTTCGAAAAGTATTTGGTTTACTTGCCCACAGCCTATTACTACAGAAGCTTTCACTCTTTAATATCTCTGCTATACTTCTGACCTGGATAGAATTGTATGTGGTGGGAAGGAAACAGTATGTAGTTTATGATGGAATCAGTTCAGCAAGTGTGGGTGTGACATCAGGTGTTCCGCGGGGCTCAGTTCTAGATCCTCTTCTTTTTTGGTGTTTATACACAATCTCACTAGCAATATTTCAAGCAAAATCAGACTTTATGCAGATGACTGCTGTATCTACCACAAATATTCTTCGGAAGCAGATGCAGCTTTTTTGCAATATGACCT
This sequence comes from Amblyomma maculatum, assembly GCF_055883805.1. NCBI lineage: Eukaryota > Metazoa > Arthropoda > Arachnida > Ixodida > Ixodidae > Amblyomma > Amblyomma maculatum. The sequence continues at coordinate 19,230,063 of NW_028146738.1, forward strand.
CAACTCCGTGTTTTCTTGGTTTGAAGAATGGAATATGCCACTAAATCTCTGCAAATGCAATCTTGTCCGCTTTACTAAAAAGAAACAATTCCTCCAAACAGATTGCTCTCTTTGTAACGCGGACATATCTGCTGTTTCAGCTTATAATTGGGAGCCGTTTTTTCAAGTGACCTGCAATGGAATACACACATAAATTATATATCGGCTAAAGTCAGTCGCACATTAAACTTCCTTCGACGAAATTGTAGGGATGCTCCACTCAAACTCCATGAGACCTTATTCATTACAAACGTATGAACTATACCAGAATAGGCTTGCACTGCTTGGGACCCACATACAAAACATAGTAATAATCCAAAAACAGACTGCCCGGTTTGTCTCTGGCAATTTCAATTTATAAGACAGGTCTTCAGATTTTTGAGACAAATTGGGGTGGCCTTTACTCAAAAAGAGGCATAAATATCTGACTCTCTTTTATATATTGTTCTTAATGGTAAAACTGGCATTCCAAAAGAAAAATACATATCTGAACCATCATGCATTTCAGCCCACACTGATCATCCAATAAAGTGTGTGAGTACAATGCTCGAATGAATACATTCAACAATAGTTTTTTACCACGAAGAATAAGCGATTGGAATCGCTTGCCAGCGCAAATTATAGCTTCCCCTCCCACATAGTTTTTCATGTACCACCTTACAAAATCACTTGCTACTATGATTGTGATCATACATTAATATAAGTGTTACTATTACTGCTAACATAATTCTTTACATGACTGTCAGTGTAGCATTATTTATTAATCTTATGTGTTTGTTCTGTTATTTAATATTTCCTCTGTGTATGTCATGTGCGTGCTTGTTTTTAAGTAATGTTTCTTTTCATTTCTACTTTTTTGTTCTCATTCTTTGGTTTAATACATTGCATCATTGTCCTAACTTATTGTATTGTCAAAGGAGTGCTGCATTTTGACATGTTTATATTCTTTAGTGTGTCGTGTGCATGTTTAGTTTTCTGCAACATTTTTTTTTTTACTTTTTCTCATTGCATCATCTGTCAAATTCATTGTATTGTATGTCTGTTGGTTCTTATGCTACTTCCCCCTACAAAAATGCCCCAGTGGGGATGCTGTAGGTTCTCTGTATAAATAAATAAATACATGCAGAAAACATAAGACTGAACCATTTGAAGTATCATTACGTTATTAGTGTTCTTATAGATCTTAGGTGATGACATATAGTCCAAAGATGACTATTTCATTTATCGACATGTGTGAGTGGCAACAAATTTGATTGCAGTATTCTACACAGTCACCACCTATTCGACTTTCACCATTGTTATCCTGAAAGACAGAACAGTCCACTCTGGAATTCAAAGGTATGTTATTGAATTATATTCATTACACTTTTGTGTAAAGCCGCTAACATTTGTTTCAGTTTGTTTTATATTTCAGTGGTTGTGTTAAGGGATTGAACAGAGATGAACTTTATACATGCCATGGCTTCAACACATCCTCCAGATTTTGTCATCTTTTCCTCATGACTTGCCTACAGTACTATTGTATTTAATGTTCTTCAAATTAAAGGTGCACTGAAGCTTCCACGCAATTATTGGCAGTATAAACTTCTTTTTGGCATCACCAAACATGACATTTATCATGAAGCAAAAATAGACTGATACAATTTATAAAATTGAGTGTTTTCTTGCTTATCCATTTAAACTTGAATTTTATTCCAAACACTCTGGTTAGCTTCATGGCACCATTTGTTTGTTCATTTCTGGCATCTGAAATTGGCATTAGTTACTGTTACAGTGCTTCAGGTTGGGCTAGGTCCTTGTTATAAACAATGTTTCGTTATTTTCAAGTCAAAGTAAATAGAAATTCAGTCATTATTAAATCAGAGTAAATGGGCTTACATAAAATATTTGTGAAAAAAAGTCCTCCAGAGTGAGAGATTGAACTGTAATTAGAAACAATGGTTGACATAGAGGTACTTTCTTGTAATTGCTATTTAGTATGTGCTTACAGGGGACATGTGAGAACTGGAATTGCAGAATATTAGAGAAATTAATAGTGAATGCTATATTTAGTAGTCTACAATTTCCTCGTGGCAGAAACTTGCTAAACCATTAAAGACCAACTGCTGAGGAGGATCGGGAAGCTGATAAGTACAATGGGGGGTAAAAAATATTAAAGAAAACTATTTGGAATTCTTGGTAAAGGTATGCCCTCTGTTTTTTCTAGAATGCTGATAGTTCAAAATTTACAAAATGCACAAATATTACATTTGGAGGTTTGGCTACAGAAATATTACTCCTTAATATATTCTCAAACAAGCTGTATGGCTTTACAGCACCAGTGAAAAAAGGCATCCATGCTTTCTTTGTACCAGCTTTTTGCTTTATGGTGCCCACACGGGTGCCAATGGTGCCCTTGACAGCTTACTGAAAACAAAAATAATTTACTTAGTTGGCTGAACTATATTTCCCCATCCTCATTACATTCCTGCTTTGGCACCATCTGATTTTTATCACTGCTCTTTGTTTTACAGGTTTCAGAATGACAGATCATTATCAGCACATCAAGGGCATGGTTGCACAAAAGGAGAACTGCTGATACAAAGAAGGCATACATCCCCTTGTTCACTCCTGATGCAAAGACATGCAAGTTGACTGAGTTTGCAGCCTCATGATGGTAAGTTTGATATATTTTGAGTAAAGTGTGTGTCAAAAAAGGAAGGGCGTCACTTTTTGGACGACCCTTTTAACATCAGAAAACAGAACAGAACAACAGTTAACCAAGGACATCAAGTATCAGAAGTCTTAAACCGTGCAGAGGACATGAGCCCCAACAATAAGCGTGAAATAGCTGAAAAGCTAAGGATAGCGGGGAGCACCACTTGCTGATACTCAGATCAAGCAGCAGCTAGCGAGTGTGGAAGTTTCTAATAGCTATGTTGTACCACTGAGTCTACGGAGAAACTGGATGCCAATAAAAGGCTTTCGATGAATGCAGTGCAGTGAGCAGGGAAAATCATTCTGTAAATTGAAGAGTCGAAAAAGGAGCTGAAGGAACTACCGAATAAATGCTAGGTGGCTATCCCCATGATGAAAAAACAAGTATACATGGGTAGTTAACAGAAAGTGAATGAAATACAAGTATATCCTAGGGTAAATGTGTTAATTCAGAAGAATCCAAAAGTGAGCAAGTTGGTGTATATATAGTTGGCCAGTGCTCAGAAAAGCTCTTGCTTAGTTATTGTTTAGCCTATTAAAAAGCAGCCAAATGTGGAATAGCCATCGCATGTTTAGTGTCAGAACTTTGCATGGGAAGAAAAATAGTTTTCGTAAGCAGGTTCACAAGTTATAATAGCAGCTTTTCTGGAAGAGTTAATTATGCTTGCATATAAAACGTATTTAAGTATTTTAGGAATTGCCTTCCATCAGAGCCATCTGGTATGAAGAGGCATGTGGTTTTTTCATACATTCATGAGTTTCCCATAGATTAAAAAAGGTAGATGTCAGATCTATCATTCAAGTGCTTTTCTCTGCCCTGAAATATCTTGGAAAGTATGTGCCATAGTCAATAGCAGAGCAAAGGCAAACAACAACTTAGTTGAGCTTGCAAGATAAATCTTCAAATTAATTTTGTGCCATATGCTGGAAGGATAGTGTATGATGTTGAATTTTTTTGCGAGAATAGAATATCGGGCGGGCCAGGAATTGTGTAAATGTCCGTTCATGCCAGCTAATACATCCTTAAAAGGTCCCCCATTGTCTAACCTTGCATTGCATTACTGACTATCCCTTAAATAATTAATCTGATTCCCCTGATAATCAATTATGCATACCCAATTTCAAAGAAGCCAAAGTTATTTGCATAAAGAAAAATTAACTTGAGAACTTATCGAGTTGATTCAAAGCTAGAGTAGTGCTGTAAGGGCATTGAAGGGGATAAGAGGTTTTGAAATAATAAAATTTAAAGGGTTGAGTAAGTTCATATTTACATTATGGTTAGCTTGAGGGAAATGATAGAGTCCTTTATTTGAGAATGTATTTATTTAAGCTGATGATGAAGATAAAGTGCCAGCCAAGGTTGAGAGACAATTGTCTCTTTGAACCAGAACCCCTGCTCCACCAAGTTGCCTTCATTCTTATGCCCATGATTGCTACACACACTAAATGCTGTTATGCACTGCTCTGTTCATTATCTCCTATTGCATGTGTGCTGCAATTTTAAGTCCCATAGCCAGAAAGTCGTCATATATATATATATATATATATATATATATATATATAAAGTAGCAAACAGTCTTGGAGTGCAAGGCAAACTTTTTTTTATTGTTATTCATAGTGGTTGACATTTACAGGAATGTTGCCTTGTGTTGATTATTGGAATAAAGAGCATTAAATACAAAGTGGAAGGAAAAACAATGTGCCGAATATGTATATTTATATACATATATGTGGATTCTGCATAGGGCACAAATATTTTCTTATCTTTTTTTTATTTTTACATATTCTTGAAGACTGAAGACCAATTTTAGAAGATGGCTCTAACCATTAGAAAACAGTAACCCAAATATTATCTTGTTTCTCATAAGTAGATATATGCCAGGGGCAGAATCCAGGTTGGTGGAGATTTTGCATAAATGCTTCTCAGCATTGGACATTCCTACTGCTTTGCCTTCTTGTGCACTGTATTGACACTTTAGATTTTACAGTGGTGACCTATTCACTGCATATAGCATTTAGGCTTATGTGATATGAATGCCTGCTTTAAAACAAAGCAGTAGCTTTTGCTATTGTATAAGTCACATCGAACTAAATCGTATGTTGAAATAACAACAGCTTTGTACGTCAAAATGGTTTTCTATGCAAAATGAATCACACAAGCTGACCTGTATTACTTCAATAATGCTTCTGCATGGTTCGATAGCTGCCTACAATGTAGATTTCACAATGCTATATTTTCACTACAAAGTTTGAAAAGAAAAATTGCTCTGCAGGTCTCACACCAACAGTATATATGTTACGGCCTAGAGGTTAGAAAATATAAAAACATTCCTGCATTAATGTTACAGCCTACCATGTATTTTACAGTGTAATGATGTGAAAATTAGAAAATGGTGCTATGAAAACTTTACACACCACTGTTTACGGCAAAAAAGCTAGCAAACATGAAAACAGTGTAGCATAAATTTTATGGGCCATCATTTTATTTACCAAAACGGAAGTACATAATGAAAATATGGTGTCTGATTTTTCTATGGGTTACTGTTTATGAACGGCATGCATACCGTATACTAGAAGTACGGGCCACAATATTTTAACGGTAAAAGTCTGGCAGCATCAGCTGCCAGTACGTTCAGCATAAAAACAAAGGTGGATTTTTTACAGAGCGTAGAAGCTTTAACACTGATTGCAACACATTTACTAAATTAGCAGTTCTCGAAGATGCCACCTTCCTCAAGGGATATAATAAACGTGACATGTGCTCGTTTCTGCTGTACACACAGGCCTAATAGCTTTTGTAGACTTAAAGGTCTTTTGTAAAGAGTGCTCGTCTCTTTTAAATTGTGACCTAAACTAGCCATGCACCCGGCAACCACATATCCTCACTTTCACAGCCATAAACATGTGCTTGATAGCTGCGTGATCTCTCGTCTCTCTGATGTTTTAAACGTGTGGGTGAGTGAATTCCTAGAAATATAAATGTCGGATTCATGAGAAGATGCAAGCATAAATAAAATTGCAGGACACTGCAGTTAAGTCTGCTTAGGAACGGTAATGGCAAAACCCATTTTGCAGGAATTTTTCAATAAATCTATCATCATTGTCATCCCTACTACATCACTATCTTATTCACCTAAATTCACCCTCATTGTCATCGCTGCTACAATCAATATCACTAACCATAGCACCAGTAACATCGCTAATATCATCATTATCTTGAAATGTATCATCATTTTCATCGCTATTATCATTTTCTCTCTAGACAGAGAGTTAGGATTGCTTTCTCATGAGCCTAATGGTATGCGCCCTCTGCTGGGAATTGCAGGGGTAGTGGTCAAATTCCTGGAGGCATTTTGAAGCGAAAGCTTCATTACAATACCTGGGGCAGCTGTCATAGACCTTGATGTTTTCATCTTCAAGTGACCCTGACAGATACTGCACCATTCCCTTGTAATCAATTTACAATTGAAGCTAAATGCTCATTACTGCAGGTAGAACTGGTCTTTACATGACAATAAATGTGTCCCTTCAGGTGATCTTGACCTAATTATGCGTGGTTGTTCATTATTCCGCATTGTCCACCCAAAGTATACTGTGTCTTCCTTTGCCCAAAACCTAAAATACCGAAGTGCTTGGGCCTTGCCGTGGTGGTACAGTGGTTAAGATGCTCGACTTCTGTGCCAGAGGGCCCAAGTCGAACATAATCGCCACCGGCTGCATTTCGATAAAGGCAAAACGAAGTGGCGTCCATGTGGTGGGCATTGTCAGTGCCCGTTAAAGACTCCTGGGTTGTTGAAACCAGTGCACAGCCCTCCCCTACGGCATTTTTTTCCTTTCACTTACAGTCCCATCTTTCTCCCATCCCTTATGGCACTGGTCAAGTGTACATAAACAAGTATGACAGTATGCCTTTCCTTTACTGTGAACCAATTATGAGAAAAATATATAAAAAAACTGGCGATTGAAAAGTGGCGTTGCAGAGGCGGTCGCTGCAACTCTCATGGCTTTCACTTAATGACTAGTTTCAAGGCATGCTTAAATGCCCGGAATTTTTTCTTAGAGCGGCAGTTTGCATGGGCGTTTCGCAAACATTTCTGCAGTCCACAAGCCAAGAAAAACTTTCTAATTAGAATAAGCTTATTACCTATGCTATCCTGTCAGTTGCCTACACTCCTCTTAAGCAGCAGACACATGTGCTTTATAGCTGTGGGATTTCTCTTTTGTGTGGAACCATAATCGTGTGTGTGGCTAAATACGACAAATTCCCTGCTTATCCAGCATTCAAGAATAGCTGCAATCATAAAAGTGCATTTATTACCGGTGTTATCTTGTCACCTGTCTCCACTGTCACGATGACACAATTTGATATGTATGATGCTCTGCGGCTTCCTCGATCTAGCTGGCCACAATGATATCGATACGTCCACACGTGTTGACGTGGTTGGGCACCTTGATGAACAGTGATGAACTGTGGCTTATTTCTTCACGTACCACTGTTTCTTATTTATGAGAGCTCAGAGTTTCCATTTCTTGTGATTTATCTCTGCCCCTTTTAGTTAGGGTCACATTCATTTATGGTTACACTCAGAAAATATACGACATGCCCATTGTTCGGCTTGGTGTCTCAGAAATAAATATGTAATTATGTTCTCTTTTTTTGAATGACCAGTTGTAGGGTACATACATACGTTATGCCAAGGTCTTAAATATCTTCCTTCATTTGCACCAGGCCGTGGGATCAGCAGAATGATCTCCCCCTATCGAAACAAGGCATGAGGTCATAGAATGTGGTGGTTTGGCATTTTGCTCTGAAGAGGAGGAGGGGGAGGTCTATGCTAGAGCACAGGATGCTAGTAATCATAGGTATGCCATTATTAAAGCTTGCGCGCTTTCATAATTCATTGCGTTTATGCAGACGACATTGCATGACACGATAAAAAAATGTCAAGAAGAAAACATTCAAAGTGAATGCCATTGTTTTCTGAGTTCTAATAAGAAATGGAATATTGGTCTCCAGATGTAGCTACAATTCCATCAAAGGAAGACCATATTATAGCATTTTGATTTTAGTCATGTAGTTATAGTGCTGCAAAATGTGGTGTTATGCAATTGTCATGCATAGTTTGTGTTGAATGCCATGACTGCATATGCTTTTTTGCATGTAAATACTTTGCAAAGTTCCCTTCTTCCCTAAACCACTGTAAGCATTACTCCTATTCTAGGAAGTAAATAAAAACAAGAAAAATAGTTATCCCCAGTGCTTTTTGCCATGATGAGCATGATGTAATAATATTCACTGGAAAGAAAAACCAGAAACTGATATCAAACTGTGGCATATATAACAGTTGCTCAGCCCTATTTCGACTTCTTGTGCGGGCAACAATGGCATAAATTTGCACACTAACATCTATAAAATTGTAATTTATAAAATAATGAAGAGGGAAGGAATGCTTCAAGGGCCCCTCGGTATGCACCCTCCAGGAGTCTCATTTTAATTAACATCATAGATTTAAAGGCCCCCTTCTCCAGAAAATCCACCGTCGGCACTGCGAGCGGAAAATTATGGACATGGCACTAGCATCTCGCAGATAATATGGTCGTGCAGCGACTTATCGTCGGGTTGTTTGACGTCATGGTTCCACGTGACATGGTTGAATTGGCAGGCACTGCAACTCTGGCTTCTATTTCAGACCTGAAGGATGAGATCTAAATCTAGCCAGCCAGCTTGATTAAAGTGGGGATTATATCTCCACTGGGGGATCTTTTTTATTATGTGGATGTAGTGGTTTACGACTTTATGCACATCACAGTATGTTTGGGATAATGGAGGCACAAATCAAGTGAGTAATTAAGCAGGTAGCAAAGTGCATTTCCACAAATTAGAATCTGCGAGCAAAGCCGACAATGCGGAGTCATTAGTGGAGTGTTGTCATACCTTGCAGGAACAGTGAAGAGGAAAATTAAGTTGATTTTACAGCACTAGAATACCCACTCCATTTTAATGACAAGAATGGTAGCAAATAAATTCAAATTTCCCGTAGTATTTTCTGCCCCCTGCAAGCTGGCTTCCTTGTGCCCTCAGATTATTAACCAGAAACCAGGAAAGGAAATGTGGAACACCCAATGCCCAACTGTATGTCGGATGGAACGAAGGCATTGTAAATCAGATCCCACTCACATGTGGTAAAGTAAATGTCGGCCAGACTGGAAGATGTTTGATTGAGCGCTTGAGAGAGCACGAGCGTTCGCTTGAGAAAGGCACTGGATTCAATCTGCCGATTCATTCATGCCTATCCTAAAAGAAACTGCCGTATTGGATAGATGTCGAGACAATGTAGCTCGTGAGTTAAAAAAAGCGTTCATAAAAAGGAAAGGTCTAGATTGTGTTAGTGAACCCTCCAAAGTGCTATATCACAGTGAGTTTTCTTTTTTACAAGGATGCAGTTGAATTTTAAGCATGAATTTAGAACCACAAAATATGCACATGCCTGATGAGTAAAAAAACTTCTATCATTTTGCTAAGGTGCTTGAAGTAATTTTCTTTTCAGTCATTTGTCTGAAAAGCTTTTTTTGTGATTGTCTTCATGTTTATCTGCCCTATACACTATGTGTCATACATCAGTTTGTTTTCTGAATGATCGTTTTTAGCCTATTCATCTGACCATAACAGTTTTTTATCACTTTTATGCCTATTTTCCTTTTTTGGTTTTATAGTTATTTCACCTTGTGATGTTTGCTGCCTCTGATTAGCGCCGCCACAGTTTCCATATATATTGTGTGGTTCCCTTCAATAAAGGATCAGTTGTCAGTGAGCGCTTTCTGTGTCTCCTTTCTTGTGAATGGGTTGTTAGCACATTGCTTATTTTTGAAATGTTGCACCAACTAGCCTTGTAAAAAGTTCTTGATTACCGTTAATGAAGAAAAGCTTGATAAGCGAGAAAGGAGCAAGAACAAAAATGCAGGTATCACCGCTGAAGCTGATTAAAGCAATTTCAAGTGTGATGGCAGGTATAAAATCCGGAGGCTGAAAATGTGCATTGTGATCACATTCCTGTAGTGGCAAGGACATTTTGTTTAGAATTCATGTATGCCCTTTTATCACGCTAAAAAACTAGAAGGGAGCCTAAATATTGGAAGGCAAAGAAAACAGGCTTGCAGGCGCCACAAGCGGCCAGTTTTGTTTCTGAATGTTTCACGTTAGGTGAATCGCGACTATCAAATTTCCATGCACACAGGGTTTCCTTTTTTCGACATGCCTCATTATTAAGAGATCAGCACAAGAAGTCTCCTCGGACAAAGTTCATGGCTCAGCAAGTGCATCCCTATTAAATATACTTGATATCAAATTTGTATTGGATTGGATATAACACTATTTGTGCAGGATAAAACTCCACAATTTCGGGAGGAGCTGGCACACAGGCTTGCCCTGTAACTCGTAGATTATGCACTGCAGAAAAAAATTCGTAAACTATACGGCGGAACCCTCAATAAAAGAGCATACAGCTGCTCTATTCTAAAATGAACAGAATGGCAAAAATGATTCCGTGAAGGTGGTTGCTATGATGTTGACAAAATTCACTTCACACCGAAACTCTGCGAACCAAGTGCTGGGTTATGTTGTGCTGCTGTTTGCATTCACGAAATATTGTAGACCTGTTTTTGATAAGCCCCCAAATTCACAAATGCGATGCGTACGAGTCGTGGCAGCATTACCTACCTCTTTTAAGGGCTGATACCCAGCCATTTTTGCCTTTATATGACCTCCTTTTTACTAAGTTACCAAGTGATCCCTTTCCAGGTTTTAAATATAGAGATATGCAACTGTGGTCACTGTGGTGGTGCGGTGATTGTGATACTGATCTAACTGAGCAACGCAAATTGAGAAAAAGAAGACATCGTTTTTGCCAGCAGGTGAGCAAGATTTCATTCTTTGTTCATTATGATGCTGGATGTGCACGGTGATTGTTTCTTTCGCTGACCACAGTCATTGTGCCATTCACCCCCTCAAGAGCCTCTTACTGTAAAAGGAATTTGAACCAATGCTGTCGCCTAATTCCTTCAATGAGATAACCTTTTGCGATCTTTGAAGCCTCTCTTACCCATGCAAGTACGAAATTGACAAGCGGGATGTATGTCCATTCATTGTTGCGTTATCGAGGTTTCTGTGCATTTCTCAAAGTCGGTAGTAGTAACGAACATTTGTTTTGACTATGGGCAGGACTTCATCACTGCTTTGCAAAAGCAGTCGGTATCGACGCCTGCATTAAGAAGCGTTGAACTGTTTAGGCCGACATTAATCTGCTTAGCGCAAGCCAAAATCCGTGACCAAAAAACAAGGAAGCAAAAGCTGGGTCGATTGACTTCACATGACCATCATATCTTTTGTTGACGGCAGGACTGTCAGATTCCTGCTGCCTAACCCCTTTTTATCTATGGCTTGACGCTTTCGGTGTGAGCCTTATTTTTCTTTTTGTAGTGCTTCTCGGTTTGAAATCTAACCAACTCTGCACATGAGGGAGGTCACTAAACTATCTACTGGGCCTAATGTGGCCCTTTATTCGAACTGGTTCACATTATATATTTTCTCTAGTGTCATGCCCATAGTTATTTCATTTGTAATTGGATTTAGTTTGCGACGACTCATTTTGGTGAAGTCCCCTCTTAACTCTTCTTTTTTAATTTATGTTGTGAGAGCCATAAACAAGGAAACTAGCATAGGGTTTGGGCAAAAAAAGTTGGCTTTAAGTGCGTCGGACGGACAGAAAAACATTTTGCAGGTATATCTTGTGGATCCAGTAACTATGATTTCAGGCTGTACTAAAGGCAGATCATGCAAACGTGGTACACTTCTCTTCCATTACGTTCTACAGGTCGAAGCAGCATTACAAAATCTGGCAGATATCACAAAAGTTTCCTTTAGGTACATTATCTAAGGCAGAGCTTCCTTCCATTAGCCGTATATTTGGTAAAACAGTGTGAATTGAATCGAACAGGTTTGCGGGCATAAACAAAATCACATAGACATGTCACCATGCAAATATGCACCGCAGCATTGAGATGTGGCAATTTTCGCCCAATTTTCACCAACAGTGAGAACAGGTCGTTTACAACGGTTCAGCGTTTAGCGCTGAACCGTTGCGTTTTGAGGAAGCTTCACCGCACAGTCTTAGCCTAATTGTTCATGCAGTGAAGCATCCACAAGATATGATGGGGCTATTTGCCAAGAGGCACCACTGCTACTGTGGGGTACTGAAAAAAGTGTCGTGCATTGATGATTCCAGTCGTCATAGGTTGTAATCAGTACGGTTTTTGAGGCAATATTGTACCCAGGTGTAAAAGTAAAATGTCAAGCAAAATGTCTGAATGTGTTTTATCCCAGCGAAATCGGAACCGAAACTAAATGCGCTTTTTTCATTTCTTCAATGCCGTTGTTAAAGTGCTAGTCCCCATCACTTTAGTCATTGCCTCGTCTTTGTCATTGCTCACTATGCCGGATGTCAGGGAACTTCAATGTTTGTTAGAATTGCTTCTTCATTTGTGAACCGTCATGAAGTGTGCTGTGTTCAGCGTGCGAATACAACTGTAGTAGGGTGTTTGCTCGTGTAGTGATGTCAAAATGTGATATTCCATGCAAAGAGCCAGTTTGAGCCTTGCTAACTTCTCAGTGTGTGTGCTTCATAGTGCTGTGCTCTGTCTAAAGAATGGGTTCTCTGTGTCCAGTTTGAAAGGATCAGAAAGAGGAGGCCTGGATAGTTCTGTTCAATGCGACTACAAGTTGGATCTGCAAATATGCAGCAGTACATTCGCTGAACCTGGATAAAAGCAAACAGCTGTCTGCATGACTACGCAGTTGTCTTTAGAGGTAAGCAATGTTAAAGCTCAGCTACTTTGGCCATCTGATGAGAAGAGAGGAGTCGCTGGAGAAAGCATTGAGAAAAGAATGGTTGAGGGTTACCGGAGCATGGGTAGGCAGCAAATGTGATGGCTAGATTGCATCCTCGAGTCACTGCAGATGAAGTTATGTGTTAGAAAGATAGTGAGATACCAGAAAGAGTGGTGTGATATGGTCCATAGAATCATGAAGAGTCGGACACGACACGAATTTTAAGTACTTGTGCACATTACAAAGTAACACAAGTTAGAGAGACGACGTATTGTATCGTACTGCTGCAGTAAGTGTTTACAGCCTCTAAATAGTGTTGTAGGCACTTCATTTCAACTGTCGTAGAGAGGTCACGGCACCTGTGGGTTAAAGACTCGGTGATTTCTTGCTAGAAGGCGTGCTGTAGAAAGGCTGCAGCGTGAGTATAAACCTAGTCGTTTGGTATTTTAAAAATGTTACCTTGCATGTGCAATGCTTTTTATGACTAGCTTTTGCAAAAGGCAGATTGGGTCTTTTTTTAATTGAGATGCTTGAAGTTAAGCAGTAATTTGCCCACGTCTGTTTCATTTTATGCATTTCAGCTCATGCTGGTTCCCATATTCTTGTGTATGTATGCTTGTTTATGTGTGTTCATGTACGCCTGTGCTAGCTTAAATTTAGTTGGTGATCAAGATAACAGCAGTATTTTGTGGACATGGGTACTCAAATTACTTTAAAAGCATGCACGTTTTTGGCTGTGTCTTTTGATTGCTGGGTCCATCCAACCTAGGATTATGATCTTGTTGGTATTACAAACAAAGGTAAATTTCTCTGCATCTGGAATTACGTTTTTCATTATATGAACATTTTTTTAAGCTCATCTTGTGTCTGGTTGCCTAAACTGTAGGTTTTGACATTTTGATTGCACCGGATGTGCTATTGGTTTTGTGCTTACTATGGTTTTGGACAGGCATTGACAGATTTTTCTCAGCACGATGATCATGCTGCCCAGATAAAGACAAGTCTTCTTGTCAAAATGTTGGCTTGGCTTGCAAACTTAGGCTCTCCTGTAACCCTTGCTCAGTGCTCTTCCATGCTGTAGACATCTTTCTCTTGGTCTACCTTTGTTTTTATGGGTCATATAAAACATTGAGTTACCTTTCTCTTTTTTCTTTAATTATTGCTTGAAACAGATTAATTCACTGAAGTAGGGATAGGGTGCAAGGAAGGCTGATGCAAACAAAACAACAATGCTGTTTATAAACTTGAACTGGCTTCCAAGACAATACAAAGAATACAAACAACAAACATGTCATGTAGCTGCTACATGATTACATTGTTGCTCCAGTCCTTCTCTCTAATGTTTAAAATGTTCATAAGCATTTAAGAACAACCCTTTTCCACTGAAGTGCATCGACGGCATGGTACCACGCTTAAAATTCTTTTAAATGATCTGAGTTTCAGTCATCAGTCTTGTGTTGGTGGCACAGCATTTATGCAGAACAGCTGTTTTTTCAAAGCAAAAGTGCAGTTCTTACACTTGCTGCAGTGTTTGCTTACCTCATTCAGGTTTTGATCTGTGTCTGAGTTTTCTAGAATGATATATATCCTGCTCTCCTAGACCTCACTTCTCAAAGGTGGAGTTCAAGTATGTTGAAAGCAACTCCAAAAATTTGATCTCCGTCTTTGTTCAAACAGTGTGAAGATCGTATTGTCTCTCATCGAAGTGAAATTTGTATTGGTACATGTGTGGTGCCAATCTTGAGCGATATATATGTCTCTATGAGACTAAGTTTCAGGATCAGTGTACCAAGAATGATGTAAGTCATGGTCTTAAGGTATATAGATGCCATCCTTATAGTTCTGAATGATGTCCGAGGTTTTTTTGAGACTAAGTGTCCCAAGTTTTAACCATGTTCATTGTCTGCCTTCAAGTGTTAAAGGTAACCATTGAGTGTCCAGTTGATGGCCACACTAGGTGTCTGGAATTGTGCTTGTATTTCGACCTTAGACAAGTATGCTGAGCCTGGGAGCTAAGGGGCAACAAGCCAGTTCCTCGGCACATTCGAAACTAGTAAGAAGACCTATAGTAAGTTCTTGTTTTATGAGTGCTTTTGAAAAATCTTGCACATACTAACAGGAAGATGCATTTCAGAGCCAACTGTACTATTTTAAAGAAGCCAGGTATCTAGCGAATCTTTTCATTACTCTAACTCTCTGCTATCAGGTAGCAACCCAAAGCAAACAACTGTCAAAGGAAGGTGTTTATAATACTGTGCTTACAGACTGGGCAGAACGAGAAAATTAAGATGGCGGCATGATATAAAAAAGCATTGAACAGAGGTTGAGGAGAAGCCTCGGTTTGTAAGCCGAGCCAACGTTTTAACAAAATGACTTCGTCTGGATATAGGTGCAGACAAGTCTTTTTGTTGAAACATTGGTTCATCCTGCAAACTGAGCTCCCTCTCAAACCTTGTTCAGTGCTTTCATATTGCATCTACATACTGTATCACACAACCTAAAAATGATTGGAAAGAAAGCATGAACTGATGTTGTCTTCTCCGGGCCAAAGAAATTGAACCAGTGGTGCAAAAAAAAGGCAATTCTAAGAGCATTGTAGAACCAGTCTGTGTGGTCAAACATTGCCCAACATTGCACTACAAAAAAATTTATTTCATTTGCCTGTCATGTGGAAATATTTATATCAACCAGAGGAAGGTGTCTAAGCACTAGGCTGCTGGAGACTAGAAGGATCTGAAAGAGGACAGCTTGGGTGAGCTCAGCCAAATTTGCAGCATGTGTAAGAACTGCACACCTGCCCTTAGAAGAACAGCTGTTCTTTACAAGTGCTAAGACACCCTCACATGAGTAATAGCAAAAGCTCAGGCCTTTTTGAATTTCTTTGATAAGTGTGTCAGCACATCCTTCATGTACCTGAAGAGAAGAGCTGTTTTTGAGCACCTGTGAGCATGTTATATTCGATTGACAGGAAGGGGTGGTTGTTCATCATGGGCATTGGCAGATGAGTGCAAAAGGGGCATCTGCCCCCCCCCCCCCGTTCCCTGTAAGATGCTGTTGAATAGATTTTGCCTCTCCGCCCCCTCAAGAAAAAAATTCCTGCGGCACCCATGTTATACCTCTGTCGCACGGGCAATTGCAATGTTCATTGAGTGAATGGTGATTGATATTTTTGACGGTCATCGAGATGCAGCTCTGCCACATGGCAAATTTCAATGGTCATTGAGTAGTGAGTGTGTGACCCGACAGATCGTGCCTTGGAAACCAACATCTATTAAAAATATGAAGTTAAACAGTATAAACCAAGGCAGATATCACACTAAGTGCTTTTATTAAATGAAAGTTCGTTCAGAAAAGGGTTTTCAAATACCTTACAATACGGCATGACTCACCCACAGGCACTGCAGGCGAGCAATGCTGGAACGACAACGAACGACTTGCATTTGCCGCATTCGTTTTGTGCCACAGTGCTGACAAAGCTCGGTGATTTTCTCAGCTGCATCCGTAGTTGCTATTGTTAAAAGCACATATGGGGCTCTTCTTGGTTTTAGCTATCAAAAGCGGGGTAAAAGGTGAACTTGGTGAAGCGCTGCAGCATGCCGCGCAGTCATATAAGAAAATTGTCTGTTTGTTTACATGTGAGCACCGCACATAATCTAGAGCACTTTTAGACTCCTGAAAAACTAGTTGACGAACTGTTTGATCAAGTGTGATCTAGTGTTAATAATTTAATCCGGAAGAAATTTTGCTTCTTTTTTTATTTAGTCTTTTGGTTTTCACCTTAGGATAAATGCGGTGCTGCTCTCAATGTTCCTTAGCATTCCAGAGGTCTTTCTTGAACCTCTTGAGTCAATACTGATAGCCTTCAAGCGTGATTGAGAACTGCTGTGTGGAAGTGGCCAATCTCCATTGAGTTCAATCTCCACCAACTCAATGGGCATTGAAACTGCCCGTGTGACAGTGGTAATAGTGAGTGCCTGTGTTTGCATCTGTCTTTCTTGTCCCTGCTACTACAGTGCTGTGCTCGTTTGTATCATGAACCAACGTGCTAGGCAATACATATTATTTATTGAAGCTGTTCAAATAGCTTCACCCCTATATATTTACCTCTATCAGCTGGCCAAACTGTGGTTATGTGGTGATTAGAGCAGTATGTCTACTTTTCCTCACCAGATAGATGTTGCATTTCACGAATGAAGTGTTAAATACTTGCATGGGTGCAGTTGCATTGTATGGTGGTGTTTCAGTGAAACACATTGAATCTACTGTACATGTTTGTCACCTTGTGCCCTTAAACTGTTTAAAGCTGTGATATGGGGCCTGTCATTCAGCTCACAGGTAGATGTATGAAAGAGAGGACAAGTGAGATAACTCTTATGTATTGTTCCCTGCTTCAGTTATTAAGAAAATACTATTTTTCTTCTCTATGCCATCGTAATACCAAATCAGACTTGCCATGATCATAGCAAAACACTGTGGTTTCTTTTATATTCAAATTTCAGTTTGAAGTGAAAAGGCATGTGGCATTCAAAATAATTTAAAGCTAATTTTGACAGCATTTCATGAGGCTCAGTGCTGCTTTCTTTTTGAGAAAAGCATTCTTTGTTACCCATTTTGCAACAGCTGTGGGTGCTGACAGCCTGTGATCCAGCCAGATACCAGACAGTTGGCTTTCAAATATGCAGAGCAAAACTAATCACAGATAAAGGGAACTTTTCATTTTAATCTTTTCTGTTGCCTAACTTTTGTGCAGGAAAAGAACTGAGAATTAAGAAGGTTCCATAGTGGTTTTCGGTAAGCAGGTCAGTAAGAGGAAACCACTTATCAGCAATTATGAGTCAGTTTGCAAACACACAAGATGCGTCAAAACTTTCTTCCTTCAGAAACTTAACAGGTGGTTCACCACACATTGTGCTTTTATAAGCATAAGTAGTCGTCTGGCTTCATTATTGGTACAATCAATACGCAGTACATGTTATTTTACAAAAACTTGTTATTCCGTTAACATAATCTCCAATGATATTTGCTGTAAGCATAATATTTATGGACTTCCGATGCATGGGAGTAAGACCTAAACTGTTTGCAATTTGACCCCCTTCATGATTTTTAAGAAATAACACTGTGAGTAAAACAAGGTCGCACAAAGCCAGAAAAAAAAATTAGAGCGCAGAGTTCAAACTGATGTTTATCAATTTACGCATGGATAGTATGCGAAGGAGAACTGTATTTGTTCGAACAACATAAATATTCAGTTACCATTTTCTTGCTACCATTTTTATTTTCTGTGTCAGTAGATGCATAAATGCATACCATGCATTCTTCTTTGATTTATGACGTGTTTCATGAGACCCACTTTCTTGTGGACAGGAAGTTTTCAACACATATTTAGCAATTATCTTTTCTGCCAATACACAAAGGCCTACAATTTCGGGAATCGTGAAAGTGCTTCATCCTTTATTATTGTGCATGGTGGCTTCAAAGGGTATGGGGCTAAATGATTAGAGGAAAAAGATTGGGTCAAAGCCATTTTTTTATTTTTTCACTAGTGCATATTGCTTCCTTTGAGATGACTTCTGGAAATGTTTTAAGTGACTGCTTAAACTGCTCATTTGATTAAAAAGCCGTTAGTGTGGCAGTAGTGGTCAGTGTAGTATGTCAGAATTAATGAGGCTGCGTAAAGAGACTATATCATGGCAATTTGTGGTTCAAGTAAATTGATAATTATTTGTTTTGTAGTTTTTTGACAAGTTAATAAAATTATTCGAATTGTTTAATTAAGTGCAAAAATAAGGAAAGGGGGTTCAGGGGGGTCAAAATTTGTAGAATGAAAAGCCAGTACTTGATGGTGGTAATAATAAAATTTAGTAATTGACAAATGAAATATTAGAAAAAATTTAAAATGCTTTCAAAGTCATCAAACTTCTCAAAATAGAAAGAAAATGTTTGGTTTTGCTAATTATTGCTGTAGAAAAGTGAAAATTATAAAATAAAACTTTAACAAAAAATAAAAAAAAACATTCATGTGTGTGAAATGATATCACATCATTCTCTAAATAGCTAATTATTAGCATAGGCATGGCCACCTGCTATCTACTGTTCGTAATATCTTGTACTGTGCTCTATGGATGAATGTATAATTAATCATTCAAAATGTCACTAAATAGCAGCTCTTTATAAATATATTCTACTTTGAGGCAATATATTGAAGTCATCCTTTTTGATGCAGGCTCTGCTTTGAAGCCTTGCCTAGCTACAGCTGCTTCACACCCTCAACCCCAGTACCACTTATCTGTGTATGGCTGCCTTGCTGCTCCCAGTGGCCATCTACAAAGCATCTGAAGATGGAGTGCATTCCCTGCATCCAGATTCACTGCTTGGAGCCTGTCCCACCTACACAAGCCAGAGCTCCTCTTGGACTAATGGGGTATGCAGCTACATTGAATGTGGTCATGCAATATACTTCTTTAACATAGGTTTGTTGCCTACCCTACTCAAGTTATGTCCAGATTATTAATCAAATTTGTGGTTAAAATGTCTTGTTTCCTTGTCCTTTCTGATTGCTACCACAAATTTTCATGACTCATTCCTTTATTGCTATGGTGCACATGCCATATGTTTCTTGGCTGACCTTGCATAAGACAACCGACTGAAACAGTGAACTCGAAAAACAGCTTACCTGTATCCCTTAGGTCCATCTAAAACCTTTATTGCAGCTATGATTCACACAGAACGCCATCCTAGCTTAGCTTTTCCTTATATATCTTGCACAAATTGGAATGGTTGGCTGTCAGCCAAATCATTCTTTTTAAAATGTCAATACTACTGCAAAGAAGACAAGGAGAACCAAACAAACTCATGTAGCACATGCAAAGTACAACTTTCAATTATATTTTTCTTAAGAAGCAGCTACTTATTGCAGCATATACGTCACAAATCTGGCGAAAGTTGAATGCCTGCTTGATTCAAATTGGCAGCCTGTTGCTGGGTGCAAAAAGCCCAGATGCAATGTAATAATGATAAGATACCCCAAATTAGGCAGCTGCAGCATCATTTAAAATAATCAACTACCTAAAAAAGCAGGTGACAGTAAAATATGGAATGTCCATCATAGCAGAATTGTCATCAGGAAGTAAAAAATAAAAAAAGAACAATTCAAAATTATAAAAAGAAAATTGGCTTGTCTGCTGGGTACAAAAGTGTCCCAGCAAGGTCGACTGAAAGGTAACTGATGCTAAATCTGCGTCAAGCAGAACAAACATTAAAAATGTCAATGCAAAAACGTATTTTAGTTTATTTTGCGTGCCCTCAGTCATTGAACTGATGGCATGGGTAGCGACATCAGTAAGGACAATTGTGGTTGTCTTAGGTCTTTGGCTAGAAGTAAAGCTGAAGCAGTGCTGAATTCCTCCTGACATTTAGTTACATGATCTCGATTTGTTCCTGTTAAAGCTTTTTGTTTCTATGAGCCAGAATTGTAGCCTCTGCATAGAAGGTGCCATCTTACATTGCTTTTCTTTCACGTTCATGCAGTATGCTGTAAAAATCACTTTCTCCTTTGTCAATTGGATATGCAACCACAGTTAAGAGCAAGGTTGTACACAACATTAGTGGTGTGTGTAATGTACAGTTTCTAATTTTATTTTCACATATCTCTCACTTTTTGTGTAGGATGGTATGGATTCTAAAGAGTTGATAAGATGTTGAAAAAAGACACCATCTGCAGGCCATCTTTATGTTTTTGAAATGTAATAGAGATAAGGAACTAATTTCATGCAGTGTCTCACAGATGCATTTCTTGACCCTCCTTGTTGGTTTCTTATACCTTCTGCTGTAGACACACGGATATTGCAGAATATGTTTTTTTTTGGTGAGCATTGTGGAAAGAAAATTAGCAAGTGTTCCACGTTTTATCAGCTTTTAATGAAAGCTGTCATACAGATGGCTTTTTTGTTCACATTCCTTAAATAACAACTTTGAAGGTCAGCTTGAACTTCTTGAGAAAGCAGGTTATACTGAAATGTCATCTGCAGTGCTGCAGCATGTCTTCTCCAAAAGGTAAAAGAAACCGACCAGATCTGAGTCATGTAGTCTGAAAACAGTGCGTGAAATAAATCTTTTATCTCAACAAAATTTCCTGCAATATGAAGGTACACAACAGATATGATGTCAAGATGGTTTCCTCAACTACTAAACTGCTGGTAATTGGTCCCATTTTGGCCAAGAAGCGAGACATATGTGAAAAGAAAAATGGTAGATTGAAATACACCACTAAGGTTGTGCACAGCATTTTTCTGAGCTGCAGTTGTTTACACATTGCACAAATCGGGAAGTGCATCAAGAGAAGACTGTATGAACATGACTAAGCAATAAAAATATGACTTGGCACCATTCCTGAAAAAAAGCAAACCTCTGCACAAAGGCTGCAATTCTGGCTGGTGCCAAAGGTAAACCTTTGCAACAAATGATCAATGCTTTTGATTAAATTATTCTGGGGATAAATGTGTCTGCACTCCTTCAGTTCTATCTCTGAACGAAAATTAGCCTTCTCAGACGGGCATGTCTGACTGTTGTCATTGCTCTACAATATGCTTTTATGGCGGCTAAGGCCTTGCTTTGTATACTGCAGAAAAGGTTGCATGCCAGCTAAGGCATTAACTCTGCCGACCTTGTTCTTGCCTCACAGCCAGACTTAATGCAGACAAGGTTGAATGCTAAGGCTTCAGAGGCCACTACACAAAGCTATTCAATCCTTCCACTCGCACATCAATGTTGTGACCATAGAGTATTTTGTAAGCTGCAAGCACATTTTGTGAGAAATAACAATGACTGGCAGATTTTCTGAGTGCAACATCTGTTGGTCTCGGTTAACAGCAGTAGTTAGTGTTAGCTAATAATCCTTAAGGAATGCCATTTTTTATTACATATGTGCTCCTATTAGGCATTTACTGTAATACAATGGGGCCTTTATTATCTGCCATAAAGTTGTTACAGAATAAGTAAACTTTTTCATGAAGTGAAAAACCATGTCTTTAATGACAAGATTATATCATATGACTAAAAAATGCACTTTTGACTGCAATGCTCTGAAAGAAAATTATTTCATGAGAACATGCTAGCCAATGACATAACTCTCAAAATTCTTGGATCTGCTAATCACTGGTATGCACTCATTTGCATTTTTTTCACTAATTATTTTAGTTTCTAATTTCCGTCTGAGCAAGTTTCTAAATGAATACTATAATTTTTATGTACTCATGGACTGAACTAGCTTTGCATGATTACTTACTACCTAGGCCTCATTTTCTCAGATGCTGGGGACTCTTACTTCTCATTGTATCTGCACTCATGAACTTGTGGAGATGAATCACAGACACACTCGTTGTGTCTCCACAAATATATTTGGCAGGACCCGTTGAGCCAGGCGGGAACTGGACAGCGAACACCGAAATTTAGTCCTGCTGCCGCGAAGAACGAACTGCGCATGCTTGGCAAATGTGCTGAGGCTGTCTTCTTTTGTGCCGAGACCAGGATGGCATGCCCAGGGCCCCCCTCTAGCGATGAAGCCATGAGTGAAGGGGAATGGCGAAAATCGGACACTGAGAGTGTGAATCGCTGGCGAGAACTGGCATGATCAGGAGGGGTTGCAGTGGCACAGTTTGCTATGGCGTCTGATTCAAGGTGGGCAGGTTTAAGGCAATAAACGAAGATCGTGTCCTTACGCCCGTTGATGTGCAATAGGAAGTACTTGGGAGCATGCCGGGGCACCTGTTACGGATCATCGGGCGGTGGTCATAAGGGTGGACGTACAGGGTCATGGTGAATGAAGACGTGTGCACCGCTCCAGGTCGGGGGGGGGGGGGGGGGGTGACGTGGATATGACGGGAATACTGAGTTCAAACTGAGGTTTAGCGCTTTGTAGTCAGCAGGCGTAATCTTTGACGTCAGCAGGTGTGAGTGGCGAGGGCTCGAAGAACTCGTCAGGGATACGGAGAGTAGTGTCAAGCGTTAACTCTGCTACACATGTAGATGAGTCACTTCAAAGTGTGGTGCCGGTGGAACAAGGCCTCGATGGTGAGGAACCAAAGTTCCGAGTCTGATGACCAGAAGTCAGGGAGCTTGAGAGTGGGGACTGCGGACTCATGTGGAAGCACCAACCATGTGAGACCACGGAGATAGTACCTGAGGGGAGGGATCCATGGCCATGGCTTACACGAGGGACGGTAGGTGGAGTCTCGAGCTCCAGGGCTTGTAGACCTAGTGAAGCAACTGATGCGAGTACAAGGCAGGAGCAGAGAGCGAAGACGTGAACTCCGGAGTCACCAAATTTGTGGAGATGAACCACACACTCGTTGTCATGTCCCCACAAATATATTTGGGCAGAATCCACCGAGCCAGGCGGGAACGGGAAAGCGAACCGCCGGCATTCAGCCCTGCTGCCATGGAGAACGAACTGCGCGTGCTTGGCAGGCGTGCCGAGGCTGTTTTCTTCTGCACCAAGACCATGATGGTTGCCACAAATTTAATGCAAGCTCATGCATTATGTGCTGTTATTATAAACCTGAGCTGCATAAAAGATCTACAATCTGCTAGCCAAATTTTATTTTCTGCCAGTTTTTATTTTTTTTCCCTCCGACTCCTTCAAGCTATGCAAAGTGGTGCCATTATTGCCTAGAGCAGTCTGGATCTCTCAGTTATATTTTTTCAACATGCATTTTGCAGGAACAATTTCAGGATATAATTATATGCATGACTCTTCCCATCACAATTCTTTTTCTTTTTTCTGTTAGCAGCCTTCATACTGTTTGTGCAAAAACATTCAACTGTGAATTCACAATTCTTCACCTAGGATTTTCATTATAGATTGATATTCTTTACATTGATTTTGCAAAACCTGTTAGCCATGTTCTTGATTCACTTTAGGTGAGCTGTGATGCATGTGCTTTGGTAAGGCATTATTATCATGAATTCATTTCTCTCATTGTCTGCTAATAATACACTCCTCGTGTAGAGAATGGCATGCTCCTTACTATTGTTATTGGTGCAATATTCATATATGCCTTCCAGCCATGTCGAAATAGGGGTATGAACTATTGTTACAGATAAGTGAATGATCATATAGTGAGGGTTCTTTGATCTCAGCCTAGTGAACTCTATGTGCTAGTTTTTTATTGAACTGGATATCACTGCACTGTTTTTACAATGCATTTATGATTATGAAATGATGCATCTAACAATAGTATTTTTTTCTGCTCTTTTCTAGCCTGGCCATGTGGAAGAGTACAAGACACAACATATATCTATTGCATGCAGTCCTTAGAAATAGACATTTGTTATTTCACCATGTTATTCCCCATGAACATGCACTTGGATATGCCATGTGACACTTATCCTGTAAACATTCATAATTTGCAAGTTACTGTTGTAAACAGCACATATTTATATGATGTGTGCATGCATTCAGCAGCTTTTATGGGGACAGGTGCTCCTGCTTAGTTACTGGAGGTTACATAATGTAATGAAAATGAAATAATAAGAAGAATAAGATTGGGATGGAGCGCATTTGGCAAGCACTCGCAGATTATGACTAGCAGCTTACCGGTATCGCTCAAGTGGAAAGTATACAACAGTTGCATCTTGCCTGTACTCACCTATGGGGCTGAAACGTGGAGGCTAACCAAGAGAGTTCTACTTAAGTTGAGGACAACCCAGAGGGCTATGGAACGAAAAATGGTAGGGGTTACACTAAGAGATAGAAAGCGTGCAGAGTGGGTCAGAGAAATAACTCAAGTTACCGACATTCTAGTAGAAATTAAGAAGAAATGGACATGGGCAGGACATGTAGTGCGAAGAGAGGATAACCGATGGTCGCTGAGGGTAATTAACAAACTGGATTCCAAGGGAAGGAAAGCGTAGCAGGGGGCGGCAGAAGTTTAGGTGGGGGGATGAGATTAAGAAGTACGCAGGGGTCAAGTGGATGCAGCTAGCACAGAACCGGCTTAAGTGGAGAAATTTGGGAGAGGCCTTCGCCCTGCAGTGGGTATAATCAGGCTGATGATGATGATGATGATGACATAATGTGTATGTGTATTTCATCTGTAATGAAGTGATTTGAGCTGGGCCAGAAACAGCCTGCATTTTAACATGTGCACTGCATCTTGGGCCATTGGTGGGTCCCGTCATTTATAGATGCCATGTTGCCACAATACTGGATCATATGATGAAGCTTTGGGCAGATTGTATTGTGAGGTCTTTTTGTATACCTCTCGATAAAATCTCCTACATTCTAATTATAATGCCCAATATTTGTGGCTACACAGCATGAATAAATTGTGTGACTCACTGGTGACCAACTATGTAGTGAACATGTTAATATTCAGGCCATTTCTGCTTCAGCTCAAATGAGTGTTACAGAGGTAATACACATGCGCATTATGTAATCATCAGTAACAAGAAAACTGAAGAACCTGGCTCCACAAATATTTTCTCCGTTACACGCAGTACCAAGCATACAGAAATCATCATACCAGGTTTATGTAGCTTTCCAGAAACAAAACTGAAGCCTCTGTCTTTGGAGAAACAATTTCATTCTGTGAACTCTATATAAAACCTCTCATCACCAAGCACACAGAAATTGTTTAATGTTCTGCACATATGGTTTGTAATTAGCATATCAAAAACTCTTCTTCAATGCATTAACAGTGGGTTTTACATAAAGTAGAGCTTTTTTTACAGTGTAAGAAAACTGGTCTTCACATGACAATAAATGTGTCCAAGTAATGTTGACCTAATTCTGTGTGGTTGTCCACATTTCCTTATTGTCCACCCAAAGTATACTGTGCCTTCCTTACCCCAAATCCTAAAGTGTCGAAGAGCTTGCATCCTGTCATGGTGGTGCAGTGGTTAAGATGCCCGACTTCTGTGCCGGAGTACCCTGGTCGAACACTACCGCCGCCGCCTGAGTTTCGGTGGAGGCGAAACGTCTGCGTGGTGGGCATTGTCAGTGCACGTTAAAGATTCCCGGGTAGTCGAAACTACTGCACAGCCCTCCACTACGGCATATTTTTTTTCACTTACACTCCCATCTGTCTCCCATCCCTTACAGCGCAGGCCAGCTTTACACAAAAAAGTGTGACAAAGACTGTGCCTTTCCTTTCCTCTGAACCTATTATAAGAAATATTATGGTATGATATCATGGGGGGAGGCTATCAAGTCAGCTGCCTTCACTGGGATTAAGCAGCAGACGCATGCGCTATATAGCTGCGAGATTTCTCGTTTCTGTGGACTCCTAATTGTGTGTGTGGCTAAAAACGACAAATTCACTGCTTGTCCCCCATTCGAGAATAGATGCAAGCATAAAATTGCATTTATTACGAACGTTATCTCGTTGCCCGTCTCCACTGCTCGGATTAAGGTGTTGTCACGACGACGCAATTTGCTACGCACAATGCTCTGTGGCTTCCTCGAACGCGCTGGCCGCAATGATACGGATACGTTCATATGTACTGGCGTGGTGGGACACCTTGATGGACAGTGATGAACAGCGGCTTGCTTGTTCACGTACCGCTGTTTCTGATTATGGGAGCTCAGAGTTTCCATTTCTCCTGATTTATCTCTGCCCCCTTTATTTATGGTCACGCCCATTTATTGTCACGCCCAGGAAATATACGACACACCTATTTTCCGGTTTGGTGCCTCAGAAATGAATATGTAATTATGTTCTCTTTTTTGAATGACCAGTCGTGAAGTACATTCATTGCGCCGAAGTCTTAAATATCTTCCGCCATTTGCACCAGGCCGTGGGATCCGCCGAATAACCTCCCCCTATCTAAACAAGACGAGGTCAAAGAATGTGGTGGTTTGGCATTTTGCACTGAAAAGGAGGAGCGGGCTGGGGGGGAAGGGATACGCCAGGGCACGAGATGCCAGTAATCATAGCGACGCCATCATTAAAGCTTGCGAGCTGTTATATTTCATCGCGTTTATGCAGTCGACATTGCATAACACGATAAAAGAAATGTTCTCAAGAAGGAAACATTCAAACTGAATGCCATTGTTTTCCGAGTTCTAATAAGAACTGGAATATTTGTCGCCAGAAGTAGCAACAATTCCGTCAAAGGAAGAATATAACAACCACGAGCCCTAAGGCAGCAAAAAAAGGAAAAAAGCTGCGCTTAAATTGATCGAATGCGAAAAATTGTCTCCGACAAGGGAAACAGTGCTTAGAAACCAGGAAACCCTTAGCCGAGTGAAATAGCCTATCAGCCTATTTCACTCGGGGAATCACTGGGTTGCCATTATTACTCCTTAAAAATTGAATTTGCTGTGACTTTGTGCGAGTGCACTAAAATGCGGCGAGGAGATGTGTCATTGATCTAAATTTTGAGCACCTACTTTTATGAGTTCACCACAAGGTTATGTTTCGGTACAGATCAGTTGAAAGAAGTATCTTTGGCGCTTCGTACCGGCACGAGAATCTTGAATTTCAATGAACTGCTTTCAACATGGTGAAGGCATCGCCTTCAGAAGGGTCCGCGAGTCATGGTCTCGCCCAAAGAGTGACAAATCCAGTCTCTTATAAAAACACCTGTTTACTTCTGGATATACGGAAAAGCATTCAATGAAAACAAAGCATGCTGTCGACGCATACCACAAAAGACTACCAAGGGTAAAACAGACCAAGGGTCAGGGTTTTACTGCGGCAAAAAAAAAAAATCACTGTGGCGCAAATGGGGCGAGCGATAGGGCCAAAGCACTAGCGGCGGCAAAAGAAACATTGCTCCTCGCGTGGCAGAAACTCACGCAAATACGCCTACGCCATTTCTGCAGGCACTGTTTCCGTCTTCGTCTTGCAGGTTTTCCTTCCGTCGTCCGTGCACATCCCGGTGGCCCGTGACGCTCGCTCGCCGCCCCGCGCTGGCCTTCGGCCGGGAAAAGGCCTCGAGCCTTGCTTCCGACGCGCTTATCTACCCTCGTTTTTTTCGCCGCTAACATGCCGCTCCCAAAATTGGCAGCTCGCACATGCGCAGTCGCGCTGCCCGCGCAAAAAACAATACCAACAGGAAAAAGCGCGCGCGGTTTGAAACACTAAAAGGGGCTACGAAGCCCCACACTACGCCCCCTCTCAAGACAGGACACCTCTCGAGGCGTCAAACAACGAAAGAAAGGGGACGGGGAGAAGTACAAAAACAATAGGTGAATGAAAGGCCGCTAACGGCTGGCGCCGCCGGATTTTTGGTAAACGAAGCCTATAGCGCAATCGCGTTAAAAACTCTAAAATGCAGGGATTATGTGGCATGGAATACTTTGAACTCAACCTTTTGGAGGTAGCTGATGATTGTAAGGTTGTCCTTGTTGCCTGTTTAGAATGCAATTTTTTCCCACTTATTTTGGTTTAGGGATGACTTAGCTTTGTCAAAGATACTTGCTGCTGGGTTAGTTCGTCTCGGTTCATAATTAAGTAGTTTTAAGGCGCAAAAAACAGACAAAACACATAGGATGACGCTTCGTCCTGTCATCTACCCATGTGTCTTGCCTGTTTTCTGCGCCTTAAAACTATTTAATTATCGACCTAATTTTGCTTTCAGAATGTTGCACTTTGTCTTTTTTTTTGTTGCCAATGGGCAAATTACTGTTATGTAATTTTTCCCCCTTTAAGTTCACAGGCAAACTGAAAATATTTACAGTATATTGTGAAAGAAGGCCAGGTCGAGACGCCAAAGTCGTGACGGCAAGGCAAGGTACGCCCTGTCAGCGTTTTAATCTGATGGAGAACCCAGGCGCGTGCTGGAGCCGGCGCCGCGGGACGATGACGATGATATGTACAAAAGAAAGAAGATTATGGTATGTACAGATGAAAGAAGATCCGTGCAAGGCTCACAATATGAATGGCAATAAGATGTTTATAAGCTTTCCGGTATCATTGCTGTGCTTGCCAACAGTATGTAACAGTTCCTGCTTACAAGCTGTAGGTTCATGAGACAAAATTGTTTGGAACATGTAGCGAACTGTTTGCAGTCAGTCAAGTGTAACGCATGAAAGCAGTTTGCGTTTTGCAGTGTTTTCCTAATTTTCAAGCACATGATCAATGCTGGGATCCAACTGCATGCTTGTCAGGCCGTACAAAAGCCAAATAGATTAAATGACATGTGTTACCATTTTTGCTGTGCACGAAAGTGTCTGCTCATTGTTCGTTAGCTTGCTTGCTTCTTAAGTTCGGTCAGACGACCGTCACTTTCCCTCTGATGAGTGCGCGTGCCTGTGTTTGTAGATTCAATGAGGTGTTGCTTTGCTTGTAGGGGTCATTGACTGGTGGCGTATAGTCTGCATTGGCTTCAAGAGTTTGATGTGCTTTCATGTAAAACCTTCTTTCACTGCGGGCGTTTGCTGTTGTCCTGAGCTCCGTCTTGCTACTCATCACTTTTTTTCTGACAGGGGCTCTCAATCACACGGAAGAAAAGCGAAGACAACCAAAGAGGAACAGCTGCGTCACAAGAGCAGGTCTCCATTGCAGTCGCGGACACAAATGCCACGCAAACATGCGAAGATGCCGGCAGTGGTCGAGCGACCCGAGATAACCATGGCCGTGCGGGCTGCGCTCAAGAATCACATAATGCGCCAACGCGAGAAGAAGAAGCAAGAGCAGGAGGCCGACGCTGCCGCAGAGCGGGTGCGACGAGGGCAAGAGCTCAAGCGTCGACAGCACGCGAAGGCGCTAGAAGAGATCCACGACCAGGTGCAGCAGTCTGAGAAGAAGCTGGTCACACTGAAAGAGAAGAAGCACCAGCTCTTCATGCAGCTCAAGAAGGTGTTTCACGAGGAAGACAAAAGGAAGCAAGCACTCAAGGAGGCCAACAAGAAGGCAGCGCTCAACCACCACTCGTACCTGCAGCAGCAGCAGCGACAGCAGCAGCAGCAGCAGCAGCAACCTGCTGCTGCGGCGCCTGGCGCTGCCGCCGCCTCCGCAGCGCCTCAGCACCTCTACATCCAGGAGATGAACAGAGTGCACTTCATGCACAACCTGGCGCAGCTGGTCCCTCAGAACTCGAGCGTCCTGCACCGGGCGCCGCTGAAGAGGACAATGACTCCGTCTCTGCTGCCGCCGTCAACGCAAGCCGAGTCCTCGTCCTCGCAGGAGCCGACGCCGCCGCAGTCGGGCTTCTTTCCTCAACATCCATACGCATACAGTACCGAAATCTCTGGCTCGGCGTATGGAGCCCCAAAGCTAATCCAGGCCTACGTCATGAGTCATGGGCCCATCTACTACGCGCTCGTGCCGGGACAGGTCTCGGGGCCCGCGATGGCGCCCGCTGCCACCGTTCCTTACCAGGCCTACCCGATGCAGCGGTTCCCGCACCACCACGAGTCCGCGGGCACAGCAGCAGCCGCGGCGGCGGCTGCGGTCGTCAAGCAGCAGAACATCGTTGCCATGGACAACTTTCACCTGGCACACGAACAGCAGCAGGCAGCCACCGCCGAGCAGCAAAAGCAGCAGCAACAGGCCGCCGCAGCTGCCGCCGCTACTCAGCTACAACAGCAGCAAGCCGCGGCTGCAGCAGCTGCCGCCGGCTACCCCGGCGTACCCGTGGTGCCGCAGCAGTCGGGCGTCTTTCCTCAACAGCCATACGCATACAGGGCCGAAATCCCTGGCTCGGCGTATCGAGCCCCAAAGCTAATCCCGGCCTACACCATGAGTCATGGGCCCATCTACTACGCGCTCGTGCCGGGACAGGTCTTGGGGCCCGCGATGGCGACCGCTACCACCGTTCCTTACCAGTCCTACCCGATGCAGCGGTTCCCGCACCACCACGAGTCCGCGGGCACAGCAGCAGCTGCGGCGGCGGCTGCGGTCGTCAAGCAGCAGAACATCGTTGACACGGACAACTTTCACCTGGCACACGAACAGCAACAGGTAGCCACCGCCGAGCAGCAAAAGCAGCAGCAACAGGCCGCCGCAGCTGCCACCGCAGCTGCCACCGCTACTCAGCGACAACAGCAGCAAGCCGCGGCTGCAGCAGCTGCCGCCGGCTACCCCGGCGTACCCGTGGTGCCGCAGCAGTCGGGCGTCTTTCCTCAACAGCCATACGCATAGAGGGCCGAAATCCCTGGCTCGGCATATGGAGCCCCAAAGCTAATCCCGGCCTACGCCATGAGTCATGGGCCCATCTACTACGCGCACGCGCCGGGACAGGGCTCAGGGCCCGCGATGGCGCCCGCTACCGCCGTTCCTTACCAGGCCTACCCGATGCAGTGGTTCCCGCACCACCACGAGTCCGCGGGCACAGCAGCAGCCGCGGCGGCGGCTGCGGTCGTTAAGCAGCAGAACATCGTTGCCACGGACAACTTTCACCTGGCACACAAACAGCAGCAGGCAGCCACCGCCGAGCAGCAACAGGCCGCCGCTGCTCAGCGACAACAGCAGCAAGCCACGGCTGCAGCAGCTGCCACCGGCTACCCCGGCAGACCCGTGGCGCCGCAGCCACAGGAGCACGGACTGCAGAAACCGCGCTTCCATCATGAGGAGAAGTTCTTTGCGTCACAGTCTTCGATGCTTCCGATGCGCACTCTGGCCTCGACAGCCCGATCGGCGGCCGCGCTCGCGCTGGCCAGCCCGCAGCCCAAGCCGTCGTCCTACTAAGCGCAGCAGTATCAGATCACGGCTGCAGCCTCCGCTACAGCCACGGCCACGCAGCGTCACCCCGGCTATCCGGGCCAGCCGACACGTTTCTACTGAAGGTGGCGGTGCACGTGTTATTATATTGGCCCTCGCGGCCGAAGGACGTCATTGTCGCACGCATTGTGGTCCCCACAAGAGCCAAGTTATTGTTTTAAAGCAGGTGTTTGCTGTGATTGTGGTTGATCCAGTGCTTAACGTCTGCTTAACGAGACAACAGAGAAGACATGTTCTGTAAGCACTGACAAGAATAAAAGATGGCAACCTGCTGTTTTGTCCTGCGTTCCTTATACACTTGAGAGCGGGGGGTCTCGTACCCCTCAAGAAACCCCTGATGTCAACCCTGCGTCGAACTCTGCTGTCTGCCGAGAGCACCCGTTTTCTATTATTTGATAATGCATATAGCCCATGGTCACAGCGTTACGCACAATTATATAAGAATTGCTTCTCTGATGCTTTGGAGGCTTTGGCAGGCCTGCATTTGTACTGGAAGAAGGAAATAATACATTTTATTATTTATTATGTGCATCATTGCCCTGTGCAGTGGCAGACACAGCTGTGGGAAGTAGTATTTGTACTGTCGGCATCACTCTTGTGTAAAGCGCTCAAGAAATGCTCTTCGCTCCGAACAAAACTAGACCTCATGGCAGCACCACAAATGAAGGCCTCGCCTTCACAAAACGGACCCGCGAGCCATGGCCTCATCCGATGAGTGACAAATCCAGTCTCTTTTAAAAACACCGGCTTATTTCCGAATAAACGGAAAAGCATTCAATGACAAGAAACAACAAACACAAGAAATGCCACTGAGCTGGAAACATCATGTCGACGCGTACGACAACAGACTACCAAGGATAAAACACGCCAAGGGTCAGGACATTGCCGCGGTAAAACAAAGCCCACTGCGACGCGAAAGAGGCGAGCGATAGCGCCAAGGTACTAGCGGCAGCACAAGGAACATTGCTCCTCACGTGGCATAAACTCACGCAAATACGCCGAGGCCATTTCTGCAGGCACTGCTTCCGTGTTTGTCTCACAGGTTTTCCTTCCGTCGTCCATGCACACCCCGCTGGCCTGTGACGCTCGCTGGCCGCCCCGCGCTGGCCTTCCGCCGGGCAAAAAGCCTCAAGCCTTGCTTCCGACGCGCTTATCTGCCCGCGTCTTTATGCCGCTAACACATAAACACGTAAGAGGGGACACTCCGTAGGGCCTGCGGCCGAGCTACTGCAGTGCTGCCAGCGCCCGGAGCTGCTGGTCAGACCGCTAATTTCGTGCGCCGAGATTTTAGGCTTGTGCTTTCGCTCTGTCTCGGTTTTGATAGCAGGCCTTTCGAAACTGATTTATATTAGGCTATTAAAATATTCAACTTCTTCGTTTAAAGGGGAACGCTAGGGCTCTAATATTTCATTCTATGCATGCCATAAATACAGGCGTAATAAAATCGCGGATCGCAACCATTTCACTGAAAATACCGCCAAGCTTCTCAAACAACCTAAGGAAGGATCAATTAGTTAATGCAGGTTGGAATAATGCGATCAGAGCTGTTCTCATTGTAACTTTTCCCGTTATTTAGCCGCTTTTCTCGCACAGAATAAGAGGCAGTGGTTTTATACAAAACGTTTATTTTTCCTGTTTACACTTTGAATTACATAAAAAGAATACTGAATCACGTTATGAAATGCATCATATTACAAAGAGCAGCAAGAAAAACATCACAGCAAGGCCTGGATCTGGAAGCTGGAACAACCTGAAACAGTATGAAAACGGACGCGAGTGGCTGCAATTATTCTATATTTTTCATGGCATCTAGCGCGACAGGGAAAATTATAGACCCTTTCTGGGTGGCTTGAGCATGCACTAACAGAACAAAAATACTCGCGGCATTGCTTAGATCATTCTGCGAACTACAAGCAAAGTGATAAGGCCATATGTCTTCGGCTCTTCGCAGCAGATAAGAAACATTACTATAGTTCGCGTCAGTTTTACCTTGAGCCTACACACCGTTTTACCGAGAGCGAGCAGGAGAGGAGGAAAATACTCTCTAACCAGATTCCTTGCGCCGGCCCATTGTTGCCAATACCGAGTGGGCTGTGCATTCGCACGCTTCATGCATAGTAGAGCGGCCTTGCACCTCGGTATAAGGTCGTTTGAGAGACTTAAATACCTTTATTAGCGCCCCTTTTAGTGGTAATGTCATCTGGACAGCAATGCGTGATCGTGGACTGCGCAAAGAATCAAAGAAATCTCAACATGATTGCCGAGAGCGTATGCGGAAAGCATGCATCGACAGTCCGAGTTCGGCTGTGATATGTTTCTGCTTCACCGCTTTCCAGTCTTACCTTATTTAATTCGCTTATGAATGTTTTATGCAAGCCAGATAAGCTTAGTACCAACGACGGACTCGCGAATATGATGCCCACTTCACTTCGCCGTAGTTGCCACGCATGCCGGGCAGACCGTGCCTCCCGCAAGCCCTCCGCGCCAACGATACGGTGGAGCTTTTCCGCCAACGCAAGAGCGTGCTAAAATCTGTTCTTCACTTAGAAAATAAGCCGACAGCAAAAAAAAAAAAAAAAAAAAACTTTCTTGCGGATTTCTGACCCATACCGTGTTATTGATACAAATAAGTTACGCAACACATTACTGCTAGTGCGGCGCGCGGCTCATCGTCTGCACGCTGGCTCCGCTGCTAAGGCGCCACCGAAATTTGCATCTTTCTTTTATTGATACTATGGGATCGGTAGTAAGGCAGTTCCATGAGAGACCATTTACTCTAGCGCTGAGCAATTACAAAGCGTCGTCGGATGTGCCTTCGATGCGAAACAATTTAGGTCTAGCGACGACTGGGGAGTAGCGCTCGACGAGAGTGCCGTAGTCCGCCGCGCCAACAAGTGGCGCCGCTTTCGTAAGTGCTGCTGTATGTGCTGTAAATTTGTCGTTTTCTTTCGTGGTGTCGGTGAGAGCGCACGTTTTTCGACGTTTTGCTCAACAATACGTCGGGCAAACGATGCTGCTACAACGTACAGGACGGGGTTATACGATGTTGTCTCGCCGCAGGACGAACACCAAGGCTTTATAAAAACGTCGACGGGTCTTACTTTAGGCCCTACTCCTTTTAAGGGCTAGTCTTGAACCATAGATTAACTTTAAAGTATACATTGTTGAAGCAGGACAGCTCGATCGTATATCGAAATGGGTCGCACTTCATGTTAAATCAATGCGGCGATAACTGGAAATCATCTTTCGCAATATGTGCATTCCGAATTCGGTAGCTGCCCATACGGTTCATTTGCTGTGTGTTTGTGTGTGCAGTTACCATTGCGATAAACAAATAATTGAAAATACATGTATTGTGAAAGATATAACAGATGCATCTTCACTGCGGAAGTGGAGCGCATTCTTTCGCAGCCACCCCGGCCGCTGTGCTGTTTCCAATAGCAGGCGCTATGTCAAACGAATGGTATACGGTTTCCTGGCGAGCTCAAACAAGGCACAAATAGCACCAAGATGTCGGATAGCTTTCACGAGCACCGCGAAACAGCATTTGCATACTGCCGCATCGCAGCATCAACACGCACAGCACAGCCCAAGATGGCGTCAAGAGGCGCCGGAGCGGACATCCGCAGTTTGGCTGATACGGGGCGCCACCATCAAACTAAGATGGCTGCACCCAGGCATCGATACTAAAAAGGTCTATATACAGCGGGGTAAGCAGCCTTCACAAAACGGGATCAAATGCGCATTACACTGTTCGAGCACCACCAAATAAAACGATTATGTTACGATACGGGTGAGCCACAGATAACATATTGTGTTTTAAACGGAAAGTGTTGCGAATGCTTTTTTGAAAATTATGCTTTAGAAGTAATGCACATGCTCTTCCGTAAAAGATGGCGCAAGAACAAATGGATGGATGCATAGTAAATCTCCTTCATGGCTCATATTTTATGTTAAATATGCAAAATTCGTTCACACAGCATAACAAACAATCTGTTAACATGTTCTTAGCTCAAGAAACACGAAAATTAGTTCTACGAGCAACAAAAAACAACTTACCGAGAAGACGAGGTGATGTATTAAAAAGCACATCGAGGAGGGCGGCACCGCTAGCACATGACCGGCGCAAAACCAACATCTATATAGAAACGGGACGCTTGGATAAAGCCCGGTAGACGTATTCCACACATCGCTACGCCGCCTCGCGGGTGGGTCACTACGTTATAAATGACTATTACAAATTCAGCTTCATTCTACCGATCATATACATTTTGTTTGGTGTACCTAACAGGTTTGGCGTAACCGAGGACTGCGGTGAGCTGTGTAACAACAATAAGCCGCGAATCGCGTTTTGAGTTCCATATTCTCAGTTAAGCGTAACAACGGTGAAGCCAGCCGTGCAGCCGCGGTATTAACCTATAATTAGGTGCGGAAACAATGACAGAATGGCATCAGACTTCAGTTGTAATAATTTAATTAAAATCCCAAATGGCCGAATCGCTGCCAGATTCGATTACGGTCATCGGCATGCAAATCATCAGTGCAAAACACAGCTGATTCCAAAGGCAAGATATTTTTCTTCTCATGACAGAGTCCCACACCACCTAAAATTTCTTATCCTCTTGGAGACTATAAAGCACCTTGTAGCCTGAACCACCGATGTTCGCACAACGAAAAGCCGGGCTGATAGCCACTATAGTTGCTTCACGCACTCACAAGAATGCTTGTTTTCTAATGACACAAGAAAACAATTTACGAACATTGAACGATGTTTAATTTACAATTCAGCAAAAGAGGCGCACTAGTCGGAGGGCGTCGAACAGCGCGGAGCGCCACTCCGCAACAGCTGCGTATTCACCGCGAGATCGACCTAGAGGTGGCGCCACCGTCACTCTGGTAGTGTGGATCGGCAGCCGGCGGCGCTCGCAGAAACACACGCTGCGTAGGTCTGCTACCGAGTTTACGGCGGGTTTGTTGGCGATGAAAACGTGTCTTCTGCAGTATTTCTGCAATATTGCAGAAACAAAATCCAAAGATTTTGCCAATGCAGCAGAGGAAGAGCGGATTTTAGGAAAACAATGCACGCAGCCACCAGACTTCTAGATTTACTTTGCACGTTTCTTGCGCTGTACCTTGCTCACGCGCCTAATGCTTGGGCCTGCCTAATGACAGCTTTGCTTTTCTTATCGACTTTTAAACAGTTTGCGCTAGTCTCATGCGAGTGAGACACGCGAATTTAGTGTAAAGCCCACGCAGATACAAGGTTCGTGCTCTGACCTGCAGTAATTTAGATTGAATCGAGAAAGCCTGGCTCATTATATCCTGCTTGACTCGAGGATTGAGCAGGTTAAATGTAGCATTGGAAGCGCACTGCATGGCGAGTTGCTTTAGACTGAGTGAGCATCAACTCTGGCTAGACAACCAGGCACAAGTATTCCCCCCAAAATGAGATAACGCCGACACTATACAGGAAACCTCGCCGCACAGGAAAGCTGATTGTTCACGTGTACAGCGCTGAGTGGATTGAATTTGCCGAGATGCTCTTTGCGGCCACTGTCATAGAATGTGATAGTGTATTAATGCATGCGCCTGAAACCTGAAAGCATGATTTCCTGAAACCGAGGAAAGTATAAGGGATTTCTGATGTGTGTGATGTTAATATTGTGTGTGATGTAAATTAGTAGTGTAATTATTTTGTTTTGCAATGCGAATAAATTTCACCGTGTGAGAGAACTTTTACACACTTGACAGAATTTACAATAATCAACGATTAATTTTCAGTAACGTTAAAGTGCAAGCTACGAATTATTCGCTGCGAAGACATCGTTATAAACTGCGCATGGGCACTGTCATGTTCTTGGAAGCAATTTTACAGGCTGAAAATTTCTTTATCACTAATTATTTAGCAGTGACTAAATCTTATGCGAAGTAAAATATTCGGGTTGCTTCCAAAACAGATGCCGGATATAAATCTATTCCGAAAGAAATGGAGGTCATCTGATCATGCGACTATAAAAATGTATTTATTCCCGAACTAAACACTGATATTTAAGCCCGCATGAAGCTGTTTTACTCCCCTTGTCAGAAATGACGAGTTTTGTCGGAAGGCAGCACTTGGAGGAAAAGGGATTATAATGATTATAATAGGCTACCAGTAAAGTACATTAATCTAGGTGTATTATCTAATATTTAGGGTAACAATTTGGTGCAGGGGATGTGTTTCCCAAACATTCGAGCATTTCTCTAAAGCAAAATGTGCTCACTAAAACTTTTACGGATGCACAGACGCCTTCAACAACAAAAGAAAAGAAAAGAAATGCATATTGGCCCGGGTTTAACGCATGAAAGCGGCATCGGCTATGAAGGATGATTGCAGAGGCTGGTTTTGGTGTCGTTTTTTTTTTGTTTTCATTATTAACACCACATTTATCACGTGGGATTGTTTATTGTGCAGTCAAATCCCACATAAGCGCAACTGGACTTCACTCCTTTTAACTTTCTATCTGCTGCATCCCATTCCCCCTTTCTTAACTTATGCCTTGTGGCAAACTTTTCGAAAAAAATCCCACAGCAGAGGAACGCCTTTCGAAACGGTTGTGACTGAATCCCCTGTTCTCGAAATCAGCAGTCGAGCGCCCTTACCATTTAGACAGCGCGACAGAGGTTTAAAAGCAAAAAAAAAAAAAGCACTCACACAACTCTATCGTGCATACAGACGGCATAGCAGGCATATAGTGGTCTGTTCAAACTGCATTCTGCTATATGAAGCAGTCTGCGGTGGCATATGTTTTAGTAGTTGCGGTATTCCAAACAGAAACGGGAATATGCGATTTCTGAGCGTTTGCATTAACTTTTATTGACGGGAATGACCTGTTTTGCTTTGACACGGCGGTAACGACAGTACCACTTCGTTTGAGACATTGCAAGTCAAAGGATCTCAAGTGCCGAAGACCGCGATGGATGATGACCTTATCCAAGCATGAAATGCTCGATACGGACAAGTATATATATTTTTTTAATGAAGCGTAGGGTTACAGACTGCTCATATTTATTTTGCAAGAGGCATATAGGTAAGCAAAAGCTCACAGGAACCGCGAAACAAACAAAAACACTCCTGTACACGCCGCATGCGCGCGCGTAAATCACTGCGGGCTGGCACGCGACGCGAAAACGCATCCACACTGAGTAGGTTTTGCCGCTGAGCCGCAAGGTGGCGACTCTGCTCGATCTCGAGGCCAATCGGCTGGTTGACCTCATTATAGTGCTCTAGAATATTGGGCAGTGTGACGACCGGCGCCGAAAAGTGGGCCGCTTTTGCGATGACAAGAACCGACTACCGCGAGAGGGCGCGACGTGCAACAGGGGTGCCACGTTCGCCGCTCGGCGCGTAGCGGCCGCGGTATAGTGGGGGTACAGAGGAGGGGTGCGGTTCTCTTTGGAGCGATTTTCAGACGCTACGCAATTAGTGTGATAATTAATAAAGAGGCGACTTATTCCAGGTGCTTAAACTGATCCCTGCCATTCTTTTACGTCCATCTGGAGACATCGTGCACGCTTGGGTAGTCCTTCGGAGCAGCGCGCGATGTTTGAATCGCTATCTGAAACTCTCAACATTTCTTCCTGCGGAAAGTTACAAATCGTCCAGATGAGCAATTTGTACTTAATGTTTGCAACGAAGCGTGGTGTTTTGCATTCGTTTTTCCCGTCAGGGAATAAAGGCTACTGCCCAGGAGTGCTATTAACACGCGGAGAAAAACAGTGTACATGCGAATCAAAGCTTGTGCTTCGTAAGGCCTCCTTAGGAACACTTATTTTTTACAAACCTTATTTACGAACACCTGCTTACATTTTGCAGCTTGGCTTATTAATACA
This sequence comes from Amblyomma maculatum, assembly GCF_055883805.1. Lineage (NCBI taxonomy): Eukaryota > Metazoa > Arthropoda > Arachnida > Ixodida > Ixodidae > Amblyomma > Amblyomma maculatum. The sequence continues at coordinate 19,269,219 of NW_028146738.1, forward strand.
TAACAACGTTTATCTTAAATCGTCAGTAATCTGTAATATATCTCTTTAATCGGTGTTCTTTATGTGCCCTAATCAACGCTTATAAAAATACAAATACAGTGTGCGAGCAAAACACATTTATTCACTACCGTACTAATTTAAAGCACTGTGGTATTTACCGGCAAAAAAAAAATAAACAAGGTATAAGCGACTCAAGCATTTATTCTTTGTTCGTGATTAACATATACGTATATCACGGACATTTGTTTGCGTGCCACTAACCAAAGGGTGAAGCAGCTGTTTAGATGAAAAAAACAAAAACAAACAAAAAGTCAAGCAAAGCTAGGGCATTACTTCAAATAAAATGTGAAAAATTAAACCTGCCACATACGTAATACGTTCATAGTGGGCACTTGACTGCGGACTCTTTACTGGCATCAAATGGTGCAGAGCAAACAAACAAAAATAAAAGCACTGATAATTGCGCGCCGAATTGGCAGGTATGATGCATTTCTTGGCGCGCCCCGAGAGAAAGCGGAAAAATACGAGAAAGATTACAAGCACCTAATACGCAAGCAATTAATATAATGCCGAAATAAAATGCGGAAATAATACGTGTTTATTCTTTGAGTGTGTGGTATGGAAATATGAGTAATCGACTGGATATAATTCCAACTACTGCTTACCGGACTATATATAATCGGGCTACTTGCCGCGCGTGCTCTTTGCAGTTCTAACAAGACTATAATTGTTAACAAGGTTGATATTACACGTGAAATACTTCCAAGGGAATTTAATTATTTTCCCTTTGGGAACTCTTGTCGTGATTCGCTTACTTCGCAAAGAGCGAAGCCGCAAAAACACATTAAATTTCATTGCTTCAAGTGGGAGCTTTTCTGGTGCTCCAAATAGGTAAACTTTTTGAGCCTTCACATTTTACAGGAAGTTTGCAAAACCTGAAGTGCAAAGCATTCGAAAGGGACCGTGCATCCGAGCCAAATTTTTGAGTAAATTGCGAGCTAGCTTCGAACCTATAGCGCTATTTTTGTTCGTGGTGAGAAACCGTGCCGGCCTTACAACCTCTCTTTCGCGGAAGGATGATTTAGCGGAAGCGAATAAGCGTATACCCTATAGCCTCTGCGTCCTCTATTTTCCGTCGTTATTTCTTTTTCAAAGCTATTCTTTTTTTTTATTATTTTGTATGCACATAAAACAGGACTAGAGCGATCTTCTGGAGGCAATGACTTGCATATTACCGGTGGCTTGCGTACCCTAGAATGGAAACATTTTCTTGAACAGTTAGGTCATCTCTACCACCATGCGGGGTAGTCCACATTTAATTCATTCCAACTGAATGCCGACTTCTCTTGTGGCTTCAGTGGCGTACTGTAGTCGGCATAGTTGGCGTGGGAAACAACGGAATATACCATTTTGGACTGTTTTGATAATGGGGTTACTGTGACCAGTTTTAGTCAGCGCTCGAACGCACGTGTTGTATGTTTCACTTCTTCATACATCCTGCCTCCACACTGCCCTCTTTTCAAAACGACTACATTTCTGGACGTGTATTAGGTGCTTTAGGAATGCTAAAGCAAGCTGTACGGCGAGTGAAGCGTGCTGTGCGAGTCGTACGCCGGCCCTCTCCAAGGTGTTTTCTTCGGAGCCAACTCCTGTCATGTTACTTCCCCGAGGTGTTGCCGACGGCCAAAATGGAAAATAAATTAGGTGAGTGCTAACAGTACTGAGCACCGTTAACCGGCATATTTGTAAAATCTTGTCGCGAACAGCTCGAGACGACGCACAAGCAAACAAGAACGTACAGTCCGCGCGGTATCCGCCCCGCCGCACAGCGCGCATACGCGGGCGCTCGGACGGCTGACATACCAGTTGCTGGTGGCGCCCTCTGCGCTACGGCGCCTCCGTCATCGCAAAAGCGGCCCCTCGCTCCCATGCATTTCGCGGCGCGGTCGACACACTGCCCAATCTTCTAGAGCACTATAACCTCATGGGATCTTTGAACACGCGGAACTTTCAGCACAGAAAGACAGAACTTCATTAACACTTCTTTTTGGGCGAGTTGGTACATTTTTGGAAAACTTTGAAAGAGCGCAAACACACACGACGACTAAAGACAAGAGACGGGACACAAGGGCCGACTGTCAACTGATTATTATTGGAGCAAAGCAACACCTATATACACAGCAGCTTACATAAGATAAGAAGTTTCAGTAACGCACGTGCGAGCAAGAGACACTGGGAAAAAAACGAAAAACCAAAAAAAGCAAGATGCTCAAGGGGTGAACATATTAGTCGCATCTAAAAAACAGACCTCAGCGTTTAAGAGAGATATCGAAGGCTTGCTAATGCATCTGTTGCCATATTTCGTGATATGAAAGGCTTCCAAGCTGAGAAGTGCTGTCTTATCAATGCTCTTGCCGAGAATCTTCGTCTCATTAAATCGGACCACGCAACCACTGCAATCACTAATATGCGCAACTAAATGTGCGTACTTGTCTTTAAAATTCTTAACATTTCTTGACTGGTCCCCTAATCGATCATTGATGCAACGGCCGGTTTGGCCGACATACACCTTCCCGCACGTCAAGGGAATAGCGCAGACCACTCCCGTGGAACAGGTCACAAACCGACGTTTGTGACCGGTTTGTGACTATCTGTGGCCAGAAAAAGAGTGGGTGCAAAATTAATCATAAACGTCGGTTTGTGACCTTTTCCACGGGAGTGGTCTACGCTATTCCCTTGACGTGCGGGAAGGTGTATGTCGGCCAAACCGGCCGTTGCATCAATGATCGATTAGGGGACCAGTCAAGAAATGTTAAGAATTTTAAAGACAAGTACGCACATTTAGTTGCGCATATTAGTGATTGCAGTGGTTGCGTGGTCCGATTTAATGAGACGAAGATTCTCGGCAAGAGCATTGATAAGACAGCACGTCTCAGCTTGGAAGCCTTTCATATCACGAAATATGGCAACAGATGCATTAGCAAGCCTTCGATATCTCTCTTAAACGCTGAGGTCTGTTTTTTAGATGCGACTAATATGTTCACCCCTTGAGCATCTTGCTTTTTTTGGTTTTTCGTTTTTTTCCCAGGGTCTCTTGCTCGCACGTGCGTTACTGAAACTTCTTATGTAAGATGCTGTGTATATAGGTGTTGCCTTGCTCCAATAATAATCAGTTGACAGTCGGCGCTTGTGTCTCGTCTCTTGTCTTTAGTGGTTGTGTGTGTTTGCGCTCTTTCAAAGTTTTCCAAAAAGACAGAACTGGAGAAAGCGAACAGCACCTGGAGCAGATCGTGCTGATCCGTAATTCCCCAAAGCGTGGGATCGAGCGAAGCAGGCGGGTAAAACGCGTTGTCGGCCTAGCCAACCGGCGGCGTTCCGAAATTGACGTCACAGCCGCCTGTTCTCCAGTTTCGATGCCCCGCCTCCACCGCTCCCGGCAGCGACGAGGGCGTGACCGCGGCGCGTTTTTAACAAGGGACTTCTGTTTTTTTCTTACCAACAGAGTTGAAAAAAAAGTTGACACACATGATTACCAAAACCCCTTCTTTGAACCATGGAATCTCATGCAATTTGAAAGCCGTTTCAGCTTCCCTTTAAAATAAGGAAATTCTCCTTCCCTTTCTAAGTAGCACATGCCCAAGACTGAACCGGTCTTCATGTCTTTTCTTCTCGTTACTTAGCTGAAGAAGCTTCAGTTCACTCCTGCTTTCCATTCATTTGTTCATGTCATGCGTTTCATATTTCTAAGCGATACGTCGCACTGGCTTGACATGAGCAAAGCGCCCTGCACAGTTTGATCATTTCGTAAGACGTTTGAGAACGAGCTATTCCCTTTATACATCCGTGTACTTTTCTTTTTTTGTTTGCGCTCCTGTATCTTCTCTACCATGTATCAACATGCCCCAGCTACAAGTGCATTTGTGGGCTGAAAGATATCTTACAGCTCACAGAGGCACTTGTAACTCTGAGAACACCGAAATAATACAGCATTCTCTATCATGTTTTTCTGGACGCGATCATTAGTGAATTGACATGGCTGGTCGTGGTTTCTTGATAACGCACTGAGATGTGTGGTCACACTTCACGGTACTCTGGCTTGTCTAAGCTTGTGCTTTGCGTTTAAGCTTTGGCAATTGCGCTTCGAGCGTCCAATTAGTGCGAAAAACAAAGCAGTAAAGCTTTCACCTACTTCTTGGAAATCCGGCGAGAAAGTTGCCGTATTTTCGGAAAGCACACAATCGTCTTCGCAGGGGAACAGTATATGAGAAACATATCTCCAGTTCTACAAGAGAACGGATGCTTAGTCTCAGCCCCAGCACGCTGCTCACACTCCTGTCACTGGAGATAGAGTGTGTGGTGAAACATTCGTAATTGGGAATATTAACGCGATAGCGTTAAAAGCCCCGTTTTCGAGAAAATAAGTTGTCGGCGTTTCGAATCGCGAGCGAAATATCGTGGGCGAAGCTCTGGAATGTCTTATACCATTCTTACACGGGCAGGGTTAATCTCGGTAACGCTAACCACGGTTACGCGAAACTGTGGTTAGCCCATGTTACATGGCAGAGGTTACACCACTGGCTGAGGTTACAGAAAACCGAGCTCGAAGGCACTCCCTACTAGGGCTTCGCCAATGAGCTGTGAGGGTGAGATCAGAAACCAGCCTTCCAGGACCCTTCGATGCTTAGTTACACAAGCTGCATGCTCCTATGTCACGTAGGCAGGTCCGTACGGCTTGGATAAAACGGGGATTTATGTCCACATCGGATGATTTTCACATAACGTCATATCGCATGAATGTGTGCTAGTAAAACGTGTAAGACACGTGTGGGATAACAGAGGCATAAATAGGAAGCCACTGAAGGAGGAAGTACAGCAAAGTTAATGGGCGTGAACGAGGATTCCCAAAAGGAGCCCGAAAACGGGAGCCGTTGATGATTTTGCGTCATACCTGTAAAACGGAGCATATATGTTAGCACGCCCCTCCCATTATTTGCATTACTACATCACAGCTACAGACAGATTTCCTTGCTATTTGTATTCCAAATTTAGAAACTTCAAAAATTTTGCTTAGTATCATTTGTTTTTTAGGACTCCTGCTCTATCCTCCTTCTCCCTCTACTTGACACCGAGGCTCCGTTGGCTCTGTTGGCGTAGTGGCTCCATCGAAATTGAGAGGAGGATGGCTGTTGAAATGACGAATATTTTTTTACAGTCGTACCAGAGGTCCGGTGCAGCAATTGGGTTGAAAGGCTGCCCATTGGGAAGAGGCTGATGGACGGGCTGTGCAGTGTAGATTGCGGAGTCATAGCGAGGCGAGCGGCGGCGATGGCGAAACCTTAAGCTGTGGCTAGGATTACCACACGGGTAGCACACCAAAGGCGGACGAACAGAAGGCGACCCGGGGAAAACGTTGGCGGTGTTGGGGCCTGTAGGGAAGGCATCACGTCGTACTTCTTCCTTGTAGATGACCGGCGGCGGCTCACTAGAGCACACAAGTGGTTCGCGCCGTGATCTACGGGTTTGGTGCGACCGGGACTGTCGAGAGAGCTGGGGCACCGGGTACCCCTCGTAGTCCGTTGCGCTGACAGACAAGGGTTGAGGTTAAGCCATCGGATACGCGCAATGCTGCTCGCTTCGGCGGCAAGTTAGATCCTGTCAGCAGGTTAACTCGTCACGTACAATCTGACGAATAGTAGGGGCAAGATCGCTGGTAGACGTGGAGTCAGTGGCTGCCATTGTTGATACGGTAGGCAATCGACCAAATTTCGGCGTAATTCACCGCATCTTAAGGTTCTCAAACGTGCGGCAATGCTTAATCATGTTCGAGATCGATGCCAGCTTTTCCTTGCTGATAAGTTAGCTATAAACATATTCGGCAAAACCTTTCAGTAGGTTTCCCACCTTGTCCTTGTCAGACATTCAAGGAGAGAATTTTGCAGAGCTTTAGAACCGCCTCGATATACTGAATGCAGCTCTTTCCATGAAGCTGTGCCCGTTGAGCCAGTGTCCGCTCGGCTCGCTTCTTTTTCACTGCGGAGTCACCAAAGCACTTGGACAGCTCTTCTACAAAGCATTCCCAGGATGTGAAAGTCTTCGTGGTTCTCATACCAAGTAAGAGCCGTGTCTGTGAGCGCGAACACCACCTCGGCAAGCTGTGCGCTCGAATCCCACTTGTTGTACCGGCTGATGCGTTGGTAGTGCGTCACCCATTCGTCCACGTCCTCTCCGGCAGTACCCGCCAATGAGCGGGGCTTGCGACAATGGAGCCAGAAGGAGCTCGATGCTGACCTGGGCGCGGAGTCTCCGTCCAAGGACATTTCTGCGAAAGAAGGTGGTAAACTGGCAAAGGGTCGACTGCGGAGAGGTCCGAGCGGTAGATTCGTGGCTGATGAGGTCGACACCCAGCACCTCCACCAAGTTGTTACGCTTGAAGGCCTTCACAAAAATCAGGGTGTCAGAGACGCCTTGTCAGCTACTAGTCTCTCAGGCTTTGCGCGCGCACCCTACCAACGAACGTCGTTGTCCTTCACACATCCTAGCGCCTCATCTTCCTTGCGGCCGTTACAATATATTTGCTATCATCCAATTCCGTGATCTTGAAACCGAGGATTTTTTTTCTAGTTGACAATTTCTTTATTACACTAATCTAGTACATGCGATGCATTTGGCTGTCCCCACTGAACCCTGAACCCCTCGTGGGCATGTGCCGTTTACCAAGCAGAAGAAGAAGGCAGAAATGAAAGGTAGGGTGCCTACTTATGTCAGGAGCACCACGTGCACCTGTCGGTTCTCCCACCATCAGCCTCCGACTAGTGTGTCGTCGGATTATCTACAGCGCCCTGTCAGGGTTCTTTCGGATGGTCCGTTTTATGTAGCACAGTTCTGCCGTGGCGTCAAATCATCGCACAGTCCAGAGTTCCATTTTCTTTAGAGGGTGTTTTGCCTTCACACAGCATCGTTGCGAACGTCCACTGGTTGAAAAGGAGGGCCTAATGGTAACCGCTACCGTAGCACAGTACAGATGACCAGACCGGAAGGAGAGTCGAAGGAGTAGTTTCGTGTACAGCGAACAGATCACTGTATCAACAAGCATTCTATGCGTGTAGGATCAAAGTGGCAGGGGTTTTGCAAATCTAGAAGGAACATAATAGTGTACCCTAGAAACATTACCTAAACTACGTCACGGCGTAACTGAAAGATTCGGCAAGAGCCGCCCATTTTAATTTCGCCCTCTTTCGCGCCTCTCGCTATTTTTGTTACAGCCTTGGAGAATGTCGTTTTTTTTCCCGATTTTCTATATTCTCTCTTCTCCTTCTTTGCTTCATTCTGGAATTCATCTATTGGAATTCATCCCCGAATCAGGTGCGCGCTAAGCCTCGTCGATGGTCTGGGCATGCAAACCGCTAAGATAAGCCTAAGCTACATGACAGTCATTAACAGCTGTCGCCGTAAAATCAAGAAAGTTTACCCCACTAGTATAGCGATGTATCACAGACAGCTTGCTTGATAAAATATTGACGGTATATTTCAGTCCACAGCGAGTTTAGGGATCACCTATGAGGCCATGATAGTTGGCTCATGGCTGGAGAATCAACAAGGTGAATGTATATGATAGTGCTGAGGCTCTGCAGCGTATCTGTTCCTTGTTACGATAGATAAAAGGTATATTATGCACAAAAAGACAAGGACCAGGAGTGAGCACCACAAGTGGGCTTGTGGTGTTCCCTTCTGGTCCTTGTCTTTTTGTGCGCAGTACCCTTTTTATTTATATTGATTGACGGACTCGCCCAACAATGCTCGCTCTCTCCTACGCTACGTTCCTTGTTACACCTTATTTGCGTCTCCTTTGGGATGAGCGAACTGCACTGATATAGGCGTTTGTGATCGAAAACGGCTAAGGTTGACGGCTATGTCTGAAATCCTTCCTTGAGTGCCATTTCGCGGAGTTTGGCGACATCTTGTGACCGCGCGCCGCACACGATAACGTTGAAGGTGGCACGAGGCGCGAGGCGCGCGGCGCGAGCTGCGAGCGTAGAGTGGTCATGCGATCGCGAGCGAGTCGACGCCATTGCTGTGCACGAGATGCTGGCGAACCTTAGAAACTGTCGGAGCTTTTCTGAAACAGCTGACACTAAGACAAAGATAACACGTGTGTAGCGAATTCGAAGCGGAACAAGGCACCTGTGTGGAACGAACTGTTTGTGCCCAGCAGTCGCTATGTATGCAGAGAATGGCTTGAGGCATGCAAACGTGTCATGTTCAATTCCATTAAATGAAGCTCAAGCAACGACACCGAAGTGAATCTATATAACCCAATAAAACTGGAGGCGCGTCGAGGGTCACCAAGGGTTGAACTTCATGTCTTGATACCATTACTTAACACATTTCAGGCTTCGCCGAACTCGGATAGATCCCAAATCGCGGAAACCAGAGAATTCTACAGAGAAATCCAGTAGACTTGTTCCGTAATGTTACAGATCGCGGTGTAATGTAACAACAACGAGAAAGAAGCTCCCCGGTGCGACTGTGATAATGGAGTTTGGTTGTGGAAGTCGATGTGTAGTTCCTGCCAAGGATGAATGCCAAAATGTGAGCAAAACCACCGGAAAAAGACGGCGAGGTTCATGTTTTTCTGGATGTCAATTAACGCGATTTGGCTGCATCTTACGACCGCGAGCACGATGTGGGGATGACGAAGGTAGGACCAGGCGCGAGACGGAGGCAGGTTACGCGGCGTAATCATGTGATCACAGGCGATTAGCTACCGTGCCTGCACACGGAACACCGACGAAAGCCACGAGGTATCCGACACGTAACCCTAACTACGTGCAGCGAATAGAAAACAAAACACGGATTCAATGCAATCCGAAGTCTCTGCCGAAGCATGTCGCGTGAGCTGATAATAAACACCGACATTTTTCTGCTTCCTTCCAAGAGCTAGCCCTGAAACTCCGTTTATTTGTTTTGTTCTGGAAGATTTGGCAGCATCTCACCACCGCGGGCCCCCTATATACGATCATAGCGACGAAGGTATAACACGAAGCGGGAGACACGTGGCAGAGCCCGCAACGCTGCCATGTGATCGTGGGCAGTGAGATGCCATATCTGAGTACAGGACGCCTTCGAGCACGCGAAACTCGTAGCCCTAACGAGGAACCAGCGAGCAGCGAATATTTGAAATACGGCCCTAATGTGGACCGCAGTCTCTGCCGACGATTGCTGTCTGGCTGTCTTAATAAAAGGGGGCACCACTCTGCTTCCTTCCAAGAGCAAGCATTATGCTCCTGTTTATTTGTTTCGTGTTCAAACGAGTTGCAGCTATTCGACAAAGTTACGCGGCTTGAATATTTCCGACACAATGGGACTCCAGTTGATCTCCAGGACTTGCGCCTCGCTGTCAAGCGAACTGTCGAACTGTTGTCGTCTGGTGCATTGGTTTTGCCGTGCCCAAGCATGGTCGTCGGGTGATGAATGCCCGTGGTCGACGTCCGCTCGGTAGACATCGGTGAAAAGAACTCGCTGTCGTCGTCCATACCACCACCGAAGGCGCTGGCTGCGTCGAACGTCCCTGCGACCGCCGCGGCCTGAGCGAAGCGCACGAGCACGGCAGGTTCACCGCACACGCTGCTTGTTGGACGGCTACCTGGGCACCGCGGCGCCGCGAAAAATGACGGCAGTGACGAGGCAGTGGCTCAGACGGGTCCGGGTGGTTCTCTGCTAATCATAAAGGCAGCGACCTTCCGTTCACAAGCGAGCGAGAAGGTTTGAAACGCGATTAGCTCGGGAAGCGTGATTCCGTTCCCTCAACGGTATGGATGGATGGGATGGATGGATGGATGAATGGATGGATGAATGGATGGATGGATGGATGGATAGATGGATGAATGGATGGATGGATGGATGGATGGATGGATGGATGGATGGATGGATGGATGGATGGATGGATGGATGGATGGATGGATGGATGGATGGATGGATGGATGGATGGATGGATGGATGGATGGATGTAATATAGGAGCGTCCCCTTTGAAACGGGGTGGTAGCAGTAGCTATCATGCTCATTTTTCTCCCTATATCTTAATTATTGATTTAGAATGGTTAACTAAACCACCATTCTATTTATTAAATTTTGTTCCTACATTACTAACATTATGTCACTTCTCTGCTTTTAAGCCACCAATCTTCCAGTCGTTTTTTGCTAGTTTCCACCGCCGGTTTATTCACCCGGCCACTGTTATCTCTAAAGCCCAGAGCTTCAGGAACAGTGATTGCGCCTGCACCAACTTCCGGGTGGATACCATTACATTCGAGTATAATATGGTCAACTGTTTCACTGGAGTTTCCACATACAGCACATACAGCACATGCGTCATCTGCATTCTTAAATTTCTTTTTGTAGCTGCGTGTTCTAAGGCACCCTGATCTAGCTTCAAAAAGTAGGGCATTGCCACTTGAGTTATCAAAGAAATCTTCCTTCCTGATCTGAATTCTCCACTTTCGGTATAATTCCACACTCTGTTTCTTTCCTCTGAGCAGCGTCACCTGGCGGCAGATAGCGGAAATATTGCAAAAAGAAATTATAGCGGGTTTAAGGCGTGCCGTACTCGTTGCTTCAGTGCAGGATATTTTAAAACGAGTGAAGAGGATGCCAGTTCGACCGGTTGCCAAAACGTTATTTTTTAAGTTGCACTCGAACACTCTACCTGTCAAAACCTGGCTTCACGAAAAAGGAATCTATGTCCCTTGGACGACAAACTGCCAGCTTTGCAAGAAGGTAGAGGCAATCGAACACATATTCTTAGACTGCTGGGATGCAGTATTTCGTTGGGACGCGCTACAAATAACAATCAAAAAAGAGCTGCCACTAAACCCTTATGGCATCCGGTTTTTACCGGTGGAGAACGAAGACATACCCTATGATTTAATAATGCTTCTAGGCCTCCACAGCTTGTGGAAAACACGAATGCAAGTAAGGCATGAAGATATTAACATTCGCAGTGTACGTGAAAATTTTGTTGAACGTGCTGTTTATCTACGGGAATGTATCTGCGCGCTCCCTGACCCACCACAGTGGGCAGAAGTTCTGGATGACCTGGTAAAATTGAAGAAATTTTAACCTCACACGCGTCAGCTCAAGGGCAGCTGAAGTGTTTTATTAAGTGTTACCATTTGTTGTTCATGTATACTTCGGAAATGAAGAAAACAAAATTCAGTGGCGCAATGCATTGACACTACTTACCTCTGCAATAAGCGATTAAAATATGTGTTCGAATGCGGTAATATCAATTTTTTATTTTTTCGTTTTTTTTACGCAACATTACAATAAGCTACCAAGATCAATCTTTGGGGAGTGTTCCCCTTTAGGTTCCATTATGTAGTGTTTGTATTTATTAATAGCAGCAAAACCAGCCTTGAACAGAGCCACGAGGTGACGGCAGGACAATGGTAATACTAATCAATTACCTTCACCGTAATCCTTTCCTGCTTTAAGTGAGTGTATGTTACCTTTAGGTTGCGTTCAGAGACACCTATCGGTAACTATCACCGTTTAACCCGCTGAGGGGTAACCAGTGAGGAGAAAGAAGTTGCGGGACCCAACCGTTGAGGAGACGGAATTACGCGCTCGGCAAGACGCTGCCACGAAAAACACGTCCGTATTGTTCGGAGCCAAGGCTTCTTCTTCAACGGAGCAAGTGCGGTGGCGGTGCGCGTGAAGAGACTCGATGGATGGATGGATGGAACATAGGAGCGTGCCGTTTGAATCGGGCTGGTAGCAGTTGCTATCATGCTCATTCCCCCCCTATATCTTAAATATTGTTTTAGATTGGTTATCTATACAATCATTCTATTTATGGAATTTTTGTTTCTACATTACTAACATTATGTAACCTTTCTGCTTTTAAGCCACCAATCTTCCAATCGCTTTTTACTAGTTTCCACCGCAGGTTCATTCAGCCGGCCACTGGTATCTCTAAAACCCATAGCTTCAGAAAGAGTGACTGCGCCTGCATCAACTTCCGGATGGATACCATTACATTCGAGTATAATATGGCCAATTGTTTCAGTGGAGTTACCACATACTGCACATGCGTCATCTTCATTGTTAAATTTCTTTTTGTAGCTGCTTGTTCTCAGGCACCCTGATCTAGCTTCAAAAAGTAGGGCACTGCCTCTTCAGTTATCAAAGAAAGCTTCCTGCCTGATCTGCCTTTTCCACCTTCGGTATAGTTCCCCACTCTGTCTCTTTTCCATCGAATTTATCCAATTTTTACCTTCTGTGTTATTCACCTGTTGCTTAATGCTCTTTATTTCTTCGTCCTTGTGACTAGCATACTTACTAGTTAGTTTCCTAGTTCTTTTCCTCCATTGTGAGGCAACGCTTTTTAAGTACAGGTACTTAAATACTTTAGCTGCCCATCTATTACTGTCCAGTTTCCTCAGGCGTTTCTCATACAATATTTTACTCTAAGCTTCCCGTACTTCGAAAGGTGCCCAACCCATATCTGCCTGTACCGCCTCATTTGTGGTTTTGCCGTGAGCACCCAGTGCTAATCATCCGACGGCTCCCTGATTTACTTCTTATGTTAATTGTACCTCTGATTTTAGGCACAAAACCGCACTTGAGAGCGAACACACCAGCGCCACCTACAAGTAGAGAAAAAGTTATGTGTCCTGCCTGGATGACAAATTTGTTAATAAATGCGGAATTGCACAGTCGCCGTTAAGGTCTATAATGAGCGTTCTAAAATGAAAGGCTGTTGCTGCTGTGTTGGTAGTTACAGAGGCTATTTAATGTTCAGAGTAGAAAATATCTCACGGGTAAACAGAGAACGCATGGTAAAAGAATAAAAGAGACATAATAGAAAACTTCAAGCCAAGAAAACAGAAAAGGAGGTAAGGTAGAAGCGAAGGAAAAGGCCGAGACGAAAGAAGATGAAGTTTAGGGTACTTTCACATCATTTTTGGAATATCTCGTTTCCTGCGCTACCACTACGTAGCCGCCTCTTACAACGATCCCTTGCTATCTGCAGCTGACTATCGACATCTCGTTAACTCCCTGAATGTTCGTTCCTTTAAATCACGCCAGCGTGAGGTAGAGTTGACACTTTTACGATGCTGAATGCCCCGCCTTAATCTTTACTTAAGTATCCCACGCACCTTTGTGATGCTCGCGGTGAGATTGAAACGACTGAGCATTTCTTGCTCGCTTGCCGAAGGGTTTCGCATCACAGAAGGCGCACAATCGGGATTTACTTTGTTTCACCCGCTTCTTCTCTCCTTTAGTGCGAGTGAAAGAAATTTTGTGTTCCCTCAACGTTTTCAATATTTACATAACTGCATGACAGCTACCGACAGATTCCTTTGCTATTTGTATTCCAAATTTGAAAAATTGAAATATTTCGAGGAGTTTTTTTCCGGAGTATTTTTTTTTTGTTGCTCTCGTCCTATTCTATGATTTTGAATCCAAGGTTAATATTTAGTGGATAATTTATTTATAAAACTAGTCCAGTATATGCAGTCCGGTTGTCCACATTGAACCCTGAACCCCTCGTGGGTATGTGCCGTGTACCAAGGAAGAAGAAGAAGGCTTAAATCAAAGGTAGGGCGACAACTTCTAAAACTGATAAAACAGGAATAACATTACCATTTACCAAATTGGAGTTATTGGCTGCTATAGAAGGTAGCGAATGGTAAACCTGCGCCTGGACATGACGATATTCCTTATGAAGTCTTTAGGAATTTAGAAGGAGCCGCAGTTGATAGTTTGTTGGATGTGGTAAATGAGGTACGGCAAGGAGGAGACATTCCACTCGGCTGGAAACACTCGGTGGTGGTAACAATACAAAAGGCTGGGAAACCTCCCACAAGCCTAGAATCTTTGCGGCCTATCTCGCTAACACCCACAATTTGCAAGATCTATGAAAGGCTGATAGCCACCCTCCAGTCATGGTGGTTGGAAAGTAATAACAAATACCATGCTTGACAAATTGGGTTCCGAACAAACCTTGGCACAGAAAATGGACTGGCTATGCTCGCTGAAGAGGTCATACACGTGTCGCCTTAAGGCCACCTAGTGCGCACTGTAGTGGCTACCGACGTGGCGAAGGCATTCGACAACGTGTTACATGCCAAGATTCTTAGCAACATGGAATGTATGGGCATTCCCTTGCAGGTCATAAAAGCAGTACATAATATGCTTAAGGACAGGACGTTTTCTATCCGGATAAATGGAAATCAAATGGGCAATTACACCTCGAACAGAGGCATGCCACAACGGTCAGTAATAGCACCTTTATTATTTAATATCGCACTGACCCCATTGGCATGGAAATTATATAAAATACCAGAAGTGCGGTTCATGATATACGCAGATGATGTCACGATTTGGTCTGTTCATAAACAACTTAAGAGACAGAATCGGTACCTGCAAGAGGCTTTAAATACCATAGATGAGTATGTCCAAGATGCAGGTCTGGAATTATCACCTCAAAAGTGCAGTTACATTCATGTTGCCAACAAGAATGGAAGAAAACAATTGGCAACGCAGAGTCACCCTAAAGATTGGAAATCAGGTATTGGAAGAGGTGGACGAGATGAGAGTTCTTGGCCTAGAAATTCACAAATCCGGCAAAGGAACACAATGGCTTCATAAGGCGAAAAAAGTAGCTGGGACTTCCTTAAACTTGATAAAACGCATTTCGTCTAGGGGAGGAGGAGCTCGAGCGGACATGGCAAGACGTCTTGTACAATCGGTGTTACAGCCGAGGATACTATACAAGGCCCAATTCCAAAGACTCACGAGACGACAGTGGGCGAAATTGGAAACAATAAATAAAAACGTAATGCGCACTATCACGGCATTACTAAAACTTACCCCTATCACTATTCTCCAAGAGGTAGCGCAGCTAAATACGTTGACAGAATTAATTGAGCAACGAGAGACAACAAGGGATATGAAGCGAAAGTACGTTACGCCCATAGCATCCTTGTACAACGAAGTGGCAGTTCAAACACCACCAATGGCTGACTCCCCTCCGTGGGGACTATTACGACAAACAAGACCACTCGGCTTCGTCGCAAAGAAAAGCTGGCATCTCGACCTCTGGTTGATGCACTTCCAGGTACCTGCATCGCATATACGGACGCATCAATTATAGAAAATAGCGGTAGAACAGCAGCTACTAGTCCAACACACAGCGAACCCTATTGCAAAAACCAGTGCCACTGGGTGCCAGCGCCCCAGCGCCATACCTGATTATGGTCCCAGTATGACATTGGGAACTGGGCGCACTGGGACGCGGCATACTGGCACGCCCCGCACTGGCGGCTCTGTTCGCCCGGAGAAAAAAAGGCGTAGGATAAAAATTAAAAAGAAAAAGTAACGAAACAAGTTAGGTACTTAAAAAAAATCCCCTAAAAAGTTAAAAAAAAAGAGTGCACCAATCGCTTCGAACTCGGTCCCTCGGCACCTATTCACACAACGCTAATCATTTGCCCGCTAACGAACGCCCTCAACGCTAACCACTCGGCTACGCCGAGAATTCTTTTTTCCAGCATGGTATTTATTACAAGCTTTTAAATTCAGCGTACAGTTATAAACATTATTTACAGAGTAATCAGCCTGTAGGCTAAAAGTCCAATTGGAACATACAACACAACACCACACAACTAGAATACGACTTAGCACAACTTCACTAAAACGATGGCAAAGAAAGACCACACAGCAACAATGGGAGCCAGTCCGGTTGATAGTCACTAACTTCGTAAGCGTCTTTAGAGACGCTTACGAAGCTGGCGTACCATCTGGCCGAAATGAGTAGCGGGGGGTTCAGCATTCCGGTCCAACATACGCGTTTTCCACAGGCTGTGCAGTCCAAGGAGGAAAATTATGTAAAGGGTTCGTGGTTATGTTCGGTGGTTATCAAGTAACGCACTCTGTGGGAATTCAAAATAAAGTCTTTCTTCAATGTTCTTTGCAGAACCTCCCAAAGTAATATTGCATCTTTGCAGGCAATAAAACAGTGTTCGATGGTTTCAGGTGTATAACATAACCGGCAATTAACAGAAGAAACGAAAATATTTTTTTTTATGAAGCCACACTTTAACAGGCAAAACCTCGGCATGAAGTTTAAAAAAAAACGTTTTAGTAGAAGGCGAGATCGGCATTTTGCGCACCCTTTTTAACACATCATGCCCCATATAATTTGAATAGAGTGAACGATATAAGGGAGGCGGGAACAACATAGATATCAAATCTAGGTATACATTTTTCGGTGAAACAGAGAATAAGTACTCATAAGAGAAGCGAACTGCCAGATAACGCACTGAATCGTAAACTTCTTTCATAAAACCAAATAATAAGGACCGATCGGTAAAATTGGAAGAGACAACTAAGTTTGGAAGAAGGTTCGCTAGGTTAGTTTGCAGCGATGCTCTGGTAATTGGATGGGAACTATTACGGAAAAAGAAGAAACAAGCAACTAACTGTCTGACATAGAGATGTGTCAAACCTAGTCCGCCAGCAGAAACAGGCCTGAATAAGTTATCGCGCCGCCTAGGCTCAAAACTGGACGACCATATGAACGTCGTAAACGTTCGGTGAAAACTGCGGATGTAATTTCTCGCGCAATGGAGTACCTGTAAAACATAATAAAGTTTTGTAGCCAGAAACATGTTACATGCCTGTGCTCGGCCAAAAATTGATAGGCGGTGCGGAAAAAAAGTCTGCGCATAGCTTTTAAGTGCCATGACCCGCTCTTTCCAGTAACGCCCACTAAACTTGAATGCATGAAGGGGAACTCCGAGATATTTAGGGGGAACACGAGACCATTCAATGCCAGCATTATGAGTCGGCATTGCTCCCCATGAACCGAACCACAGACCCGAACTTTTAGACTTATTCATTTGAGCGCCACATACAATGCCAAACTGCTCAATGGTGGTTATAATTTTTTCAATGCGGGGTTTTTCTGTGTAGAAAAACGCCAAATCGTCGGCATACGCAAGCACTTTGACTTCATTACTGAAGGCAACATAACCACGAATACTGTGGTTTTGCAGTACACTCAAAGTGGCTCTAGGTAGAGGGCAAATAGTAGCGGTGACATAGGACAGCCCTGCTTCACGGATGATCGAATTGGCACATGCTCTGAGAGGTGACCTTTAACAATCAAGCGAGTGGAACAGTTGTCGTATCAAAGTTGCACTCCTTTAAGTACAGTTGATCCAACATTTGCACGCTCGAGAAGAGAAAATAGAAACGAATGCCGGACACGATCAAATGCCTTCGCAAGGTCAATCTGGAGTAGAGCAAGCTGCTCATAAGAGCCAGAGCAAGATTCGAAAATTGTACGTGCAATATGCATGTTATTTTGTATGGAGCGTCCCCTCAAGCCACACGTCTGATGAGGGCCAATGAGAACCATCATGGCATACTGTAAACGTTTTAATAGTACTTTCGCAAAAATTTTGTAGTCCACATTTGCCAACGTGATTGGCCTGTAGCCATCCACTGAGAGCATTTTTTCTTTATCCGTACTCTTTGGAATTAAGACTGTGTGATTCGTAAAGGACTGAGGAAGGACCCCCACATCAAAACTTAAAGCGACTCAGCAAAGGTTTAAAAGTTTTGCAAATCTCGCACGATATGCCATCAGGGCCAGGTGTTTAGAGAGGGGTAATTGGTCGATTGCGTGTTCTATTTCTTCCAACGTGAAATGACCATTGATAAGAGCACAGTCTTCATCTGATAAAGGCTTTATAAAAGCTTTAAAGTTAGCTAGTAGATCCGAATCATAACTAGCAGAAGCGTCACTGAACAGTGTCGTGTAATAGCTCGCAAAACAGAGGTGATGTCACACGTTCTCGTTACTAGGATGTCATTGGACATCATTCCCGGTATCAATTTGGCCGTAGTATTGCGGTGCTCATCAAGTAGAGCTTGTCGCGTAGGGGTTTCAGAGTGCAAAGCCCGATTTGTACGAGATCGAACTCGGGCACCCCTGTATCTTTCAGCGTCCTGTTTTTGTAGGTCACACTTTACCCTAGCAATTTCGTCTAAATATACTCCAGGTGCCTCACTTTCTAATTCATAGAGGTTATACAAACTCTTATGCAATGTCCTTTCTTGAAATTTCCTGTAAAATTACCCAACAGACCCAATTTCAATAGCTATCGCTCGCACCTCCTGTTTAAACAGCTCCCATGCAGCAAATATTGGCATGGCACCTGTCAAACACACTTGTAGCTGGGAGCGTATCCGAAAGGCAAACTCCTGATCATTTACAAGTGAAGAATTTAGCTTCCAAAGCTCCCATTGCGGCTTAAATGTTCGACAGTAAGCTCTCCCGAGCCGTGGAACCACCATACAGTGATCTGAAAAGGAAACCGGAACAGTTTCACACAACAAATCACGGGAAATCAGCGTGGAAGAAACATAAATCCTTTCTAGGCGCGCGTGGGACCTCCCCTGAATATGCGTGAATAGTGTAGTTGCATGACATGAGGCCCCTGTATCAATGAGTCCTGAGTCATCTATAACACGCGACAACACTTCACCACTTCTGTCTCTGTGTACACTAGGCCCAGCACGATCATCCAGGTAACATACACAATTAAAGTCTCCCATTAGCACAACATTCTTATCACAGTCTAGGAGGTTAGCCATGGCTTCAAACATATCAACACGCTCAGCTGCACTATTAAACGCATAAATATTGATAAGTCTCCATGCCTTCCCGTGGAGCAAAAAATCACAGCTTATTAGCCGCCCTTCAGAGTCAGTATAGTAAGATAACGCAGAATAAGGGAGAGCCTTTCGAAGAAACAAGAAACAACAGGAATTCTTTGAAACATTTTTGCATTTTATGTCATGACCCGCATTTATAAGGTTGGAACTTCATGTTTCGCAGTCTACAGGCCATTGCTGCCGCTCTAACAGTTACAACTTCTTGATCATTGGAGCATGCTGCCTGCTCTCACGATTTGCAACTAATGTTCTGGGTGCCTATGCGCGTTATTTGGTGCACTGGAATCATTTTAACACGGGGAGTTTGACATCGCTGGCAAATTTACCAACGCCGGCTCTTCGGTGGTGCTCTGCTACCATGGGCGTAACTTTCACTGAACACGGAGCTTTAGTACAAAACCTTCAAGGAAAAAAGTGCGACCAAGCTTCAATACCGACAAGCGCAGCAGCGACGACACTATTTTGCGTGTAACTAAATCTTATTTGTATGTAAACATTTCGGGAAGCATTGCGATGACTAAGGGCTCGGCTGCTTTATACGCAGAGTAAGAAGGAGCGAAAATGCTTGAGAAACACGCAAAATATTATGCATTACAAGCGCTGTATGTTGTTTTTTCTCTCATGGACCCATCGCTCGATAAACTACTCTCTTTCTCGTTTTATGTTTTCTTTCTGCTGTTTATACTGGGCCGTGGTGCAGGTTACGCTCGCCTGCGATTGAGCCCGCATTGAGCATTTTGGCAGTAATTATTGTGTTAGACTGCCATTAAGACAAGCTGTGAAGTTTGTAATGTGTGGTAGCCCACATTATTCAAATTCCAGTTTTAGTTGTGCGTTAATCCTCAGCGGGTGTCATGAGATATCAGAGGCGCGGCGGTCGCGGTCTCTCTCGAAACGCTCGAAACGACCTATCGAAACATGGAAACTAGAAAAAAGATACTGCCTTTGTTTTCTTACACTTGCGCAACGACTTCGCCGCAAAAAGTGCTTGCTTGAACCATATTTTTCATATGCGCCCCGATGGTCGATTGCGAGTACGCTGTTGCCATGCTGGCCCCTGAGGGATGCTACTCCGGCTCCCGCCGCAGGCCGCACCGGCTATACTGGGCACTAGGACCAGTACGGCCCCAGCGCACATACAGCGCTTCTCCCAGTGCATCGCGGATGCCAGCGACACACCCAGCGTCAAATAGCTAATCCCAGCGCTTTTCTCCCATCGTACCAGTGCAACCAGTGTCGTCCTGTTACTGCTCCAGTGAATATCGCAGACCTCCATCGTGCCCAGCAGATCCAGTGCAAAACCAGTGCGAAAATCTTACTGGTTTCGCACTGGAAGACGCTGGGAGACGCTGGTTTTTGCAATAGGGAAGTAAAGGTACATAAAGAATATGTTTCAGAATATCCGGACCCGCTTGTGATGAAACTCTATGCAATCCGCGATGCTATGGAGGCCATAAACAAAATCGATTCCATAGCAGAAGCCCACATCTATACAGAGTCCTTAGCCGCCATAAAACAACTGAAGAAAGTGACGAAAGCGCTATGTGTTACCCAGGAAATCCACGCACTCAATAAAAAAACAAAGATAAGCATCCAGCTACATTGGACACAAGACGATGCTGAGAACGCTGAGCAGAGAAAAGTTGACCACCTCACACACGAAGTTCCAAACACTAATGCGCCCCCCACCAGGCTCCCTTCCGATGCCCGCTCCGTTGTTCCCATCTTAGCATCCTCTTTAAGGAAACGTACACGTGCCCTCATTCCCCCGTGTACATTCCCACTCCCTCGTAACTTAACGAGATTGGAGGAAGTTTCCCTTAGAAGGATAAGAGCTGGGGCGGCCCTTACCCCGTTGGTAAAATGCCGATGGGAATCGCAAGCAGACATCGGACCAACCACATGCCCGAAGTGTTCCACACCAGCTGCAGAAGTGGATGTTCGCCACCTGCTTTGGACTTGTGCAGAGACAAGGGCATCAAGGACATAAATTCTGCGTGAAGTGGGACTAACCACAACAAGGGAAGAGGACTTTTCTAAATGGCTCACCGACAACGCTAAGAGCAAGAGCCTTCTCCGGTTCCTCACAGAAAACCATTTACATGAGATTCTATAATATGCCTTATGGCAAGCTTGCGTACAAAACAAAAAAGACTACTTATCTCAGGAGCATCACGTACACCTGTCGGTTCTCCCACCAGCAGCCTCCCAGCAGTGCGTCGTCGGATATCTACAGCGGACTTACCGGGTTCTTTCTGCTGGTCTGTTCTATGTGGCACAGATGTGCCGTAGCATCACATTGTTGGCGCAGCCCTGAATTCTATTTTCTTTAGAGGGTGTTTTACCTGCGCACAGCATCGTCGCGAGACTCCACTGGTTGAAAAGGAGTGGAGTAACGATAACTGCTACAGTAGCACAGTACAGATTACCAGACCGAAAGGAGAGCCGAAGGAGCAGTTTCGTAAGCAGCGAACAGATCACCGCAGCAACAAGCATCCTATGCGTGTATAGAATCAAAGTGGCGGGATTATTTCAAATATATAAAGGTAAAATAAAAGAGTCTCATAGAAACTGTACCTAAGCTAGGTTGCGGTGTATTTGATACATCCAGCAAGAGCCGCCCATTTTAATTTCTCGCTCAACGACGGCGTTTCTAGTTATTGTTGTTGCAGCCTAGAAGAATGTTCATTTTGTTTCGCGATATTCTATCTTATCCTTTCTCCTACTTCTTTCTTTCACTCTGAAATTCTCTACTTTTACTTCTTCTTTCTCTTTGACTTGGCTCTCTGTTCGCCTTGCTGTGGTTTGGCCCCGAAGCAGGTGCGCGCTAAGCATCGGCGACGGTCTGAGCAAGGAAACGGCTAAGATCATGCCTCATCCACACGAAGGCCATTAATGGCAGTCGCCGTAAAATCAAGAAAGTTTACCACAACTGTACTGCAAGGTATCGCAGACAACTTGCTTGTTAAGATATTGATGGTATGATACAATTTACAGCGAGTTTAGGGATGATCTATGTGATCATAATAGTTGTCTTATGGCATGGAGACTGAACAAGGTGAAGGGATTCGATAGTGCTTAAGCTCTGCGACGTATCCGTTACTTGTTACACCTGAATTGCGTCTCCTCTGTGATACGAGAACTGCACTGATATGGGAGTTTGCGATCGGAAATGGCGAGGGAGGACAGCTATGTGTGAAATCCTTCCGCGAGTGCCATTTTGCGGGGTTTGGCGACATCTTGTGACCGCGCTCCGCACCCGATAACGATGAAGGCAGCACGAGGTGCGAGGCACGGGCTGCAAGCGTAGACTGGCCATGTGATCACGAGCGAGTCGACGCCATGGCTGTGCACGAGATGCTGGCGAACATTAGAAACTGCCGGAGCTTTTCTGAAAAAGCTGACACTATGTGTCAGCTATGTGTAGCGAATTCGGAGCGGAACAAGACACCTGTGTGGACCGAACTGTATATGCCCAGCAGTGGTTGTGTATGCAGAGCATGGCTTGAAGCATGCAGAAGTGCCGTGTTCAATTGCATGAAATGAAGCTCACGTAACGATTCCGAATGGAGTCTACATAAACCAATAAAAAACTGTAGGCGCGCCGAGGGTCGCCAAGGGTTGAACTTCATGGCTTGATACCATTAGTTCACTCATTTCAGGCTTTGCAGAACTCCAAGTATCGCGGAAACCAGAGAATTCTACTAAGCAATCCAGCACTCTTATTTCGTAAAGTTACAGATCGCGTTGCAATGTAACGACAGCGAGAAAGAAGCTCCCCGGTGCGACTGTGATAATGGACATTTTGTTTTTGAAGTCGATGTGTAGTTGTCGCCAAGGACGAATGCCAAAATGCGAGCAAAACCACCGGAAGAAGACTACGAGGTTCATGTTTTTCTGGATGTCAATTAACGCGATTTAGCTGCATCTTGCGACCGCGAGCACGATACGATGACGACGAAGGTAGGACCAGGAACGAGACGGAGGCAGGGTGCGCGGCGCAATCATGTGATCGATAACGATTAGCTACCGTGCCTGCGCACGGAACGCAGACGCAAGCCACGAGATCTTCGAGACATAACCCTAACGACGTGCAGCGAATAAAAAGCAAAACACGGCATCAATGTAGACAGAAGTCTCGGTCGAAACATGTCGCGTGGACTGATAATAAAAACCGACACATTTTTGCTTCCTTTCATGAGCTAATATTGCGCTCCCGTTTATTTGTTTCATTTGAGCTGAAATGAGTTGCAGCTATTACACTCGGTTAGCCAGCTTGAAATGGCAGATTCGATGGGACTCCAGTTATCTCCAAGACTTGCACCTCGCCGAAGAGCGAGCTGTCGTCTTCCGGTGTGTTGGTTGTGCGTGCGCTGGCGTAGGCGTCGGTGGAGTGCCCCAGACCATCGTACGTTTGGTAGTCATTGGGGCAAAGAAGTCGCAGTCGCCGTCCGTAGAGCCAGAGTGGCGTTGGCTGCGTTGGGCTCCCGAAGGCCGCCGTGGCTTCAGCGAAGTGGACGAGCACGGCAGGGTTGCCGCACACGCCACTTGTTGGAGGGCCACCTGGGCACTGCGGCGCCGAGATATGGGACGACAGGGACGAAGGAGTGACCCAGGCGGCTCCAGCTGGTCCTTGGCGAACGGTTGGCACAGCGGCCTTGCGTTCAAAAGCGAAGAAAATGGTTAGGAACGCAAGGTTGGCTTCTGAGCTAGGTCGCTTCCACGAGAAACACATCTGTTGCGTTCGGATGCAACGCTTTCGGCTTAGGAAGTGCGTGGCGGCGCACGTGCAGGGACTCGAGAGCGAACATGTCAGCGTCACGTATACAGTCTAGAAAAACGTGCAGTGGCTTGGTTGAATGAAAGATCTTTTTTTTTGTAATGAATGAGTACTTGCGCGCTACTAAAACGAAAATTCGTATGTGCTATGTTAGCAGTTGGGTCGACGAGGTTAAGCTTGAAATTGATAATATTAGCCGAAAAAACATGGAAGGCATGGTAAAAGAATTAAGATGATATGACAGAAATCCGCAAGCCAAATATATGGGAGGAGAGGAAGTAGACGTAGAAGTGAAGGGAGAATTCGAGAGGAAAGAAGGTGAAGTTGAAAGCATACTTTATTCGTGCTAAGCTAAAATTTAGGGGTCTGCTGATTTAAGTGTGCTCATTGAAATGAACTACAAAACTGTTCCTGTCTGTCAGCATCACCTGCTCCTGTAGATCTTGTATTGATAGCATCCTCCCACCACTGTGTCGTCGAATTAACTTCAGCTGACCGATCTGCGTTCTTTCCATACCCGTGCTATATGAAACAGGTCTGCCGCCACCGCAAAGGGTTCGCACAATCTTGCATTTCCCTTTCTTTGCAGGTTGTCTCGCCTTCTCGCATCATTGTCGCGAGAGTCCTTATTTTGGAACAGGCAGCGCCGTAAATGCTGCCGTAGTGCAGCAGAGAGAGAGAGAGAGTTTGGTGTCCAGTGAACTGGTCTCTGACATGACAATATGCGCGTAGGATCAAGGCGGCGCGGTTCTTTCGAACCAAACCCTCAGAATAAGTGTAGCCAAGAAATATACCTAAACTATAGGCAACGGCTAAACTAAAACATTCGACCTGAGCCATCCATTTCAATTTCTTCTCAACGGGAACGTCTCTCATTACCGCTGTTTGCGCTATTAGAGAATCTCTCGCTTATTTCCGCAATTTCTCGTTACTTTCTGCTGCTGTCTTCCTGCTTTGTTTCGTCTTTCAACTCGCCTACTTTCACGTCTTTCTTTTGTTCTTTCTCGCTGCTCATTGCTGACAATAAATGTTTTCCAATCCAATTGTTCTTTCTCAGTCACTCTCGCTTTGTGTCTTGGCTACTCTTTGTTCGGCTTGCAATGGCTTGTCCACAAAGGAGGTCTGCGCCAAGCCTTTCGAAGAAACAGCTAAAATGGTCTTCAGTTGGACAACAGCCATTAAAAGCAGTCGCTGTAAAATAAGAGTTTACCCCAATAGTATGGCGAAAAATCACCGCTACGTTGCTTGCTAATTTACTGAGTAAATGACGCAGCGCACATCGAGTTTTGCCATCATATATGTGGTGATAATGGTTAGCCTATGGCTGGGTAATAAAAAACATGAGCGAATTCTATAGAGCACGGATGTTGAAATAAAAATGATGTCGGAGAAAATACGCAGGACATTTCATATAATTATGACGCATCCATAATTTGTGAAGCGTTCAACCCTTACAAAAAAGCTTAATGAGTTTCTGATTAAATGTTAATTACATTTCTCATCATGCACATTCACATTTCTATACATTTTCTTGATGCATTTTTTATGAGTTTCACAAGAAAGTTGGCCACCGTGGTTCTGGTTGGTACCTAATGTGTGCATTTCTTGTGTGTTGTTCATGAGTGTTGACCAATGAGCGCCTGATGGCTTTCACTTTTGGATAAAAAGTAAAAGCTAAAACGTAGCGAATCACCTCAACTGCATTAAAAAAGAGCTAAAAAATAAAAAAAATAAAATTAAGCGAAAAAAAAAACTGCCACTCTGGCGCGATTAGAACTCGGTACCTCTTACTCCGTAGCTTTCTACGCTAACCACTCGGCCACTCGGGGAACTGGCAACGTTGGTAACGTATTTGCTTCTTATGTCTGGACTGCATTCATAAGATTAAGATTGGAACTTAATGTTTCGAAGCATGTTTCGAAGTGTACAAGCCATTGCGGCTGCTCTAACAGTTACAACTTCTTGACCATTAGAACTTGCATCTAATGTTCTGGATACCTATGCGCACTACTTTGTCCACTGGAGTCATTTTAACATGTTGAGGTTGGCATCGCTGGCAAATTTATCAGCGCTGGCTCTTCGGTGGTTGCTACCTTGGGCTTAATTTTCGCTGAACACGGATCTGTAGCACGAACCTTTAAGGAAAAAAAGTGTGACCAAGCTTCAATACCGGCAAGCGCAGCAGCGCCAACACTATTTTACTGGTAACTAAATCTTATTTGTATCTAAACATTTCGGGAAGCGATGCGATGACTGAGGGCTCGGCTAATCTATACGCAGAGCAAGAAGGAGCTCGAAAGCTTAAGAA
Source organism: Amblyomma maculatum (assembly GCF_055883805.1). Lineage (NCBI taxonomy): Eukaryota > Metazoa > Arthropoda > Arachnida > Ixodida > Ixodidae > Amblyomma > Amblyomma maculatum. Next base: position 19,295,055 of record NW_028146738.1, read on the forward strand.
ACACGCAAAATATCAAGCATTATAAAGAAGGCATTGCTTCTCGTGCCCTGGTCGCGCACATGCTCCCAGGACGGTCCAGTTCCGAGGCAACGCACGGCTCGGGTTACGTCCGCGCGTCGTCGTTAGCGCAGGCAGGGTACCCCTGCTGGTCTTTCGGAAGCGGCCTGCTCGCAGGTGCAAGGAGGCATTGGAAATGGAGCGGCCGTGCGTCCGTTTGCTTGGAGGCGGTGTGGCAGTGCGTCGGTTCGCGTACACAACATTATCCTTGCCCGTAACACCCTAAGGCATATTGTCCAAACATAGCACCCCCTCGCTTCGTAAAAAGTGATTTGCAATGGCACAAACACCCAAGACTCAGGGTGTAATCGTGTTTTGAATGAAACAAATGTCCAAAAAGTTGTTTTTGTTTTTACAGTGCATGCTAAACAGAAATGAAAACATAGTAAAGTATATACATTCGCTTAGTGGTGTATACTTTCTCTCATTTGAGAAAGTCAATGTATTTCCACATTAGCTCCTATACAAAAATACTGTATTTTCCAAGCACAAAACTTCTTGCGTAATCTCAAATGAACGTCTGTTGCGGATCTCATGTTAAAACACATAAAAGTTGTTTCTTAGGCAACATCCTACATATGCTAAACAGAAATGCAAACATAGGGCTCTGAAAGTGTGCAGTTAACAAGGAAAGAATATATATTCACTTAGTGATGTATACTTTTCCTCATTTGAGAAAGTCAATGTATTTCCACATTAGCTCCTACCCAAAAATACTGTTGCGTTTTCTAAGCACAAAACTTGTTGTGTGATCTCAAAGGAAAGTCTGTTGCGGATCTGATGTTAAAACACATCTAATCTTGAATCTCCTTTGAGTGGTTGATGACTCATCAAAAACACATTACGTGCGTAACAGAAATTCAATATCTATTTTTGTAAGGGAAGATAGTGTCATAAAATTCCGTTTCCCCAGGCGCATCCATCCTGTTGTCAATATGGAAGCTCACTTGCGATGGAGATCCAACGGATGACCTATGCACCTTTGACTAATGTAAAAGTGAGATACTGCGCCTTCATTTCGTCAATAACCGAGTTATAAAAAAAGTGTCAAAGTATTCGCGGAATCAGGGCGGTGTTTACGGCGCTTCTCTACTACCCCTGAAGCAAAGGTTGAGCATCCCCCTAACGTTTTGGCTCTGCGGCGTATCAGGTACTGTTTACAACGAAGCTGTGCCTCATATAGGATAAGCGAAATGCGTGAATAAAGGTTTATTCATTCTTAACCGGCCTGTGGAACTAGAGACCAGAAGAATTGTTTCGTGAGTTTATAGGCTATACGTTCGCATTAAAATCACAACAAATAAAGCTATTCCCTTACGATAATGATGACGAATCGCTTGTGTTTGACTTAGATGTTGTAGTCTTGGAACCGAAACTAACGAAAGGGAACGGCGACCTGGGAAGTCCTTCTGTGAGTTTCTTTTCGCGGGGTTTTGCGGCACCTTGTTACCGCGCTCCCCACACAGTGACCACGAAGGTTGCAAGAGGTGCAAAGCACGCGCTTCGCGCGCCACGTGATCGCGGCGAGCGGATGCCGTGCCTATGGACGGGACGTCGGCGAACGCTAAAAACCATAACAGCTATTCTGAAATATCTGGCACTAAGGCAACAATGAGTGTGTAACGAATTCGAAGGGGAACAAATCATCTATGTGGACCGAACTTTTGCGTACCACGTCATGTGGAGGTAATAAGAGACATCTGCTCCATTTCAAGACCTACAGCCTTATGCTGCTGATTATTTTTTAATTTGAGGTGATATCACTTCCTGGTAGGGCGATTAGTCATCCTGCTTGACTATGCGAGATGCGATGGCAAGTGCAAAAATAGGACTCCAGTTTGACCTCCTGGACTTGCGCCCCGTTTTCAAATAAGCTGTCGTCGGCCGGGTTGGGTTTTGTAGTGAGGAGGGGTGGTTGCCGGTGCAGGAGCTTCCGTGGCTAGCGTGCACTCGGTAGACGTCGGGGCGCCGAAATGGTTGCCGTCGTCCATACTGCCACCGGCGCGGACTGCTGCGTCGGATACTGCAATGGCCGTCGTGATATCGGCGAAGCGCACGAGCACGGCAGGGTCGCCCCGCAGGCTTCTCTTTAGAAGGCCGCCTGGCCATTGTGGCACCGCAATAGTTGACGGCGGCGTCGACGGAGAGACCAAGGCGGCTTCGGCAGGTCCATCAGCTAACCATCGACGCAGTCGTCTTGCGATCACAAGGCATGAAGAAGGCGTGAAGAGTAAGGCTAGCTTTGGAGGACGCTGCCACATAAAAAAATTCCGTTCTTTTCGGTGTCCAGGCTTCTTCCTCTGCGGAGCAAGTGCGTGGCATCGCGTGCGGAGGGGCTCGAGAGGGAACACGACGGAACCGCCTACAGAGTTGAGAAAGAAGTAAGATATGGCCAATCTTCTGGATTAAAAGCAAGTTCATGAATTACGAGTTTGAACGTTCGCAGTTAAAGACCGTAATGAGCAGTCTAAAAACACAATGCCCGCTTCTGAGTTGTTGGCAGTTGCGTCAGCGTGCCGTGTTGTAAGTGAAAAAATATTTGACTTAGATTTCAGGCCTGTTAAGAGAATGAAGATGAAGAAGACGAAGTGAGGACTGTGAATAAAAAGGAGGTATAGAACTATCATAAAAAGCACTATAGCAGGACAGAAGTTATACACAAGCTCCACACCTAAGGAGCGAGAACATTATTTACACCACATGGCGCTTGTTTTCCTGCACTCGTACACAGGTTATTCATCGTTTGTGGCTTAATGCAGTGACATTCTGACGAATTTAACAAACCTAAGAAGAAAAATTATCACTGCGCATTGTTTCGCAGCAATTTTTTATGAACTAAGCATAAATACAGAATTTCATCACCCTGCAATTTTTTTTTATTTAATTGTAATTAATTATTTCCAAGTACAATTTGCAGCGAACTGTTTTTAACTATACCAAGTATAATATCGCACTCGAATAGTAAAGAACTTGACGCTAATGAATACAGAAACAGAAAAAAATGAGTGTTGTGTTGCATGCACCCCTCTATAGATTATGTCTAGCAAGGATGAAGTGCCGAAGAGCGAGAACACACACGTCAACATTATAGTCACCTTTTATATTGGCATTTTCGAGCATCGCTGTGGCCCTGTTTGCAGAGTAAGGATGGAGGCATGAAGAAGTGTCGTGCTTATATCTTAAATGAACAAATTCTCCTTCCCTTTCTGGGCACCATATGTCCACGACTGAACCGGCCTTCTTGTCTTTTCTTATCGTTATTTAGCTGAAGAATCTTCACTTCACTCCTGCTTTCCACGGGAAGCGTCATTTGTTCACGTCATGCGCTTCCTATTTCTACGCGATACGTCGGACTGGCTCGACATGAGCACAGCGCCCTGCACATTTTGAGCACTTCGTAAAACGTTTGGGAACAAGCTGTTCCCTTTCTACGTTGGTGTACATTTTTTTTTTGCACTCCTGCATGTCCCAACATGCGCCAGGTACAAGTGCCTCTGTGAGCTTAAAGAAGCTCTGCAGGACCACCGAAATAATACATCATTCTCTATCATGTTGTTCTTGACGAGATAATTAGTGAATCGACATGGTTGGTCGTGGTTTCTTGATAACGCACTGACGAGTACGTGTGGTCACCCTTTACAATACAAGAAGTTGCTACTAAGGTAGTTCCAAAGCAAAAGAAATGCAAAAAAGCAAACTGGTTATCTGAAGAGGCTTTGCAAATAGCTGAGGAAAGGAGGATGGCAAAAGGTATGGGGGAAAGAGAAAGATACAAGGTTCTCAATGCGGATTTTCAGAAAATAGCAAGGAGAGATAAGAATGCCTTCCTGAACATACAGTGTCAAGCAGTTGAGGACAACAGCCAATTAAGGAACACAAGAGCTCTGTATAAGACAATCAAAGATATCAAAGGAAGCTTCTGTGCTAAGCTGGGCGTGATAAAGGACAAACGAGGCAAGGACCTCACTGAAGCCTCAGAGATAAAGAAGAGGTGGCAGGAATACACAGAAGAACTGTACAAGAAGGACCCGGATGTGCAAACCCAACATAGGACGGTTGTGATTACTGATCTCGAGCCGGGCATCCTGAAGAGTGAAGTTGAATGGGCCTTAGCCAGCCTTGCTAAGAACAAAGCTAGCGGAATTGATGGTGTTCCAGCTGAGTTGCTTCAAAACCTCAACCACGACGCTGTTAACACACTGCATACATTATGTCAAAAGATTTGGACAACCCTGCAGTGGCCACAGGATTGGAGGAGGTCAGTTTACATCCCCATTCCAAAGAAAGGCAGTGCCAAAGATTGTTCCAACTACCGCACGATCGCGCTTATTTCGCATGCTAGCAAGGTGATGTTAAAAAACCTGCAAGGTAGGCTGCAGCAGTATGTGGATCGGGAGCTTCCGGACGTGCAAGCTGGGTTTCGCAAGGGCAGAGGAACTAGAGACCAAATTGCCAACCTTCGCTGGATCATGGAAAAAGCAAGAGAGTTCCAGAAACCCATTTACTTCTGCTTTACTGATTATGCGAAAGCGTTTGACTGCGTAGATCACAGCAGATTGTGGCAAGCTCTCCTAGAGATGGGAGTTCCAATTCACCTCATCTGTCTCCTCAGGAACCTGTATGAAGGGCAAGAGGCCACAGTCAGAACTGAACGGGGCATGGTCTTACTGATTGGTTTCCGATTGAGAAAGGGGTGAGGCAAGGCTACATACTGTCGCCCTGCCTATTTAACCTATATGCAGAGTGCATCATGAGGAAGGCCGGTCTGGACGAGTCTTCAGCTGGAGTGAAGATTGCTGGAAAACGTATCAACAACCTTAGATATGCGGATGATACCACTTTAATGGCAGAAAGTGAAGTGGAACACAAGAGACTTCTGATGCGCGTACAAGAAGAGAGTGAGAAGTTTGGGCTTAAACTGAACATTAAAAAGACGAAGATCATGGCGTCTTGCCCTATCAAGTCCTGGAGCATCAATGGACAAGAAGTGGAAGCTGTGACAGATTTTCTGTTCTTGGGCGCCAAGATTACCTCTGAAGGAGACTGCAGCCATGAAATTAGGAGACGCCTGCTTCTGGGAAAGAGAGCAATGGTTAGCCTTGACCGCCTAGTAAAGAGCAGAGACATTAGCCTGCCAACCAAGATCCGTATAACCCGTGCTATGGTCTTTCCAGTTGTGATGTATGGATGCGAGAGTTGGACTGTGAAAAAGGCTGACCGCCGAAGAATTGACGCGTTTGAATTGTGGTGCTGGCGAAGACTCTTAAGAGTTCCTTGGACTGCCAGAAGATCAAATCAGTCGATATTGTCGACCATAAACCCTGACTGCTCATTGGAGGGTCAAATTCTAAAGTTAAAGCTCAGCTACTTTGGTCATCTGATGAGAAGAGAGGAGTCGCTGGAGAAAGATTTGATGTTGGGAAAGGTTGAGGGTCGCCGGAGAAGGGGTAGGCAGCGAACGCGATGGTTAGATGGCATTCTCGAGGCATTGCAGATGAAGCTATGTGATGTTAAGAAGATAGTGAGAGACCGGAAAGCGTGGCGTGACATGGTCCATAGGGTCACGAAGAGTCGGACACGACTGAACGCCTGAACTGAACTGGTTTGTCCAAGCTTGCTGCTTTGCGTTTAAGGTGTGGTAGTTAAGCTTTTTCGTCCAATTATTGCGAAAAATAAATCAATAAAGCTTTCACTTCCTCCTTGGAATCCCGGCGCCAAAAGTTATCGTAATGATGGAAAGTACACAATTGTTTTCGCAGGGGAAACAGTAAATGAGAAACATATCTCCAGCTCTACAAAAGAACGGATGCTTAGTCTCAGCCCCAGCACGCGGCTGACACTCCAGCCACTGTCAGATAGAGTGTGCGGTGAAACATTCGTAACTGGGAATATTAACGCAACAGCGTTAAAGGCCCCGCTTTCGAGAAAATAGGTTGTCGGCGTTGGAGAGGCGAGCGAAATATCGCGGGCGTAACTCTGGAAGGTCTTATACCGTTGATACACGAGCAGGGTTAACCACGGTTACGCGAAACTGTGGATAGCCCATGTTACACGGCGGAGGTTACACCACTGCCTGAGGTTACGGAAAACCGAGCTCGAAGGCGCTCCCTACTCGGGCTTCACCTATGAGTTGTGAAGGTGAGATCGGAATCCAGCCTTCCACGGCCCTTAGATCGACTGTTCGTTACACATGGGACATGCTCTTATGCCACGCAGGCAGTTCTCTACGGCTTCGTTAAAACGTGGATTTATGTCTACGTCGGCTGGTCTTCCCAATAAATGGATGTGCTAAGAGGCATGAAATAAAATATATGAAGTGCACGCAAGGGGCGGTACACTGTATTCTTTTGACTTGTTGCCGAGTACACCTAAACCGGCAGATGTTCAAAGAAAGACTGGCAGAACACAAGCACTATGTGGCACAACCATGCAAGGAAGGGCAGCTTCTTTGAACACCGCTGTGACCTCCCTAGTATAACATTAAGCCCTAGCAAAGGCATTGTTCGGAGAGTGTACTGTTGAGGGAAGGAGCAAAGATCTATACATACGTGAAATAATCGAGGTACATTTGATTCGCAATAATGAATCGCTGTGCGCGTCGGGACTTCATCAGTGAATCTGTCAGAAAAGGAAATCACGTTCCGGGGGTCATGGCATGAGCGGGGGATAAGTCGCATCATAATTTTTTTTAGCACTTTCTTCTGCATGCATGCTTCCCTGCTCCAAATAAATTTCAGTTGCAAGTTAGCGCTATGTTCTGTGTCTCTCTCACCTGTCTCTCATGAACAGCAGCGGTGATAGAGGACCACCTTATCTTAATCCTTCGCATACCTTGACAGCATCCGTATCTTATCCCTTCCCATGTAATTTCTACTTTTTTATCCCGGTAAATTTTCTGTAGGAAATTTGTTATCTCATGACCGCTTTTACTTGTTCCACAGGAATTCCCTGTTTATTTTGTCGTACGCCCCGTTTATGTCCAGAAAGGCTAAATGTAAAGGTCTGTTTTCCGCCCTAGCTATTGTTTTCCGCCCTAGGATGTATTGGGGAAGCACGAAAAAAAAAAGTCTCTCATCTCAGCACCTACCATTTTCAAGCCCGTTTTAAAGTTCTCCAAGTGTCTTCTTACTTGCTCTCCATGATAGCATTTTTAATTTCACCGCCTGCACGGCCAACCTGTATAAAACAAATGTTATTGTAAATGACCTGTATTTCATGTGCAACATATATCTTCTTTCCCTTTATAAATCAAATTCATTTTACTCTGCCGCCAGCTGTCCGGAAATTGCTTATTTGTTATGACTGTTTACAAAGCTTTTAACAACGTTTTCCTTACTTCTTGGACCAAGTTCAATAATCAGCTTGATCGGAATTTCATCCGTTTCTTTAGATGTCCTTTTAGGAAAATTTGTTTCCGCCTTTTTCCAGTTTAGATTGGTCAGTTCTAAGGTGCTTTGTATCCGGGTATCTTGTGTTGCTCCCTGACTTGCAGAGATTACCCTATTGTCGCTCTTAAATGACACGGATATAACTGATGTATTATAGTTCACAGCGTTGTCTCCCTTTAAACAATTTCCCTAGTCATCTCGAATCCGTTCCTGCTTTCTTTGAGTCTTTACCTAGCCAGCTTATATGGTTCTAGAATTGTCTTGGTCCGCCTTTAGTGTCATCTTGGATTTCAGCCATCCAGCGATCGGTGATCTGCTTTATTGTACTTTGGACAAGGGCCTGTACATCCATTTTCTTTTGTTGATACGATTCACATTTTTAGTCTATTTGCTCCTGAGATACTATCAGGGACAAAAGTCACTGGACCGTCCGTCCCGCACGTTTGCCGGAGCAGTACAGGGCGCACCGCCGCGCGCTCTCACGGTTATTAAATTGTTATTCAAAAGAACCTTTGCAAATATTTAGTTTGCTTCGATGCACGCCGACTATGCCCGTAGGTGGTTGCCCAGCTAGTACAGCATTTCTGTTTGGAAATATAAAAGCTTGGGAAATTGTGTGACGTTTTTCACGCAGCGAAGAATACACGGACGAAGAAGGAAGGCCCAGCACCGGGGTTGGAGTTTTTTTTTCTTTTATCAGTATTCTGTTAACACTTTGCCAACAATGAAATTAGCGAGTAGTGGTAATTCAGTAACCATACTATATTCATTTGTTGATTAAAACTGCTAAATGAGTATGCGCGAGTGATAGCGCGATTATCACTTTAAAAGCTTTTGGTTGCTCTGAGACGCTACGATTCCGCGTCCCAACGACACAAATTTGCACTTCGGAGCTGCTTGTGAAGCTACGATGAGAAATGAACTGGATTGCTCAATAGGCCGATAGCAAAAAACTGCTTTTTTATTCATTTTAAAGGTTTTTCAGATAAATCTAAAGCTGCTCAGATTTATGAATAGCCCAACGTGTTTGAATATGGGGTACGAAAAAATAATTAGGACTCTCGAATAAATAATAAGGACGACCTGATGTTATAACATTTATCTACAACTCAATGCCACAGGGATGACACAAGTTATTGCTCTCCAGGGAAGCTTCATAACTTATTAGGTTTTTTTTTTGTGTGTGTGCCTTGCGTTTATTTTTCCGATTGGTGAACAAAACATTTGCAGTTTATGCTTTTTCTTATCCCTGTTAGTTATTGAATGTAGCACTCGCAGTTCAACTACATTATTTCATTAATATTAAACTATTGCTCTCGCGTTCAGGATGGTCATCAAACGTATAGCACCCGGGAAAATTAGATTCCATGGTTTTACTCTAGCGATGTGTCATAAAGAAATGACCGTTTCGTAGCAAAGCAGCTGGTTGCCTATATCTCGCAATCGAGTAAGAAGCTCGTTTTGCTGAAAATTAGGTGTCATCGACTGCCCAGCTTCGGTAAAAAAAAAGAAAACAATAGCAGAAATTTCAAACGAAGCTGAGAGACAAATTAGCTGGCATCGGTGACCGAACCTGCTTCTTTACGTGCCAGGCAGGCATATTTACCGCGAGATCAACCTAGAGGTGGCGCCACCGTCGCTCCGGTAGTGTGGATCGGTAGCCGGCGGCGCTCGTAGAAACGCACGCGGCGTAGGTCTGCTTCTGAGTTTACTGCGGGTTTGTTGGCGATGAAAATGTATCTTCTGCAGCATTTCTGCAATGTTGCAGAAAAAATCCAAGGATTTAGCCAATGCAGCAGAAGAAGCGCGGATTTTAGGAAAACAAGGCATGCAACCACTAGTCTTCTAGATTTACTTTGCACGTTTCTTGCGCTGTACCACGCTCACGCGCCTAATACTTGGTCCTGCCTAATGACGGTTTTGTTTTTCTTATCGACTTTTAAACAGTGTGCTCGTGTCTCATGCGAGTGAGACAGGGAAATTTAGCGTCACGCCCACGCAGATACAGGATTCGTACTCTGACCTGCAGTAGTTTAGAATGAATCGAGAAAGCCTGGCTCATTATATTGTGATTGAGTCGAGGATTAAGCAGGTTAGATGGAGCACTGACAGCGTACTGCATGGCTAGTTGCTTTAGACTGAGTGCACATCAACTCTGGCTAGAAAACCACGCACAAGTATTCCCCAAAAATGAGATCACGCCGACACTGTACAGGAAAGCTCGCCGCATAGGAAAGCTGATTGTTCACATGTACAGCGGTGAGTCGATTGAATTTGCCGAGCTCACAAAGACGCGGATGCTTTTTGCGGCCACTGTCATAGAATGTGATTGTGTATTACTGCATGCGCCACTAACTGTAAATGATTTCCTGAAACCTAGATATATATAAAGGATTTCTGATGTGTGTGATGTTGATATATAATGGTAAATTAGTAGTGTAATTATTTTGTTTTGCAATGCCTAAAATTTCACCGCGTAAAGAGAACTTTTGCACACTTTACAAAATTTACGATAATCAGCGATTAATTTTCAGTAACGTTAAAGTGCAAGCTGCGAATCACTCGCTTCGAAGACATCGTCATAAACTCCACATGGGCAGTGTCATGTTCTGGCAAGCAATTTTAAATGCTGAAGATTTCTTTATCACTAATTATTGAGCAGTGACTAAATCTTATGCGAAGTAAAATATTAGGGTTAATTCCAAAACAGTTGCCAGATATAAAACTATTCCGAAAGAAATGGAGGTCATCTTATCATGCGACTATAAAGATGTATTTATTCTCGAACTAAACATTGATAATTAAGCCCGCATGAAGCTGTTTTACTCCCCTTGTCAGAACCGACGAGTTTGCTCGGGAGACAGCACTTAGACGAAAAGGGATTATAATGATTATAATAGGCTACCAGTAAAGTACATTGATCTTGGTGTATTTTCTAATATTTAGCGTAACAATTAGGTGCAGGGAAGATGTTTCCAAAACATTCGAGCATTTCTCTAAAGCAAAACGTGCTCGGCGGCTGTGTTTCGACGGAGGCGAAACGAAGAGGCGTCCGTGTGCTAGCTGTGCGATGTCAGCGCACGTTAAGATCCCCAGGTGGTCGAAATTACTCCGTAGCCCTCCAGTACGGCTCCTCTTTCTCTCTCTTTCCACTTTAACTCCCAACTTCCTCCCTTCCCTCACGGCGCGGTTCAGGTGTCCACAGACACAAGTGTGACAGATACTGCGCCTTTCCCTTCCTGAGAACCAATTATTATCATTATTATTATTCACTACCACTGTTACGGATGCACAGAAGCCTTCAACAGCAAAAAAAAAAAAAAAAAAAGCATATTGGCATGGGGTTTAACGCATGTAAGCGCATCGGCTATGACGGATGATTGCAGAGGCTGGTTTTGGTGTCGTTATTTTTTTTTTTATTTTCATTATTACCACCACATCCACCACCTGAGATTGTTTAACGTGCAGTCAAATCCCACAGCAGAGGAGCGCTTTTCAAAACGGTCGTGATTGAATCCCCCGTTCTCGAAATCAGCCGTCGAGCGCCTTTACCACTGAGATACCGCGACAGAAGTTCAAAAGCAAAAAAAAAAAAGAGAAGCACTCACATAACACTATCATGCATGCAGAAGGCATAGCAGGCATAGAGTGGCCTGTTCAAACTGCATTCTGCTCTGAAGCAGTCTGTGGTGGCATATTTTTCAGTATCTGCGGTATTCCAAACAGAAACGGGAATATGCGATTTCTGAGTGTTTGCATTAACTTTTATTGACGGCAGCGACCTGTTTTGCCTTGATACGGCGCTAACGACAGTACCACTTCGTTTGAGACACCGCGTGTCAAAGGATCTCAAGCGCCGAAGACCGCGACGGATGATGTCCTTATCCAGCATGACATACTCGATACGGACAAGTATTTTTTTTTTTTAATGGAGCATGGGAATAGCTTGTTCATATTTATTTTGCAAGAGGCATATAGGTAAGCAAAAGCGCACAGGAGCCACGAAACAAACAAAACACTCCTGTATACGCACACGCGCGTGCGTAAATCACTGCGGGCTGGCACGCGACGCGAAAACACATCCACACTGAGTAGGTTTCGCCGCTGAGCCGCAAGGTGGCGACTATGCTCGATCTCGAGGCCAATAGCGCATAAGATGAGAAAGGCATTTTGTTGAAGTATGTTGGAGAGACACCTAGTCACCGCTCTATCCGGTTAATGGTTTCGCAATGGCTTCGTAACATGTGTTGTAGATGTGTGCTAAAGCTATAGCAGTTAATAATTGAAGCAAAAAATGTCTGAAAAGAAAAGGTGGTGTACAGAAAATAAATTTCGTGGATGTGGGTGATTATGTACTGACGTAGTATGTCAGAATGTGAGGCTAAAATGGTGGTTTGTAATTGGTGTATTTTGATAAATATGACAAATAAAAAAATAGAGAAAAAGAGGAGAAGACATTATTCGTTAGGATAATTCTAAATTTTTCCCGCTCCACATTATTACGTGGTTTTATTCTGTGCCAATAGTAGACGCTTCTCAATACCCTCTTATGTTTAAAATACTCTATCTGACCGTTAAAATGCAGACAAAGATCAGCATACGGCTGGCACTCTCGAAGTGAGCTAGCTATCAGTGGGTTTGTGATCGGTTCTTCCTTGGAAAAATGGCGAAGAAAAGGAGACGACCGTTATCACAATCGTGTCCAACCGCGTCAGCAAGCGAGACGTGCCTGTCAACGCCGATGAGTCTGCAGTGTGCCCCCGTAGCAATGGCGCCTGGCGGCACGTCATCGTAACAGATGGGTACCGATGGATAGCGGCCACATTTTTCCTCCATGAGCGGCCAGGAGCGAAGCAGTCGGCATTCTTGAACGTAAGGAAGGTCGCGCATGCGCGCAGCGCAAGTCTTTTCACCACGCGCGTAAAGCCCGCTCTACGGTCATTTTTAGAGGCGCTGCATACAGACTTGATGGAATTTTGACTTGACTGCGAAAGTGAAAAAACTATACTTCTATCACTTGTGTACTTATCTACCCGGGTCCTGTGCTTTGTTTACATAAATATACTGCAAGCCCGTACATCAAGTTCATCATAAAGTGAATACATAGGTCATCAATACAATTCAAAGTATAGAGTTGTAGTGGCATGTAAACACATAGTCCAGTTCTCCAAAAGAGTCATGACAAAACTGCACCTTGTAGTATCAAATAAAAAATCTTTGAAAATTAAAAAGTCATCTCAGAAATAAAGCCGCGCTTGGAACTGTGAATTGTCAAATAAAAAGAAAGTGGAAGAAAGCGAGTGTGTGTGGTTGTTACGAGTCCTTGCATGGGAGGCTAAATGCCTTGCAAACCCAGACGTTTTGTACTCGGTGGCTCGTATAAGAAGTAATTAATGCTAAAATAAGACGGAGAGGTAAATAAAGCAGCATTTAACTGCAGAGGTTTACTAAGTCAATATTATTATTGCATATAACGAGCTGCTGGATAATATTTTCATTTCAAGAAAAAGGCTTACGAGTGTTTATAGTCCCCTTACCTATTTGAGACTGATTTAAAAAAATGCTGCCGATGGCCGCCATTGATCTGTTTAAAATTACGGTTACATTTTGTACTTAAGCTTATTCCCTTAATCAACTGAAACTGACAGGGTTTTTTTTTTCTCAGTGCCACCTATGCTTAAAAATCCATCTAATATAGCTTTGTGTTTTGGACTACTCATTCTCATTGGATTTTGTGTGTCATCCTGTTAAGAGTAAATAAGAGTTAGAGTTGCAGGCACCTGGAGGCTTCTGGATCATTTTACAATATCACCAAACTTCAGGTGTATCGTAAAGAACACATTTGGTGCTTTGGCCAACCACTGCATGATCCTTCGTCAGGGAGTCTGTCTCTACCAAAGCATCGCATGTAAATGCATGGACCAGTGAGGGTTTTACATAACTGCCAGAGGACGTATGCATATGTAATATCCATTTGCAGCTAATTCATGGGGGCGATTTAGTAACTCAAATAGCATCTGCCTTGCAATGGAAACATACCGCTAGCATGCTATACGTGCTGACCATCTTATGCTTGTAGAAGTACTTGCTGTAGTAATAGTTGGTTCGTACTTACCAATGGAACGGCGCAAGGACACAATCACAAGAATCAATTCCTCTTCTTTTCCTGTGATCATGTTCTTGCACCGTTTTATTGGTCATCTTATGCTGGGTTACCATTTCTTTAATGCATAGCAGTGGCCTCACTTCACTGCCACCGGAAGGTTCTAGATTGCGCCTGGTTCAACAGTTCTGGGTTTAGATCGCACCACCAGATTCTGCTCGCCTGCAGAGCTCATGCTGTATGATATGCCATTCTGTCATGTGTTAGATGCGTGTAGGTATTTATATGCATTCTTGATTGTATTCTTCGGTTTTTGTTCTTTTGCCTGTGTGTCGATACTTCTTTTCATGTGTTTCCAAGCTCATGCACAAATTCCTGTGAAGTTTTGTGGATGCATTCCAGCCTGCACTGTAGTGTGTGCATTTTCTTCTCTGCAATTGTCACTTTTGTACTTGTCATTTCCCTTAATTTACTCTCTAGACTTTTGGGCTGCGTCGAATAACACTGACCAGCACTACTGCTGCTTGTGCGACTTGTTTTCGTGCTTTTCGTTTCCACTTTGGTTCCCTAATAACTGGATAAAATCTAGTCCATGGAGTTTCACACTTGGCAGAACCTGTCTGCTTTACTGCACTGTCCCCAAGTAGCCGAGATGGGCGGAGGGGGGGGAGGGGAGGGGTGCTGCTGTTGTGCAGCAGTGATACAGTGATACGCACAACATTTATTTATTTATTTATTTATTTATTTATTTATTTATTTATTTATTTATTTAAAAACACCTAAGGGCACTCAGTCGATGGTATTACTTAGGAGGGAGCATTGACACACAAGAATACGAAACAAAAATGTGTAAGCACCAAGGTGCAAAACATAAATACAGAACAAAACACAAGCAGAAAATACCTTTAATAGACAATATAATTTACACAAAAAAAGAACAAAAAGTGCATTAGAGGCTTAATATACCCGCTGAAACAAAACAAAATAACAAAACAGCTGAATGTGGCACAAACAATGAGTAATCCTAGACAGACATTTGGGTTAGAAGGTCCTGAAACTTGAGGTTCCTTTATGATGCGATATATTCCAGTCAACCATAGTACGAGGTATGAAAGAGTTCGCAAAAGAAGTGTGGTATGAAATGGGGGCGTTTAACTTTCAGCGGGTGGTCGCACCTTGTGGACTAACAGACAATGCGGTTTCCCCTTTGAGCAGTGTGGATGACCATATTGTGGGGCTCTTTTCTATCACAAATTGAAAAAAATAGATCCATTGGCAAAGCACTACTTTCGCTCATTTATTGCGATTCTGTTTTCTTCACGTACGCAGCCTTGTACATGTAGTCTCAATTCACACTTGTGCAGTGTTGCATGTGCAGACAAGCTCTGTCGAATTTTCCATACAAAGGGGTCCTTTGCAATGAGTGTATACAGTGACAGCTTCATTTAGGGGGACATTATAAAAACAGGCCAGCGAGTTCAACTGGAAAACAAAAGTACATTGCGGTGAGAGGACACATATAACATGCTGTGATGTGCTGTGTTCTGGAGTCGTGAGGCGCACTAAGCTTTCGGTCAGTACAAGATTGCTTATTAGGTACATACTGATGCAACTGCAGGAATTGTCACTTGACAACCATATCTGTGGAGTAGTTGGAAGCACTCCAGTGATTTTAGGCGTGTCTAACATGGCTTTTCTGAGATTTCAGGCTGTTTGTGCTGCTTGATAATAATACTGCACTGTTCTGGTTGCAGCCAGGGAAATTCAACTAGGCGACATTTCTGCATGCGAGACCATGAACGAAAAATGAATGTTGCCTGTCTGTAGCAGCAAACTTAAGCTGTTATATGAGTATCCCCTGTTGTAGGATCTTGCATTTGTGCTACAGTAAAATCTCGTTTCAAGAGACACTGTTACAAGAGGCACTCTGTTATAAGAGACATTTGAAAATGGTTTGGTTGGTTTTGTTATGTCTGCCATGTTAAAAACATAGCATACAAGAGACATGGTAACGAAAGACACTCAATTAATAAGGGCAACTTTTAAGGTCTCTGGAGCAAATTTTTCTCTATTTAGAACAGACACAACCCAGGTATGCTTATGCAATGCAGCTGAAGCATACCAACTCGTACATGATGCACTTAAGATTCCCTTAGTGGAACTCTGTTCTATATCAGCATGCTTTTTGTTGCAATATGTCAGGAACTGAAAAGGAGTGCTTCCCCATTATTGGAAAATTAAAACAACCCCGTTGTTGCAGTCACTGACATAGCATTACTGTCACCTACGAAGCAAACCAAAATTCATGAATGACATCCAGCATTTTAACTCCTTCATGTTAAAATTTAACCACAAGATTAAAGCTCAGAATCCTGACGTCTTTCTCTTTGTGGACAATGCTTCTTGCAGCACCAAATTTCTTGTGCTCAAAGCCACCAAAGTAATTTTTTTCCCTTCAAACTCCGCACCCTACCTTCAACCAATAGACAAAGGGATTATGCACTCTGTCAGGTTGCTGCACAAAACAAGGTTGGTAGAACACCTGTGCCTGGCCTGTTTTTTTTCATTTGTTAAACAGGCCACATGGTACATGGTATGTGCCCCATTGGGACAAGAATCTCACCTCTTGTTTTCAGCTCAGCGCCAAACACTTGATACCCTTTGTAGATATATGCCCTTTCCAGAGAGACAAGAAAAATAGCAGTGCCGTAGGCACACCATCATGATGCTAGTACCAATAACATAATGATTAAACAAATCAAGATGCAGCACAGACCAGACACGCCTGCTATAATTAAACTATAATCTCAAGAAATATATGTACTTCATGAAGAATCAAGCCACTGAGTAGTGCCGATGCTTCTGTAGTCTCGTGAGAAAGCACACAGCCGAGATCATTTCATGTATGCAAAATAGTTTTCAGAAAGATCACATCTTACCCAAGGCTCTTTTCAGGCACGGTACACACGAGCCGCAATCAATATTAATGATGGACATGTTGCATGGACAAGGCCGTACATGCATGGTCACTACAGGGAGGGGAACAAGCGCGACTACCTGCACAGATCGAACTTGATTTCAGCAGTGAGAAAGCAAGATGTGTGTAGTGAGCTTTTCAAACAATTCAAATTATAGGAAATTTCAGCCATGAAAACAATTAAGAAGTAAAAAGGAAAAAAAAAGTAAAATGCCTCAATGAGAGCAGGAAATCTCAAGTAAATAATAGGTGCATGTTACTGCCATTATGAAGAGCATCTGTTCATAAGACAAAGAGGGAAATGTATAATATACGACAATATTTGTAACCAAGTTTATTGCCGTTGGTCAGCTGTTCCTAGGATTTCATGCGACGTCTGAAGTGCTTACATGCGCAAACTGTCTGTCTTGAGAGTCAAAAAGCTCGTGAGAAGCTGTGTTCTGCGCATACTTTGGTTTTTCATTGTAATGAACTGGAAAGAACAATGTGGAACAAGGTGCAAGGATATTATGGAATTGAGGGGCATGCAGGAGACCATTTCCTAGCAAACAGTTTGAAGTCACCTGCTCGAGCTTATACCTCTGCGACGCGAACAATTGTGATCCTCATTGAATTCGATCTGCATTGAGGTTTTCAGGAAGCATTGACACATCCGGTGCTGCACGGCCGTTTTTAATGACTTCTGAGAAGCTTCCTTCATGTGCGTTAGGTGACATCAAGGGTAGCGACGCCCGCTTTCGGATGTGCTTCAAAACTCAAGAGTGCTCAGAAACAGCTTCGATCCAAGCAGGCTCGGGCTCGATTGCACGAGCTGAATGCAGATTGAGTTCAATAAGGATTGAAAGTGTTCGTCTGACAGAGGTATTACATACCTTCTAATCAATAATTTCTGCTAAAAATATTCCTAAAAGCTTTGAGTCACACTTGAGAGTACGAGCATTCATCACTCTTATGAAGTGTTTGTGGATGCAGATTAAGGCATGCCAGATGTATACATTTGTCTTGTGCCATGTATTTGCACCCCAATGTTCCCACTATCCTCTGTGAGCCGCATGATAAAGCTGACTTCAGGGAGCCCTATACAATTTCGCGCAGGTGGTTTGCTACTGAGACCTTGTTTGCAGATACTTTTACTATAATATTATGGGTCACAGTGAGAGTTTTGTTGTGAGAATATCACGAGGACTGTCCTGCACAAAGTGAAGAAAAATTCCATCCTTCTACCCTTATACTGCTCCAATGGGGAAACTGAATAACACATAAGATGGCATTTCATTTCAGATTGTGTCTATACATTTTTTTCTGTACCATATAACACTGCCCAATCTATTACACTTTTCCTAAAAAATCTTACAGGCCTTCTTAGCTTTCTCAGCCATTTCTATGGTAATTGTTCCATTCACTAAACAAGAATGTGAAGTTAGTTTTTTGCTCGGCACTAAAAGTTGGTTACGAGCCCGCCGTCGTTATGTGCCCACAACTCATACCTATATATAAAGAGGCCGAAACACTAACAATGCTTTCCGTACACGATTGTAATGAGAGTATTCGTAGCATAACGATTAATCCCAATAAACGCATCAGTCAAGACATTACACGAAGCCACGATAACAAGCAACCATTGCAAACATACTTCCCAACGCATCGAGCAGCAGATTGGTGCCGACTTCCCGACGCTTCTCCGTACAGCTAAAATCGTTTCGCGCACGTAAAACACAGTTTTCAGAATGGTCACTTCACACCCACGGCAGTTCTGAAGCACAGCACACACGAAACATGACTGATATCGGTGATCAACACTTAACACGAGCCAAATCGTGCGCTCGCGATCGCTGCAAGCAAGCGAATATGAATGCGACTAGCAGCACAGCTCAAAAATTCATTTCAACATTTGGGAAACAAAGCGTGCACAATGAGATTTTCACCCGTAACTGTTTCGCCAACTTGACATACAGCAGGCGTTCCGAATGCATCACTTTCACTACACTTCCACTAATTGTCGCTGCTATAAAACTGACTGCGCGCACAGGTAAATAATTAACTGCGAGGAGCTGTTTTTTTATTCTATTCGTGAAAATCCTGCAGTAATCACAAACGGCTACAAATAAACACGTCGAGCATTTTCCGTAGGCTTGACGGCCACTCGTCAACTCGGTGCAAGCCAACTTAACTGGGGAGACTGTCACTCGATACTTATGCACAGGGCAAGGCAAACTTCCAAGTCGCTTTGAATAATCGTAATAAATGAGCAATAGCGACATGAAGTATATCTTTCATCGACAGGCACCATCCACCTAGGCCTTGTTTCGCCTATGCTCGGTCGGCGCTTCGTGAACGGCCATCTTTGCAAAAGTAGGAGGAGCTTCCGATGCGCCTCCGAAAACGCATGTGACCGATGCGTCCAAAAGTTGAAGTTGACCAACTCGATGCGGCAGTCGGGCGGAGGACGCATGCCTTCGACCACCCTATTGTTAGGACCTGGCGGATGCGCCTTCGAGCGGATGGGCGCAGCGCCCAAAAAGTGACCGTATAGCAGCCTTAATCGCGAGTGCGTGCGATGATGCGCTTTCGGCTGCTCCGGCGAGCGTGCGAGGGGGTCCACTGACTTCTGTCCCCTAGCACCTGTGCTTTCTCTGCCTCTCGGTATTCCCTTGAAGTTGCCCGTCGTTGTTCGGTTTGGTTTTGGGGTTTAACGTCCCAAAGCGATTCAGGCGATGAGAGACGCCGTAGTGGAGGCCTCCGGAAATTTCGACCACCTGGGGTTGTTTAACGTGCACTGACATCGCACAGCACACGGGCGTCTAGCTTTTCGCCTCCATCGAAAAGCGGCCACCGAGGCCGGGATTCGATCCCGCGTCCTTGGGCACAGTAGTCGAGGCACAGTAGTCGAGCGCCCTAATCACTGCGCCACACCGGCGGGACGCCCGTCGTTGATCAATGGCTTCCCTGAATTCTTTATTCCACCAGCTCCATGGCTTCCTATTTCCATTCCAGCGCGGTTTGTTACTTTAACTTCTTTCCTTTTTATCCTTATGAGTAGTTCTACCTGATCGTAATCTCAATCTTCCTCGGGACGTTTCTCCATTTCTTAATCTATTCCGGCTGCTATTTGCGCTATTTGATTGTCGTTGAATTTTTCGTTTACTTTTTGTCTAAGTTTCATTTCTCTTTACATCAAGGGCCCCATTTGCAGACGAATACGTTTATGATCACTTCCCGGACTACACTCCCCTACTTTGTCTATTTCCATCTTTGCGAGCTTGCTAGAAGTGCCCTGCGACATTATACGCAGTAGTTAATGGTCGTCTGCCTGTTCAGGAATACCCACGTGATTTTTCCCTCACCCACTTTGGTTCTTTATTCACAACAACTAGGTTGTGTCGCACACAGAAATCTAGCATTAACTTCCCTTTACAATCATTGTATCCATCCAGGTCGTCGTCGATGTGGCCGTTCATGTCCCCCAGCGGAATAATATCGGCCCCATCTCCAAATTGGCTTATACCGTCACTCAACGAGATCCTTGTCTTCCTGCTGGCATTGGTGTCCTCTTCCTAAATAAACTACCTCTAGTCATGTCCTTATGCCGGCAATTGTTCCTCATACTTAAATATGTTCTTTACAAGGCGATTTCATTTTTTGCCAATTTGTTCCTTGGTGTATCAACGTACCTACGATTCCCCCCTTTTTCTCCTTTGTCGTTCTTTTGCATCCTACCCAGACGTTACCTTCAATAAACGGTGGATCTTTTAGATCCTTGAGATGTGTCTCGCGTAGAGCGTACACTACTATTCGTCGCCCTTGAACTGCTGTTCTATTTCTAGCCCGTCTATCACAATATCCCATGCATGCGCACGAGCGAATCTCAGGGGTTCGATGATTGAGCGCGAAGCTCGAGCTCACGTGAAGCTGAAACAGACTACCTTCATACCACGTGGTCACCAAGAAACCGAACAAACAAAACGTTATGTACGTGTAAGGTATGAAACATGAAGCATGGAACAAACGCGAAGCAGAATTAATTATCTAACGTACTCTTCCTGCTGAATCCAGCTCCGCTGACTTTTTTGTACGGGTTCAGAATCGATACAAAGCAACCTTTTTATCGTAGCCACCGATTCAGCATGCCTTCGCTCACGTGATGATTTAGCCGCCTTTTCACGCGTACTGTAGGGGTAGGCGCAGCTGTCCGACTAAGAGACTGGCGAGGAGGACACTAGGTGGCGCTAGCGGTATGCGGAAATCTGCAGAGCACGCTCCCTACAGGCGGTGCACAGGCCTACATATTTGGCTACATCACGGGCTTCTCCACATTGGTAATGACATTGCCTGCGTTGCCTCAAAGGGTATATATCTGATTGTTGTCTATATGCATTGTTTCTTCTTGATCATTTTCAAGCTATTCCTGTAAGATAATCCGCGGCTGCGCGGCTATCGCGAGAGTTGGCTATAAGGTAAACGCTGCCATTCGGTCACCTGGACGCACTCCGCTACAAGCTCTAAGGGTATAAACCGCCTTCGCTTACCCGTCCACTTGGCATTTGTCTGCGGTTCCTTTACGAAACAAAACCGCCGTTCTAGTGTCTCACTTTATTTTCCTAGAGGGTGCTCAACCCTGGATCTTCAGGTAGTCTTTGCGACATTTCCGAAGTTCTTGTTGCGCTTCGGGACACCACTTTCTCTGGATGACGGTGTTCTCAGGAAACTAGCAGCACGCCCCATGGACATGGCATGTCGCATGGGCCACAAACCAGGAGGTGGTGACGGCATGAAAGCGCGCAACGTCTCTACATGCGTCGAAACTGCCACTTTGCACACAAAGTTATACCGGTGGGAGAACAGTTTTAGTGGACATGACTGCTCGCATAGATTAAATAGATAATTGACTACACGAAAAAAAAAACGCGATTATACAGTAGGAAGTTTAACCAGTGCAGATTCCTGTCATATTTAAGGACTGAGGATGCAAACTGGCATTAAACTTTTGTCATACAGGTTTAAAATAGGTAGGCGTTTTGTCATGCAGGTTTAAAACAGGAGAATGTTTAGAAAAACACAACAACTTTTTAGACCACCTTGCTTGCTTAACACGTCGCTCAAAGATACAAAAGAGACGTCTTAACGCAGCAGCACTTCCGCGGACTGAGAAATATTGTAGTTGTAGTTATAGTTTCCGCTACGTTTTATTGAAATTTGTCGCTGCAGTTAAAAAATAAGGAATGAACAAACTTCATTCCGTATTTCTTCTTTTTTGTAAAAATGAAAAATATAGCTAGATTATATATGTGATCGGTCACCTGCTTTCAATAGTTCTCCAGACTCGGTATGTTCTGCTCGCGAATAAGAGAGTTGAGCGGTGGAGCTTTTGTAAGGGCGCCGTTGTCCGGCTAAAATATTTCTACATGATATTATTCATGATAGAAGCTCGCCTCGACAGCCTGATAGTGCCGCCTCTTGAGAGAAGCCGTGCTCACCAAAGGAACAATCCCATAAGGGCAGTTCTCGAAGCCGTAGCGACAGCGCGCTACGTGCTGCTCGGCAGCCACGGGATAGTGTACATGCGTCGATTGTTTCCTGCCGCAGATCATCTTCTGGCGGCTGGTTTGTTACATGACCGTTTCCGTCACGCGTCCAGCGCGTGCCTGCGCTGCCGGCCGTCCCCGCGGAAACTGAGCCATAGTGACACCGCACAGACGTCATCTGGTCTCGTATCACATTTGGTATGCGTGATCACATAGCTGCTCTCCCATTGGCTGTCGAAGGGTCTCGCCACGTTGCTTTCCGGCAAGACGCGCCAATCAGTGGCTGGCAGACTACAGAAAGTGGCGGATGGGCGTATCAAGAAGGTACGTGTGACCTGCTATATAAGGCCAGCGCCCGAGCACCTCCCGATGCCTGCTGCTAAGGGGCGTGGAAGATGTTGAGGAACACTGACCCGCTCACTGTCCATCGATGATGCGGAGCTGGCCAGAATGACCAACGTTTCATGCTCAGACGTCGGAGAAAAAGAAAAACGACTGGAAGACTGGTGAAGGCACGTCGTCACTCATTTTCAAGCCATAGTCTGCTTGCTTGCTTCTTGTTCGATTTTGTTTCTCTACACAGGGACCGTCTGAACCTGGCGGGGCGCATACCGGCTCGTGTTGCGAATTCGAGCTGAAGGGGCCTTCAACGCATCGACGCGGCGACAACCATCTCGCCAACCGTATAAAGGTAAGCTCAACCGAAAAGGCGAACATTCATGAAACTGAAAGTCTCGGTGAGCAAACCCTTCCGCGTGTCTTGTTAATGCCGAAGCGAATTTAACACGATAGGATTAATCGTCACACATGTGTGGTTGAAAAGCCGGAATCCGATAGTTGGCGACGAGCAATAAAGGCTGAATGATAGGTAAGGTAATGACATCGCAGCCCCATTACCGCATGCGGGAGTTTCAAACACCCCAGTTCTCAATTTAAACTTGGCTTCACTCGTGGATGGAAGTTGATCGAAACATGCCACGTCGCGAGAATTTGAAGGTCGCCGAATGTCTTCAATGATTTAACTTTACATAGTAATTGTTTTTACCTAAAGAAAATCTCCGCACATATCAGGCGAGATTCGAACCCATGTTGCTCGAGTTACGAGCCGGACTGTCTATATATGCTAGACCACGCAAATCCCGCTTGCACGAGTTGGGAAGGAGAGGGGTTTAAATGCAAGTCTAGTTTTGCATGTTAAGTGGCATCCTATGGCAGTAGCCTATAGAGAGTACGCACATACTGTGGAGGCCATTTTGACGTGCCTATAGCAAGGAATAAAACCTTTAAATCTAACCGCCTTATCATCGCCTGCTCCGGCTTGCACTGCTGAATTTGTACCCAGCAACACAAAGTGGCGCTCGTGATGTCACTTGAATATATCCTTATATGTGTAATTAGAAGACCGCAAGTCGATATCGCGTCATAACTTCATTCCGAGCTTAAGTGTCTCTCTTATTTTTTTGCGGCTAAGACTTTACGTGCACAAAGCTCTTAAATGCGCTTAAGTCTAGTGCCTTATTTGTGTGCTCTAAAATGCTGCAAACTGCAACACTTACTGCTATATCGCCTAAATGAAAAATTTACTCGCTGAAATGTTTAGTTACAGCCTTCGCATGGCTTAAACTATATTCAGGGCATAAAATGAATTTATATCCCACTTTCGGAAGATTCAGTTGAAGACCGTCCTGGAACCACGGCTGATCTGAGGTCGAATATAAGGCCGAACAGGTTGTCGAAGTTGCTTCCGGGGGCCGCAAGGTGATTTTATAATTGAACCTAAACCCAAAGCTTAAACTGAACGTGCAGTTGATCGTGAAGCTGGACGTTTCTCAAATATATTTCTCAAACAAAGTCCAATTTATTGGTGTTAAGGGACAAAACTTCGGATTTGACCAACCCAAATATGCATGTCGCCATTTTGTTGGACATACTAAGATTAGATTATAAAAATATTTTGGTCAAACTTATCGAAAGCAAATTTCATAGGTTGAGAGACCACATTTGCACATGGCTCAAATAAATTGGTAAGATACGACTGAATTGGTCATGAACAAATTAGGTTAGAAACCAATTCTGGTCAAATTCTCATGAAGTCAAATTGGGGGTCCAAGGAGGCCAAATTTCGGAGTCGGCGCACTACATTAGCAGGAGACAATGTCCGCACTAATATAGATTAGACGCCAACCGTGGTTGAATTCGGAAGATATCAAATTTGGTGATCCAGGGAGGCCACATTTCGAGGGTGGTCCAGCTAAGGTTGGGTCCCCACTCTATTAGCCATACTTAAATTAACTTAGGCATTAATACCAGTCAAATTCAGATGACATCGAGCCTTGAGTATGCAGGGTGGCAAAGTTTGGGGGTGGCACACATCTAAATTTGTGAGTTACTATTGAGATCACAATACTAAAATAAGGTTGGTACCACTTTTGGTGAAGCTGGAAAGATTTCAAACCTAAGCAATAAGGGGCCAAATTTTGGGGTGGCCCATGCCCATTTAGAGGTCACCATCAATCTGGCAACCTTCGAATTAGGCTGGACATCGATTTTGGTAAAATTCTAGCCAGACAAAATTTTGAGGGTCCAGGAAGACCAAGTTTTGAGGGTGGCCTACCTAAGTTTAGGTCACCATTGTATTTGAAAGAATTCAATTAGGTTAGACAAATTTTGGTCAAATTCAGACCAGCTCGAATTTTGGGAATGCAGGGAGCCAAATCTTGGGGGTGGCCCACCTAAGTTTTCAAGTCAACACTGAGTTGGCCGTAAGGTTGTTATCAGTTTTGGTCAAATTCAGGTTTCAAATTTCGGCGATCCAGGGGTGCGGTTTTAGGGGGGGATGTGCATGCCAATTTGGAGGTCTTCATCGAGCTGGCCATGTTCGAATTAGGTTAAACATCGAATTTCGCTAATTCTAACAAGATCAAATTTCGGGGGTCCAGGTAGGCAAAGTTACGAGGGTCGCCTACTGAAGTTCGGGTCACCACTGTATACGAAACAGTTCAATTAGGTTAGATATTAATTGCGGTCAAAATCAGGCGGTGTTGAATTTTCAGAATGCAGGGTGCCAAACTATGGAGGTGGCCCAGATAAATTTGTTGGTCCCCACTGAGTTGGGATCACTGATATAGCGTTAGGACCAATGTTGGTCAAATTCAGTTCTCAAATTTAAGTGATCCAGAGGCGGCTAATTTCGGCGGTGCTCATGACAATTAGGAGGTCACCATATAGCTGATCATGTTCGAATTTGGTTAGACACCGATTTTGGTCAAAGTCTAACAATATCAAATTTTGGAGGTTCGGGGATGCCAAATATTGAGGGTGGCCTACCTAAGTTTAGATCACCACTGTATTCGAAATAGTTCATTTAGGTTTGACACTAATTTCGCTCTAATTCAGACGAAGCCGAATTTTGGGATTGCAAGGTGCCATTTTTTTAGGGGGGGGGGGGGGCTTAATTTGCAAGCCATCACTTAGTTGGCCATACTAAAGGGAGTTTAGGACCAATTTTGGTCAAACTCGGAATATTTCAAATTTGGGAGATTCACGGGGGCCGAATTGTGAGGGTGGCCCATGCCAATTTGGAGATCACCATCGAGATGGTCATATTTGAATTAGGTAGGATATCAATTTTGGCCGAATTCTAAAAGTTCAATTTTCAAGGTTCAAGAGAGGCCGAATTTCGAGGGTGGCCGAATTAAGTTTGGATGATCACTGTATTCTAAATAGTTAAATAAGGTTAGATATTAATTTTGATGAAATTCGGATGAGTTGAAATTTTGGGGATGCACGTTGCAAAATTTTAGTGGTCGCCCGAGTAAACTTTCAAGCCAAAACCGAGTTGGCAAGGCTAAAATAAGTTAGGACCAATTTTGGTCAAATTCGGCAGATTTCAAATTTACGTGATCCAAGAGGCCGAATTTTAGGGGTGGCCCATTTCGAATTTGGTTGAACATCAACTTTGGCCAAACTTAAAAAATCAAATTTCGGGGGTCCAGGGTGGCCAAATTTCGAGGGTGGCCCCTAACTCTGGGGTCACCACATCTTTAGAAATACTTGAATAGGTTAGACAATAATTTCGGTCACATTCATATGAGGTTGAATTCTGGGAAAGAAGGGTATCATATTTTGGGGGTCGCCCACTTAAATTTGGATTTCACCGTCGACTTGGCAATACTGAAATTATGTTCGACATCAATTTTGATCAAATTCGAAAAATCTCAAGGTTATGGGGTCCAGAGAGGCCAAATTTCGGGGATGGCTTACCTAAGTTTGGGTCACCTCTGTAGCGGCTCTACTTGAATAGAGTAGACATGTTTTCGCCAAATACTGACCAGGTGAAATTTCTGGTGTCGCGGGTGTCACATTTTATTCCTTCCTAGGGGGGAGGGGGCATCGGAATTTCGCGGTTACCATCGAGTTAGCAATAGTGTAATTAAATTAGATGCTAAAACTAGCATTATTATATTATTACTCGTGGAATAAATTATTGATAGTTCATGCGGACGTCAGCCTGCGACACACTGCCCACACGCTCTGCCAACGCACTCTGTGTGACCGATGCGCTCTGTTGAAGCGCTATGGGAACATCACTCATGAGACAAAAATAATTTCGAATTAAAACTTCAGAATATCCCTAAGAGGGTCTCAAATCGAAGCCGGCGCAAAAGAACAGCTTTATTTTTCGACACATCGCTCAGCATCGCAGCAGCCACTCGCATTAACGTGCTCTACATAATAGGTAGCCCCTCTCGCTACTTTGAGCCATGGTCCATCCGTTCATTTTTCACTTCCAAAATGCTCGGCGCCACTGCCCATGATACATAGCTATGGCAGGTTGAATTTGAAAAGAAGACAACGCAAGAGCTCTGGGACGGGAAATGGCAGGTGAAACGTTGATATAAGGAAGCGTGTAGAGTGAGTCAGAGAAATAACTCAAATTAGTCAAAATCAAAAAAGAAAGAATGGGGAGTGGCTGCACATGTAATGTGAAGGGAGGATACCCGATGGTTTTTAGGGGTAATAAATTGTATCTAAAGGAAAGAGAAGTGTAACAAAGGACAATAGAAAGTCATTTGGTAGGATTAGATTAAGAAATGGGTGAGGTGCAAGTGGATACCGCTAGCACAGGACCTGGTTAATTGGAGGAGTATAGGAGAGGCATATTTGTATTGCAGTGGACGTAGGCTGTTACGTAAAGAAGAGAGATATTTTTTCTTGTCCGCAGCAATGCTCAGTAGTAACAGCGCTCGATTGTTAAGCCAAGGGCACGGGATCAAATTCTTGTCGTGGAGGCCGCTTTTCGATGGCGGCGAAAAGCAAGGCTCCCATGTACGATGCGATGTTGGTGCACATTAAAAAAAGTCTCAGGTGGTAGAAATTTCCGGACCCCTTCACTATGGCATCACCCTCATAGCAGGAGTTGCTTTGGAACGCTACACTCTATTAATTAAAACCAAAACGTTATTTCTCGTTTCTGAATCTGTCAGTGTGCTGTGACAAATGGAAAGTCCAGTAGCAATCGAGTTTCTTTCAGGTGAAGATTTCGAAATGAATTGGACACCCTTGTGTCCGAGAAGCGGCCACCTGCCTGCTAAATGCACATACTATATGCTTGCGAATTTTCGAGGATGCGAGGCTTCAAACAGAGGGTGCAAGGGGCCCGGTGTTTTCTATTCCAAGCTCATGCTTCCATATGAATGTCAATTCCTTCCAATTCGAAAGTGTCATCCGATCTAGTGACATCAAGCAACCGGTCGACCAAGCGCACGTTCGCAACTTCCACGACTCAAGGAGAAAAGAGCTCCACAGCGCCATTACACCTCTTGCCTATCGATGCCCGGCCATGTCGCCTATCATTTACGACCTCCAAATGCATGCTCCTGATTTTTCAGGGCTGTGATGCTTCAAAAGGAAGGTGCAGGGGTCCCTGTGTTTGTCACCTGCGTACGTCCACGTGCCAGAGCGTGATCGTAATATTTCGTGCCTTCGACGCTCCATACGACTGGCGCCGATGCCGGCGGACAATGTTTGCCTGCAAGGGGTTACTAACGCTTTCGCCCTGAAAGGCTGTCAGCATGCTCATAATCTTAATGGCTGCAAGGCTTCAAACAGGTCGACAACCGCCCATAGACAACCTATTTTTGGAGATGGGGTACTATACACTCTTGCGTTGCAAGAGCAAAATGCGATCACTGGGTTTCACGAGACAGTAATGCATTACCGTTTGTTTTACATAAAAGAAATGCAGTCAGCGATCAGTCAAATAGATAATAGGGAGCTTGCTTTGGAAGGCATCGTCGCAGGTTCTATATTCTTCTCCGAAAGCTGGAGAAAGTGAGCAATGGATCTATTTAAGAGTCAGAGTGCGACTCTATGACGGCAGGTAAAAAAAATATTTTCACTTTACATACCATCCCCGTTAAATTTTTTAGACGTTACCTTCCGTCTCTCTCTCTCTCTTTCTCTCTCGAAAGCACTCAACGGAGGGTTTGACAGAAAACCATAAAATACTCTTCCTCAGACCCTAAGGAAACCCAAATCGCGTCATAAAAGGGCTTGCAGGAGTCAGCGCATGAAAAACGAAGCACAAGAACAAAAAGGACGACAGGTCGAAGCCCGTCGTCCTGTCTTCCTTCTTACTCTTGTGCTTCGTTTCCTTTTTGTGTGTGTGTGTGTGTGTGTGTGTGTGTGCGCGCTGATTTCTGCAAGTGTAGAAACTAGCTCCTAGTCCAACAATTATTGCTAATAAAAGGGGGGGGGGGGGAGATTTGTTTTTGCAGGACCCTGCACGAGTGATGAGGCTAATCGAAGTTACGTTAGGCGGGGGCCCATCTCTCTGGTCTAGTTCGCTCGTTTCATACGTATATCAGGAATTTCCAGATGGCTCCATGTATTTAGTAAGCATGTTACAAAGGATGGGACCCCTTCGCCAGCTCTAGGAGATGAGGTGATGGGCTGCAGCATCCTTATCCCCCTACTTAATACAGCACAGAAATAAATGGCCGCTTTTTTTTTTTTTTGAGAATGCAATGCGCATCCTACTCTCTGATGCTGCTAGGCTGAGGCCCCATATACTGGTGACTTTGCCCGTTCCGCCAACTATTAGTTTGGTTTGGTCTGGTTTTGGGGGTTTAACGTCCCAAAGCGACTCAGGTTATGAGAGACGCCGTAGTGGAGGACTCCAAAATTTCAACCACTTGGGGTTCTTTAACGTGCACTGACATCGCACAGCACACGGGCGCCTAGCTTTTCGCCTCCATCGAAAAGCGGCCGCAGAGTCTGGCCAACTATTAGATGACCAACTAATGTAGGAGTCGCTTAATCTCATTAGTTGGCTAACTATTATATGACCAACTAATGTAAGGGTCGCTAAAGTCTCCCAGCAGTCTTACAGAAGACTTTGGATGCTTGATATTTGAACCACGCACCCCGTGAACCACTTCGTTCTTTGAAGTTCCCGCCCACAAAATGTTCGACTTCATTAATCATTGGGTAGAAGCACGCACGGAGGTACCCAGGCGGGGAGCGCCTTTCACGAGAGTGAGCGGTAAAAATGTTGACCCGTATTTCGACATAACAGTGCAAATGATTTAGGCCACGGACAAAATGCAGTTCATGCAAGGCAAGTTTTCACTGAAAACATCATTAAGACGAGAGATATTCTCATCTCGCTCCCAAAACGACATCACCACCGAGAGTGGCTTCACACCGGAAACTGTCACCGAAATTGACGATATTGCTGCAAGCTTCCGGAAGAGGAAGGAGGTTCTTTATTTAAAAAATAATAATAATACTTAAACTGTGCGCTTTAGGTAGGGCTTCAGTTCATGGCGTCATTAGTTGTCATGCATTTGCGTAATATCTGTGTCCTGCGTGATTCAATGTACGCAGTGATTGAAACCTGTAGTTGTCGAATGCGCGCTAAATTCATGGCGTGCACTGAACTTCACGTGGACGTAGAGGCACATGCATCCAAAGTGGTTCGTGCACCTTCTAGCGTAATTTGCGGCATTGTAAAAGGCCAAGCAGCAGCTTATTTTCCAGAAATACCCGAGGTAGTATCTGCTCGAAAATGATATCCCTCAGGTTTTGTGATTATTGAAGGCAGTCAAAATCGCTGCCTAGCGGTGGTGCTCCGAAAGAAAATCGAGAGGTTAAAATGCTTACTGCAAACTGCCATTGGTACTATTTAGCGTTTTAGCGATTTTTTTGTTGCATGTTGTTATTGCGTGCAGACTAGGCACTGAGATGCCACGGCTTGTGTCCCGAAGTAAAGTGTATACGGGGCCTCAGCATACGTGTAATACGTGCGTGAATACACGATGCGACATCTTGAAATTCTGGAGTGCACGATTGCCAGTGAAAAGGGTTGAGATGTTTTTGTTCCATTCTTTCTCAACACCGTATGTGCCGAACGTATCTCCTTTGCCCTTAGTGACGCAATTGTAGGTGCCGCATCAGTCGCACCACGCCCTTAAAAGGAACATGCTTCGCATACGCATCACGCCTGCTCGCCGGGATCTCTGATGATTGTCGGCGATGAAAAACACGCGAAAAGCCGGTAGGCTCTCTAAAGGCAATTGTATGCCATAAACTGGGCCTAGCAACATGAACATTTTCGTGTCCGTTCCACAATCGATTAAAGCGTGAACTCTTATCTTTTTGGCTTTCCAAAACGACATCCCCACTGAGAACGACTGCACGCTACTTTGTTGGCATCCCTGCTACTTTGTCTTTGTTGGCATCCCTGCAAGCCTCCGAGGAGGAAAATTATTTTCAAACAAAAAATTCCAGCTGAGCGCTGTGGAGGCAATCCTCAATTCAGGTCCTCACGAGTTGGTGTCGTCCACTGAGCCCTCTCAGCATAAGTTCCCGTTGCTTGCCCGCTTCAGAGTTGCACTGCTCACTTGCCCACCGTTTTCTGTAGAGTGAAAAACAATTGCAGACGTTTAGCGAGGCTAAACCTAGTGTAAGGCGTGGGAAGAAACTATTCTAACGTATATTATCTTGATAGATGGAGGGGTATAGATTACCTTATCACTGCCTTCTCGCCCGCTGTAATTCACGCCGCTTGGCGCAGCACATCCCAGTGTCTGACAAATTCCACAACGGACGAGGCTCCCTATCGATTTCGAAGCAGACTGAATTCAACTGGCGCATTACGCGTGTTTATACGGTTAGACCACGTGACACATGCGTCGTCGCCAACGTCACATGTACGTTTAATGTAATCAAACACAAAGACAAGCAATTCTAAGGCTAAAGGTCAAATGTAGAAGTTAGCGGTCGAGGCATCACACATACCTCCTGTTTTTCCAATTTACCCCAAGAAGTAGGGCTTTCGCTATAAAAAAATTTACAGGGAAATGTCCACTGTATAACACGATATTCAGATATAGCTGGTGAGGTAATTTTATTTTCAGACATATGAATCTAAAGAATTTGTGAGTGTCATGCTCAAGTGACCAACTGATAAATTCAGTGGCGTGTCCTCTCATCTAAAAATATTTAGTCTCATCCGTGCTGAGCCTCGGTTACTCCATTGCAGGGCTGAATGCATACTGTTCAATCTTTCGGCCTTTTCAATAAAAATGAAACCGTAAGTGGAAAGTCATCATCGAAGGAGCCATTTGGCTCTCTTTTTTATTATTATTTTTTCTTTTTTAATTATCACCCCGCTTAAAGCGAGGGCGCTACATCATGGTGGTACACTGTGGTAACAACACATGTTCATTCACACAGCATACTTTTTGACGTGAAAGTCGATTTAATTCGTTTGTGGAAGGAACAAAAAAAGAACTGGTACACGTGCTAGTTTTTGCAAGGCATTCGAAAATCGTTGAACAATGATCTGTGCGAGCAGAAACGGAATGTTTCCTATGTAAGTACTTTTCCTTTCAAATGCCTGTTTGGGTGTGACATATTTGATACAAGGGCTTAAGACGCAATTTCCTTCGTCAAGTGGAAAGAGCTACCTAACCTAAGTCATTTCTCATGTCGATGGAGCTGTCAGTTCTCAAGTACCAACACAGGACAAACCTTGCTGCTCTGTTTTCGTTTCTTTTTTCAATTTTAGTACTCAGAGTTGTTTGCCAATGATCCCATACGGCACAAGGGTATTCGAGCATCGGCCGTATACGATTGTGAATAGCAGCGGTGAGGCAGCGTGTACGGTGTGTGCTTAAAATCCTCGCTTGTCGAAGTCTCGAGGCGTGTTGATACGTTCTTGCTGTCTCTAGCTCCAGGCATATATCCCAGACAGCACGAATCATGGACCCAATATTGGAGAGTTGGCAATGTGCTGGTTCAAAGAAGAAGCGGACATAACCAAAACAGTACCAATATTGGGCCCGTGGTTAGCGCTGCTCTGGTATGTGCTGAGTTTCTACAACGAGGTTCTTGCTCGGCTGAGATTTCGGCCACTGCCCCGAGAAAATTGCTTGCAATTTGCTAAAGTGCCGGCATTTAAGGTCCTTCAGAATTGATTTAGAGTAGGGGAACTTTACATAAAACAAATTTATTCGAAAGTCTACGACACGTATCTGTTTACCACGATCAGGCGAACTGCGTCTTGTATTCAAATAAAACTAATGCTGCACTGCACAAACAAAAACAGCAATACAATATCTCCGCCAAGTGTTTAAAACGGGTCACAGGATGTTATTTGAAATGATGTAGAAAAGGTTAAGCGATCTTCTAAACAGAAAACCTTCCAGTCAAACTGCACTTGAGCATATTATAGATGATGAAGTTTATGGTGGAGCACAATTTCTGGCAGAATTGAACATTAACTTTGTAATCCAGGTACCCAGTGACCACTCTGAGGAAGCAGTGACAACTATAATTAAAAACCCCTACAGTATAATTTTTTTATCCTGCTTGTGAAACCGAAATATTTGAAACATTTATTCCCTTGCGTAATAATTTGCATGCGACATCGATAACTTTCAACTAAAGACTATCACATTCTCGTTAGACTTACTTGTACCAGGTCTTACCCATATCTTCAATCTTGCTCTCTTTACACGTGTTTTCACAGCTAAAATGGAAATCTCGTACATAATAACAATTGTCAAAGGCGACGATCCCAAAAGTTTGTCTATCAATCATCCTATTCATTGCTATCAGTCTTTTCAAAAGGGTTAGAAAAAATAATCCGTACTCACATCAGCACATTTGTTGACAAGCACAATATTACCACTCCAGTGCAGTTTGGCTTTCGGAAATGCAAGGCGAGAAAGTTGTCACTAATAAATAATAAACAAATTATGCTAAAATCATTTGAAGACCAGGAAATAGCGGTTGGCATATATATAGATTAATCAAAAGCCTTTGATCATCTTAATCATCAAACATAGTAAAAAAAGAAAACTTGAAATATATTGACTGAGAGAACAGCTTTATCACTCATAAAGTCATACTTTCAATACCGATACAAAGCTTTTCAATAGGCGAGAGTTTATCATCATGCAGATCAGTTAATACGGGCGTACCTCAAGGAAGCAATCTTGGTCCTCTCCTGTTTAATCTAGACGTAAATGGCGACTACAATTATTCATCTTCTGCAATAGATATTATATGCTGATGACACCACCTTATTCTTTCTAAACAGTAACTCTCAATTATTAGAGGCTGAAATATTGTCCTTCAAGAGTGAGGCGAACTCCCTGAAGATTAACGTTCAGAAAACAAAGGTAGTTATCATTTCCCCCAGGCAATCCCCAATATCATATGCTTTAAATATCACATTGAATAAGAAGCAATAGAAACTGTCGACGCAGTGGGAGTATATATCTGCACGAGAACTTGCCATGGGGCATTCATGCTAATTAATTATACAAAAAATATCAAAATCTGTCGAAATGTTTTCGAAATTCCGCTCATTCTTACCACAATCATTGAAACTGCACATATACAATGCATTAATCTTTCTCATATAAAGTATTGTTTTCTTGCATGGGGGTCAACAGCCATTACTAATCTAAATCGTATACATATGCTACAAAAAACGTCGATTCATCATATTTAGGAGTTGACTCAAAAGCTCACATTGAGGAATATTTTACTTGGCCTTATTTAACAAGTGTAGATAGTTTTTGTTTATACACACTGGCCAAAAGATCTAAACAAAAGCTCCACAACAACTAGCAAGAACTGCATTACTGAATTCAATAGCACAATTACGAAGTCAACAAGCCTTCGTGACTCGCGTTTTTCACAAGCATGGAAAATTCCCTGTTGCGTACCACTTTAGGCTAGCAAATGCTTCGTTATTCTGTACTAACATTACTGAACAATCTTCAACACAAACAAGTGGACATTAACTGCATTAACAACTCTGAGCTTGAAGTTTTTTTTTTTTTTTCTGAAGTGGCAAATATTAGGCCAGTGAATTTATGAACACTGTTGGAACTTTACAGTTTAGTATTGCCTGACCTAATCGAGCATAATAACACTTCTTTTCACTTGCATTCTGCATAGTGTACCTGGAATTGTATAATTGGAAAAAAGATGTATAAATTACTTTACTTGGTCTGCTTTGTTCAACTTGCAATCTTAGTTTCTTCCGTAAATGTAAACCAGAAAATTAATACAGTATGTAATTTAAAGGGGACTTGAACGCGATCAAGAGATCCTGTTTCATATTTTGTTTTCGTGGAAATAAACTCAAATTCAGTTTGAGTTTGAAACACTTGTACCTCGCGCCCGCTGGCAGTTTCTTTGCCGCATGCTGGGACGCTTGGTAAGGGGGTGCTGCCAAATGCTTCGAGGGGTAGTATTTTTCACTGTGTGTGCTTTCAGTTATCGCGTAAAGGATTTGTGCATTTGTAAGCTTTAAAATTTACTTCTGTTACGGTTTCTTTTTTATAATTATTTGCTCCAGTCTTTTTATGTTTCGAGCCAGTTTTTCGAAATGGTGATGATTCTTTTACTGCACTAGCTGCAAGCTAACTATTTACGAGCAAGACCACCGTATGTAAGCTTATTTACTAAATAAATATCAGGCAAACGCTCGGATTAGGAGGGTATCTGTTTTATTATTTTTTTTTTACGCCCAAAACCGCCGGACTTTTTGCGCCACCAGCTTCTTAACGCTTTCGCGTTAATACTGGCTGGCACTTTACCTTTCCCTATAAGAATATGGCGCGACATCATTTACGACCCCCATTTGCCAGTTCTTTTTTGCAGCAGTTGCTGGGTTGTCATGGTTGGCGGGAAGTACCTATTCTATCTTTATTTTTGGGGAAATGTTCTTCTGCTCCGAGCGCTCCGCGGACACCACTATGAGTCATTTGGGTCCACACTACTGATGCCAGCAGTGCAGATGGTCCACTGCCAAACTCCTGAAGAATTCGAGGCAGATATACTACGGTATATTCTGCCCGTCAATGAGGTATGCTATGGAGACACCTTTGGAGTCTGCTAATGACGGAGAATGCCCTCTCGTTAGGTCTTTTCGTGGTCCTATCCAGATATACGTGGGGATCTCTCAATGTGGCTAACGGCGAAATACACGTACGAAAAATCTGTCAGGATATATGGAGCCAAAAGCGCTATATGGCTCTACTATCGTTACCAGCAGTTTGCGATGAACATGCTCGTGTCCTTCCCAAAACCGCTGAAGTGTGATTTGTTATCATCGTGGTTCGAAGGCGACATCGCCGCTAGAGATGATTTCAGACGAAAAGCAGCCGCTAACCTTGGAGGAATCAGAGCAAGCGTCCAGGAGAGCAAGAGTGATTCAGCGAACATTTTGAAGCTGGGCGCTGCGGATGGAATCTTCCATTGAATATGCCGTCAGTCTTTGCCGCTTCCTGAGCTCTCTGGGCAGTTCCCGTTGCCGGCCTACCTCAGAGCCGCCCAGCTTGCTTGGCCACTTCTCTTGTGTAGGGTAAAACAACCATTAAACGCCTCTCTGCAAGCGGATCACAGACCATTTGGGAATTACAGGCCTGGTTCAAACAATTGAAGACCGGTATACTAGGGACCAAGCAGTTCGTCGTACGTGGAACGCGGTAGGGAGACTTTGCGAGAATGTTGATGACGAAAAAAGGCATCTCGTTAGGTCTGCCCATCGCGGATCTCGTAAATTCGTCGACATAGCGAGCTATATATAGATAGATCTCTCAATATTGCCTATGACGAAAAGCACAAAAGAAAAGAAAGAATTTTTAAAGTTCATCGGGTCGTAGGCTGGGCCTTAGCGTCGGCTAGCAACGGACATTTTCCTCTCCTTCCGAAGATCATTCAAGTGTGCGCCATCGTAACTCTTTTTCCAGAACGACGTCACCCTTCAATGACTTCGCACCGAAAACGGTTCCGAATATTGATAGCATCTCTGCTATTCTCCAGAACTTTCGTTGAACGAAAGTGTCGATGTTCAGCGTTGTGTGTGGATCCTCGGCACAGAATCCCATTAGACGTTGCCGCCCGTTGAGCTCTCTGGGCCACTTTCCGTGACCGGCCCGGATCAGAACTGGACACCGCACTCTCCCATTGGTCATGCGTAGGGAGAAAAAAAAAAAAAGAAAACAACCGTCTTCAAACGTCCCAAAGCATTTTTCGAGTAACATGAATTGTCCGAAGGATTCAAGACAAGTAACCAGCTCTGCATTCTGTCGTCGACATGGCACGCTGAGAGGAGACCCTTCGAGATTGTAGATAACTGAAAACTACATCTAGTTGGGTCTCGTCTGAGCGTGTCTCGTGACTGCGCCGACATAGCAAGCTACACGTGGCGACCTCCCAAGATTGGAAGCGACGAAAAGCAAGCAGCGAAAAACCCACGGGATTTCTAAAGGCAACTCAAGTTCAAGTTGAAATTAAAAAATTTTCTTCTTAATTTGTGATTTCTTTATTTATCTTTTGTGCCGCGGAATTCGTGTTTTTCTACTTCTTTCTGTATTCTATTTTTGTATCTAAGTCAGTCGGCATTGCACTCTTTACTATGTATTTCGTTATTTATTTTCAGTGTTGCTTCATAAATTTTCTTACAATAATATTATTCTTTATGTTGCCTATCGAAATATATTACCATGGCAGGTCCCACCTGCGGTATTGTACCACGGGACCTCACGCTGTATATTCTTGTATGTTGTTGTTTTTTTATTCAAAAATAAACTTTCAACTTCAACTTCAACTGTGTCGTAGAATGGACCTTACAGCAGATCGCAGTGAGCAAGTCAGCATTCTGGCATTCCTCCCAAAATCGCTGAACCGTGAGTCGCCGTCTTACATTTCTCACACTAAATACGCGATGAAGTAAGGACAAATGTTTTCCACGCAACAGCGTTAAACGCCCCGATCTCCAAGAAAAGCCGGCATCGGCGTGCCGGGTGTCCACGGCATGCCTCTGGCAGTTGGTAGTTGGAAGATGACAGGGCCGGCCCCTGATTGGCCACCGGGTTGCGTGACGCCACAAGACCAAAACACATCACTGATGTGAGAGGCTGCCACCTTGGGCAGTACCTCTCCGATGGGAGGGCGATATGGGAACTGAACCCTCTGGCACCCTCGGATCACGAGTCAGACCACTAGTGCACGCAAGCCCGTTCGTAGGGATAGGTTTATGCGGGACTTTATGTCTTTGTCGGGCGACTCTGCACATCTGGTAGCTTACAAATGTGGGCTGATGAATATATCTGAGGTAATAGAGGTACCAATTAGGGATTATTTTTGAGTGAGCAGGAAAGTGGCGTACATGCCAACTAGGATCCGCAAGGGCAGCCTGAGACGAGAGCCATTAACGCTGTCGTGTCTTACCATTAAAGCTGAGGTCGAAAGTGTGACCCCCCCCCCCCCCCCCCACAAAAAAAAAAAAAACATTTCCAGAACATTGACTGTGATCTCCCAAATAAAATTCTGGCAATGTTTTACATGCAATGGACGTTAATGAAATGGCATGGAAGGTAACGTTGTGGCAGTCACCTTCAAAACCGGCGTTCCGAGAGCTATGTGCTAATCGTTACGAGTAGCAACACTTTTGAATGTTTTCTTTCATTTTAAAGGGTCATTATGGCAGAGAAATAGTCAACAGTTGCTGAAAAGGTTATTCATGGTAGGCAATAACAACCTCAAGTTGAAGCGACTGCCGGAATAACGCCGCGCCAGAGTGATACATGAATCAGATGGACTAAGATATAGATCAGAGTCCCGTCGTTAATTGTTAAGGGGCTATAGCATTCTGCTGCTGCAACACGGATTGCGGCAAACACTATATTGTTCGCCAATGCAGCGAATTCTGCATTCCGCTTCTTATTTCTGACGGGTAACTTGCGCTTTAGAGTTTAAAAATTAGCTCATCTCTAGAAGTGCATCATCTACGCCTAGGAGTCTGACATCAGAAAAGTAAAGCATTTAAAGGATAACTTCGTGCTTTGCATTCAAACGAAACAACTGCAAACAACGACGTCATACGTTATTCGGTGGCAATAATCCCCTGCAGCTATAGACCTTTACTAAGATATCTAGTGGTTGATTCCGTATCGTGAAATAGTGAAAAAGAAAACAGAAAATATGCGGTTTATTTTTACATTTTCAAGTGTGGCGGTTTTCATTGTCCTGTTTCTACTCTTCAATCTAAGTTCAGGCTTGTATTTATTAGAAAGAAAGTATTCATGATCTTTCACCGATGCTAACAGTTCTCTCCTCCCATTCCTGAAAGCTATACCCATTCCCTAGAGTTCCTTGGCTTCTCTCCTTCTACACTGCCCGTGATTCAGTGATTCAGTGCACTGTAATGCTTCAGAGGAACGTCAGTT
The DNA here is from genome assembly GCF_055883805.1 of Amblyomma maculatum. Taxonomy (NCBI): domain Eukaryota; kingdom Metazoa; phylum Arthropoda; class Arachnida; order Ixodida; family Ixodidae; genus Amblyomma; species Amblyomma maculatum. The sequence goes on from NW_028146738.1 coordinate 19,333,862, forward strand.
GAAACCGTCTTAGTTTCCTTCACGTTTCTGCTGGTATAGACACCCGCAGAATGTGCAAAAACTATCCTCGGCTCGGTATAAAATATAGATACACTTTCCTAAATATTTCATTCCCTGGTATGATGTATGCTGCAATATATAACTACTGTAAATATCTTATGAAAGGCAATGTTTGCAAAAAAAAGTATGATTTGGTCATCATCTTTGAACGCACTTGGAATATATAGCTTTGTTTTTATTGTGCGAATTTTACTCACCGTGTCATTAATTTTTAGATTTTTAGAAGTGCGTTGCGAAGGTCAATCACTTCAATTCATTTCAAACGTCGCGTTCCATTATGTTGTTGACGGCGGATTTGCGCACTGGTATGATGAACGCGCCACACAGTCACAACGACAGCATGCTGTGTCTCTCGCCTGCCGCCTTCACTGTTCTTTTTTTATGAAATATTTATTTATGCCTTCCGACGGCGCCACCAGACGCTCTGCTGCACGTCAGGTAGCCTCCTTGTGCGTATACATCTGCCGCAGCGAAGTGAAGAGAAAACCGAGCCGGCGGCGACGTGTCGTCGTCCTCGGGCCAGGCGGTGCTATCATATCTCCTGTGCGCCGCGTCTATTCTTTTCCGAACCGTGTCGACATCATGAGATGCCAACCAGCTAACTATAGACCAACACCGGTCTGTGACGTAAGCACGATGCGGTGGCGCTTCTGTCGCCAGGCTGGGCCGATTGCGGTTGAAAAGTAGGCTTAGAGCCCTTAGCATTACATGGAACCTAAAGTTTACAAAACAGTTTTCTAATTTCACGGGACACCTATGATATTTTTATTCGGTGCAGAGCAACCATGAACACCCTAGAACAGATTGTGAAAGTAAGAAATCTCATTACCGAGGCGAAGTATTTTTAAAACACCGCGAAACGTATGAGGGGGCCAAATGGGAGGGCGACCAATAGAAACACATGTAAACACAACTTACCGCAACATTTCTCTCATTTCGCAGAACACCAGAAATGGTGGCCGGTCGTTAAACGTTGTCCAGCGCTTTGAAGAAATGTGTGACAAAATGTGCTGCGTCATTGCGGAGTAAATCTACATTTGAAACCTCTCGTTGTCTAGAATCTGAATTAGAAATTCATTGCGGTAGCGCCGAACAAACAAGATATATGCGATGCACGGTTTTCAAAGAAGCTGACTTTGCGACTACAAAAGCAGTCGTTTGGTAAGAGCGGTTGCATTTTTTAAAACCATGAATATTCTTATGCAACAACATTTTGCGTCTGACATCTCTATAAAGCCCATTTATCAATAAATATGTGCGGCGCGTTTCCACACGAACCCCTCCCCCCCTCCATCCCCACCCCTCCCGTCTAGTAGGCAAGTCACCCAGGAGTGTTTTCTTTTTTTTTTGAACGTCTGTTACCACGTCCCGACAACATGTTGCATGGCTAAGTAAAAAAAAAAAAAAATCAAGGGCTGGCGTCACGCATGAGCCGCATTAGACAGTAATTAGAGCTGTGCAAGACTCGGGCCGGCCCGAAAGCTCGTACCCGGCCCGGCCCGAGGGCTGGGTTCGTGCCACTCGGAAGCCCAGTTCCTCGGGCTGGGGCTAGGCCCGGGCCAAGGTATATTTGTCTCGGGCAGGGCGGGCTGGGCCAGACCACCACGACTACCAACACATAAAACTTCTGCGAAAGCGCGAATACGGGCATAACGCGATAAGCTGAATGCACAGCATTTTCTCGCGTTTTCCCCACGCGAGAGCTTCCGAGTTCCTTCCCGCCGTCGACCAACTTTTCCTCCCTACCTTCTTGCCGGGAACCGATATTTGGTAGCCATCAGTTAGCGAGCAGAGAGGCTTCTTCAGGGCTAGTTGGCATCTCCACTTTGGTAACATCGGCGCTGATGTTAAAGTATCCGTTTCAAGATTCGCTCCATGCTGTCGCCTATCAACGTCTCTACTATTGTTACTTCAACCTCAACATGACCTCGTTTAAAGCGGGACACAGCTAAATGCATCTGCGGTGCAAGAGTTTCCTCTCGTTTGTCTTGTTGCGGAAAGTGCGCGTGAAAGGCTCACGGTGAGCTAGGCGAGCTCACCGAGTAATTGAGCACGAAACCAACTCCTTGTTTAAGTTCAGAGCTAGCGCACTTTTGGACTTTTGGAGACGCAAACAAGCTGTTCACAGGAAACTTGCTTTCCTATCAAAAAGAATATGTATAGTCAATGTAGCCACAAGTTGTGGCATCGAAAGACTCTTCAGCGCTACCTGGGTTCAGTACCCAGGAGCGCCGCAAATGCCTCAATTCAATACATAACTTGTTGTTGTTGCACAATAAGGAAATTTTATGTACGTGCAGTGCCTGTACATATTCAGCAAATTTGCTATTTCAAACGAACGTGGGAACTCAACATTCCAAGCTCTTGGAATAAACTGATCCTGAAATTATTATTTTTTTCTTTTCCACAGCCTGAGAGAAATTGAGAGAAATAAAATTCAAAATAACAGGCACGACGTCATTGCGTTCAGAAAATATCGATCGTTTCTAAGTAGAGGTGGTAAGTATTAAAATAATTGAATATATAATTTACGTCACGATATATGCATGCGGGGAGCAAATCGTTACCAAACATTTTGAGAGGCTTTATATTCCGACGTCCGTGCATGTCCTGCATGGTCTGCGCCGTACGGAAAAAAAAAAGAAAGACGAGGAAACCGCACAGAAGCGCCGAACGGTATATGAGAGGCACAACGGGGAATAAACGAATAAGTAATTAGCATATAAGCCCGTTGATGAGCTTGCGCGCACCCACCTGATTCAAAATAATTGTATGCCTCCAGGAACTTGTATGCCTGGACGAGGTCTGCAGTGAAGTGACTTGGAGGAAACATGAAATGCACTACAATGTTATGCCGAATGGTGGCAGAGCGCCCGCGTCAGTCCGCAGAACTTTCCAATGTGTTTGAGGCGCCGTAAATATGTCCGGGTGCACGCCGCCAATGTACAGCTTTTCATTGTAGCACTGTTTATCCGATTCCGACAAGCTTTTCACGTAGTCCGACATAGCTGTAGCGCACACTACATTCCCTTGCAAGTACTGGAAGTCTGACGATTTATGGGACTGTACACAGCACGATAAACTGACCGCGCACAGCTGTAGACGACATGCATGCCCCACCGGCGCCGTAGCTAGCAGACGTTCCCAGAGTTGGGGGCGGCCGCGGTGGGTATCGCCTCCTGCGCCGCAGTCTGCTGCAATTACTGCAATTAGCGATTCTCGTTCCGTCCGTATTGTCGTATGGCGTTTGACAACTGCTTTTTAAAAGTAAGTCTTTCTAGGATGTATCACTTGAGCGACAGTTTTATCAAGGTTATTTACCCAATGCGGCAGCATATCAGACTAAACAAAACTGCGACTCGCTACACAAAAGTTGCAGTGAGCATTTTGGTGGTGTCTGCATTCATAACACAGGTTATTCGGGAAGTTTTAAAAGTAGACTGCCTCCGTAATGACGCAGCATACTTTATCACACACTTCTTCAAAGAGCTGGCCAACGTTTAACTACCGGCCATCACTTCTTGTCTTCTGCGAAACGAGAAAATTGTTGCGGTAAGTTCTGTTTACATGTGTTTCTACGGGTCGCCCTCCCAGTTCGCACCCCCATACGTCGCGATGTTTTAAAAATGCTTTGCCTCGGTAATGAGATTTCATAATTTCATGACCTGTTCTGGGATGTTTTTACTTGCTTTGAGCATAATAGTAATAGTTGTAATAGTTTTAAACTGTAACGTAATAGTTTAAGCAGTGAAAGCAAGCGAACGTAGCCATTTCCTAACATTTTTAAGAGCAATGCTAATCGCGCAACATTTGTTGCTCCAGCCGATCGTGCATATCTGTATATTACTTGAGCAGCTACTGCATGGAGTAATCACAACACTACTGGTGTTCTATTCATATGGTTCTGTTGTGCATTTCGAATCCATTTACACTTCCCTAGGCAACTGTTGTTGGGTGACAAATCGTTCAAGCGTCGTAGCACTGATTACCCGGGGCCTTATTCTCGACAATTCGCCATTTTGTTCAAATCATGACGTACGCGTGACGTGTGCATCAGGATGGTGCCAGGTTACGTAAGCACACAATCGGGTTCCGCATTCTGAAGAAAAAGAGAAATAAAGTGACAGAAAAAAGCGCGCTGTCGTCTGCTACTATATAATGGCGCCAAGTATGAAAAACGACGGTGAACCTGCAGGAACCGATACTCTGCGGTGCATTCCGCGATTCGGAAGCCATGGGTTGCAGTGAGGTGAGTGAAGTATGTTGTGGCGTTGCGGTATTAGGGTATCATGACATACTTGCGGTCGAACATTCGGCATCAGCTACGCACGGATAGGCTGCGCGAGTTTTAGCTGAAGAGCAAGAACGGCAATGGAATATTCACAGTGGGTTGGTACAGAATGGAACCGGAAAGTAGCATTGCTGTTCATACGCGCCGATGACCTCTCACGTTCACTTATTAGCGGATTTTAAATGCAGGAACTAAAACGTTTAAGGACTTGGTCGTAAACACAAGAAATCGACAGATTTCCAAACTAGCTCCAGCACTGACGAAGAGGCGCCGGTGCAGCCGGTAATGTCCATATCTGAGGACGACGCTCGCAGTCTCAAAGTATCAGTTACTGTTGGATACTGGCTGTGCTACCAACCTTCTTCGAAAAGCCGCGTTATGACCAGCTACCGTCAGGTCACCAAGTCTGCTTAAGTTTCTAACATATTGTGTCAGCGCGGAGAGCAGCGCAGAGAGAGAGAGATGGAGGGAAAGAGAGAGAGAGAGAGTCTTACACACACACACACACACACACACACACACACACACACACACACACACACACACACACACACACACACACACACACACACACACACACACACACACACACACACACACACACACACACACACACACACACACACACACACACACACACACACACACACACACACACACACACACACACACACACACACACACACACACACACACACACACACACACACACACACACACACACACACACACACACACACACACACACACACACACACACACACACACACACACACACACACACACACACACACACACACACACACACACACACACACACACACACACACACACACACACACACACACACACACACACACACACACACACACACACACACACACACACACACACACACACACACACACACACACACACACACACACACACACACACACACACACACACACACACACACACACACACACACACACACACACACACACACACACACACACACACACACACACACACACACACACACACACACACACACACACACACACACACACACACACACACACACACACACACACACACACACACACACACACACACACACACACACACACACACACACACACACACACACACACACACACACACACACACACACACACACACACACACACACACACACACACACACACACACACACACACACACACACACACACACACACACACACACACACACACACACACACACACACACACACACACACACACACACACACACACACACACACACACACACACACACACACACACACACACACACACACACACACACACACACACACACACACACACACACACACACACACACACACACACACACACACACACACACACACACACACACACACACACACACACACACACACACACACACACACACACACACACACACACACACACACACACACACACACACACACACACACACACACACACACACACACACACACACACACACACACACACACACACGAAGTGAAAGGCATACGCTGGGCCTTACACCTAGTCGGTAAAATTTTCATGCGCTTTCGTGCGTAAGCTCTTGCAAACGCAAAAGACGTCCGAGAAAGAGAAAGAAACAGAAGAACAAAATAGCAGGAAGGTTAATTAGGCGATTCTCAGGTTACCGTACACGTGCAGAGGAGGATAAATGGACAATAAGGAAAGTAAGCGAAAGATTACTTAGGAAATCATGGTATGAAGCTAGAGCGCGCCACGCGCGCGTATTGCTTACAGTCGAAACGGTAAAATGCAAATCAATAAATGGAGATTATTTTCAGGCTGCATTAAAAAAATGAATCAACACAAAATGTCTCTCAGCTGTATCATATGATTAGAGTGTGCCGTCATAACCTGCTCCGGAGTACTTAATTTTTTTCTAGAATATAAGCAAATGGTGAGCCCGCGTGCCCATTAACAAAACTCAAGATATGAAACACACACATGTGGCAAGCAAACATGTGCCATGTACATTGAACATACATTCCTTTATTAAAATAGAAGCTGTGAGTATTTTTGCTTCTCATTGTGGAAAGGCTGTTCAATTCATTAATATTGCAGTGGGTGCATATTGAAAGGCCAAAAAGGCAGTGTTTAGGGCCGACGTTTAAGACAGGCTTTGGTGATCCCTCGCTGCCTGTCGCGTGAAATTCCTGCACAGCCATCGAACCATATGACCCCTCAGGTTGTACTCACGAACCAACCAGACAGATAATTAGAAAGCATCGCAGTGCTCTCTGAAATTCATGATGGTTTGGTGGGCTCTGTTTAACACAAAGACAAAGAGAAGAAAACACGGGACTGGCGCTTTTATTTGTTTTCTTTTCTTTGTCTCTGAGTTAAAGAGCGCCCACGAAACCATTATGAACAATCTACAACTCGCCCAACTTTCCTTTCTGTTGCTCTCTGAAATGCCTCGTCTCGCGCAGATCAACCGCTTGAGTTAGCGGGCCGCATTGCTGCGCTTGGCAACAACGGCGCGGATCGATGGTTTCTCTATGAGAGGAAAGCATTTGCAACGGGAGGGTTGGTACGACCCTCGTGCGGCTGTACATCTGCGTCTTCATTATTAATCCTCTAAAAGATGACGCAGCTGAAAAGTTCCCTTATGACGTCGTTTCAGTGTTTCTGCAATTACGACAAGATGTGTCAGCTTACTTCCCCACTCACCAAACTCTCTACCAAACTGCGGTGAGCTAACAGCCGCCTGCATTGCACGTCGAATTCGCCATGTTTTTTCGCGGCCGCCTCAAGTGGTTCAAAATGCAGCGCCCAACTTTGGTAATTTACAGTAATGATAGAACATCCTCTGCGTAATGAAACGTGTTTTTGACGTCATCATTAAATGTTTATGCATGACGTATATCCCGCCACACGACGTCAGCCAATCAGATTTCAGGAGTCGGCTCTTGACAGTGGGCAGTTCATTTCGGCCCATTCGTAATACAAGCGTAAGTGCTTCCCTTTCTATCATATCTACCTCTGTTTTTCCTTATATATACCCTCCATGCATCATGAATACCGTTGCTAAAAATTCGTTTTCACGCTCCCGTCACTTTCACGTCCCTGCAAAAAGCCATTTCGACACATCGAAATTTCGCGCCCCAAATTTGAAACACGTGACTGTTCTGAGAACCAATCAGATAATAAAAATGGCGCCGAACGGCGGCCATGTGTGTCGACAATAGGGCCCCAGGCGATCTGTTTTCAGCATTGCCTGGAGACTCAGCCACCCGTTTGCCGGCGTGTGCGGCGAGCAGCGATGACTGTTGCCGACGGCGGGAGCTGCTATCCTGAAATTTCTGTGACTGGCCGCTATATGCGTCCGGCCAGACAAAACAGAAAAAAGGAAAGGTGATCCAGATGGCCTGATTGAATAATGTCTCGTAATGGCGTCAGCAAAAGGTGCTTCGATAAACACTTATGTATTCTATAGCTCGTTTGTCTTCGCAAAATTTGCTTACTTTTAGGTATGGCTGTCGTTCCCATGTCCACATTATATTCATGATCGGAAAAAAAGGTTGTGATATGCGTGCCTTCAGAAAAACATTATTGTAGCGCTGTTTCACTAAGCAATAAGCTGATAACCATTTAATAGGCATCGTTGTCTTCAAGCGCGATATGCAACATGTTCTTTCATATATTCATAAATATCAGGGGACTGCGCCGACATATCTTTTTTAGACGACATCTCGTTAATTTTTGTCGCAAAGAAAATCATCCTCTTTTTTTAAATTTTTCTGTCCCCTTCTGACTGCGCCGAAATAATTTTGTTTTGTGGCCAGGCGGCCTCTCCTTAATTTTTGCCCCAAAAATAATCGTCCGCGTGTTTAATTTCTACCTGTCCCTTCTTTACAAACACAGCGTTCAGAACTCATACGAACAACTGCCAAGGCGAAACACTTTCGGCTGGCGCTTGAAATTCAGAGGACAATAGTTTTCGCTCGACTGAAAGAGTTGTAGCGTATAGCTATAAACAGGCATACAGCCGCTGTTAATCTTTTTCTCTTCTTTTAAAATTATACTTTCATTCTGTTGTTAATTTGATCAACACAATAAATGATTTTGATAGCCGCGGTCCCTGTTAACAGCGGTCCATGTTAGCAGCTAAGCTGTGGCCTGCGGAAATGAGACGAATAAGCAGGCGAAGAAAAAAAGAGGCGGAAAGAAGGACATGGTTAGGATATCTAAAACATAGATAATATAAAAAAGTCAACATGGCGCACCGCCCATACAAGCTGAGCAGCTTAGATGCTTTTCAGCTATTTAAGACGCTTTTTGTGCAAAATATTGTGCAGCGTGAGTTCTTTCTGCGTAGTATGCTACATACCAGAGAGGAGGAGTGATGCTGCGCGCTCCGGTTAGAGTGCTATTTTCCTTCTCGCCGCGAATATGGTCTATAAGGGTTGGTTATCGTGATGACAGAAGACGAGCAGGGCAGAAGACGCGCTGCGACTTGCAAGCCCAGGGTCTAGCCGCCGTTCAAGTTCACCCCTGTAATCCTGCCTCCACTCCTGGCAGCTCCCCCCCCCCCACGCGAGCTGGAAACAAGGAGCTGCGGTAGCCCTCGGCGTTCCACCACCTGGCCATGGCCACTCCAACTCAACAACGTAGCCCAGTGACGGCAAGTCGTAGGTGAAAGTGAGCCAGTTGTTTTAACTAAATATGATTAAAATTATATCCCGGGTCTGTGCCTCCATCTCCTCATGCCTAGTGTGGACGCAGGACCACTTTAAGTATTTCGAGTCATCACACTGGTGTCAGAAGTGGGGTATATGTTTTACTATAATTAATAAAACACCTGGCTCAGCTTCGCTTATGGCTCGCCGTCACTGGGCTGCGGCGATGCGTCGGCGCGGTGCTGCACGGGCTCCAAAGAAGGGCTGGGTGTACGTCATGGTAAGGTGGTGGAATGCCGAGGGCTGTAGTTTATTTCTTGTTTCCAGCTGGCTGGGGGAATAAGCTGCCAGGCGTGGAAGCAGGATGACAGGGGCCGAACTCCAACGGCGGCTAGACCCCTGCCTCGCAGGTCGTGGTGTTGCTCCTGTCTTCTGCTAAGCTAGTCTTCTGTTCGAACCCCTCGTCCGATGCATGCAATCCTCTTCCCTTTCTCCCGTTCGCGTCCTCTTTTTAAGCCTTTTCGCTTCATTGCTGTGACTTCTTTTCATGGGTTGACCGCTTTCCGCTGCCACCGACTCCCTTTGTTAGCTCCCCCGCAGCTTTTGCCCTTTCGCCCTTTCACAGCTCCCGTCCCAAGGGACTAGTCGGTGGCTGTTCATATATGGACAGATTTTCGTCCCGGTGATAACAAATATAGGCATGCCTTGAGTTGGGCCACTTGACGCCGGCATGGCATGGTCAGCAGTATCCATGAGTCACTGATCGGCGTCCGCGCCTCGTGCAAGTACACGAGCAGTCACATTATTTTCCGAGCAGTTTTCTTTTGTCTGGTTGATATTGTGGACATGTGATCAATGGTAGAGTACTCTTTCCGAAATCCTGCTTGACCATTTGGTTGAATAAAGTCTAAGGTTGTAATGGATAGTACGTAATGGATAGTAATCAAAGTGGTCTGTAATTTTTCATATCTTTAGTGTCGCACTTCTTTGAATTGAGATAATGTCAGCGTTCTGCCCTGATTCAAGTACTTTTGATGTCATCAGGCATTGCGTATAAAGGGTGGCCAGTGTTTCTAGCACGATATCCCCTCCGTCCTTCAATAAATCTGTTGTTACGTGACCCTCCCCAGCTGCTTTCCCCATATTCATAGATTCTTAGGTTTTCTTAACCTCGCCCTTCGTTTCTGGCGGTACGTCTGATTGCTTTTCACTACAACCAATTTCATTTTTGTCGTGACTACTTTGGCTACTGTAAAGGTCCGTATAGAACTCCACGGCTACATTGATCATCTTGTCCATGGCAGCAATGACATCGCCCGCCTTGTTCCTCTGTTGCATACATCGGATTTTTGCCTATGCCTAATTTCCTCGTTGCTGCTTTCATGCTACGACTGTTCCATGCTGAATTTACCCCACGTTATACTTACTTATGCAAGCCACTTTATTCTTATTGTTTATTTATTTATTTGTACCCTCAGGACTTACAAGAAGCGTTATAGAGGGGAGGGGCTTTTGCACATCATTATATAAATGAAATACAAACAAGATGAAGAACATAATTGCATCGGCAAAATAGAGACAAATGAGTAATATGGCAACTGAACAAAATAGATAAACAAAAACAGATAGCTTACAGTATGCGAAAGAAAAAGAAGTAAGGAACAAAACCTAAAAAAAAAAGAAAGTTTTCATATAGGAATAAACTCACTTTCTGAAATATTTGTTAGTGCTTTGCGAAAATGATCGGTGTCGGTGATAGCAACTAAAGACGCAGGCAGGTGGTTCCAGTGGTGACAGGTCCTTGGCAGGAATGAATATGAGTAGGTGACTGTGCGCTGCGAAGGTACATGAACTTTGAAACGGTGATCCACACGTGGGGAGATATAGGACGCTGGTGTAATGAAACGTGACTTAAGTATCTGGTTATGATAGTAGATTTTGTGAAAAAGGGAAAGACGTGATAGTTTTCTACGGGAAGAAAGAAGGGGAAGGTTAAGCGCAATCTTCATATCAGTAACGCTAGCAGTACGATTATAATTGTTAAGTATAAAACGGACAGAACGATTTTGTACGCTTTCAAGGATTTTTATTAGAGTGGCATATCCTGGGTCCCATATTGAACATGCATATTCGAGGATAGGCCTGACATTTGTTATGTAGAGTTGTTTTTTTAGAGGTGCTGGGGCTAGAGAAAAGTTACGTTTGAGATAGCCAAGAACGCAGTTAGCTTTCGATGTAATGTATTCAATGTGTTGATTCCATGTGAGATTGTTAGTAATATGCACGCCAAGATATTTGTATGAATTAACCTGGTCAAGTGGAGTATTATTAAGTACGTAAGTGGAGCAAGTTGACTGATTTCGAGAGATTCTCATTGTTTTACATTTTGAAGTGTTTAGTTCCATTAGCCAGATCGCGCACCAGTTTACAATGTTATTCAGATCATGCTGGAGTGTTATTGTATCGTTACTGCTTTCGATCTTGTGGTATATGACACAATCGTCAGCAAATAAACAGATGGAACTTGAGATTTGATTAGGAAGGTCATTGATGTAAATTAAGAAAAGCAACGGTGCTAAAACGGATCCTTGAGGTACCCCTGAACCGACTGGTACCTCAGAAGAGTCACTGTCATTAGTGGTAACATACTGCGTGCGGTTAGAAAGAAACTCTCGAATCCAGTTTAAAACCAAAGGATCAATGTTTAGTCTGCCGAGTTTTAATAAGAGTAGGTGGTGGTTAATTCTGTCAAATGCTTTCGAAAAATCCAGAAATATACAGTCGGTAATGAAGCCAGTGTCCAGAAATGTATTAAGATCATTCCAGATTGTTAATAATTGAGTTTCGCAAGAAAAGGACTTTCGGAACCCATGCTGACTGCTATGAAAAAAATTATTTGATCCAAGAAGTTAGCGAGATGTGAGAAAATGACGTGTTCAAAGATTTTACATGGAACTGATGTCAATGAAATAGGTCTATAGTTGGAGGGGTTATGTTTGTCACCGGACTTGTGAAGAGGAACCACCTTGCCTGTTTTCCAGTCCTTCGGTAAAGAGCTATTGTTAAGGGAGTTCGTGAAAATTATGCTTAGGATAATGGAACTATATTCTGCAGTGCTCTGCAAGAATTTGGACTTAATGCCATCAATGCCGCACGAAGAAGATCTTTTTAGATTGTTAATAATCGAGTGTATACCAGATGAATCAAATATGAACGGGTCCATTGGAAATAAATTAGGGGAATTGAATGGGGGAAAGCTGCTAGAGGATGCGGAGCTAAATGAATGGGTGAAAGCAAGGTTAAGTACAGAAGCACAATGACTGCTTGGTATTACATCACCTGATTCGTTAGTGAGGGTTATAGTTTGATTATCGTGGCTTTTCACGAGATTCCAAAAGCGCTTTGGGTTTGTTTTAAGTAACGATGGGAGGGTGGTGTTAAAGAAATTAAATTTTGCTTCCTTCAAAGCTCTGGTGTATTCTTTTGCTGCAATGGCGTAAGCGGACCATTTGTCAGCAGTCGGCGATTTTTTCGCTGCTCGGAAACGCCTACCTTTGGTGTTTGATAAACGGTTAAGGTGTCTTGTGTACCATGGCGCGTTAGATGATTGATAGACTTTCCTTAGGGGAATGTATGCTTTTATTAGGTGTAACGCTTTACTTTTAAAAGATGCCCATAGATCATGGACTGATGCATTAGGATTTAATAAGATGCTGTCGAGAAAAGAAGAAAGATCGGCATTGATAGCGGCAAAGTCAGCTCTATTATAATCTCTGATAAGTTTCAGGCGCTTGTTCCTTTTAGAGGCTGGTACGGAAACAGAAAAATGCAACACGTCATGATCACTGAGTCCGGGCAAGTGGATCACTCGGGATGTAATATCAGGTGATGACGTTAGTATCAAATCAAGTAAAGAAGATGTGGTAGAAGAAACACGTGTAGGATGATGAACCAGTTGAGAGATTGAAATCTAAGCAAGTGTTAAGAAAGCTAGCAGTTTCAGCGGAAGCCGGCTTTGCAAGCGGACAAAAATGAGTCCATTGAATTGAAGGGAAGTTGAAATCGCCCAGAAGGAAAACTGGTGTACCGGGTAATCGTACCAGTACTTGGTTTAAGCTGTCATGAAGGTCTTCGCAAAAACAGCTGTTTGAGTCAGGCGGGCGGTAACAAATTCCAAAAACGATCTTTCTAAAACTAATGGTTAAGCAGCACCACACCATTTCTAAATTGGTTGATATATTCAAAAGAGCACAGTCAATGCAATCATTCACAGCAATGAGGACACCACCACCTATTCTCTCATTTCGGTCACAAAGATACACATTGAATTGTTTCTGGCACTGAAAGAGGTCACTGTTTGCAATTTTATTAGATAACCAAGTTTCAGTTAATAAGATTATATCAGCATCTGTGTCATTGATTAAAGCGCTCAGACTGTCTCTTTTCGGAACGAGACTGCGGATGTTGGTGAACAGAATAGATAGTTCTGACGGTATGCCGCCACCCCTCGCGTGATCCTAGTCCGCGGAAGAGTAGATGCGGCCTGATCTGGTCGCCCTCGAGGAAGCAGCACCGGCATTTGGTGAGACAGTTGGGGGTTGCAAGAAAGTTTGGTAAACAGAATTCTCGGAAGCATTGAACATGTAGCACATATTATTTGCATACAGCCTTTTGTACCGCAGTTTGAAAGTTGTGTTTAAGCTAAGGCCGAATTCCACCAACTTTTTACGAGCGTAGCGAGTTGATGCAGAAAAATCTTCGGTCATGCTTGTGCCACTATCCTTCAGTTCGGATCGTTTAGATAAGAGAAGTTCTTTTGACTTGTAGCTGGAAAATTTGGCAATGAGGGGTCGATCTTTGCCCGGTACATATTTACCTATTCTATGCGCACGAACTATGTCTTCAGACGTTAAGCTAATGCCCAGTTTGTCACAAGCCATAGCGATAACTTTTTCTTCGGACTGACGAGAATTCTCAGTTTCTGCGTCCGATATACCGTAAAATAACAGGTTGTCCCTTCGGGACCTGTCTTCGGCTTCGTCAAGACGGGCACGCAACTCAGCTGCTTCTTGTTCTACGTGACTTAGCGACTCGCGTGCGTTGGCTAGTTCTTGCTGTAAATTCTGAAGAGTGCCAATATTATTTTCTGCAATCTGCAACCGCACGTTGATGTCGGTGACAGCGGCAGAAACTGTCTCGTGGGAAACCTTAAGTTCCGCTATTGTCAGTGACATATTGGATTGGTTAGCCTCAATTCGGATACAACGTTCGTTTGTATCTTTGACCATCTGAAGCAATTCCGCCATGGCTTTATCAGGCCCTGGATTTTCTTCAATATCACCGCAAAGCAATAGCAGCAAAGAGGAAAAAGGTACAAGCAGCGCTTCTGGGCACGGAAGCACAACCAAAAACGGATCATCTGACTTGTAACATTTGCTAGGCAAAAGAAGGGGATGACCAACCTGCATGACAAAAACGATGAACCGTGAGTCCTTCATCCTGTTTGAGCTTCCGTGCCTACTGGCGTGGTAACAAGCGGTACAAGCTTTTAAACCATCCGCTATCACACGTGTCGATGTCACTGACGCTGGGCAGCGCTGCTCGATGTCGAAGTAGGGAATGACGCTGTTGGGGCAGCCGGGCGCTTCGCTCTCTGACGCACGTGAAAATGCAGTGTCGATGCAGTTAAAAACTGGGCTCTTTGAAGTAAAACAGCAGAAGAGCATTGCCACTGAAGAAGGCGTTTCAAGATCCGGGTAACCGTTTGATAGGAAGCCGAGCATCTGCATGACAAAAACGATGAACCGTGAGTCCTTCATCCTGTTTGAGCTTCCGTGCCCACTTTGATCTATCTTGCATAGCTTTGATCTATCTGCCAGTTCTGTCCTGTCTGTTGGGTTTGAGGCTTTCATACCTTTGCGTTTCTTGATCAAATCTATTGTCTCCTTAGATAGTTTACCGGCATCATTTCTAAAAATTCTACCGCCTACATCTACCGCGTACTCAGCAATGAAATATCTGAAATAATTGTTCATTACTTCTAGGCAAAGGTCGGCTTCCACGGTTATCACTATAATATGTTCTGCAACGAGAGCCTGAATTCCTCTTTTTTCCTTACCGCTTAGTCGTTGATGCACTTCTTCACTATTCTGTTTCGTTCCCCCTTCAAATATGGATTAATTCGAGACCTTGCCATCTTGTGGTCTCTGCATCGAGTCTTTTTCGCTTGCCTCTGAAGTTTACTCAATTCCAAAGGTAGAACAGAGCATAAAGTCCATTTTATTCTTAGTATCTCCATTACGGCATTTCCATGTCCACTTCCGGTTCTTCTGTTTTCTTTAGAAGGTATTCATGGTTCGCAAGCTCTTTCGTTCAGCAAACTCAACAAAAACTTCCCCCTGCTATTCCTTAATCCAATGCCATAGTTGCCCACTGCCTGGTCTAAATCTTGCTTTCTGACTATCTTGTCATTGAAGTCGATATCAGAACACTATATTGTGTTTTACATTTTTACCTCATTGCCAATTCCACTTCTTCGTAAAAGCTTCCGACTGCTTGATCATGACTACATGTAAGAGCGTATGCCTACACAACCTGCTGTTTATATCCCTTATTAAGTTTATTACAATGCCTGCTGCCCTTGCATATTATTCTATTGAAATAATCTATATTGTTACGTGGTGGCAAGCAAGAAGTCGGCAGAAAATGGCGACAGAATGAAAGATGCTTGAATGGGTGGCCTCACGCGGGGCTCCTCTTGCACCACTCTCGATCTTCTTTCCGGCACCAGCGAGCGATCGTCCCGACCGGTTCTTTGAAGTCGGTTGTAAACGTGG
Organism: Amblyomma maculatum; assembly: GCF_055883805.1. Taxonomy (NCBI): domain Eukaryota; kingdom Metazoa; phylum Arthropoda; class Arachnida; order Ixodida; family Ixodidae; genus Amblyomma; species Amblyomma maculatum. The sequence goes on from NW_028146738.1 coordinate 19,349,727, forward strand.
CGGTTAGGATGTTCTAGAAAAGATAGAAAATAATGATTTGCTTGTCACCTCGATGATGATGATGCTTGGGTGACCCACCTCCCCTGAAGCTCTTTAGCCATCCACCACCAAAGCATCCATGGGACCGATGGGTCGAGGTCGCGTCGGGCGGCTTGGGCGGGGGTTGCGTGTTCATGTCCTTCGGTTCCTTCGGGTCCTTCCATGGTTTGGTCTGGTGTCGTTTGTCTGCGCTCCTTGTCTCCAGATCCGCGCTGGGAGCGGGGCAGGAAGGGCTAGGGCGAAGTTGCGCGGTGATATCCACGGGCTCTCGGCCCATAGTCCCGGCATACAGATGACGTCGAGACTCCACAGTGAGGATGGGATGACGTACACCGCACCTCCAACCAAAATGTTGCGTGGCGGCAAGCAAGAAGACGGCACAACATGGCGACAGGATGAAATATGATTTGATATCTGGCCTAGCGCGAGGGCTTCTCTCGCGCCACGGCCGATCTTCGCAACAATATTAACAGCTATATCCTTCTTGACAAAGAAACCTACTCCTAGTTTCGTCTCTCTGGTAAACATCGATAATGCAGTACATGCCCGTCCTTCAGTACAGTATATAGCCGTAAAACCTTCAAAACTGTATTTGTTGTTTTTTAGCAGCCACAGCGGATGCGGCCTTATAACTCTGATTCTGGCTCGCGTATCAATTCTGTATTCTTTATTTGTTAATGCTCGATGTCGCGAGACGCACCTCAATCAGTTTCTTTACCGCGCAAGATGCGCCGAGATCTGTCTTAAAGATTTCGGCCACTCGTGTACGTTTCTACAATGTTCAAGGTTGTGCTAGTAACAGTTTGCGACTCTATCTAGATGGTTCTGAGCCGCCTTTAAATTAAGCGTTGTCGTGTGCGACAGGCATTCTTTGTTCGTCGACCGCCGAGCACTATTGTTGCTATCGTTGCCGTCGAGTTGCTTAGTTCTTTTGTAGAAGCAAGTCAGCCCAATAGAGAGTTAATTTAAGCGCTTCTATATCTCTGTGTGTTCATCTGTGATCACAGAAGTTTCAACACCACGTGACAATATTCCCCATTGGGCTCCCTAACCTCACTAATCCCTATGATATCCCATTTCATGCCCTCTAGTTCTTCTAACAGCGCTGCTGAACTAGCCTCACTAGCTACGGTTCTAGCTTTAAACGTTGCCAGGGCCAGTTTCCTATGGCGGCCTGCCCGAAGTCAGAAATTCTTAGCACCCCCCGCTGCGTCACAGGCCTGACGGCCGCCGTGGTCAGTTACTCAACAGCAGCTGGTGACTAAGGGCCGGAGTTTTATAAATGTATTCATGAGAGTTTGTGGTCTATTACTGCATCAGTGTGGCTAACTCCTGTGGTAAGAGAGTGCGTTGCTTGAGGTGTCGACCTGCACCAGGTCGCACCCCAAACCTGTTTATGCAATTCTATTGACACTCGAATTTTTTTCTTATCTGGTGGTGAATTGCGCGGCACCGGGATTCAAACCGCGTCGTCTTGCATGCGAGGCGGATGTGCTACCTCTACGGCACCGCTGCGTCAAGCTGAGTATAGTATAGCAACGTTCGTCGGCGGCAAGGGCAGTACGTAGTCTCACCCACGCGGCAATGTGAGATATCTCTCCCCCTCCCTCTCTCACGGTCGCCTGATCTATTTGTCATGCGTTCTGCCCCGCGGCCATCGCCCACCATATGCAAGAAGACCTAGTCGGTGGAACAGACAGGCCACAATACTTTATCAAACGACTCGTGGTACGCCACCGTTCCTGCACTCAACTCCTAATGTCAACAAGACTCACCAAACGCTGCCTCAAAAATCCAGGTATAAGTTCAGGAGTAAGTTACGGCGCCGAATTTGTATGAGAGTCAAAAGATTTTTAATCTCGGGAACAGCATAAGTGGATGCGACCCTCCTGCTGCCTTTTTCAAGAAATGTGTTATGCTACAGCATAGCTGGTCGCTCAACAATTTTTTTTTATTCTCATTAGGGATTTTTGTATGGTTCCGATTATTCTGCCGAAAGAAAAATGCGCAATGTTTTTATCGTTGCCTTTAAAACGACAATCAGGCGCGTCGACTTCTCCCTGGCTTCTTTTGGGTGTAGGGGCTTTAATGGTAATGGTTGGCATCGTGCCCGCCACCATACAACGCCTGCATAACATGCCTTTTGCCGCATGTCGGATTTTGACCAATTAATTCGGTGACCTGTTACGTTGTAGCGTCCCTCATAAAATTTGTGATGGTGTTGGTTAGGATGCTGGCAGCCCTAGGGTTTCGAACTATTTCGTCCTGCGTAGTCGATGGCGATGCATTCCTCTCCGTGTCCATGAACTTCGCCTCAGCCTGGTCTGCCTATGCCATATCTCACAACTATCTCTGGCTCCGTCCCTATCCCAGACTAGTAGACACAACGACACAAGACACAATTGGGAACCTCCTCCCAACATAGGCAGAGTAGAGGACTCTTATACAGCCCTGTTGATATCGTTCTACTTAACACAAGCGGTAACTCAGGACGTCCCAGGCTCGCCGCCATGGATGATGGTGGCTCTGGCGAACACTCTGAATGTTCGGTTGCAAGCGGTATAAATACTCGCAATGTCTTGCTACTAACTGAAACCTGGCTTAACATTTCAATTCATGATGCCGTGATTCTTCCTTTCCTTTCAGATTTTGACATATTCCGGAAAGGTAGGACTGATAATTCTCGGCGCGGTGGTGTACTTATCGCCACTAACAAGCGTCTGGATTTTTCACCTATCAACGTCTCATCCCAAATGGAAATGATATAACTTCGCTGCATTTTTACACGCCCGCACACTCTCATGCGTATTTGCTATCGGTCCCCTAACGCTGACAGTTGTTTCACGCCTTTACTTCATGAAATATTAACAGCGTTAACGCAAACGTATCCAAAGAGTCCTGTCCTTTTTTTGGTGACTTTAATTTTCCTTCAATAAATTGGTCTAAACCTGCCTTCTCGTTATTTAAAAGCAACACTGCCAGCGATTTCGTGAACACGTACGTGTATAACATTTGGCTTAAGTCAACTTGTTACTGATCCCACACGTGTTACTGATCGCTCGTCTAACATTCTAGATCTTGTATTAACAACTTATCTGGATAAATTTACTCCTATCACTCTGCTACGTGGTTCGAGTGATCATTTAGCTGTACACGCTTCCTTTCATTGCGACATATATGTATACAAAATAAACAAAAACAAAACAAAGAGACACTTACTTTATATATTAGAGGGAACTATGCCAGCATGAACAGGGCATTATCAGACTATTTCGTCACCTTCGCCGCTAATTTTCCACTGAATTCTGTCAAAACAAACTGGCTACTTTTCAAAGCGGAGATGCAGCGGGTTATGCATCTATACGTTCCCACAATTACAATAGCAGACAAAGTAACATCACCGCGGTTTTCCGCATCCCTCAAACGTCTAAATAACAAGAAAAAACGCCTTTTTCGTTCAGCTAAACGATCTAACACCCCAACCGCATGGCAGAAATATTACGCAACCCTAAAAGAATACGGCAAGTCAACTGCTCAAGCTAAACGTCCCTTTTTTACTACCACTTTACCCTTTGTTCTGCAAAATAACCCAAAACGCTTTTGGAAGACCATTAACCCTAATCAAATTATTCAGATTTCACTTCTTAACAGCTGCGAACTTCCGATACCTGAGAACGAGGTCGCAGATATTCTGAATAAAACATTTAGTTCAGTGTTCACAAATGAACCGCGTGACACGTTTCCAGATACACCATACTTTACGCACTCACTCATTCAAAACGTGTGGGGAACGATCTCCCATCGTCCCCTTTAAAGTCGGCTTTCCCTCGCGGTAGTTACTCTAGCTATCACGGAATGGCGCCAACGTTGGTGGTTAACATTATAACTATCGAAAGATGGCGCCAGCGTCGCGGCAGCACAAGCGCCACCGCTGAGCTTGTCAGCGCACACGCAGACAAAGCCTATTCCTTTCTCTTCGGCATCGGGACGTGGACACGAGCGGCCGTCTCCTCGCGGCACGCCGCAGTCACCGCTGAGGTGAAGCCTCGCGGGACTTATCCCGCTTGCCCGTCTTGTCCGGCCTCGGAGTTTATTCCTTGCCCAAGCGTGGCCGAACATTCGTCCGTTGCACTGCTGGTGAGTCACACGACCTGTATTCATTAGTGTGTTTTATTGCTAGCTGGCGTTGTTGTTATTGCAGCAATAAATGCCTGTTTGTTGTCAGCACGTGTTGTTCCTTTGTTCCCAAGAGCACGGCCCGCAGTGGTCAGCGTGCGCTCGGTAGCGCACGCGATCACTGGGTGGGGTCGGCGGTTGTGACAGTCAGCCGCGATTAAGCGGAGAAAACGTTTTTATCCCGCTATTAAAACTCCACATCTGGCGCCCAACATGGGCCCGCTCTTGGAACATTGGACGACTGTTTGTTCGTGGCAAGGGACGTTCTTTGTCCGGACATGACAAGTGCTAGGCCTAGAGTGAATTTTGATCGCTACACCCTGCGGCATGCTTTCTTGACTGCGAGCTTAATTTTGCTGCAGCATGTTTGAATTTTTTGTCATGCTCAGCGCATTTTTTTTTGTGCCCCTTGGAGAAGTTTCTTCAGTTAAACCACATCGAGGGAGCGCGAGGCCTAGCTCCCGCGAAGTCGCCAAGCCTGTAGCGAGTGAGTACGGAAGCCGCGTGGGTTGTCCGAGTTTTCTGTACATATTTTCTAATCTGTCTCTTTTGCGACTCCGGGAGTCGCGGGCTCTAGGAGCCGAGTGGCCTGGGTCCACGGGTGCCACGATGAGCTTGCAGGTATTGCAGCTCTGCACCGGGCGTTCCGACCCCGTCCGGGACGGTGGACGCCGATCGCAAATCCGCTTTGTGCGGTGAGTGGAGTAGGACCAACCCACTGTGCTGATGTCTCCTCGCGGCTGTGTGCGCTTAACCTTATTTTGTTGTTGTTTTCGTTTTTATTTTTTAAGGTGGTCTTTGTCATAGTGGTTGTTAGGCCTAAGGCTTTCGTAGCTGCCTGCACCGCTCCAGAAGAGACAACCGCAGGGTCCGTGGTGTCATAGAGCGGGAGCGCATTTCTGACCGCTTGTTTCTTTTTTTAGTATTCTCGCACGAACTGAGCATTCTCGTTCAACTCAAGAAAGGGCCTTGTTTGCTTGAACTTTGCGTTTTACCGCCGCATGACACGTTTTGCTAGTGAGTTTTGTACGGAGCCACGAGGCCCGTGCGGATGCCGGTGCCCCCTCCCGTGATTTTCGTTAAAGGCATGCGGAGACCGTTCTGGCAGTTATGCAGGTTCACCGGAGCCACCCCGGCTTACTGGCCTCTGCACATCGTCTCGCTGCTGGCTGCTGCGACGGAACTGCCTGTATCTTGTTCAGCATATCCACCTGGAGCAGTCGTGGCGAGACCAGACAGCAGTCACATCTGGCTGCTGCTATCCTGGCCTACAGCTTTCACCCGTACTCGCGTGCCCTGTGGACACGTGGTGCACTTCCCGCGATCCCTGGTGTGGCGCCGTACCAGCTCCTGACTCGGTACTCTCTCTGGCGCCGCCTCTGTGGCCGGGCCCCTTTGCTTACCGAGCTACAGACACTCAGCCCACGTGACATACCAGCCATCCTGCGGAGACCTTCATGCCACCGTCGGCGCACCGCGGAAGTCTGCGAGGGCGTCGTCGGTGCTACCTCCGCTGGAAGCTCCTGCGCCAAGTGCAAGTTCATGAAGACATCTCCATAGCATGTACTTACAGGCGCGTGGGTCAATTTATGGTTGGGGGGATGTGGGGAACGATCTCCCATCGTCCCCTTTAAAGTCGGCTTTCCCCCGCGGTAGTTACTCTAGCTATCGCGGAATGGCGCCAACATTGGTGGTTAACATTATAACTATCGAGAGATGGCGCCAGCGTCGCGGCAGCACAAGCGCCACCGCTGAGCTTGTCAGCGCGCACGCGGACAAAGCCTACTCCTTTCTCTTCGGCATCGGGACGTGGACGCGAGCGGACGTCTACTCGCGGGACTTATTCCGCTTGCCCGTCTTGTCCGGCCTCGGAGTTTATTCCCTGCCCTACTGTGGGCGAACATTCATCCGTTGCCCTGCTGGTGAGTCAGACGACCTGTATTCATTAGTGTGTTTTATTGCTAGCTGGCGTTGTTGTTATTGCAGCAATAAATGCGTGTTTGTTGTCAGCGCGTGTTTGTTCCTTTGTTCCCAAGAGCACGGCCCGCAGCGGTCAGCGTGCGCTCGGTAGCGCACGCGATCACTGGGTGGGGTTGGCGGTTGTGACAGCCGCGATTAAGAGGAGAAAACATTTTTATCCCGCTATTAAAACTCCACAAACGTCACATTTCATCCCATGGGCATTGTTAAAGCCATCGAATCTTTGAAGAACTCATCTTCCACTGGTATAGAAGGTATTAACGCCAAAGTTTTTAAAAATACTAAAAATCCACGTAGCCTGTTTTTGACACTCATCTTTCAGGATTCACTCGAAGCCGGTTCAATCCCACGTGACTGGCAGGTGGGCAAGGTCATCTCAGTCTTCAAGAAAGGAAGCCGTTCATCACCGAGTAACTACTGCCTAATTTCAATAACAAGCCTTTCTTGTAAAATAATGGAACATATTTTATAATCTCATACTGCCAAATTTTTAATGTCCGTAAATTTTTTAATTCCTAATCAGCATGGTTTAAACAAAAATCATTTTTGTGACACTCAGCTTGCTCTTTTCCTGCACGACCTACATTTAAACCTGGACAGCAACATCCCGACTGAGACAGTATTTTTAAATTTTGAAAATGTGTTTGATAAGGTTTCCCATTGTCGTCTTTTGTTAAAGTTATCGCGTCTTAACATTGATATGTGCGTTCTGAGCTGGATTCGAGGATTTTTGGCTAACCGTCAACAGTTCGTGCATGCTAACTCACATTCTTCCTCCTTGACACCAGTGCTTTCAGGCGTACCGCAAGGTACAGTGCTTGGCCTCTTCTTTTTTTTATGTACATTAATGACCTGCCTAATAATATTTCTTCTCATATTCGCCTCTTCGCTGATGACTGCGTCGTTTACCGAGCAATAACAAGTTCCGCTGACTCTCTAGCGTTACAAAGGGATCTATCTCGCATACAGGACTGGTGTAACACTTGGCTCATGTCTTTAAATGTCTCTAAAACTGTCCACTTGCCCATTCACCGCCCCTCGTAACTGCATTGCTCCGGATTACAGCATCAATAACATCCGGATTGCAAAAACTGAATCAGTGAAATACCTCGGTGTACATATTTCATGTGGCATAACATGGATACAGCATGCTAACCAGATAATAAATTCTGCTAACCGTGCTCTAGGTTATATACGACGTAACCTTTCCATCGCTTCTCCCCTTATTAAACAACTTGCTTTCCAAATGTTTGTGCGTCCTAAACTGAAGTATGCTAATGCTATTTTTGACCCATATCAATATAGCCTTACTAATGCCCTCGAATCAGTTCAGAACAGAGGAACACGATTCAGTTTGTCAAATAATTCCTATTATTCGAGTATCTCTGCACTAGAAGCACAATTAAACTTACCCTCTCTAGCCTCACGGCGTTGAATTGCGCGTCTTAACCTTTCGCATAATTTTTTTCATTCTTTACCATCGGATAACCCGTAAATAAATAGAGCCCACCGAATCTCCCGCTCCAGCCACATTAACGCAGTGTACCCCCCTCAGGCGCACACTACTACTTTTCAGCAATCATTTTTCCTGCGCACAGGACTGGAATGGCCTACCCACCGAAGTCGCTACAATCATCGACCCCAAAATATTCAAGCGGCTCATCGAAAATATCTCATTTTGATCATCGACCCCAAAGTTTTCAAGCGGCTCATCGAAAACATCTCATTAAAATTTTTGTTATACTTATTTGCCTTGTAATGCCCACTCCCTCATGTAATGTCTCATTAGAGACCTTTGAGGAATAAATAAATAAATAAATGAAAGTGGACGATTGAACCGACTTTTTTGTAGCTCAGTTATTAATAGCAGCGGACACGAAACTTGGAGATCGTGGTTTCGGATCACATCAGTGGCGTGTTGTTTCTTCTGCTCCTTCTTACTTGATTATCTTCCGCCCGCAAAGTGATTGCAGTACTAATTATTCTAAGCAAATATTTCATTAACGCATATAAACACACACAATATATTTTGAGCCTTCCATAGATCTTCCTCTTTCATTTGTACATACCATGATATTCTTTCATTTGTACATACCATCGTCATCGTCCCGCGGTGCCATTGGGTTCGCCATTGGATTAAAACGCTAGATATGGCACACCGTGCCTTGCCGTCACCAACTTGCCGTCTCGACCTGGCCTTCTTTCACAAGTGGTGGAGGTGAGATTCGATCCCCTTGCTGCCTTGGGCCCTGCCTCTAGCTGGAGCTACGTTCCGGTCGCCGTTTGGCTACTGCCAGCATTGTGACATCAACTGAGAGCAGTCCCGACCCGGCCGGATCCTCTATCCCGGCTGAATCCCACCGGAATATAGAAATTGGGACGCTGTTCTACCATTCGTCACATTTGTCTATAATACAGCAGTACAGTGGACTACCGGTTACTCTCCATTCATCCTCGTTTATGGCCGTCCTCCAAAGTACCACTACAATTCTCGACACTTCCTTCTTCTCTAAGCCCGACTACTCCTCCAGATCAGTACCTGCCCAGTTCTTATTCCGCGCGGCCAGATGCCGTCACCTTACCCGCCTCAACACAGCAGCGTGCCAGGAAGACTGCAAGAGTTGTTACGATTCTACGCATAGCGTGGTCTCTTTTCATCCTAGCGACGAAGTGCAGCTTTATACACCACTGCGTACCCCTGGCCTTAGTGACAGATTTCACCACCGCTACCTTGGTCCCTACGAAGTCGTCAGCAAACCGTCCACAGTAAACTACAAAGGGACACCAGTTGATCCCTCAGCCGATCGACGCCACCGTGGAACTGAAATTGACGTTTCTCGCTTGAAGCCATTTGTGCGCCGCGGTGCATCGGTTGGTTATGAGCGGCCAAACTGGCAGCTTCCGTACCCCTGGGCAGATTGCGTGAGCCTTCCATGGACCGGAGTTACCAGGGCCTAAAATGGAGCTCGCACACCTGTACGTATAGAGAAGAGAGAAATGTTCTCTTTCAATATATTAAATTCTTGTATTTACTGTTGTACTGCCACCGATGGGCTCATTACTGCTATCGCTACTGCTGATATGGGCTACTGCATGTCAGTCAACTGGCATCAGCTGTAAACATTATGTTTCGCACTGGTAGCATTCCGTATGCCTAATGTATACTATAATTTGACACTAACAGTGATTGACATATAAGAAATATATATTACCTTGGGGCCACGCAGTTTGTCGATGTCCACATCATCAGGGCGAATGGCCTGTTTCTACTTTATCCTCCGGTCGTCTTTGGGGAATGAGAACACGCGGACCTTCGGCCTGCCGTCATAATTCCCACGACAGTTCGGCGCACAGCAGCGGCCCATCCTAGGCTACTGTCACTTTCACTTCACAGCGCAGATATACCGCACACAACGCATGTTTGCAGAATAAAATCAAGCCACGCTACGAGAAGAAACACGTGCTTCGCTTCAGGATCAAGCAGCCGCGTCAGGACATTCCACACAGCACGTTAGCACTGACAAGCCTAGGCGGTAATGCACGACCTGGTTTGACCGTCCTCCATTAGCTCCCGACCGGTCAAGGTGTGGTGGCGTCAAAGTATGCGACGAGGAAAGTGCAGGGGCCTTGAAAAATTCTAGGAGGCTTTGGTTGAGCCCGATACTGCCATCGATTAAGCCCTTTCAACAAATCGGGATGGACGTCCTCGGCCCCTGCCCAACTTCATCAGCCGGGAACAAATGGATCATCTTGGCAACCGATTGCATGACCCGCTACGCCGAAGCCAAAGCCTTGCCCAACGGTACCGCAGCAGAGGTTGCTGCTTTTAGTCGAACGAATTCTTCGACACGGCTCTCCTGAGGTGCTCATCATGGACAGAGGAACTGCATTTACGGATGAGCTCACGCAGGCCACCTTGTACTGCAGTCAAACGAGCCAGTGTAGGACAACTGCTTATCATCCCCAGGCCAACGGACTTATAGAGCGCCTCAACAAAATGATCGCAGACATGATCGCCATGTACGTAGATGCCGAACACAAGAGCTGGGACGCCATCCTGCCTTACGTGATATCGCCTATAATACGGCAGTCCAAAGACAAGAGCGACCCCGTTCAAGCTTGTGTACGACAGGGAGCCCACGACGACGCTCTACGCAATCCTGCCGCACGTAACAACAAGCTCAACTTTTACGTCGTCGCCTACCTACAGCGTGCAGAGAAAGCCCGAAGACTCGTACGGCTGCGTATTAAAGTATAACAGCGCTCCGACACCCATCGATACAACTTACGACGACGCCACGGAGAGTACAAGCCAGGAGACCAAGTTTGGATTTGGACTCCAATTCGCCGTTGTGAACTAAGTGGACAATTACATTTCCTATTCCTGATAAATCACTCCCTACTACACAAATACGCATGCTTAGACGCATGCAACTAAATACACTGCTTACTCCTGCTAGATCGTTTCTATACCGATTCAGACATTCCCCCGCATTTCCAAATTGTTCCGAACACTATGCACACTTGGCACAGTACAGTGCATGCTTTCATGCCCTGTCGCAATTCAATCACCCCACATTCCACACCCTCCCACCCCCCCCCCCCCCCCGGGGCGGGCTTGGTTAGCATTTGGCTAGCTGAATGATGAGTTGGCCTTGGTGACCCGGCCCCAGGGCATACTTAGTAATGTGTTGAATAAAGTTGTTTCCTCCTCCTCCTCCTCCCTCATCGGTACTTTAGGCCATACAAAATCCTTCGCCGCGCCGGACGATTCGACTGTGAAGTTATTCCCGACGGTACGGCTGCATCACAACGACGACGTGCACGCCCGGAAATCATACATGTTGTTCGTCTGAAGCCATATTACGCGGGTTAAAAAACCCGTGCTGTTTAAACTTCGTAATGGTTATGCTTACGTTGCTTTGTTTATTTTGGGACATAGAGGCGATGTTTTGTAAAGGGGGAGTAACGCCGAGAAGCCTTTAAAACTGTATGTTTGTTTTGTAGCAGCGACCAGCATACAGTTAGAATAGCAGCTTGGGTATGTTAGTTATGCATCTTGAGGTAACAGCGCGGAACGTGGACGGGAGCACAAGATTAGAGGACGACACAACGAGCAAGATTAGAGGACGACACAACGAGCGCTCGTTGTGTCGTCCTCTAATCTTGTGCTCCCGTCCACGTTCCGCGCTGTTACCTCAAGCAGCATACAGCGTTATCACTGTGCATGATTCTGGCACGCATATCGATTCTGTGTTCTTTATTTGTTAATGCTCGATGTCGCGAGACGCACCTTTATCAGTTTCTTTGTCGCGCAACATGTGCCGAGATCTGTCTCGCAGATTCCGACAACACGCGCATGTTTCTACAATGTTCCAGGTTGTGCTAGTAACAGTTTGTGACTTGATCTAGATGGTTCTGAGCGGCCTTTAAATTGAGCGTTCACGTGTGCGACAGGCATTCTTTGTTCGACGATCTCTGAGCGCTATTGTTGCTATCGTCGCCACCAAATCACTTAGTTCTTTTGTAGAAGCATGCAAGCCCAATGAAGAGTTAATTTAAGTGCTTCTATATCTGTCTGTGCATCTGTGATCACGGAATTTTCAACACCACGTGACAATATTCCCCACTGGGCCCCCTAACCTCCCTAATCCCTATGATATCCCATTTCATACCCTCTAGTTCCTCTAACAGCACTGCTGAACTACCCTCACTAGCTCGGCTTCCAGCTTTAAATGTTGCCAGGGTCAGTTTCCAATGGCGGCCTGTCCGATGTCAGAAATTCTTACCACCCCCCACTGCGTCACAGGCCTGACCGCCGCCGTGGTCAGTTGCTCAGCAGCCGCTGGTGACTGAGGGCCAGGGGTTTATAAATGTATTCATGAGAGTTTGTGGTCTATTACTGCATCAGTGTGGCTAACTCCTGTAGTGACGGAGTGCGTTGCTAAAGGTGTTGACCTGCATCAGGTCGCACACCAAACCTGTTTATGCAATTCCATCGACACTCGGACTTTTTCTTTTTAAAAACCGGTGGAGAACTGCGCGGCGCCGGTATTCGAACCGCAGTCCTCTTGCATGTGAGACGGATGTTCTACCTCTACGCCACCGCAGCGTCATGCTGAGTATAGGACAGCAACGTTCGTCAGCGAAAAGGACAATAGTTGCACCCACGCAACAATGTGAGATATCTCTCCCCCTCTCGGTCTCACTGTCATCGGATCCCTTTGTCATGCGTTCTGTCCCGCGGCCATCGCCCACCATATGCAAGAAGACCTAGTCGATGGAACACACAAGCCACAATACTTTATCACACGACTCGTGTCACGCCATCATTCCTGCACTGAACGTCTGTTATCAACAAGACTCACGAAACGCTGCCTCGAAAAATGATGGATGCAAGGTATAAGGCGCAGAAGTAAGTTACGGTGCCGAACTTGTATGAGAATGAAAATATTTTTAATCTCAGCAACAGCATAAGTGAATGCGACCCTCCTGCTGCCTTTTTCAAGAAATGTGTTATATTACAGCACAGCTGGTCGCTCAACAATTTTTTTATCATCATTAATCATTTTTGTGTGGTTCCGATTATTCCGCCGAAAGAAAAATGCGAAAAGTTTTTATCGATGCCTTTCAAACGACAATCACACACATCGACTTCTCGCTGGCTTTTATTTTGGGTGTAGGGGCTTTAATGGTAATGGTTGGTATCGTGCCCGCCACCATACAACGCCTGCATAACATGCCTTTTGCCGCATGTCAGATTTTGACCAAATAATTCGGTGACCCGTTACGTTGTAGCGTCCCTCATAAAATTTGTGATGGTGTTGGTTAGGATGCTGGCAGCCCTAGAGTTTCGAACTATTTCGCCCTGCGTAGTCGATGGCGATGCATTCCTCTCCTTGTCCAAGAAATTCGCCTCAGCCTGGTCTGCCCATGCCATATCTCACCCCTATCTTTGGCTCCGTCCCCATCCCAGACTAGTAGACACAACGACACAAGACACACTTGGGAACCTCCACCCACCATAGGCAGAGTAGAAGACTTGCACAGCCTTGTTGGTCTCGATCTACGTAACACAAGCGGTAACTCAGGACGCCCCAGGCCCGCCGCAATGGATGATGGTGGCTGTGGTGAACACTCTGAAAGTTCGGTTACAAGCGGCAAAAATACTTACGAAAGTGAAAGATTGAACCGCCTTCGTTGTAGCTCGGTTAATAATAGCAGTGGACACGAAATTTGTACATCGTGGTTTCGGATCACATCAGCGGCGTGTTGTTCCTTCTGCTCCTTTTTACTTAATTATGTTCCGCCCGCAAAGTCACTGCAGTACTAATTATTCTGAGCAAATATTTTATTAAAGTATATAAACGCACACAATATATAGTGAGCCTTAGACATATCTTCCTCTTTCATTTGTACATACCATGATATTCTTTCATTTATACAAACAATCGTCATCGTCCCGCGGTGCCGGCTTCGGCACGCGCCTGGGTTCGCCATTGGAATAAAACGCTAGACACAGCACACCTTGCCTTGCCGTCGCGAACTTGTCGTTTCAACCTGGCTTTCTTTCACAAGTGGTAGAGATGCAATTCGATACCCTTGCTTCCGTGGGCCCTGCCTGTCGCTCGAGCTACGTTCCGGTCGCCGTTTGGCTACTGCCCACATTATCATGTCAACCGAGAGCAGACCCGACCCGGCCGGACCCTTTACTCTGGCTTCATCATACCGGATTATAGAAATTAGGACACTATTCTACCATTCGTCACATTCGTCTTTATTACAGCAGGACAGCGGACTACCGGTTACTCTCCAGTTTTCCTCGTTTACGGCCGTTGTTGTTGTTGCTCTCCTCTAATTTGATGGCACATACCCACACAGGGGGATCGGTCAAGAATTGGGGCGCAGAGATATTAGATTTTGAGATGTAGAGTCCCACTACAATTCTCGACACTTCCTTCTCTACGCCCGACTACTCCTCCACATAAGTACCTGCCCAGTTCTCATTCCGTGTGGCCAGATGCCGTCATCTTGCCCGCTTCAACACAGCAGCGTGCCAGGAAGAACGCAAGAGTCGTTACGATTATACGCATCGCGTGATCTCTTTTCGTCCTAGCGACGAAGTACCGCTTTATACACCACTGCGTACCCCTGGCCATAGTGGCAAATTTCACCACCGCTACCTTGGTCCCTGCGACGTCGTCAGCAAATCTTCCCCAGTGAACCACAAAGTAACACCTGTTGATCTCCCAGCCGATCGACGCCACCGTGTAACTGAAATTGTTCATGTTTCTCGCTTGAAGCCGTTTATGCGCCGCGGTGCATCGGTTGGTTAGTAGCGGCCAAACTGACCGCTTCCGAACCCCCGGGCAGATTGCGTGAGCCTTCCATGAACCTTCTTCTTTCATTTGTACATATCATGAAATTCTCCTTTGATTTGCGCATACCATCTTCTTCGTCCCGCTGTGCATTCTCGGACACGCGCCTGGGTTTGCCATCGTATTAAAACGCTAGAGAAGGCACACCTTGCCTTGCCGTCTCGACCTGGCCTTCGTTCTCAATTTATAAATGATGATAGTGCACGTAAGTGCAGCGGTGGTATAGCGATAGAACATCCGCCTCGCATGCAAGAGGACCAGGGCTCGAATCCCGAATCCCGGTACCGCGCAATTCTGCGCCGGATAAAAATAAAAGGAAAAAATTCCGCGGGTCGATGGAATTTCATAAACAGGTTTGGCGTGCGAGCTGATGCCGGTGAACACCTCCGGTACCGCACTCCCTCACCAGAACAAGAGTTTGCCACACTGGTGGAGTAATTGGCCACAACCTCCCATTATTAGTCCTATGAAGCCCCGGCTCTCAGTCAACACCGGATGTGGAGCAACTGACCATGGCGGCGGTAAGACATGTGGCGCAGCAGGGGGTGCTAAGAATTCCGGGCTCCGCTGGACAGGCCGCAATTGGAAACTGACCCTGGCAACGTTTAATGCTAGAACTCTAGCTAGTGAGGCTTAAACGCCCCACTAATAAAAACATTAAACGCATCTGTGCAAGCGGATCACAGGCTTGGTTCAAAGAATTGAAGACAGGTATACTAGAGAGCAAGCTGTATGTCGTATGTGGTACGCGGTGGGGAGATTTTGCGAGAATTTTGATGACGAAAAATTGCCTCTCGTTAGGTCTGCTCATTGCGGATCTCGTAAATTCGTCGACATAGCGAGCTATATATATAGAGATCTCTGAATATTCCCTACGACGAAAAGCACGAAAGCAAAGGCAGACAGGATTTCTTAGGTCCATCGGGTTGTAGACTGGGCCTTACCGTCAGCTAGCGACGGACACATCTCTCTCCTTCCCAAGATCATTTAAGTCTGCGCCATCGTAAGTCTGTCTCCAGAACGACGTCACCATTCAATGACTTCGCACCGAAAATGATCCCTAACATTCATAGCATCTCTGCAATTCTCCAGAACTTTTGTTCAATGAAAATATCGACGTTCAGAGTTGTGTGTGGATCCTCAGCACACAATCCATTCGATGTTGCTGCCCTTTGAGCTCTCTGGTCCAGTTCCCTTGGCCAGTCCGGATCAGAACTGGACACAGCACTCTCCTATTGGTCATGCGCAGGGAGAAACAAAAATCAACTTCCGTCTTCAAACTACACAAAAGCATTTTTGGAGTCACATGAATTGTCCAAAGGACAAGTAAACAGCTGTCCATTCCGTCGTCGACATGGCACGCTGAGAGGAGACCTTTCAAGATTGTAGATGACTAAAAACTGCATCTCCTTGGGTCTCTTCTGAGCGTGTCTCGTGACTTCGCCGACATAGCAAGCTACACGTGGCGACCTCCCGAGATTGGAAGCGACGAAAAGCAAACAGGAAAAAGCCAACAGGGTTTCTAAAACCAACTGTCTCGTAGAATGAACCATACCAGTAGATCGCAGTGAGCATCCTCGTGTACCTCCCAAAATCGCTGAACCGTGAGTTATTATCCTTTCATATTCAAACCGAGTCTCCGTTGAGAACGACTTCACACCAAAAAAAGTGGCCTGTCTTGTTGGCATTCCTCACAATAAATACGCGATGAAGTAGGAACAAATGTTTTGTTTTCCACGCAACTGCGTTATTCGCCCCGATCTCCAAGAAAAGCCGGGATTGGCATGGTGGGTATCACAGGCATGCCTCAGGCAGTTTGTTGTTGGAAGATGACAAGGCCAGAAGTGCAAGATGCCGGGCTAGTTGGTACTGCATAATGAAATAAAACAGCGCAAGCAACGGGACGAAACACGAAGGAAGGGAGACAAAGACACAGGCGCTGACTAACAACTGAAATTTTATTCCGAAGCAGGACACATATATAAGGTACAAAGAGAGGGGTGTGGCCAAATGCGATCCTGCACAATCACCGAAACAGTGTAGTCACGTCCAAGAGTAAAAAACGATAAAAAGGTGAAAAGCCGAAAAGAGTTAAAAGCGATAAAAACCACGGTGTAGGAGGCCGGGACAGAAAGTAAAACCGGTAAAACAGATATATACATAGCCAAAAAGGCAAGTAAAAGCATTAAAATATAACGGTAATAAAACACGGAACTAAAATCGTGGCACAAGGTGATTAACAAAAGTAGCGGAGAGGGGCATTCAAGAAAAAAGTTAAACATTTCGAAATTCACAGCGCAAATGAGCAATGTGTGAGTGCACCCACCCTGTGCTTGTCGCAAAAAGAATTGGATTTTCTCAGAGGCAGGGTAAATGTTTAACTTTTTTATTAGCCACCGATCTAGCTCTCTGATTGCCACCGCACAGGGGTTGCATTGGAGGAGGAGCGAAGAAAGGAATTAAGTTCGAGCCGGCGCTTTGAGAACCGGAGACTCGCAGAAAGAGGGGGGAGGGGGGCGGCGTGTACACCCAGCGGCAAACGATGGCGGCGGCGGCGGCGGCAGCGGCAGCGACAGCAGCAGCAGACGGAGGACTTCCACCGGTCGTCTCGCTCATGGCTCAGAAAGAACTGGCAGATAATTTCGCAGTGGTGAACGGCAGCGGCAATTTCGGCTCGGGCGGTGAACATATACAGATCCGCCGGCACCGATCTGGCTCTCTGATTGCCACCGCACAGGGGTTGCATTGGAGGAGGAGCGAAGAAAGGAATTAAGTTCGAGTCGGCGCTTTGAGAACCGGAGACTCGCAGGAAGAGGGGGGAGGGGGGTGGCGTGTACACCCAGCGGCAAACGATGGGGGCAGAAGCGCGCGCAGCAATCGGACAACGCGATAAAGGGAGGAGGGAAGAGATAGCAGCGACTGACTGATGCTGCTGACGCCGATAGTGAGTCAACCCTAGCTGCGGAGTTAGTTTCAGGGACAACGCCGCCGATGCCGACGCAAACAATATGATACCCTCGCTCTGCATGGCGGCGACGGTGTTCTATGCAGTCACGTTATCTTGACTCTCTAGCAGCGTCAGCGGCATCCAGCGGTATCAGTCGGTCGCTGCTAGCGCTGGGGGGATGAAAGGGGGCGGAGCTGGTTACGAGGCCGACGCCGACGCGAAACCCAGGAACGGACGCCAAAGAGCTGCGCTCTAAAATGCGGTTTATTTTTACATTTTTATGTGTGGCAGTTTTCGTTGTCCTGTTTGTACTCTTCAGTCTGAAGTTCAAGCTTGTATTTACTAGGAAGAAAGTATTCATGATCTCTCACCGATGCTAACAGTTCTCTCCTCTCATTCCTGAAAACTATACTAGTTCCCGACAGTTCCTCGGCTTGTCTCTTTCTACTCTGCCCGTCAGTGATTCAGTGCACTGTAATGCTTCCGGGGAACGTCAGTTGAAACCGTCTTAGTTTCCTTCACGTTTCTGCTTTTATGGACACCCGCAGAATGTTGACAAACTATCCTCGGGTCAGTATAAAAGCTAGATATGCTTTTCAAAATAATTAATTCCTGGTATGATGCATGCTGCAATATATAACTATAGTAAATACCTTATGGAAGGCGATGTTTACAAAAATGTACGATTTCGTCATCATCTTTGAACGCACCTGGAATATATAGCCTTGTTTTCAATGTGCGAATTGTACTCACTACATAATTAATATTTTTTTTTTCATTTTAAGAAGTGCATTACGAATGTCAATCACTTCAATTAATTTCAAACAACGCGTTCCAAAATTTTGTGGACGGCAGATGTGCGCACTGATATGACGAACGTGCCACACAGTCACAACGACAGCATGCTGTGCCTCTCGACTGCCGCCTTCACTGTTTTTTTTATGATATATTCATCTATGCCTTCCGACAGCGCCACCTCACGCTCTGTTGCACGTCACCTAGCCGCCTTGTGCGTATACATCTGCCGCAGCGAAGTGGAAAGAAAGCCGAGCCAGCGGCGACGTGTCGTCGTCCTCGCCTCAGGCTGTGCTTTAGCAAACGAAGCAAGCGCGCATGCAGCAAGCAGAAAAAAGACGCACCATGGCTATTTACGCCGTCCTCAGAATCGCCACAGGATGCAGGCGTGGCCGGCTGGAAGCTGCGCACTATACAAGATTTTATATTTCCAATAAAACTGTTCTCTGGCTTCAAAGCATGAAAAAATTGTCCCGACCTGTCTGAAAACCAAATTCATTCTGAGTCATCATCATCATCCCCCATGGGCTGTTCCCACTACAGGGCGAAGGCCTCTTTGATTTTCCACCAATTAACCCGGTCTTTTGCTGGCTGCAGCCACTTGACACTTGGAAACGGTTTAACCTCATCCACCAACCTAATTTTGCTCCGCCTCCTGCTACGCTGACTGTCCTATGGAATCCAATTGGTTACTCTTTAAGACCATCGGTTGTCCTCTCTTCGCGCTACATGTTTTGCCAATGCCCATTTCTTCGTCTTAGTTTGATCTAGAATGTCAATAACGAGTTATTTTCTTGACCCACACGGCTCGCTTCCTATCTCTTAATGTTACATCTATCATTTTTCTTTCCATAGCCGTCTACGTTGTCATCATAAGTAGAACCCTTTTATTAACCTCTATGTTTCAGCCTCACAGGCGAGTACCGGTAGGATGCAACTCTTATACTTTCCTTTTGAGAGATACAGGTAAAATGCTAGTCATGATATTTAAGTACTTTCTAATTGCGCTCAATCCCATTGCTATTCTCTTAATAAATTCCCTTTCCTGGTCAGGATCTGCGGTCACTACCTGTCCTAAGTAGACATATTCGCCCACCACTTCCAGTGCTTCGCTACCTATTTTAGACTGCTGTTCCTTGCCAAAGCTGTTCAACATTACCTTAGCCTTCTGCATAATAATTTTAGGCCTCCCTTTTTGATTCTCTTGTCTATATCATTATTCATTGGTTGCAATTGGTGTCCTGAGTCACTTAACCAGGTAATGGCATCATCGCATCGTAGATAAATGAGATTGTATCCATCCACCCTGACGCCTAACTGCTCCCATTCCATGTTTTTGAATACGCCCTCTAATCAAGCTGTAGATAGCACATGAGAGATTGTGTCTGCTTGCCTAACACCTTGCCTTATTGGAATAAAGGACATGATAGCATTCCAATGCTATCATGTCCTTTATGCAGAACTATGGTTGCTGTGCAGCCACTGTAGACATCGTCCAGTACTTTCACATATGGCTCACCTGCACCCTGACCTCGCAATGCCTGTATGTCTGCTGAGGGTTCGACCGAGTCAAATGCTTCCTCGTAGGAAATGTATGCTACGTATAGACCGTTTTAATATGGGTGCTGCCATTTTGTCCAGGTGGCGCTATCTAGCGGTTAAGTAGAGAACAATCGCTGTGCTTGACTGCGCGGTCGCCTCCGTGGAACAGGAGACAAGCAGCGCGCATTGGCATTTCAGAGCTTTCGCATTTTGTTCTTGGCGTTTTGAAAGTGCCTGACGAAAAAAAAAACGTTTCCAGCAGAAATGATGGCACTTAGTTATGACCGAAATCTATGTACCTGATCGGGTATTGTGAGAACTACAAGCCTGAATAAATTATAAAGTGCCTAACTGTTATGGGGCAGACAGAGGAGATGGCGCACCACTGGCCGCAAGGGCGGTGAAGCAGGTAATGCAAGAAAGTTTTTGATCTACTTTCTATCCTCGAATGGTTTACGGGCTACCGTAATAGTTTGAGCCGTGAAAGCAAGCGAACGAAGCCATTTCATGACATTTTTAGAAGCAATGCTAATCGCGCAACATTTGTTGTTCCAACCGATCATGCATATCTGTATATTGCTTGAGCAGCTGTTGCATGGTGTACTCACAACTCCACTAGTGTTCTATTCATGAGGATCTGTTGTGCCTTTCAAATCCATTTACTCTACCCTAGGCAACTGTTGTTGGGTGTCAAATCGTTCAAGCGTCGTTCAAGCGTCGTAGCACTGATTACCCGGCGATCTGTTTTCAGCATTGCCTGCAGACCCAGCCACCGGTTTGCGGCGTGAGCGGCGAGCGGCGGTGACTGATGCCGACAGCGGGAGCAGCTATCATGAAATATCTGTGACTGGCCGCTATATGCGTCCGGCCAGATAAAGCAGAAATAAAGACAGGGGATGAAGATGGCCTTATTGAATAATGTCTCGTAATGACGTCACAGAAAGTTGCTTTGATAAACAATTATTCTAGAGCTCATTTGTCGTCGCAAAATTTGCTAATTTTAAGGAATGGCTCTCGTTTCCATGGCGATATTCATATTTATGATCGGTAGAAAAAGCTTGTGAAATGTGAGCTTTCAGAAAAAAAAATTGTAGCGCTGTTTCACTGAGCAGTAAGCTGATAACCATTTTATTAGGCATCGTCGTCTTCAGGCAGGATATACAAGCATGTTCTTTCATGTATTCATGAATCTCAGGGGACTGCGCCGACATAATGTTTTGCGACATCTCGTTAATTTTTGTCGCAAAGAAAATCATCCTCTTTAAATTTTCCTGTCCCCTTCTGACTTCGCCGAAATAATTTTATTTTGTCGCTAGACGGCCTCCCGTTAATTTTTGCTGCAAAAATAATCATCCTCGTGTTTAATTTCTCCCCGTCCCTTCTTTACAAAACAGTGTTCAGAATTCATACGAACGGCTGCCAAAATCGAAACATTTTCGGGTGGTGCTAGGAATTCAGAGGACGATAGTTTTCGCTAGACTGAAAGAGTTGGAGCGTATAACTATTCCTCCGTGTTCGCACCCTCTCCCCCGTAGTCTTACTCGGCAGGAGGAGGTGACAGTGCGCCGGATCCGGGCAGGGGCGGCTCTGACCCCATCTGTTCGACATCGATGGCGGGAAAAAGATCTACCAGTGACTGACAGGTGCCCTCACTGTGAGACTCCACCTGACGTCTGCGATGTGCGTCACTTGTGGACGTGTCCATCAACGACGCACATTAGGCAACGGATAATCATGAAGGTGGGCCTGCGGTGGAATCGCGATAGTGATTATGAAAAATGGACAATGAACAATCGCTATACTGCCAACCTTCTCGAATACATAAGCACAACTAGACTTCCCTCCTTCTTCTATCTTTCTATCTCCTGCATCCCATTCCCCCTTTCTCAACTTATGCCTTGTGGCAAACTCTTCGAAAAAAAAAAACTACAAAAATGCATACAGCCGCTGTTAATATTTTTATCTTCTTTCAATAATATACTGTTAATCTCTTGTTAATTCAATCAACACAATAAATGATTTTGGTAGCCACGGTTCATGTTAGCAGCTAAGCTGCGGCCAGAGGAAATGAAACGAATAAGCTGGGGAAGAAAAACAGAGGCGAACAGAAGGAGATGGCAAGGCTATCTGAAAGATACATAGCATGGAAAACAGTCAAGGTGGAGCACCGTCCATATATGCAGAGCAGCTTAGACGCTTTATGGGTATTTAAGACGCTTTTTGTGTAAAATATTGTGCAGCGTGAGTGCCTTCTGCGTAGTATGCTACGGCGCCTCCGCTGCTTTCACCGCTCCCCCACATACCAAAGAGGAGTGATGCTGCGAGCTCCGATTTGAGTACTATTTTCCTCCTCGATGCGAAAACGGTCTATTGGGGTTGATTATTGTGATGACAGAAGACGAGCAGGGCAGAAGACGCGTTGCGACCTGCAACCCCCGCCAGCTGGAAACAAGAAAGCTGCCGGGCAGCCCTCAGAACTCCACCACCTGCCCGTGACGAACACCCAGCCATTTTTCGGAGCCCGTGCTGCGCCACGCCAACGCAGCAACGCAACCCAGTGACAGCGAGCCGTAAGCGAAACTGAGCCAGTTGTTTTAGCTAAATATATTCAAAATTATATCCCGAGTCTGTGCTCCATATCCCCATGCACAGTGTGGACTCAGGACCACTTTAAGTAATTCGAATCATCACATTGGTGTCATAAGCTGGGTATATGTTTTTAACACATTTAATTAAAACACCTGGCTCAACTTCGTTTATGGCTTGCCGTCACTGCGCTGCGACGCTGCGTCGGCACAATGCTTCCGAAGAAGGGCTGGGTGTTCGTCATGGCCAGGTGATGGAATGCCGAGGGATGCAGCTGCTTCCTTGTTTCCATCTGGCGAGGCGAATAAGCTCCCAGGCGTGAAAGGAGGATGATAGTTGCCGAACTTGAACGGCGGCTAGATCCCGGGCTCGCAGGTCGCAGTGTAGCTCCACTCTTCTGCTCTGCTCGCCTTCTGTTCGAGCGTCTCGTCCGCTGCTGGCGATCCTCTTCCCTCTCTCCCATTCGCCTCCTCTTTTTAAGCCCTTTCGTTCCATTGCTGTGCCTCCTTTTCATGGTTTAACCGCTTTCCGCGGCCACAGACTGCATTTGTTTGCTTCACCGCGGCTTTTGCTCTTTCACCCTTTCACAGACAGATCCAGTACAAAGGGAGTAGTCGGTGGCTGTCCATATATGGACAGATTTCTGTCCCGGTGATATCAAATATGGGTATGCCTAGACTTGGGCCACTCAGCGCCGGCATGGCACGATCAGCAGTGTCGATGTGTCACTGATCGGCGTCCTCGGACTCGTGCACATGCACGAGCCGTCATAATCATTTCAGAGCACTTTACTTTTGTCTGGATGATATTGTGGACATGGAATCAATGGTAGAGTACCCTTTCAAAATCCTGCTCGATTATTTGGTTTTTTAAAGTTTATTGTTGTTCTGATCCTTTTAGCGATCACCTTAGCAGTCAGTAGGTAATGGACAGTAGGCTAATTGGTATGTAAATTTTCAAATCCTTTGCGTCCTCTTTCTTTGAATTAAGATAATGTTAGCGCCCTTCCCTGATTTCGGTACTTTCGATGTCATCAGGCATTGCGTATAAAGGGTGGCCAGTGTTTCTAGCATGATATTACCTCCCTACTTCAAAACATCTGTAGTTACCTGAACCTCCTCAGCTGCTCTCCCCATTTTTATAGCTTCTTAGGTTTTCTTAACCTCGCCCTTCGTTACTGGCAGTACGTCTGATTGTTTTTCACGACCGCCAATTTCATTTTTGTCGTGACTATTTTGGCTACTGTAAAGCTCCGTACAGAACTCCTCGGCTACCTTGATTATCTTGTCCATCCTAAGTGCATAGATCTGATTTTTGCCTATGTCTAATTTCCTCTTTACGGCTTTCAGGCTACGGCCGTTCCATGCTGAATTTTCCCCATGTTATACTGCCTTATGCAGGCCACTTTATTCTTATTGATTAGCTTTGATATCTCTGCCAGTTCTGTCCGGTCTGTTGGGTTTGAGGCTTTCATACTTTTGCATTTCTTGATCAAAGCTTTCGTCTCCTTAGATAGTTTATAGGTATCATCTCCAACAATTCTACCGGCTACTTCTACACCGCACACTCAGCAATGATCTTTGAAATTATTATTCATTATTTTTATGTAAAGGTCGGCTTCCCCGGTTAGCACTGAATATGTTCTGCAGCAAGAGCCTGAATTCGTCTTTTTCCCTTACCGCCTATTCGTTGATGGAATACTTCACAAGCCTGTTCCGTTCACTTTTAAAATCTCGATTATATCGAGACCATGCCATATTGTGGTCCCTGCAAAGACTCCTTCCGCTTGCCTCTGAATTTGTCTCAATTCCGAAAGCAGAACAGAGCATAAAGTCAATTTCATTTTTAGTCTCCCTGTTAGGGCATTTCCATGTCCACTTCCGGTTCCTCTGTTTGCAGAAGAAGGTAGTCATGGTTCGCAAGTTCTGTCGTTCAGCAAACTCAACTAATACTTCCCCTCTGCTATTCCTTAACGCAATGCCATAGTTGCCCACAGCCTGGTCTCCAGCTTGCTTTCTGCCTACCTTGGCACCGAAGTCGATATCAGAACAGTATACAGTGTTTTACTTTCTTTCCTAATTGCCGATTCTACTTCTTCGTAGAAGCTTTCGACTGCTTGATAATCATGACTACACGTAGGCGCGTATGCCTGCACAACCTTCAGTTTATATCGCTTATTAAGCTCGTTACGATGCCTGCCACCTTCGCAATAATGCTATAGAATAATTATATATTGTTACGTGGCGCCAAGCAAGAAGACGGCTGAACATAGCGACCGAATAAAAGATGATATAATGGTTGGCCTCGCGCGAGGGCTCCTTTCGCGCCACTGCCGATCTTCTTCTCGAGGCCATCGAGTTGTCGTTCTGATCGGTTCATTGAAGTCGGTGGTGACGTGGCGGTGAGGATGTTCAAGAAAAGATAGAAGAGAATGATGTGCTTGCCACCACGATGATGATGATGATGCTTGGGTGAACCACCTCCCCTGAAGCTCTTTAGACATCCGCCACCAAAGCATCCATGAAACCGATGGCTCGCGGTCCCACCGGGTGGCTTGGGCGGGGGTTGCGTGAACGTGTCCTTGAGTTCCTTCGGGTCCTACGGTTTTTTGGTCTGTTGTCGTTTGTCTGCGCACCTTATCTTCATATCCAAGCTGGGTGCAAAGCAGGAAGGGCTAAGGTGATGCTGAGCGGTGATATCCACGGCCCTCGGCTGATAGTCTCGGCATACAGATGACGTCGAGACTCCAAAGCAAGGACGGGGATGTCGTACACCGCACCTCCTGCCAAACTGTTGCGTAGCGGCAAGGAAGAAGACGGCACAATATGGCGACAAGATGAAAGATAATTTAATGGCTGGCCTAGCGCGAGGGCTCCTCTCGCGCTACTGCCGATCTTCTTCAAAACAATATTACCAACTATATTCTTATTGACAAGGAAACCTACTCCTAGTTCTCGTCTCTCTGGTAAACATCGATAACGCAGTACATGCCCGTCCTTCAGTACAGTATACAGCCGTAAAACCTTAAAAACCTATATTTTTTGTTTTTTAGCAGCCACCGGCATGCAGCCCAATCGCTCTGATTCTGGCTCGCGTATCGATTCTGTATTTGTTAATTCTCGATGTCGCGAGACGCACCTTTGTCAGTCTTTTTTACCGCGCAAGATGCGCCCAGATTGGTCTCGAAGATTCCGGCCACTCGCGTATGTTTCTACAATGTTCCGGGTTGTGCTAGTAACAATTTGCGACTTTAGATGGTTCTGAGGCGCCTTTAAATTAAGCGTTGATATGTGCATTAGGCATTCTTTGTTCGACTACCGCCGAGCACTACACTTACTATCGTCCGCGCCAAATCACTTAAGTCTGTTGTGGGCACAAGTCAGCCCCATAGAGATTTCTTTTCTGTGCTTCTATACCTGTGTGTGTTCATTTGTGATCACAGCCTTGTCACCACCGCGTGACATCTAATGGAGATGCCCAATCCGTCACCGTGACGTACCACTGAAGATGGCACCCATCGAGCAGAAAGCACCCTTGGTTTTCGTCCAACCCCGCAAGCCCCCCTGCTTCTAAGGAAGACCGGACGGTGATGCGCAAGACTGGCTCGACCTGTTCGAACGCGTGGCAACCTTCAACGCCTTGAAAGACGAAACGAAGCTTAGGCAAGTCTACTTTTCTCTTAAAGGATCTGCCCCAATATAGTTCGAAAATCATGAGGCAGCTATGAAGAATTGGGAGGTTTTCAAGAAAGATTTTTACTGCCTTTGCAATTGCCTTTGCCTGCACACAACTGTTGGAGTTCATAGCGCGTCCTGGCCGGTATCAATACTATGGTGTCGTCGGCATACGCCTTTAAGAACACAGCAGGAGGCATTGGATATTTGAGGTTTGCAATAATAATGTTCTACAACAGAGGGGAAAGAGGGGAACCCTGAGGGCAGCCAATAGTAGGATTGGCAGACACTTCCTCGCCCGTGCGCGTGCAGTAGACCATCGTGCTCTGAGAAAGGAAGGAATGTAAGGGATGATAGAGGTTGGATGGAAGTCCGCGTTGACGAAAGTAGTGAAGGACGAGGGAATGCCAAACGCTATCGAATGCACCATGAAAAGACAGGGATATGAGAACCGCGGGCGTGCCCGATGCGCGAAAAGATTCCAAAGCAGTCCGCAACGAGGCGAGGGTTTGAATAGCACTGCGTGACTGTGTAAACCCTAATTGGTTGGGGTGGAGATGGCCCCTGGCGTGCAAATATTAATAAAGACGACCTTGCAGTAAGCGTTCTAATAATTACCCAGTATTGAATTCGTTGCTATTGGCCGGTAGGAAGTAGGGAGAGATGGACGGCCTGGCATAGGAAGGAAGACAATCCGCCCCCTGCGCCACACCGATGGAAAGTGGCCGAAACGGAGGGCACAGTTGAAAAGGAAGAGGAAGAAGGACGGGTGGGCACGTCAGAGGCCGGCAACTAATAGCGCAGTCAGCGCATCCAGTCCAGGAGCCGCGCACGTACCGACTGCGTTCACGTCCAACTGAAGCTCGTTATGCGAGGATGGTATGTCAGGAGGCACGAAAGGGTTCTAAAGCAACTCGACAGATGCACGGATAGACGTGTGTAGCTCTGTATCAATTGAAGCATCTTCACAAACTATCTGTGTCCGGAGCAAAAGTGACGCTGACTTGAGGTGGGAGGTCCTCAGCATGTCTCCATCAATAGGCAACCTGCAGTGGCCAGGCGGCGCTAGTGGAGCGCAGCGTTCAGCGCCGCCAACGGCGGCGCCGAGTAATCTGAGTAGGCCGGCGCGGTCGGGTTGCGTTCGCGTTGTACGGCTAGAAGCATCTCGGCTCTCATTTTCTGCAGTTTTAAGGCAATCGAATGTCTTGAGAGCTACTTCCGAAAACCAATACTGACGAAAGGACACCGCCTGTTCGAGAATGCTCATGTTTAAAACGTGAACGGTGTCGACGTCACCGCGAAGTGCGCGCCGCTCGCGACGGAACACCCGCGCGCACAGCTTTGAATGTCGCGTGAGTAGACGGAATCTTTTTTTAACGAAATTTATTCTCTCAGGGCATTAGTCGGATATGTGATGATGAATTAAGAAATAATTAAATGAATGAAAAATGTTGTAAACGTAGCTTTTCATTCACCTATTGCGTTCACACCTCATACCCAAACATTGAAAGTGCAGAGAGAACCTGAGAAGAGATTGATCGCCGTTTCTTCTTTTTTTTTTTGTTCTTGCTGTTTGATTACAGCAGCATAATAATTTTCTCGCGGTTTTGCTTTAAAGTTTAATACCATGACGAACACTTTTGTTCGTGGTGCACCTTTCGACAGTGCTGCGGAAGTTACAGGAGGCATGGTGCGGTACCCGCTACGGATGTCGTGGCGATTGCAAGCACTGTGCGGTTGTAGCGTGCGTCATCAACGAAAACTGTGCGTGCCGGGGGCGGGGAGTAGGGGGCCTCCTACACCGTTGGAAAAATAAAGCCCTTAACAACAACAATAACTGGCATGCATTTTGTATCTCCGTACCTCAAGCTTGGGGAAAGCCGGCGAGAAATGCTGGCACTCAACGGCAAAGCTTTCGTAACGGAGGTCGTTAAGAGTTAGAATTTTTTACTGTTGTTACTAATGATGAAATATTCTATCGTCTGAGACAAGAGACTCTTGAGTAGCTTGAGCAGTCGGTGAAATAAATATTTGGCGCGGAACAATAGAACGAAGTTCCATTCTCAGCGTCCAGTATCACGGGCCTCTATACACTCCGCCACTTCAACTTTTTCAGCACCTTAAGAACTAATTTACAGATAAATATGCTTATTGAAATCTGTAATTGGAAGTTTTGAAGATATTTTGGCTTTGTGGTTCCGAATAGACACCGCATTAGAAATCCGGTTCACAGATCCACGAACATTTTTTTTTTTATTTCGCCTCCGTTGAAATGCGGCTGGAATACGATGCTGCGGCTGCACGGCTTTGTTGATTTTCTGGACGTATGCCACTCGATCTTGGACAGCATATACCAGTACACGCCAAATTTTACAGCGCGTACTGAGTAATGTGCCCCAACCAGCGTGCGACTCCCCGAGTCAGAAGTTTATACCGTTTCCTCCACTCACGGGCAATCGTCTTATTTTAGCTTCTTGGCGTCTGTATGCCAATGGCCCCATAACAAAACAAATTTCAGTTACATTACTCTCTCGCAGCCAATATCTCCTTCTCTCATCATTCTCCCAGCAAGCGGTACGCTTAGGTCTCCTTCGTGATTGTGGTAGTCTTTCTCGCCGCCCTTGCGCTTATTTTTATTCTTGTTCACATCCGTAGTAGTCGAAGCATCGCACGAGACCACTGAAGTCACTAAATGAGTAAATCACACTCACTGGGATAACAAAACGCGAACGCAGAAGGAACACAGCGGCCGCAACATATACGGCGTCAGCTTCTGCGCCGACTCAGTATTAGCTCCCGTCGGCCGCCAGGTGGCGCCACATGTCTCAGCAAACTCCATTGCAGGTTGCCTATGCCCAGGGGCGGTAGAAGTAACGGTGCACGCAGTTTAGCGAATGCTTGCCTAAATAATGCGCCGAAAAAAATTTTCCTGGTCGCATCGCGGCATGCCTGTTTTACAACCGTGTCCTTCGCGTCATTCATTCTCCGCCTTTAACATGCAAGTGCCACCTGAAACACGGTGCGGTAAACAGGACGCATCGACAGGTTTGAGCAACACTGGATCAGCGCCGGCGAAAGGCTCGAACGCGGCGCCGCTCGAGGGCAAATGCGGGCGACCACCATGGCTTCCATGGCTTAGAGCTCTGAGAACCCACAGCCGCACTTTTGTGGCGCTCAATCAGTGAGGCAACCCGGTCCTGGACCCGCATGACTACTGTATCCAGTGGATCAGAGGAATGCAAGTCAGCTCCAGCGACCCGAGGAAACCATTCGTCTCTTGCGAGAGTCGAGGATACGAGCTTCTGACGCAACAGTTAGACGGTGTTGTTGTGGAGGAGGAGGACCAATTGTCACTTCAACATAAGAGCGTTCGGACATCGATTGGGCGTTCGAGACGATCCAAGTGTATCCGTAGCTGATAAGGAATGGGAAGCGAGCGTGACATCATTCACGAATCGGTGTAATGGTTATCATATGTCGGGGAGAAGTTGGATTATTCAAAACTGTTAGTTGATGGGCCACTGCAAAGTGGGCTAATTTGGAACCGCGTGAGTTGGAGGGCTCAGGGCCCCATAATTCATGTTTGGTATTAAAGTCACTAGCCAAAATGATAGGGCGGCCGATGCTATGAAAAATCTATGTCAGTATTTGTAAGCTGCGTCAACGGATCGACGATGCGCGAAAAGTCTCTCATAAATGGTCGATAAAAAGCGCACAGCCCAAGGAACCTGCGCCCGGTTTTCCTGACGGCGGGCGGTGGTAACTGTGCGATCGCCGTTGTTTTCTGTGGGTCTCGGCGAACATCATCCTTGCTAACGATGTGACCTAGGGACCGTAGTTTTTCGTAGGCAGAGTGGCATTTTTCTGCTTTCAAAGTTAGCTCTTATGACTTGAGAGCTTCTAGTACTGTTCGAAGCTTTTTAAGGTGGTGTTCAAAGCACGAGAAGACGACAACGACATCGTCCAAGTACACCAGACAAATTTGTCATTCAAGCCCGCCAGCCAGTGTCCATTACTCGTTGAAACGTCGCTACTGCGGAGCTGAGGCCGAATGGCATCACCTTGAACTCGAAAAGGCCGTCCGGTGTGATGAATGCGGTTTTCTCGCGATCTCTTTCATCGACCTCAATTTGCCAATAGCCGCTCTTCAGGTCCATCGATGAGAAGTACGTCACATTGCAGAGCCGATCGAGTGTGTCGTCGATGCGAGGAAGAGGGTAAACAACCTACTTCGTTATGCTGTCTAGCTGGCGGTAATCGACTCAGAAACGAAGTGTCCTGTCTTCTTCACCAGAACAACTGGCGCTGCCCAGTGGCTCTTTGATGGCTGCACAACGTCGTCACGATGCATTTCGTCGACAGGTTGGTGTTTTCGCGGCGATGCGCGATAGGGGCTTTGGCGCAGAGATTGGACGTGTTCGTCACTTGTAATGGGGTTCTTGGCAAATGGTTTTTGCCGCACCTCAGATGATGACAAGAAGCACTCACTGTAGGTTCAAAGACTGCGAATCTGGTCCTTTTTGCTGTGGGGTAATTTCAAGTTGATGTCAAACTTAGACTCACGACATTTGTAATATGCATCTTCCACGGTTTGGTCGGCGAGGGCGAATACATCTCGGATGTCCGCTAATTCATAGAGAAAAGCGATCGTCGTGCCCTTGTTAAGGTGCCGGTATTCTCCAGTGAAGTTCGGGACCAGTAACTGCGCTTGTCGATGACGGAAACGAACGATGCCTCTTGCAATACCAAGTCATCTACCCAGTAACAGCTGAATGTTTCCTTCGACAACAGTTGCCGCGATATTGACTTCTTTTGTACCCAGAGGGACGATTACGCTTGATCGGGGCGGTATGGTCGAGAGCGATGTGATGCATTAAAGGTCTCGTAGCAGATATGGCACTGTTCGTCGAGAGCTTGATGAGCTTGGATCAGAGGTCGATGATCGCTCGATATTTGTTCAGAAAATCCATGCCCAGAATTACGTCACCCGAACACTACTGTAGGACGATGAAGCTGGTAGAGTAGGTACGTCCATTTACTGTATACTTTGCGTTGCATCGCCTTGACGGTTTAATAAGGTTAACACCAGCGGTGCGGATTAGCGGGCCGTCCCAAATAGTAATGACTTTCTTCAGCTGGGCGGCGAAAGCTCCACTGATTACAGAATAGTCGGCTCCGGTATCCACTTGGGCTGTAACCGTGCGGCCGCCGACAGCAACGGCGAGGTCACTTGTTCGTGCCCTTGTATTGCATGTTTACTTCGGTGTTCGATCATACTTCTAAGCTGGCTCAGGTCGCAGCCAGGGCACACTTTTGTCACTTCACTCGGCGGTGGTGTTTGTTGAACGCGTGGTCACGTGGTCGTCGATTGCCTCGTCGTGCGTAGTGGCTGGGTATTAGTTGAAGCATCGTCCCTCGTCGTCGGCGGTGGAAGATCTTTATTAATTTGCCGCTTAGCAACCTCACCTCGAGAGGTTGCAGCCTTTAGTTTCTCTTACGGGGGCTGGGGGACCGTCCTTGCACGTAACCGCGGCCCGGCGACGCAAATCGGGCATTGTGCGGCGATAGGGAGCGTGAGAGACGTCTTGGCAACGCGTTCTCTTTCCTGCGCAGGAAGTCATTGATTTCATGTGGTCGCTCGCCAGGACGGGGTCGTGTGGCGTCGACGCCGAAACCACGGAGACCAATCCGCCTGTAGGTGCAGTGACAGATGTGTCCAGCTTTACCACAATGGAAACAGAGCGGTCGGTTGGTAGACGTCCTCCAGGCATCGCATTTTCTAGGGCCTGGAGGTCGTTGGTAGGCTTGGCGGGCGGGGGCCAAGGGACGGCTTTCGGGAGCAAGATGTTAGCTACGAGGGCTTGGGAGGTCGCGCCGGGGTGCAGAACAATGTAATGCAGCATCGTAGTTCATCGCTGCTGCTTCTTGCACTGGAGCCATCGAATCCGGCGCTAGAGGAACGCCCAGTCCCTGCTGGACTTCTTGACGGACGATGTCTGCGAGCGTCGCCACCTGAGGTTGTTGAGGTGATGGCAGCTATCGGCGGAGTTCCTCTCGGATGACATCTCGTATGAGGTCCCGAAGGCCATCTCCGCTCGCAGATGCGCTGGAGTAGTGGCTTGAGTATAGTCAGGTTAGAGCGGTGGTTCGTAATGGCGCATCCGGGTGTGCATCGTCTTCTCGATGTTAGAAGCTTAGATTTTGAATTCCGCCATGGTTTTGGCGAATTCCAGACAAACCCTGCAAAAAGAGACTCTTTAACGCCTCGCATAAAAAATTTCACTCTCTCACCTTCGATCATTTTTTGGTCGGCGCCGAGAAAGAGGTGCTTCATCTGTTCAGCGTAAGTCAGGACAGGCTCGTTAGGGAGTGGAAGTCTTGACTGAAGGAATGCCTGGGCTCTTTCCTTCCGGACGACACTTGCAAAGGCAGTAAAAATCTCTTTCTAGAAAACCTCCCAAACCTTCAACGCTGCTTCATGATTTTCGAACTATATTTGGGCAGATCTTTCAAGAGAAAAGTAGACTTGCCTGAGCTTTGTTTCGTCGTTCCAGGCGTTGAATGTTGCCACGCGTTCGAACAGGTCGAGCCAGTCTTGCTCATCCCATCCGGTCGTTTTTAGAAGCAGGGGGGCTTGCGGGGTTGGACGAAAACCAAGGGTGCTTCTTGCTCGACGGGTGCCATCTTCAGTGGTACGTCACGGTGGCGGGATTCAGCATCTCAACCAGTTGTTACGGGGTTGTGACAAGGCTGTGATCACAAATGAACACACACAGGTATAGAAGCACAGAAAAGAAATCTCTATTGGGCTGACTTGTGCCCACAAAAGAACTAAATGATTTGGCATGGACAGTGCTCGGCAGTCGTCGAACAAAGATTGCCTGTCGCACATATCAACGCTCAATTTAAAGGCGGCATAGAACCATCTAGATAGAAACGCAAACTGTTACTAGCACAACCTGGAACATTGTAGAAACATACACGAGTGGCCGGAATCTTCTAGACAGATCTGGGCGCATCTTGCGCGGTAAAAAAAACTGATAAAGGTGCGTCTCCCGATATCGAGCATTGACAAACAAAGAATACAAAATTGATATGCTTGACAGAATCAGTGATAAGGCCGTATGCCGGTGGCTGCTAAAAAAAACAACAACAAAAACTGTTTTGAAGGTTTTACGGCTATATACTGTACTGAAGGACGGGCATGTACTGAGCTATCGAGGTTTACCAGAGAGACGAGAACTAGGAGTAGGTTTCCTTGTCAATAAGGATATAGTTGGTAATATTGTTGTGAAGAAGATCGGCAGTGGCGAGAAAGGAGCCCTCGCACTAGGCCCGCCATTAAATCATCTTTCATCCTGTCGCGATGTTGCGCCGTCTTCTTGCTTGCCGCCACGCCACATTTTGAATGGAGGTGAGGTGTACGACATACCCATCCTCACTTTAGAGTCTCGACGTCATCTCTATGCTGGGACTATTGGCCCAGAGCCCGATGATATCAACGTGCAGCTTCGCCCTAGCCCTTCTGCCCCACACCCAGCCCCGATCTGAAGCCAAAAAGCGCGGACAAACGACACCAGACCAAAGAACCGAAGGCCCCGAAGGAACCGAAGGACACCAACACGCAACCCCCGCCCAAGCTACCCAATGCGACCTCGAGAAATTGGTACCATGGATGCTTTCGTGGCGGATGGTTAAAGAGCTTAAGGGGAGGTGGATCACACAAGCATCATCATCATCGTGGTGGCAAGCACATCATTCTCTTCTATCTTTTTTTGAACATCATCACCGCCACGTCACCACCGACTTCAATGAACCGATCGCGACAATCGCTCGGTGGCTCCGGGAAGCAGATCAGCAGTAGCGCGAGTGGAGCCCTCGCGCGATGCGAACCATTAAATCATCTTTCATCATGTAGCCATGTTCTGGTGTCTTCTTGCTTTCCGCCATGTAACAATATAGATTAATTCTACAGCATTATTGCGAGGGCGGTAGGCATCGCAATAAGCTTAATAAGCGATATAAACTGAAGGTTGTGCAGGCATACGCGCTTACATGTAGTCATGATAATCAAGCAGTCGAAAGCTTCTACGAAGAAGAGAATTGGCAATAATAAAATAAAATAAAACACACTATACTGTTCTGATATAGACTTCAATGCCAACGTAGGCAGAAAGCAAGCTAGAGACAAGGCAGTGGGCAACTATGACATTGAGTTAATGAATAATAATGGGGAAGGATTAGTTGAGTTTGCTGAACGAAAGAACTTGCGAACCATGAATACCTTCTTCAGCAAACGGAAGAAATGGAAGTGGACATGGAAATGCCCTAAGGGGGAGACTAAAAATGAAATTTACTTTATGCTCTTTTCTAACTTTGGCATTGGGCAAACTGGGGAGGCAAGCGTAAAGATTCATGCAGGGACCACAAATGGCAAGGTCTCGAATCAATCCAGCTTGAAAAGGGAACGGAACAGGCTAGTGAAGAAGTAAGGGAATTAGCAGTAACGAAAAAATACGAATGCAGGCTCTCGCTCCAGAACATATTCAGTGCTATCCGGGGAAGCCGATTTGCATAGAAGTAATGTACAATAATATCAGAGATCATTACTGAGCATGCGCGGTACATGTAGGCAATTGAAGTGTTGTAAAAGATACCTATAAACTATCTGAGGAGATGAAGGATTTGATCAAGAAACGCGAACATATGAAAGCTTCAAACCGAACAGACCGGACAGAACTGGCCGAGATATCAAAGCTAATCAATAATAATAAAGTGGCTTGCATAAGGAAGTATAACATGGGGAAAATTCAGCACGGAATGGTCGTAGCCTGAAAGCGGTAAAAAGGAAATTAGGCATAGGCAAAAATCAGATCTATGCATTGAAGAACAAGGCAGGCAATGTCATTGCTGACATGGACAAGATAATCAAGGTAGCCAAGGAGTTCTATACGGACCTTTACAGTAGCCAAAGTAGTCACGACAAAAATGAAATTCGCTGCAGTGAAGAGCAATCAGACGTACCACCAGTAACGAAGGGTGAGGTTAAGAAAACCTAAGAAGCTATGAAAATTTGGAAAGCAGCTGAGGAAGTTCAGGTAACTACAGATTTGTTGAAGGACGGAGAGGATATCGTGCTAGAAACACTGGCCACCGTGTATACGCAATGCCTTATGACATCGCAAATACCGCAATCAGGGAAGAACGCCAACATTATCTTAATTCAAAGAAGGGGGACGCTAAGGATTAGAAAAATTACAGACCAATCAGCTTACTATCCATTACGTACTAAGTGTTTACTAAGGTAATCGCTGAAAGAATCAGAACAACCTTAAACTTTAATCAACCAAATAATCAAGCAGGATTTCGGAAAGGGTACTCTACCATTAATCACATGTCCACAATATCAACCAGACAAAACAAAAGTGCTCGGAAAATAATATAACGGCTCGTACACGTGCACGAGGCAGCGGACGCCGATCAGTGACTCATGGACACTGCTGACCGTGCCATGCCGGCATCTAGTGGCCCAACTCAAGGCATGCCCATATTTGGTATCTCCGGGACGAAAATCACCGACTACTCCCTTGGGACGGGATCTCTCTGTGAAAGAGTGAAAAGGCGAAAGCCGCGGGGAAGCTAAAAAATGCAGTCGGTGGCCGCGGAAAGCGGTCAACCCATGAAAAGAAGGCACAACAATGGAGCGAAAGGGCTAAAAAGAGGGGGCGAACGGGATAGAGGGAAGAGGACCGGAGGCAGCAGACTAGACGATCGAACAGAAGACGAGCAGAGCAGTGAAGTGGAGCTACACCACGACCTGCGAGCCCGGGGTCTAGCCGCCGTTCAAGATCGGCCCCTGTCATCCTTCTTCCACGCCTGGCAGTCTATTACCCTCGCCGATTCAAACAAGGAAGCAGCTTCAGCTTGGCCCTTCTTCGGAGCCCGTGCAGCCCCGTGCCGACGCGTCGACGCAGCCCAGTGACAGCGAGCCATAAGCGGAGCTGAGCCAGGTGTTTTATTTAAATGTATTATGAACATATATCCCACTTCTGGCACCAATGTGACGACTTGAATTACTTAAGTTTTCCTGAGTAAAGACTGTGCATTAGGAGATGGAGGCACAGACTCGGGATATAATTTTAAACATGTTTAGTTAATACAACTGGCTCAGTGTCGCTTGCGGCTCGCCGTCACTGGGCTAGATGCTGCGTTGGAGTGGCGCGGCACGGGTTCCGAAGAATGGCTGGGTGTTCATCACGGCCAGGTGTTGGAATGCCCCGGGCTGCCGCAGCTTCATTGTTTTCGGCTTTCCGGGGGGGGGGGGGGGGGGTATATGAGCTGCCAGGGGTGGAGGCAGGATGACAGGGGTGAACTTGAACGGCAGCTAGACCCCGAGCTTGCAGGTCGCAGCGAGTCTACTGCCCTGCTCGTCTTCTGGCATCGCAATAAACAACTCCAAAAAGCTGCTTTTGCGGCGAGGAGGAAAATAGCACTCGATCCGGAGAGCGCTGCATCCCTCCTCCTCTCTGGTATGTGGGGATGCGGTGAGAGCAGCGGAGGCGCCGTATCACGCAGAAAGCACTCACGCTGCCCAATATTTTGCATAAAAAGCGTCTTAAATAGCCAAAAAGCGTCTAAGCTGCTCAGCTTATTTGGACGGTGCGCCATCTTAACTGTTTTCTATACTATGTATATTTCAGATAGCCTTGCCATCTCCTTCTTTTCGCCTCTGTTTTTCTTCCCCTGCTTATTCATTTCATTTCCGCTGGCCGCAGCTTAGCTGCTAACATGGATCGTGACTACCAAAATCATTCATTATGTTGATCCAATTAACAAGAGAATAACAGTATATTATTAAAAAAGATAAACAGATTGACAGCAGCTGTATGCACGTTTGTAGCTATACGCTCCAACACTTTCAGTCTGGCGAGAACTATCGTCCTCCGAATTTCAAGCACCAACTGAAAGTATTTCGCCTTGGCAGCCGTTAGTATGAGTTCCGAACGCTGTTTTGTAAATAAGGAACAGGAAAATTTCAACAAGCCAATGTTTTTCTTCGTGACAAAAACTAATGAGATGTCGTCTAAAAACTATGTCGGCGCAGTCTCCTGAGATTTGTGAATACATGAAAGAACGTGCTTGAATATCCTGCTTGAATACTACGATACCTAATAAAATGGTTATCAGTTTATTGCTCAGTGAAACAGCCCGACAATATTTTTTTTTTCTAAAACCACACATCTCACAAGCTTTTTCTGCCGATCATAAATATGAATGTGGTCATGGGAACGACAGCTGTTCCTTAAAGAATGCACATTTTGCGACTACAAAAGAGCTATAGAATAATTGTTTATCAAAGCAACTTTCGCTGACGTCTTTACGAGACCTTATTCAATACGGCCATCTTGATCATCTGTCTTTATTTCTGTTTTATCTGGCCGGACGCATATAGTGGCCAGTCACAGAAATTCCATGATAGCAGCTCCCGCCGTCGGCATCAGTCACCGCCGCTCGCCCCACGCGCCGGCAAACCGGTGGCTGGGTCTGCAGGCAATGCTGAAAACAGATCGCCGGGTAATCAGTGCTACGACGCTTGTACGACGCTTGAACGACGCTTGAACGATTTGTCACCAGACAACAGTGGCCTAGGGAAGTGTAAATGAATTCGAAATGCACAACAGATCCTCACGAATAGAACACCGATGGAGTTGGGAATACTCCATGCAAAAGGTGCTCAAGCAATATAAAGATATGCATGATCGGTTGAAACAACAAATTTTGCGCGATTAGCATTGCTCCTAAAAATGTCATGAAATGGCTTCGTTCGCTTGCTTTCACTGCTCAAACTATTACCGTAGCCCGTACACCATTCGAGGATAGAAAGTAGATCAAAAACTTCCTTGCATTACTTGCTTCACCGCGCCATCTCCTCTGTCTGCCCCATACCATTTAGACCATCTGTAATTCAACCAGGCTTGTAGTCCTCGCCAGACCCGATCAGGTACATAAATTTCGGTCATTTCTAACCGAGTGCCTTCATTTCTGCTGAAAATGTTTTTTCTTTCCATCAGGCACTTTCAAAACGCTAAGAACAAAATGCCAAAGCTCTGAAATGCCAATGCGCGCTGCTTGTCTCCTGTTCCGCGGAGGCGACCGCGCAGATCAGCATAGCTATTGGTTTCTACTTAGCCGCTAGATAGCGCCACCTGTACAAAATGGCAGCACCCATGATAAAACGGTCTATACGGAGCAATCATTTACTGCGGGGAAGCATTTGACTGGGTCGAAACCTCCGCAGGCATACAGGCATTGCGAGATCAGGGTGCAGGTGAGCCATATGTGAAAGTACCGGAGGATATTGTTACGTGGAAGATCTATAGTCCAAAAGAAGTCCGCACAACTAACGTTGATGAGGGGACCGATTTCACAACACCCAGCGTCGTCGTCTTCTCGGAGTCTGTTGCACTTCTTCATCCTCATCACGAACAGCGAATACAGCTAAGTAACACTACCCCCCCCCCCCCCTCCCCGCGGGAAAAGCATAATCCCGGTGCGGTCTATGTTAACGAAATAGAATGTTGATAATAGGGCTTTAGACGGGCTGCATGCACTATTTCAGAGTTTGGAGCTGTGTACGGGGACTTCGAAAACACAGTTCAACTTTGTGGGTAACATCGGTCACGGGGCGCAAAACACGGTAAGGGCCAGTGTAACGGGGCAAAAGTTTTTCACACAAGCCCACTAGACGGCACGGGAGCCACAGCAAGACGAGAGATCCAGGAGTGTAGGGGACATCAAGGTGGCGGCTGTCGTACCGGAACTTTTGGGAGTCTTGGGATGCAGAGAGCCTGGCATGAGCTATAGGGGGCATCATGAGCGCGGGCGACGGCCTCACTGGCGTAAGTACTGGTGGCGTCTGCCGCGGGTAGGGAGGTGTCGAAGGGTAGTAACGGGTGTCGGCCAAATAATAAATAAAATGGGGAGTATCCAGCGGTAGAATGGACAGACGAATTGTAGGCGAATGTCACAAAGGGGAGATGAACGTCCCAATCTCGATGGTCGTCAGACACATACATGGCCAGCATGTCTGTGAGGGTACGGTTTAGACGTTCCGGGAGGCTGTTGGTCTGAGGGTGATAGGCAGGGGGAATTTGTGGCGAACGGAGCACGAACGGAGAATTTCGTCAACCACTCGCGAATGGAAACAGCGGCCACGGTCAGTTAGTAGCTCACGAGGAGCACCATGATGAAGAATCACGTTTTCTAGAAGGAAGTCAGCGACGTCTGTGACGCAGCTGGTCAAGATGGCTCGGGTGAAAGCGCACCGAGTAGCGTAATCGGTGGCGACGGCGATCCATTTGTTCTCCTAGGCGGAAACTGGAAAGGGACAGTGATGTTATGTTCGTTGTTCAGCAGGTACAGAAGCCGAAGACGAGAATAGTAGACGATGATCTGATGATGGTCAGGAGGAGATATATATTTACAGATGAAAAATATTATTTACATTGGCAAACAGTTACAGTAACCAGTCACACAGACAACTGCAACTTAAGACAAAATAGACTCTCACACAGACAAGTCACTACAATAGACTTTAACCGAGCATCTCGGTTAAAGCCTAGGGACTGTAAATACGTGCTAAGCACGGAGCCTCAATCTTGACTGACAAACATGGTCCGAGGACCGCTTTTTGATGACAAACATCAACAAAGGCCCGAGGGCGGTCACCTTCGGTGATCCGCCCCGAAAATAAAACAGCCAATCAAATTATTCAAAAACATGCCACAACCCCCCTGGGTTGGGAATAATCTCGGACCCAGGTCCTTAATTACTTCAAATAAAAATACAATATTCAAAACACACACTCTTTCCACTCGCCGGTCCCCAAACCCTCTCACACGGCGCCTGTCTTTGCCTCCACTCCTCAGCGTGTTTGCGACGCGACCTTGCAGCTGAGCCTTTGTGAAAGAAACGCCGCGGGGGATCACGAGACGATGTCACTCAGCCGTCCCGTTCGAGGAAAAGGGGGTGGGGGGCACTGTCTCAGAGCAGTGTACAGTCGCCGTCGCTCGGAATGTCCCGGGCACAGCGGGAGAACGCTGGGCTGATTGCCTACTTCGGGGGGGGGGGGGGGGGGGGGGGGGCAAGCGTCGCGCCTATTGTCGCCCTCCGCTGACCGTAAGCTGGTTCGCAGAAGCGTGCCACTGTTGATCCCAGCTGCGTTCGCGTCTTGGCGACGCCTCGGGGCGAAAGGATGAAACAAACCAGGCCTCCCGCGCGCCCCGCGAGCCCGCGCCCAAGAAAAGGGGGGAAAAGGAGGAGAAAAAAAAAAGCGCATCGACCGCCAGCGCGACTCCACGTGCGAGTCTCTTTTCACTGCGGCCTTACACGCCCCTCCCAAGAGGGTAAATGAGCTTGGAATCCGGTCATTTCAGCCTAATACAACAAAGGCCGCAACAACCCGCGAAGAAAACAAGACATGTAAGACACTTCGCACGTGAATGGGACACCAAATGAAACTCGCGACACAAGATGGGTAAAACACAAAACAGATCACACATTCGCATTGGCGGACCGGACAGTGTTCGTGAAAGTTCCGCGCGCGAGCAATTGGATGTCCTCACGTCAAGTTCACGTGCACTCCACCGGTCACATCACACACTGCACCGGGTACGCGGGAACATTCACACGTCGTCGAAAGGCCATGGCTCAAGCGTGTGCTTGCTCTACGCCCCAAGTCACATTGGGGACACGGGTTAACGCGTCGGCCTTACCATTGCTTGACCCTTTCCTGTGGGTCACCGTCACATTGTAGCGCTGAGTTTTGCCCCATGAGGCGTACTAGTAGTGAGATAGGAGAGGGGGTTGTGGTCAGATACCACGTTAATTTCTGCCCCGTACACCCAATGATCAAATTTCTTTAGTGCCCAGATAATGGCGAATGCTTCCCGCTCGATCGTAGACCAGGGGGTCTGCGTTGGCGTGAATCGGTGGCTGGCAAACGCTATCGGCCTTTCCCGTCCCTCGTCTCCC